>NC_072398.2:206367500-206992500 GCF_028858775.2 Pan troglodytes | reverse complement strand
TGTCACTGGGAATTTGCTTTCAGAAAGAAAAAATGTCAGTGTTCATGCCTGTAACTCAAAATAATTCTTAAGCCAAAATAGCATATTTTGGGGTGGCGTATTCTGCCGCCCTTCACTTCTTTTTCCCAGTAAATATTATTTTGAGTGAATAAAGTGACTCATCCAAAAATTCTTTTTTTTTTGATGACTTGTCCAAATTCACTGCATCAGTTATCTATTTCTGTATAACAAAACACTCTTGGATTTAGTGGCTTATGACAACACTGTCTTATTTGTTTATGATTCTGTGGGTCAGCTATTTGAGGTGGGATGGATGGTTCTTCTCCTGGTCTTGGCCGAGACCACTTGCAACTGCAGTTGGCTGGGGGTTTGGCTGGGAGCTGGTTGATCTGGGGCCTCATCCAGGGTATGTTTTTGCTCTTTGTGGTCTTACGTCCAACAGGCTAGTGTCCTGGGCTTCTTTCTGAGAAAGTGAGGCTGAGGGCCTCTTCAGGGGCAGATCCTGAAGCAGTTCTAGGGGTCTTCTCTAAAGAAAATAAAAGCCATTAATATGAAATTAGGTCCAGGGCCTTGGAAGAGGCCGGTGCAAGTAAAGGGCCCAAAGCTTGAGCTGCAGGAGCCTCCCAGAACATCCGCCTTTGGTCTTCTCTGCTCTTGGATCCTCAGTGAGACTTGATGGGGTCTGACATCATTCTTACCCTTGAGAATGGGCCAGGGAACTAGCATGACATGGAACAGGGCCTCTTCTCAGTGACACACCTAAGAGCCCTCTCCCTCCTCCCCAACTTGCCCCTCTCCTCTCAATCTTGAAGCTGCTATTGCTGTACTTCATCACGCTGAATTTATTGAGACACAGACTTTTATCAGGCTTTAGATTTTATTTTATTTTATTTTTTGTTGAGATGGATCCTCACTCTGTCACCCAGGCTGGAGTCCATCTCGGCTTACTGCAACCTCCACCTCCCGGGTTCAAGCAATTCTCCCACCTCAGCCTCCCGAGTAGCTGGAATTTCAGGCGAGTGACACCACATCTGGTTAATTTTTGTATTTTTAGTAGAGATGGGGTTTCACAATGTTGGCCAGGATGGTCTGGAATTCCTGACCTCAGGTGATCCGCCCGCCTTGGCCTCCCAAAGTGCTGGGATTACAGGCATGAGCCACTGGACCCCGCCAGATTTTATTTTATTTTATGAGTCAGGATCTCACTGTGTCGCCCAGGTTGGAGTGCAGTGGCGCGATCATGGCTCATGCAGCCTCAAACTCTCCATCTCAAGTGATCCTCTAACTTCAGCCTCCTAAATAGCTAGGACTGTAGGTACTCCACAAATGCCTGGTGAATTTTTGTTTATCTTTTGTAGAAACAGAGTCTCACTATATTGCCCGGGCTGTTCTCAAAACTCCTGGATTTAAGTGATCCTCTCCTTGGCTTCCCAAAGCTCTGGGATTACAGATGTGAGCCACTGCACCCCGCCCAGGCTTTAGATTTAAAAATTCAACTCCTGCCCCTATTTCCCCCCACAAATATGCTCTCTGGCGTAAATTTCAAAGGTCTATTTGAAACTCAAAAGCTAAGAATGGACTCTTTGTTCTGCTGTATCCCCCATCACTTCCTGAGGGAATGAGCTTCAAATGTCCTACCTGCTTCCCAAATGGGCGGAAAGATTCAGGAACAAAGCCCACATTAGATAACAGTATAAAATAGCTTCCGGCTGCATGGTTAGAACTGTTTATTTACACAGGTTTAGGAGCACCAGGTGAAAAATGTGAGCTTTGCCCTCACTTGGGGCTCAAATTTACCTGGGCATGTTTGGTGGGGGATGGAACCACACCGTAGGTGCAATTGTGTTCCAGAGAGAGAGGCAACAATGGAGAAGAAGGAATACACCATGCTAGGCTCAGACGTGGGGCCTTGGGTGGGATGTAGGCAGTGGCTCTTTGCACGGGGTGTGGCTATAACTGGGACCTCCAGGTGGTGGCTCATGGTTGCACTGGGGAAGGAAACTAATCTAGGCATAAAAGTTGATGAAGCTGTAGCACCAGGAGTCCAAGCTGTGAAGGAAGTTGAGTCCTTCCTCCACCAGCAGCAGACTGTGAGCTGCAGAGTCAAATATGTAAGTAGCAATTATTGGTGAGGCTGTTGGCAGCTCATGGACAAGAACAGAGGTTGTTGGCAGGCAGGCAAATAGCAAGGGCAAGGTCAGTGGCCCTGGTTGGGTTCTGGGTCTGGTGTGATGGTAGTGAGAACTGCAAGAACTCTTTTCACCTAATGACTCCAAACTCCTGTGCTAAGAGATTTGACCAGCCCTAGCATGGCTTCTAGCAGCCTAAGGTGGCATCTCTGGGACCATCCAGCCCCCTTTTAAGTTCCTGTCTGTAAAATCTCCGGGCTGTCAAAAGAATTATCTGTTTGTTGCAGCCAGCACCTAACATAGACCCCTGACCTCCCTTTTGCAAAGCATTCATGAAAAGGGTTTCCTATTGAGACTCCTTCCTCTGCCCCTTTGAGATGTGTGTCTATCTCCTACAACTTACCTTTCTCAAAGACCTGAAAGCCATTCCTTTGAAATGTGATTATCAGGAGGGCCTCTGTCTCCCAGTCTCTGTGGGAGGACAGAATCCCAACCTTGTTGATCACCAGCTAGCAGACACAGCTGGCCGACTGCATTTTCACTTGATCATTTTTCCCTTTAGTCCCTGCTTGCCTCCACCCACTCCCACTCCCACTCCCATTCTCCCTTTAAAATGCTGTCACCTCTGGGTAAACCAGAAGAGATCTCAGCTCCTTTCCCTACTGCCCCTCATTACTGCATATAATCTGTTTTCACTGCTTTAACTAGTGTCTGGCTTGTTTTTCTTTGACAGTTGCTCAGGGGTTAGAAATGGCCCTCCTGGGCAACTCAAAGCTGCAGCCTGCATGAGGGGTGAATCAGAGGAGAACTGGTATCCAATCAGGTGATGGTGACAGGGTGGAGCGGTGACCTATGAGCAGGAGTGGTCTGGCCAGCATTGAGGATATATTAGGGACCACAACTGGGGCACATGGTGGTTTTTGTCCAAGAGAGACAGCCAAGTGTACAGCCTGAAGCAAATTGATGTGGGCAGAGAGCATGGGAGTCACCTCCCCGAGTAGTCCTGCAGACATACAAGGGGGGCAGGAGACCCAGAAAGGAGGCATCCTGCTCATTTGGCATCCTGCTCTTTTTTTTTTCTTTTTTTGAGATAGAGTTTCACCTTGTAGCCCAGGCTGGAGTGCAATGGTGTGATCTCAGCTCACTGCAACCTCAGCCTCCTGGGTTCAAGTGATTCTCCTGCCTCAGCCTCCCAAGTAGCTGGGCTCATAGACATGCGCCACCACACCTGCTTAATTTTGTGTTTTTAGTAGTGATGGGGTTTCACCATGTTGGTCAGGCTGGTCTTGAATTCCTGACCTCAGGTGATCTGCCCGCCTCGGCCTCCCAAAGTGCTGGGATTACAGGCATGAGCCACCACGCCTGGCCTCATCCTGCCCTTTTACATGTCAGCTGTTGAGTCCACAGTCTTTCTGTCAATCAGAACTTATTTGTGTACATAAACCACAGATAAAACTCTCTGTGTACTATCGTGGCAATGCTTGGAGATCCCTGTTCACCCAAGAATCTCTTTATAGGGACCATTTATCACAGTCATTATCATTGACCATGTGAATGAGATAATTATTTTGTCTTCTTCCTGCAGGATGGAAAGTTTCCTTTTGAGAGGAGAAAAAAATGGTGAAAAGAAAATTCTAGCAAATAAAAAATGATTTGCAAGGCTTCTCCTGTACTTGCTAAGTAAGTAAGGGGGCTCTTTGGATGACCTCAGACTTTTGGGAAATTGAGAAAGCATATTCCACAGCAGCAGTCCCATGTGGGGGTAGGAGTGGGGTGGCAGAGGGGCAGGGAAGAGAGCTAGAAATGGGGCACGAGGCTGAGGACCCAGGACAGAAAAACTCTGCACCTGCCCCTTTAGTGACCAAGAGTGAATTTCAAACCTAGATTTTGAGTGACAGTAAATTTATATAAATATTTTGAGGCCGGGCGCGGAGGCTCACGCCTGTAATCCCAGCACTTTGGGAGGCCGAGGTGGGTGGATCATGAGGTCAGGAAATGGAGACCATCCTGGCTAACACGGTGAAACCCCGTCTCTACTAAAAAATAGAAAAATTAGCTGGGTGTGTTGGTGGGCACCTGTAGTCCCAGCTACTTGGGAGGCTGAGGCAGGAGAATGGTGTGAACCTGGGAGGCAGAGCTTGCAGTGAGCCAAGATCGTGCCACTGCACTCCAGCCTGGGCGACAGAGCGAGACTCTGTCTCAAAAAAAAAAATTTGAAACAAGGTCTTTGCTTTGTTGCCCAGGCTGAAGTGCAGTGGCATGATCACAACTCACTGTAGCTTTGACCTCCTGCGCTCATGCAATACACCTACTTCAGCCTCCCAAGTAGCTGGGACTGCAGGCTCCCCCCACCATACTCGCTTAATTTAAAAAAATTTTTTTGTTGAGATAGGGTCTTGCTATGTTGCCCAGGCTGGTCTGAAACTTGTAGACTCAAGTGACCCTCCTACCTCGGCCTCCCAAAGTGCTGAGATTATAGGTGTCAGCCACTGTGTCTGGACAACAGTCAATTTTTATATGTGGACTTAAAGTTTGCTATATTATTTGAAGTCAATTATGTTTCCTTCTATAACTTTGGGTTGAGGTCAAGCATTGTTGCTCCAGATTTTTTTCCAGATAAGTGGAGTGGGGTACATGCTAAAAGAATTGGGGTTCCCCAGAAGCAAATGATACTTACCTGACACAAAGGCTTTAGCTAGATCTGTTTAGCCACCTCCAACCTTTCTTTGAAAGTAAACTTTTTTATTTTTAGATTTCTTCTTTTTACAGACACCAGTGTTACTTGCCATTTTTTAAAAAGTTAAATTTTTTTTTTTTTTTTTTTTTTTTTTAGCACAGATGAGGTCTTACTACGTTGCCCAGGCTAGTCTTGAACTAATGGGCTCAAGTGATCCACCTGCCTTGGCCTCCCATATTTTTAGATTTTAAAATACTTTTAGGATTTAGGCTGGGCGTGGTAGCTCACACCTATAATTCCAGCACTTTGGGAGGCCGAGGAGGGCAGATCACCTGACGTCAGGAGTTCAAGACCAGCCTGGCCAACGTGGTGAAACCCCGTCTCTACTAAAAATATAAAAATTAGCCGGCCATGGTGGTGGGCACCTGTAATCCCAGCTACTTGGGAGGCTGAGGCAGGAGAATCACTTGAACCCGGGAGACGGAGGTTGCAGTGAGCCGAGATCACGCCACTGTACTCCAGCCTGGGCACTAGAGTGAGACCCTGTGTAAAAAAAAAAAAAAGATTAAGTGAAAGAAGCAAGATACAAGAGAGCAATACTGAGTGATTCCTTTCATATGAAGTGTGAGGACAGGTAGAAACTAATTTGTGGTTGTGAAAATTAGAACAATGGTTGCCTCTGAAGGGGATTGACTGGTGTGTGGCATGGAGGAAACGTTTGGGTTGATTAAAATGGCCTAAATCTTGTTGAGGATATTGGTTTCACTGTTGCATATGTTTGTCAAAACTCATCAAACTGTACACTCAAGTCCTGTGCATTTTTCTGTATGTAAATTATACTTCAACCTTAATTTTAAAAGAAGCAGTGAGCCCCCAAATTTTAGATGATGAACTGGTTTGGATTGCTCCCTCCTTTCCTGAAAGTCAACCGGGGAGAAACTGTAGAAGCCAGAGGGAAGCAGATTCCAGAACCAACAGAAAATCAAAATGAGGGCATCCTTCTTCTGTTTGCCTCTACTTCCTCTCTGATTGAAGCTGTCTTTTCTTTCTTCCTTTTTCTTTTTAGAGACAGAATCTTACTCTGTTGCTCAGGCTACAGTGCAGCGGCACAGACACAGTTCACGGCAGCCTCAACCTCCTGGGCTTCAGCAATCCTTTTTGCCTCAACCTCCTGAGTAGCTGGGATTACAGGTGTGCACCGCCATACCTGGCTATTTTTTTTTTTTTTTGGAGACAGAGTCTCGCTGTCACCCAGGGTGGAGTGAAGTGGCGCGATCTAGGCTCACTTCCATCTCCCGGGTTCAAGCGATTCTCACACCTCAGCCTCCTGAGTAGCTGGGACTACAGGCTTGTGCCACCATGTCTGGCTACATTTTTGTATTTTTAGTAGAGACAGGGTTTCACCATATTGTCCAGGCTGGTCTTGAACTCCTGAGCTCTGGCAATCTGCCCACCTCGGCCTCCCAAAGTGCTAGGATTACAGGCATGAGCCACCGCGCTATTAAAAAAAAAAACCATTTTTTAAATTTTTTTATTTGTAAAGACAAGGTCTCTCTATGTTGCCCAGGCTAGTCTCGAACTCCTGGGCTCAAGCGATCCTCTCACCTTGACCTCCCAAAGTGCTGGGACTATATAGGTGTGAGTCAATTCACTCAGCCAGATTGAGGCTGTCTTAAACCTGTGTCTGGGAGGTAGGTAGTTGTGCCTGGGGTAGAGGGCTGTGGTGGGGATGGTGGACGGTCTGGAAGAAAGTGTTTCTGTTTCTTTGTTTTGAGACGGAGTCTTGTTCTGTTTCCCAGGCTGGAGTGCAGTGGAGTGATCTCGGCTCACTGCAACCTTCGCATCCCAGGTTCAAGCTATTCTCTTGCCTCGGCCTGCTGAGTAGCTGAGATTACAGGCGCCCGCCACTATGCCTGGCTAATTTTTTTCTGTTTTTAGTAGAGACGGGGTTTCACCATGTTGGCCAGGCTGGTCTCGAACACCTGACCTTGTGATTCGCCTGCCTCAGCCTCCCAAAGTGCTGGGATTACAGGCATGAGCCACCGCGCCCAGCTAGTTTTTAAAAATGTATTGACATATTTAGATTTTTTGGATATATTTGGAAAACTGCCTGTTTGACCAGGACCTGTTTGGTTTGGTTTGGTTCTGCCTTGCCTTTTGCTGGAGTTCTTTTAGGACAAACCTTCACTTTCTTCAGGATCAAGTATTTGTGGGGTGACTGACATTGGCAATACAAAAGCTCTGCAAGGGTGAAGCAAGCAGGAACATCTGTCACTCTTCCTTCTTCTCCAACCCCCAGGCTGTGGGATCAATGTAGCGAGACTACCTGATCTCAGGGTCTCTTCTTTCTAAGAGGTCGAGGTGGAACCTTAGGCAGTGGAGCTGCTCGGAGGAGTGGCAGGCAAAGGGAAGCAGCCCCAGTTCCTGGGGTGACCTGGGGTGAAGGGGGGCTTTTGGTTCTGGGGCTCATATCCCTCTGTCTCCTTGAATTCATGAGGGCTGATCTAAATTCAGGCCTAAACTTTGACTCTTCCTCACTACTTATTTCCAGACAAATAAGCTGATAGAGGTCCAATTTGATTCTGATTATTTAGCCATAAACTGATTCTTTTTCCATTTTATCATTCTGTTTTCCTTCTTCTTTTCCTGTGCTACATGCTTTATCTTTTTGTCCATTTATTTATTTATTTATTTGAGATGGAGTCTTGCTCTGTCACCCAGGCTGGAGGGCAGTGGTGCTATCTCGGTTCGCTGCAACCTCCGCCTCCCTGGTTCAAGCAATTCCCCTGCCTCAGCCTCTCGAGTAGCTGGGATTACAGTCGCATGCCAACAGGTCCGGCTAATTTTTTTTGCATTTTTAGTAGAGATGGGGTTTCACCATGTTGGCCAGACTAGTCTCAAACTCTTGACTTCAGGCAGTCCCCCTGCCTCGGCCTCCCAAAGTACTGGGATTACAGGCGTGAGTTACGGTGCCCGGCCTTTTTTTGTCCTTTAAAACTGTTCCTGGCCGGGTACAGTAGCTCATGCCTATAATCCCAGTGCTTTGCGAAGCTGAAGCCAGAGGATCATTTGAGGCCAGGAGTTCAAGACCAGCTTGGGCAACACAGTGAGACTCTGTCTCTACAAAATTAATAATAAAATTAGCCGGGCGTGATGGTACCCACTTATAGCTTCTTCAGGAGGCTGAGGTGGGAGGATTGCTTGAGCCTAGGAGTTCAAGGGTGCAGTGAGCCATGATTGTGCCACTGCACTCCAGGCTGGGTGACAGAGTGAGATCCCCATCTGTTCCCACTGTGGCAATCTCCTCCACAAAGTAAATATTATTTCTATGTTTGTTTCTTATACAATTGTTTGCATGTTCAGAATTCTCCCTGGCTTTATTCTTCTTTGGCTACTGTGGGGTTGATAATATGTGAAACATTACTTGGACACAAGAACAGCAACATTGTTGAATTGTATGTAGTTCACAAAGACCATTCATTATAGCTAATGCCATCTGTTGGTGGAGGGAAGAGTTGACATTCTTTTTTTCTGTGACTGTAGACATTGAAATGTAAGGGGAGAAGCTTGTCTATACATATTATTCAGAGGCTTTAAAAATAATTCACTGTATATAGTAGATACTTTTCCTTGTAAATATATAAATAGATCTATTTTATTTATTTATTTTTTGAGATGGAGTCTCGCTCTGTCACCCAGGCTGGAGTGCAATGGCTCGATCTCAGCTCACTGCAACCTCCGCCTCCCAGGTTCAAGTGATTCTCCCTGCCTCAGCCTCCAGAATAGCTGGGATTACAGGTGTGCGCCACCACACTTGGCTAATTTTCGTACTTTTAGTAGAGACGGGGTTTTGCCATGTTGGCCAGGCTGGTCTTGAATTCCTGACCTCAGGTGATCCCCCTGCCTTGGCCTCCCAAAGTGCTGGGATTACAGGCATGAGCCACCGCTCACGGCCTAGATCTATTTTATTTTAAAATATCTTTGTACCGTTCCATAGTATGGGTGTACCATAATTTATTCAACTATTCCCCAATTGATGGGCATTTAGGTTGTTCCTATATTTTATTTTATTTTTTTGAAATGGAGTTTTGCTCTTGTTGCCCAGGCTGGAGTGCAATGGAGTGATCTCAGCTCACTGCAACCTCTGCCTCCTGAGTTCAAGCGATTCTCCTGCATCAGCCTCCCGAGTATCTGGGATTACAGGTATGCGCCACCAGTCCCGGCTACTTTTTGTATTTTTAGTATAGATGGGGTTTCACCATGTTGGTCAGGCTGGTCTCAAACTCTTGACCTCAGGTGATCCACCTGCCTCAGCCTCCCAAAGTGCTGGGATTACAGATGTGAGCCACCACGCCTGGCCTTATTTTTTATTTATTTTTTTGAGACAGAGTTTCGCTCTCGTTGCCCAGGCTGGCATGCAGAGGCATGATCTTGGCTCACTGCAACCTCTGCCTTCTGGTTTCAAGTGATTCTCCTGCCTCAGCCTCCCGAGTAGTTGGGATTATAGGCGCCTGCCACCACGCCCAGCTAATTTTTGTATTTTCAGTAGAGATGGGGTTTCCCCATATTGGCCAGGCTGGTCTTGAACTCCTGACCTTGTGATCCGCCCGCCTTGGCTTCCCAAAGTGCTGGAATTACAGGTGTGAGCCACCACGCCCGGCCTTTTTTTTTTTTTTTTTTTTTAAGTAGAGGTGGGTTTTCACCATGTCGTCCAGGCTGGTCTCAAATGCCTGACCTTGTGATCTGCCTGGCTTGTCTCAAATGCCTGACCTCAGGTAATCTGCCCACCTCAGCCTCCCAAAGTGCTGGGACTGCAGGCATGAGCCATGGCACCCAGCCCTAAATAAAGCTTTTTGTTTGTTTTTTTGAAACAGAGTCTCGCTCTGAGACCCAGGCTGGAATGCAGTGGCACGATCTCAGTTCACTGCAACCTCTGCCTCCCAGGTTTAAGTGATTCTCCTGCCTCAGCTTCCCGAGTAGCTGGGACTACAGGCATGTGCCACCACACCTGGCTTATTTTCAAATTTTTGTTTAATTTTTTTTTTGAGTCAGGATCTTGCTCTATTGCTCAAGCTGGAGTGCAGTGGCATGATCATAGCCCACTTCAGCCTTGACCTCTGGGCTCTGTGATCCTCCTACCTTAGCCTCCCAAGTAGCTAGACTACAGGTGTGCACCACCATCCCTAGTTAATTTTTTTTTGTAGCGACGTCATCTTGCTATGTTGCCCAGGCTGATTTCAAATTCCCAGGCTCAAGTGATCCTCCCACCTCAGCCTCCCAAAATGTTGGGATTATGGGCATGAGCCACTGTGCCTGGCTTAGATTTTTTTTACTACAGATAATCTCAGAAATTACATATCTTTAGGTTTAAATATATATTTCTTTGATTTTCAATAAGCATATAAAAAGCATCTTTTTATAGGTTTACTCATCATGTCAATAAATAGATTTCTGCTTCATAATTTTTTTTTTTTTTTGAGACAGAGTCTTGCTCTGTCACCTAGGCTGGAGTGCAATGGCACAATCTTAGCTCACTGCAACCTCCACCTCCTGGGTTTAAGTGATTCTCCTGCCTCAACCTTCTTAGTAGCTGGGATTACAGGTGCACGCCACCACGTGTGGTTAATTTATGTATTTTTAGTAGAGATAAGGTTTCACCATTTTGGCTAGGCTGTTCTTGAACTCCTGACCTCAAGTGATCCACCTGCCTTGCCCTCCCAAAATGCTGGGATTACAGACGTGAGCCACAGTGCCCGGCCTTGCTTCATGATTTTTTAGTGCTTATATAATATTACAAGATGTGGTGGTGTAACAGTTTGCCCAGATAACCTCTAAAGTTGGATATTTGTGTCGTTTCTGTAGTGGCAAACTCAAATGTTCTTTATATCTCTTGCACTGGCTGTACATGTGGGCTTTATTGCAGCAAGGTTGCAGGAGTGAAGCAATAATCAAAATAAACCAGAGATTTCCTGAATAAACCTGTGTCTTCAGACAGTGGACAGTTTTCTTTTCTTTTCTTTCTTTTTTTGAGATAGAGTTTCACTCTTGTTGTTCAGGCTGGAGTGCAATGGTGTGATCTCAGCTCACTGCAACTTCCATCTCCCAAGTTCAAGTGACTCTCCTGTCTCAGCCTCCCGAGTAGCTGGGATTACAGGCGTCCACCACCACGCCCAGCTAATTTTTCAAAATATTTTTAGTAGAGATGGGAGTTCATCATGTCGGCCAGGCTGGTCTCGAACTCCTGACCTCAAGTGATCGCCCACCTCTGCCTCCCAAAGTGCTAGTATTACAGCATGAGCCACTGTGCCCGGCCGACAGTTTTCTATAATCATCAGCCACTTCCAGTTTTATAACATCACTCATCATGGTGGCTTCAAGATTCGTGACATAAGGCATTTTTCTCTGGTTAAATTAAGGTGGGGAAACTTGTTTAGCTGACCAGCTGCTTGAAAAATATCTTACAACTCATGAGCTGGCTTTTGTCATTAATTTGGTTAGGTGGTTTCAGATATTTATATTTTGTTGTAGAGACAGAGAAGCATATTTTTTGAAATGTTTGTCCAAATTCTGAGTGCCAGCCAAACTTTCACACTCCTGTCTATTATTCTAGGGAGAACTGCTCTAAAGAATACAGTAGGTCCCCCTTATCTGCAGTTTCACTTTCTTTGGTTTCAGTTACCCATCGTCAACCGTGGTCTGAAGATATAAAATGAATAATATCAGAAATGAAAACCATTCAGAAGTCTTTTTTTTTTTTTTTGAGACGGAGTTTTGCTCTTGTTGCCCAGGCTGGAGTTCAGTGGCACTGCTGGGGATTGATAAGGAATTAGAGAGACCAATGGGGTTGAGGAGGATATTTATTATTTAGGTGCACCAGCCCAGTCAGATTCACATCCAAAGGACTGAGCCCTGAACAAAGAGTTAAGTTACCTTTTAAGCATTTCATGAGGTTGGGGGAGATCTGTGCAGGGGGAAGCATACTACAGAAGCGAGAAACAGAGACAGTTGTTTAATTAATTGGGACATGCATTACATCATTTCTTATTTTTCAAGGAAAAACATGGTTTTTTTTGGGGTTTTTTTGTTTTTTTTTTTTGAGATGGAGTCTCGCTCTGTCGCCCAGGCTGGAGTGCAGTGGCGCGATCTGGGCTCACTGCAAGCTCCGCCTCCTGGGTTCACGCCATTCTCCTGCCTCAGCCTCCCGAGTAGCTGGGACTACAGGTGCCCGCCACCATTTTATGACTTGAGTTTATCTGTCTAGTGACCTTGCAGCTGCACAGCTAGAGAAACAGGGTCTTCACAATGCCTGGGAAAGGAGGAGAGATAAGGCTCACTAGCCACAGAAAAACAGTTAATTTTTAAAGGACTCCAGCTCTTTCTGTTTTTCAGGGGGAATTGGGTTTTCTTACATACAACTGAGTTTCTGCTTACACATTTTTAAATTTCTTTTAATTTCTGTTCAAGCGCAATCTCGGCTCACTGCAACCTCCGCCTCCCGGGTTCAAGTGATTCTCCTGCCTCAGCCTCCTGAGTAGCTGGGATTACAGGCACTCGCCATCACCCCTGGCTAATTTTTTATGCTTTTAGTAGAGATGGGGTTTCATCATGTTGGCCAGGCTGGTCTCGAACTCCTGACCTCAGGTGATCCACCCGCCTCGGCCTCCCAAAGTGCTGGGATTACAGGCATGAGCCACTGATCCCGGCCCATAAGTCTTAAGTTGCATGCCATCCTGAGTAGCATGACGAAATCTTGTGCCATCCTGCTCCATCCAGCTCAGGACATGAATCACCACTTTGTCCAGTGTATCCATGCTCCCCACTCATTAGTCGGTTCCTAGCTGTCTAGGTGATCAGATCAACTGTCTGAGTATTTGAGTGCTTGTGTTCAAGTCACCCTTATTTTACTTAACAATGGCCCCAAAACGAAAGAGTAGTGATGCTGGCAATTAGGATATGCTAAGGAGAAGCTGGAAAGTGCTTCCTTTCAGTGTAAAGGTGAAAGTTCTTGATTTGAGAAAAAAATCATATGCTGAAGTTGCTAAGAGCTACAATGAGAATGAATCTCCTATCGGTGACATTGTGAAGGAGGAAAAAAGAAATTCATGCTAGTTTTGCTGTCACACCTCAGACTGTAAAAGTTGTAGTCACAGTGTGTGATAAGTGCTTAGTTAAGATGGAAAAGGCACTAAATTTGCAGGTGGAAGGAAGACATGAACAGGAGCATGTTCCAGTCGATGGCAATATATTGGGCCAGATTAACTTAATGTTAATTAAACTTTTTTTTTTTTTTCTTTGAGACAGGGTCTTGATCTGTTGCCCAGGCTGGCTGCAGTGGTACAATCTTGGCTCATTGTGGCCTCAACCTTCTGGGCTCAAGTGATCCCTCACCTCAGCCTCCCAAATAGCTGGGACTGCAGGCACACGCCACCACACTCACCTAATTTTGTTCATTTTCTGTAGAGACAGGGTTTCGTTATGTTGCCCAGACTGGTCTTAAACTCCTGGACTCAAGCAGTCTTCCCGCCTCAGCCTCCTAAAGTGTTGGGATTACAGCCATGAGCCACCACACCTGGCAAATTAAATTTTATTGTAGGTTCGTATGTATAGGGAAATAGGCTTTGATACTATTCGTGGTTTCAGGCATCCACTGGGGGTATCGGAATGTATCCCCCAAGGGGAGGGCCACTGTAATTATCAAATTATAGTTGAGCAGGGCGTGGTGGCTCATGCCTGTAATCCCAGCACTTTGGGAGACCGAGGCGGGTGGATCATGAGGTCAAGAGATTGAGACCATCCTGGCCAACATGGTGAAGCCCTGTCTCTACTAAAAATACAAAAATTAGCTGGGCATGGTGGCACGTACCTGTAGCCCCAGCTACTCAGGAGGCTGAGGCAGGAGAATCGCTTGAACCCGGGAGGTGGAGGTTGCAGTGAGCCGAGATTGTGCCACTGCACTCCAGCCTGGCAACAGAGCGAGACTCTGTCTCAAAAAAAAAAAAAAAAAAAAAAAGAGTTGGATAAGCATTATATCAGAACTATTTTGTTTCTTTTTTTGACTTATGTGTACATTGGATAAGTGTCTTTTTGGTCAGGGCCTGTTTTATTTGTCCATAGGAAGATCTAGGGCATCACTATTTGTCAGAAAGAGGAAATACAGGCATGAAACCAACAGGACAAACTTTATTACTTTAAGGATTTTCCTTCTTAGTGTCTGTCAAGGGCTTATGACCAGAAAGAGTTGTCCAGTCTATGGAGCTGAATTGTATTAACTTTAGAGATTTTACAGCAACTTGAATTTTGTTTACAATCGGTTCTTATGTGTTTATCTTGATGTATAAAGTTGCAACATGTTTGACAGATTTAAGCATATACTTCTTTTTGAGCAGTCAGCAGATAATTATAGACTATTTGATTTCTTTCTTATTTTGTAGAGAGGGGGTTCTCCCTACCTTTCCCAGGCTGGTCTCGAACTCCTGGGCTCAGGCGATCCTCCCGCCTTGGCCTCCCAAAGTGCTGGGATTACAGGCATGAGCCACCACATCCAGCCAGACTATCTGATTTTTTAGGATGCTTCCTAAGAAAGGATCCATCCCTCGCTTCCTTCCTTCTTTTTCCTATTGAGGGATAGTATACATATTACAGATTTCATAGCCTATATTAATCCTGAGTACTTGATGGACTTTTACATAGGTACACATCCATGTGACCACCATCCAAATAAAGAAAGGGGACATTGACAGCAAGCCAGCGAGGCTCTGTGTGCCCCTTTCCCATCTATACTATCCTCCTATTGGAGGTAACTACAATTCTGATTTTTTTTTTCTTTCTTTTTTTTTTTTTCAGACAAGGTCTCCCTCTGTCGCTCAGGCTGGAGTGCAGTGGTGCAATCACGGGTCACTGCAGCCTGGACCTCTGTGGCTCAATAATTCTGATTCTATTATCATCAGTTACATACAGTGTGTGCTCTTGTGTGTGGTTCCTTTTGTTCAACATTCTATGTTTTTGAGCTGCATCCATATTGTTGAGCATACAAACAGCTGTTTTGACGTTGTTGTCATTGTGTGGTATTCCATTGTATGACTATGCTACCGTTTATCTGTCTGTTGATGAATTTGAGCTGTTTCCAATCATTGCCTATTAACAAATAAAGTGGCTAGTAACATTCCTGTACATATCTATTTGTGCAGCCATTCTCTTGGGTACATACTTAGGGTTAGAACTGTTAGGTGAGAAGGTATGCACATATTAAGTGTTAGAAAAGTTTGCTAACACATTCCCAGAGGTTGTACAATTTTAGACTCCTACTGGCAAGATCTGATGTTCCAGTTGCCCCAGGGCCTTGTGAACCCTTGCCACTGTCTGTCTTTTAAATCTAGCCATTCTGAGGAGTGTGTTTTGGTATTTCCTTGTGGTTTCAATTAGTATTTCATGGCTACTTGATCTTGTGGGTCTACTCTACCCAGGCTTTTCACTTTTTGTCTGAAAAGTCTTGTATTCTGTGTAATGAAATACGCCAGTGTTTAAAATTGTTTCTGAGATGACTGGACAGCTTTTACCCATTTGCTTACTTCCAGTCTTGGCATCAGTATTCTCATGGCATTAAGAATGCTCGTGTGTGTGAGGCTGGGCGTGGTGGTTCATGGCTGTAATCCCAGCACTTCGGGAGGCCGAGGTGGGTGGATCACCTGAGGTCAGGAGTTCGAGACCAGCCTGGCCAACATGCTGAAAACCCGTCTCTACTAAAAATACAAAAATTAGCCGGGCCTGGTGGTGCATGCCTGTAATCCCAGCTACTCAGGAGGCTGAGGCAGGAGAATCGCTTTAACCCAGGAAGCGGAGGTTGTAGTGAGCTGAGATTGTGCCACTGCATTCCAGCCTGGGCAACAGAGTGAGACTCTGTCCCAGAAAAGAAAAAAAAAAGAATGCTCGCGCGTGCACGAGTCTGTGTGTGTGTGTATGTGTATGTGTGTGTTGACATCCGGTAGGTTTCTGTTTCAGAGTTTTTCTTTACTTTCTTTCCTTTCTCCCTCCCCTCCCCTCCCTTTCTTTTGAAAAGGGTCTCACTCTCACCAGGCAGGAGTGCAGTGGTGCCATCACCACTCACTGCAGCCTCAACCTCCCAGGCTCAAGCAATCCTCCCACCTCAGCCCCGTGAGTAGCTGGGACTACAGGAATGTTTGCCACCATGCATGGCTAATTTTTTATATTTTTAGTGGAGTTGGGGTTTTGCCATGTGGGCCAGGCTGGTCTCAAACTCCTGGCCTCAAGTGATCCACCCAGCTCAGCCTCCCTAAGTTTTGGGATTACAGGTGTGAGCCACCGTGCCTGGCCTTAGTCCCTCTTTAATAAGAACATTAACCCCACTCATGAGGCTCTGCTCCAGTGACCTAATCACCTCCCAAAGGCCCCGCCTCCTAATACCATCACCTTAGGGGAGAGAATTTCAACATAAGAATTTTTGGGGGATACAAACATTAGGCCATAGAAGGTGGCTATTGGCATAGGATGGTAGGTACTTCATGCACGCAACAGGGGGTATAAATTAGTGTAGTTTTTCCTGGAGGGGATTTTAGCAGTCTCTATAAAAAATTTTAAAGCGGGCTGAGCTCAGTGGCTCACGCCTGTAATCCCAGTACTTGGGAAAGCTGAGGTGGGCAGATTACTTGAGGCCAGGAGTTTGAGACCAGCCCGGCCAACATGGTGAAACCCAGTCTCTACTAAAAAAATACAAAAATTAGCCAGGTGTGGTGGTGTGTGCCTGTAATCCCAGCTACTTGGGAGGCTGAGGCAGGAGAATTGCTTGCACCGGGGAGGTGGAGGTTGCAGTGAGCTGAGATTGCACCACTGTACTCCAGCCTGGGTGACAGAATGAGACTCTGTCTTGAAAAAAAATTTTTTTAAAGTGCCTATTGTTCAGTACAGCAGTCCACTTCTAGTTATTATTCCACAGAAATACTTTATCCTATGGAAATATTCTATTCCTTGAAAATATTCCATGTGAGCCCAAAGGTATTTAAGTAAAGTTCATATACAATGTCCATCATTGTTTGTAATGAAGAAAAATAGAAGCCAGGCACAGTGGCTCACACTTGTAATCCCAGCACTCTGGGAGGCCCAGGCAGGTGGATCACCTGAGGTCAGGGGTTCAAGACCAGCCTGGCCAACATGGCGAAACCCTGTCTCTATTAAAAATACAAAAATTAGCCGGGCATGTTGGTGGGCGCCCGTAATCCCAGCTACTCAGGAGGCTGAGACTGGAGAATCACTTGAACCGGGGAGGCGGAGGTTGCAGTGAGCGAGAACGTGCCACTGCACTCCAGCCTGGGTGACAGAGAAAGACTCCATCTCAAAAAAAAAAAAAAAAAAAAGTAGGAAACTGCCCATATGTCCACCGATAGAGGCATGGTTAAACATTATTTGGTATGTGGTATTATGTTATTTTTAGAGACAGGTCTTGCTCTGTTGCCCAGGCTGGAGTGCAGTGGTGTGATCACTGCAGCCTCGCACTCCTGGGCTCAAACGATCCTCCCACCTCAGCCTCCCAAGTAGCTGGGATTACAAGTGTGAGACAATGTGCCTGGCAGCACATGGTATTAAATACTGTACATCAGTCAACAAGGATGATGAATGGTCATTAAAAATCTTCAATACTTACTAAGTTCCAAATGCAAGTAGAAGAATAATAGGCATAACACGATTCCATTTATATAAAAATAATGCACACTGCAAAAGAATGAAGTTGGACCCTTACCTAACACCATATACAAAAAATAACTCAAAGTAGATCAAATACCTAAATGTAAGACCCAACACCACCACCACTCTCAGAAGCAAACGTGATAAACATGACATTGGATTTAACAGTGAATTCTTAGATATGTGTGACACCAAAGGCACAGGCAACAGATGAAAAAATAGACAAATTGCACTACATGGAAACTTAAAAGTTTTTGTGCCTCAAAAGACACTATCAACAATGTAAAAAGGCAACCCAAAGAATGGCAGAAAATATTTGTAAATCATATATATCTGATAAAGGATTATCATCCAGAATATGTAAAGAGCTCCTAAAACTCGGCCGGGCATGGTGGGTCACTCCTGTAATCCCAGCACTTTGGGAGGCCCAGGTGGGTGGATCACTTGAGGCCAGGAGTTCGAGACCAGCCTGGTCAACATGGTGAAACCTCGTCTCTACTAAAAATACAAAAATTATCCAGGTGTGGTGGCATGCGCCTGTAATCTCAGCTACTTGGGAGGCTGAGGCGGGAAAATCACTTGAACCTGGGAGGCAGAGGCTCCAGTGAGCTGAGATTGCACCACTGCACTCCAGCCTGGCCTGGGTGACACAGCGAGACTCCATCTCAAAATACAAACAAACAAACAAAAAACCTCCTAAAACTCAACAACAATAAAATCAATCCAATTCAAAAATGGACAAAGAACTTAAATAGACATTTCTCCGAAGAAGGTATGCAAATGGCAAATAAGCACATGAAAAGATGCTCAACATCAAGAATTATTAGGGAAATGTAAATCAAAACCACAATGGGATAACACCTTAAACCTATTAGGATGTTACTATCAAAACCAAACCAAAACAACAACAACAACAACAACAACAAATAAAATAAAATAAAATAAAAAGAACCCAGAAAATAAGTAATGGCAAGAGTGTGAAGAAATTGTCAGTCTTGTACACTGTTGGTGGAAATATAAATTGATAAAGCTGCTATGGAAAACAATGTGGCAGTTCCTCAAAAAATTAAAAGTAGAATTACCATGTGATCCAACAATTCTATTTTTGGATATATACTCAATATAATTGAAAGCAGGATACAACCATGTTCATAGCAGCATTATTTACAGTAGTCAAAAGGTGAAAGCCAACCAAGGGTCCATCAGTGAATGACTGGATAAGCAAAATGTGGTATATCTATACAATGGAATATTATTTATGCTTAAAAATAGGGAAATTCTGACACATGCTATGATATAGGTGAACCTTGAGGACATTATGCCAAGTGAAATAAGCCAGTCACAAAAAGACAAATACTGTATGATTCTACTTATATGAGGTACCTAGGAGTATCAAATTCGTATAGTGGTGGTTACCAGGGGCTGGAGGAAGGGAGAAATGTTTATTGTGATTGTTACTATTTAATGGGCACAGAGTTACTGTTTAGTGGGTACAGAGTTTCAGTTTTGCAAGATGAAAAGTGTTACGGAGATGGATGGTGGTGATGGCTGCACTACATTATGGATGTATTCATTTATTTTAGAGACAGAGTCTCACACTGTTGCCCAGGCTGGAGTGCAGTGTCTATAACCTTCAGCTCCTGGACTCCAGCGATCCTCCCACCTCAGCTAGGACCACAGGAATATGCCACCATGCTCAGTAATTTTCTTTTCCTTCTTTTTTTTTTTTTTTTTTCTTGTTTGTAGAGATAGGGTCTTGGTATGTTGCCCAGGCTGGACTTGAACTCCTGGCCTCAAGTGATCCTCTCGCTTCAACCTCCCAAAGCGTTGGGATTAAAGGTGTGACTTACTGTGCCAGACCTGAATATATTTGATAATACTGAATTGTAAACTGAAAATGGTTAAGATGGTAAATTTTATGTTAATGTGTATTTCGCCACAATAAAAAATGGAAAATATGAAAAATGTACACATGGGTTTGTTTATTTATTTATTTTGAGAAAGAATTTTACTCTTATTGCCCAGGCTGGAGTGCAATGGCGCCATCTTGGCTCACTGCAACCTCTGCCTCCCAAGTTCAAGTTATTCTCCTGCCTCAGCCTTCCAAATAGCTGGAATTACAGGCTCCCACCACTATGTCCAGCTAATTTTTTTGTATTTTTAGTAGAGACAAGGTTTCACCATGTTGGCCAGGCTGGTCTCGAACTCCTGGCCTCAAGTGATTCCCCCCGCCTCAGCCTCCCAAAGTGCTGGGATTACAGGCATGAGCCACTGCACCCAGCCACATAGGTTTATTTTTATATATACATATACATGTCTATAAATGTATAAAAAAAGGACTAGAAGGATACACTCCAAACTGTTAATAGTTGTCACTGCTGGGAGGGGGTTAGTGAGTGTCTGGAACACACTGGGGGATGGAAGGAAGACCTTTTGCTTTTTTTTTTTTTTTTTGAGACAAGGTCTTTGTCATCCAGGCTGGAGTACAGTGGTGCAATCATAGCTCACTGGAGTCTCGAACTTCTGGGCTAAAGCAATCCTCCCACCTCAGCCTCTTGAGTAGCTGGGACTACAGGTGTATGCCATCCTACCCAGCTAACTTTAAAATTTTTTTTGTGGAGACAAGGTCTCACCTTGCTGATCAAGCTGGTCTTGAACTCCTGGCCTCGAGCAATCCTCCTGCCTTGGCCTCCCAAAGTGCTGGGATTACAGGCATGAACCATCATGCTTGGCCCATCTTTTGCTTTTTTTTTTTTGAGATGGAGTCTCGCTCTGTCGCCCAGGCTGCAGTGCAGTGGCACGATCTTGGTTCACTGCAACCTCTGCCTCCTGGGTTCAAGCAATTCTCCTGCCTCAGCCTCCTGAGTAGCTGGGACTACAGGTGTACACCACCACACTCGGCTAATTTTTTTGTATTTTTAGTAGAGACGGGGTTTCACCATGTTGGTCAGGCTGCTCTCGAACTCCTGACCTCATGATCCGCCCACCCCAGCCTCCCAAAGTGCTGGGATTATAGGCAAGAGCCACCGCACCCAGCTCCGCCTTTTGCTTTTCAAGATATTTCTGTACTGTTTGAATTTTTACAGCAAGAGCATAGTGACTGGGAAGGAAAGGTTAAGCAGCAATCCTGAAACCTATTTCTTCTCTTTACCAAGGATCCTTGGGGGAAGAAAGGGATCCCCACTCACATCCCCTTGTAAACACTCCAGTAACCAGAGCTTCTGGTAAGCAAACTAATGGTATTTACTAGCAGAAAGATAATGGCAAGTCTTTATCTGTGTAATGCATTTATCAATATATACGTTGTCTGCCTAGGGTGTTTACCAGAAGTAAAATTGGAATTTGTGGATTTATGGGGCATAGCGTGCTGGAAAATGTCACATAAGCTGTGTAATTAATGGGGTGTAAAATGAAGATGCTCTGTAATCAATATGGCTCCCTCGTGTAAGTGGTGGCATGTACAATTGCTTAGACTCACACATTAAATACAAGTGCAAACATATTCTATGCAGTAGAGGAATGCTCTCTGGGGGGAGGTGTTGATGGTGTTGAACTTCAAGGGAGGGATGTTTTGCCTGTGCCTTGGGATCGTCTGTATCCTTTGAATTAGTAGAGTTTGGTACTGTGAGAGCTATGATTCATGTGATTTGACTTGACAAATTAGGAGACATAGATTGGGTAACATCAGCATATAAATGCATCTTACAGCTGTGGAATTTGAGAGATATAGTCAGAGGAAGGGTGAGAGAGGTCATAGATACAAAACAGAAGAGCAGGCTGGGCATGGTGGCTCACACCTCAGCACTTTGGGAGGCTGAGGTGGGCAGATCACCTGAGGTCAGGAGTTCGAGACCAGCCTGGCCAACATGGTGAAACCCTGCCTTTACTGAAAATACAAAAATTAGCCAGGCATGGTGGTGGGTGCCTGTAATCCCAGCTACTCAGGAAGCTGGAGGCAGGGAGAATTGCTTGAACCCAAGAGGTAGAGGTTACAGTGAGCTGAGTTCATGCCACTGCACTCCAGCCAGGGTGATAGAGCGAGACTCCATCTCAAAAACAAAACAAAAAATTTAAAGAAAACAGAAGTGCTTGGACTATTGCAGTAGCTTCATAACCGGTCTCCCAGCTTCCCTTCTTGACCGCTCCATAACCCAGTCTCCACACAGCATGACACCCCTGTTTGGAACTTTCCAGTGGCTTGCCATCACATTTAGAATAAAATACAAAGTGCTTATCATGGCCCACAAGGCCCTACACAAATGGGCTCCTGGGACCTCTTCAGCTCAACTCCTAGTACTCTCTTCCTTGTTAACCAATGTTCATGCTATGCTGGGCTCTTTCAACTGCCTGAGAGCCCCTTTCTGGCTGTTTTCTCTCCCTGCAGTATCTTTCCCTTGGGGCATTCTCTGCATGGCTGGCCCTCTCTCAGGTTTCAAGTCTCAGTTCCAATGTCACCTTCTTAAGGGATTTGCCTTGGTAATGCACTCTAAAGCAGCTCTACCCTCCCTCAGTCTCTATTGCCTTACCTCATCACCATCATTTTATTTGCTTTAGAGCACTATCTGAAATTATTGTGTTTTCTTGTTTATATTTTTTTGAGACAGGGTCTTGCTCTGTCATTGAGGCTGCAGTGCAGTGGCACAATCATGGCTCACAGCCAGCAAGGAAGAGAGTACTAGGAGTTGAGCTTAAGAGGTCTCAGGAGCCCATTTGTGTAGGGCCTTGTGGGCCATGATAAACACTTTGTATTTTATTCAAAATGTGATGGCAAGCCACTGGAAAGTTCCAAACAGTGATGTCATGCTATGTGGAGACTGGGTTATGGAGAGGTCAAGAAGGGAAGCCTCGACTCCCAGAGCTCAAGTGATCCTCCTAGCTCAGCCTCCCGAGTAGCTGGGACTACAGGTGTGTGCCACCGTGCCCAGCTAATTTTTAATTTTTTGTAGAGACAAAATCTTGCCATGTTGCTTAGGCTGGTCTTGAACTCCTGGGCTCAAGTGATCAGCCCACCTTGGCCTCTCAAAGAGTTGGGATTACAGGTGTGAGCCACGGTGCCCAGCCTGATTTTTTAATAGTGGTAAAATATACACAACATAAAATTTACCATTTTAACAAAAAAAATTTTTTTTTTTGAGGTGGAGTTTTGCTCTTGTTGCCCAGGCTGGAGTGCAATGGCCCGATCTCAGCTCACTGCAACCTCTGCCTCCCAGGTTCAAGCGATTCTCCTGCCTCAGCCTCCCAAGTAGCTGGGATTACAGGTATGTGCCACTGTGCCTGGCTAATTTTGTATTTTTAGTAGAGATGGGGTTTCTCTATGTTGGCCAGGCTGGTCTCTAACTCCTGACCTCAGGTGATCCACCCGCCTCGACCCCCCAAAGTGCTGGGATTACAAGTGTGAGCCACCACGCCTGGCCCATTTTAACTATTTTTAAGTGTACAGTTCAGTGGCATTAAGTACATTCATAATGTTGTGTCATCATCACCACTATTTCCAGAACTTTTTTTTATCATCCCAAACAGAAACTCTATGCCCGTTAGACAGTAACTTCCCATTCCTTCCTCCCCTCAGCCTCTGGTAACCTCTATTCTACTTTTTGTCAATGAATTTTCCTGTTCTAGGTACCTCATATAGGTGCAATGATACAATCTTTGCCCTTTTGTGTCTGGCTTTCAGGGTTCATCCATGTTGGAGGATGTGTCAACATTTCACTCCTTTTAAAGGTTTTCAAGATTCATCCATGTCGTAGCATGTGTCAGCAGCTCATCCCTTTTAAATGCTGAGTAATATTCCTTTTTTTTTTTTTTTTTTAGACGAAGTTTTGCTCTTGTTGCCCAGGCTGGAGTGCAGTGGCGCGATATCTTGGCTCACTGCAACCTCTGCCTCCAGGGTTCAAGCGATTCTCCTACCTCAGCCTCCTGAGTAACTGGGATTACAGGCATCCGCCACCAAGCCTGGTGGCTTGGTTTTTTTTTTTTTTGAGACGGAGTTTGGCTCTCGTTGCCCAGTCTGGAGTGCAATGACGCTATCTCAGCTCACTGCAACCTCTGTCTCCCAGGTTCAAGCGATTCTCCTGCCTCAGCCTCCTGAGTAGCTGGGATTATAGGCATGGGCCACCACGCCTGGCTAATTTTGTATTTTTAGTAGAGACAGGTTTTTTCCATGCCTTTAATTGCCACCATGCCCAGCTAATTTTTTTTTTTTTGTCTTTTTAGTAGAGACGGGGTTTCTCCATGTTAGTCAGGCTGGTCTCGAACTTCTAACCTCAGGTGATCCACCCACCTCAGCCTCCCAAAGTGCTGAGATTACAGGCATGAGCCACTGTGCCTGGCCTTAATTTTTTGTATTTTTAGTAGAGACAAGGTTTCACCATGTTGGCCAGGCTGGTCTTGAACTCCTGACCTCAGGTGATCCACCCGCCTTGGCCTCCCAAAGTGCTGGGATTACAGGCATGAACCACAGCGCCCAGCAGATGTCTCTGTTAATTGAACAGTTTAACTTGATTCTGTCCCACAGAAATATAACAAGAGCCATATATAGAATTTAAATTTTTTTTTTTTTTTTGAGACAGGGTGTCCCTCTGTCACCCAGGCTGGAGTGCAGGGGCATGATCACAGCTCACTGAGGCCTCGAACTTCTGGGCTCAAATGATCCTCCTGTCTTAGCCTCCTGATTACTAGAACTACAGGCACGTGCCACTGTGCCCAGCTATTTTTATTTTTGTAGAGACAGGGATCTCGCTGTGTTGCCAGGGCTGATCTCAAACTCCTAGGCTTAAGCAATCCTCCCTCCTTGGCCTTCCAAAGTACTGAGATTACAGGCGTGAGCCACTGTGCCCAGCTGAATTTTCTAGTAGCCATATTAAAACAATAAAAAGAGGCCCTGCAAATCACTGGCAAGCTACTTAACCTTCTTGATCTTCCACTCCCTCTTGGGTAAGATATCCACCAAAGGGCAATTGTAAAGATCAGATGAGGTAGCATATAGGAAAGATACACATGAAAATGATTTGCTAGTGCAACATCTGATAGTCAAAGTGTTATTTTTATTTTTCTGGAAATAAACAAATGATTTGAAAAAGTATCATGTGGTGAGCACCAGATGGATAATGAGACAAGTTTATTAAACATCTTAAACTGTGCAGTCAGTGACAAAAGCAAGTGGGAAGCAACTAAAGATGTTAGAGCTGGGAAAGCCGCCTCATCTGGTCAAAGTCAGGAGGAGCAAATCCCTCTGAGCCACCAGCCCGTTTGCCCACTTGGCTCGACCCCAGCTGACAGCCCGTGCAGGAGTTATTGCTGCTTGGGAGACTTGAGATTTTGGCCAGTAGCATTCTTTTGTAATCTTCTATGTGACTGTATTCGCCCACATTTCTGACTCAGAATGAACAGGGAAAGGCGCTGCTGGCAGCTGAATTACCTCAAAACCCAGCTCCAGCCAACCCTTTGAATAGTGATGAGAGCAATGTGCTCCTCCACACATCACCTAAATAGGGAGGCCCATTTGTTATCACCACTTGGCAGATGAAAGTATTGTTTCACAGCGGTTAAGTGATTAGGCCTGGATAATCAAGCAGAATTTCGAACCCAAGTAGCCTGACCCTGGGCCTTGTGCTGTTAGCCCTGAGGCTGCTTTAGGGACCAGAGATTACGTTATTAGGCAAATATTAAATAAACTCAGTGCATTTAGTTGCCTTCCCACCCTCAGAAAGCAACCTGGACTCAACCACTTTATTACTGATTTATTTATATCACTCTATTTTGCAGATGAAAAGCATCACTGAGTATCTCTCCCTCTCTCTTTTTTTTTTGAGACAGGATTTTGCTCTGTCGCCCAGGCTGGAGTGCAGTGGTGCAATCATGGCTCACTGCAGCCTCGACCCCCTGAGCTCAAGCAATCCTCCTTCCTCAGCCTCTCAAGTAGCTTCAGTGATTCTATTTTTAGTACTTTTAGTGGTCACCCCACACCTCTAAAGGAAGGTTTGGGCCAAGCATGGTGGCTCATGCCTGTAATCCCATCCTTTGAAAATGAACTCACCCTCATAGCTCAGTGATTTGTTGCTGCTGAGATGATTGAAAAGAATGGACCTTGAGTTCGAACTGTTCAGTTGTGGTTGTCACTTAAGGTCCAGCTTGCTGGGCTTCTCTGGAGTGCTGAGGCAAGGGGTGCCCCGCCCTATCCAAAATCTGTGTTATGAGTCAGAAGGCAGAGAAGCCAGAAGTCCATGGGGCAATTCCCAGGAGGAGGGCCTGCTCTGAGTGACATGTCCTCTTGGTTCTGTGGACTCCTCACCTGGAGGGGGCATCTGAAGACAGAATCCAGGACAGTAAGTCCCAATGAGGAGTTCCATTCATGGTGTGGCAAGTAAGCTCCAACTGGACTGATCTCCGGGCAGATTTCAACTGTTAACTCTGGGGGAAAAAAAAAAGTACTGGAGATTAAAAAAAAAAGCAGGCAGATTCTGAAGAGGAGTCGACACTTGGAAGAAGGAAATGGCACAGGATGAATTTCTCCTGTTTTTAATTTAAAATTTTTTCTTTTCTATTTTAAAAATATTTATTTATTTACTTAAAAAAATTAAGGTGTGGTCTCACTATGTTGGCTGGGCTGGTCTCAAACTCCTGGGCTCAAGTGATCTGCCTGCCTCAGCCTCCCAAGGTGCTGGGATTACAGGTGTGAGCCACTGTGCTTGGCCTGTCTTTTGACTTTTAAAACCTATCCTGAACATTTTTCCATGCTGCTGCTTTTTTTCTTCCCCCTCTGTGTCGCCTAGGGTGGAGTGTAATGACATAATCTTGGCTCACTGCAAACTCCACCTCCTGGGTTCAAGCAATTCTCCTGCCTCAGCCTTCTGAGTAGCTGGGATTACAGGCACGCACCAACAGGACCGGCTAATTTTTGTATTTTTAATAGAGATGGGGTTTCACCATGTTGGCCAGGCTGGTCTCAAACTTCTGGCCTCAAGTGATCCGCCCACCTCAGCCTCCCAAAGTGCTGGGATTACAGGTGTGAGCCACAGAGCATGGCCATTTTTCCCCCCATGCTTCTAAATATTATATATATTATATATATATATATATATATATATATATATATATATATATAGACAGGACCTCACTCTGTTGCCCAGGCTGGAGTGCAGTAGTGCAATCTCAGCTCACTGCAGCTATGACCTCCCCAGACTCAGGCTATCCTCCCATCTCAGCCTCCTGAGTAGCTGGGACTACAGACATGCACCACCACACCTGGCTAATTTAATTTTTTTTTTTTTGTAGAGACAGGGTCTCACTATGTTGCCCAGGCTGGTCTTGAACTCCTGGGCTCATCTTCCAGAGTGCTGGGATTACAAGTGTGAGCCACTTTGCCCATCCATGCAATATCATTGTTGGTGACTGTGTATCAGTCACAATATGACTAGATCGTAATTGATTATTAAGTGTGTTAGCCTTATATTTTACACATGAATCACAAGCATTTTTCTCAGTTGGTTTCCGCTTTATAACTTTACGGTGAGCCTGTCCTTTCATTAGTTGGCTGTGGTCCAATAAAAACCAACCACCATCTGTCTGGGTAAACATCTGATAAATGGTGTTTCTCATGTGGGCAGGGTCCATGTCTTTTTTGTTTATCACTGTATTGCCAGTGCCTAGCATAGCACCTGGAGTGAAAGACCTACTCACAAAATTTGTGTGCAGGTCCGGTGGCTCATGCCTATAACTCCAGCATTTGTGAGGCCGAGGCAGATGGATCGCTTGAGCCCAGGAGTCTGAGATCAGCCTGGACAACGTGGCAAAACCCCAAGTCTACAAAAAAATACAAAAATTAAGCTGGGCGTGGTGGTGCACAACCTGTAGTCCCAGCTTCCCAGGAGGCTGAGGTGGGAGGATTGCCTGAGTCTGGGGAGGTCGTAGCTGCAGTGAACTGAGATTGCACCACTGCACTCCAGCCTGGGCAACAGAGTGAGACCCAGTCTCAAAAAATAAATAAACAGGCCAGGTGTGGTGGCTCATGCCTGTAATCCCAACACTTCGGGAGGCGGAGGCAGGTGGATCACCTGTGGTTAGGAGTTTGAGACCAGTCTGGCCAACATGGTGAAAACCCATCTCTACTAAAAAAAAAAAAAAAAAAAAATACAAAAATTAGCCGGGCATGGTGGTGGGCACCTGTAATCCCAGCTAATCAGGAGGCTGAGGCAGAAGAATCACTTGAATGGGGGAGGTGGATGTTGTAGTGATCCGAGATATCACTTCATTGCACTCCAACCTGGGCAATAAGAGCAAAACTCTGTCTCAAAAAAAAAAAAAATATATATATATATATATATATACACACACACACACATACACACTATATATATACATATGTATACACATATATACACATATATATACATATGTATACACATATATACACATATATATACACATGTATACACATATATATACAAAATAAATAAAATTTGTGTTGACTAACACAAATTGATCATGTTTGATTGACTAACTTGTGACCTGTGTTTAAGGCAAAGACTCAGGTTACCATCACTGGTTGCTGGCCTCTGTTAGTCTGTTGAATAGCTTTTAATTTAGTAATTCACGCCCTTTGACCTAGTAATTCCCCTTCTAGAGTCTATCCGAAAGAATTTTTCAGAGATGCACGCAAAGATTTATGTATAAGGATGATCATTCCAGTTTTAAGAGTGAAAAATTCTAAATAATTTCTAGCAATATGAAAATAATACGTAATTACAACATAAACATTAATATGGGGTTTTTGAATGTTTTGATGATGTGAGGAAGTTCTTATGATGTCATGGCATATACAAAACCAGAATGTAAAATTGTTCGTAGGATTTCTCAACTCTGTTAAACTTAGCATGAAATACACCTAACACGTGTTGTGTGAGTTGGGAATGATTTCAGCACCAAGAAACAGAAAACCTAACTCATGGTGGCTTAAACTTAGAGGGGTTAAGTTTTCTCTCATTGGCTGGGCACGGTGGCTCACGCCTGTAATCCCAACACTTTGGGAGGCTGAGGCGGGCAGATCACTTGAGGCCAGGAGTTCAAGACCAGCCTGGCTCACATGGTGAAATCCTGTCTCTACTAAAAATACAAAAAATTAGCCGGGCGTGGTGGTGGATGCTTGTAATCCCAGCTACTTGGGAGGCCAAGGCAGAAGAATCCATGAACCTGGAAGGCAGAGGTTGCAGTGAGCTGAGATCACGCCATTGCACTCCAGCCTGGGCGACAAGAGTGAAACTCCATCTCAAAAAAAGAAAGGTTTTATCTCATATGTAGCCTGTAGTCTGGAGGTGGTGGTTGAGGGTCTGATGGCAGCAGTGTGGAGATGTCAGGGCCGGATCTCTGCGATTTTCTTCTGTTTTTTTTTTTTCTGAGATGGAGTCTCGCTATGTCATCCAGGCTGGAGATCAGTGGCGCAATCTCAGCTCACTGCAACCTCTGCCTCCTGGGTTCAAGCAATTCTCCTGCCTCAGCCTCCCAAGTAGCTAGGATTACAGGTGTGTGCCATCATGCTCGGCTAATTTTTGTATTTTTAGTAGAGACGGGGTTTCATCATGTTGGCTAGGCTGGTCTTGAACTCCTGACCTCCAGTGATCCCCCCGCCTCAGCATCCCAAAGTGCTGGGATTACAGGCATGAGCCACCGTGCCTGGCCTGCGATTCTCTTTTCTTAATGGCTGGGCTGCCGTAAAGAAAATTGAGGCCTGCCCCAGCTCCAGGATGACTGCACTTGAGTCAGGAAGGAGGTGGGGGACTTGTACGGTGCCTGCAGTGTCTGTCCCTTTGATCAGGAACACCAAGAGCCTACCAAGGTGCCCCAGCAGATGTTGGCTTATTTCTCTTTGACTAGAATTGTGTCCCGTGGCTACCGCCAGCTACAGGAGAACCCGGGAAAGTGAGTATTTAACATCCCAGTCTCTAGAGTGGAGGCAGCAATGGGGAATCGGTGGGAATATCTGTTAGGTTAGCTGATAAACTAACATTTCATTTCCATTTTACTTCTTTCAGGCTGGTGGGTTTATGGGTGTTTTTACTTTTCTTCTTTATTTTTTCTGTCTCATGTAATTTCTCTACAACAAGCATTTCTAATTTCTGTTGTTGAAAAAATATGACAGATACTGCTTTAAAAATCCTTTGTGAGGTTGTGGGCTTTCATTTCTGGAAGCGTTCATACTATCATCAGTCAAAATTGTGGAGAAGGAAGGAACTGTTGAATTCTGTGGGGGTTGGATTGACACCTCTCTCTTTCCCAGTAGACTATGACATCCCCAGGGAATGGGTGGGTGGGGAAATCTATGATTTGTTTAGCTCCTGTCAGGTACTGTGCTAGTTACTTGGCAAGCAAGCATCGTCTCATCTAATTCTCATAGCAGCCTTCCTTTTACAGACAAGAGGAAGACAGGCTAAATAACTTAATCAGGTCATACATTGGGTGAAAGCAAGCTGGATCTCAGCACCAGGCTTTAATTTTGTAGGTTCCTGAGACACAGTAATCTCAATAAAGTGTGTGTTGAATGAATGTGGAGTCAATGAATCCCTTGGATGTGTAAGTTTTTTAAAGAAAACTGCAGCGGTTCCGTGATAATTATTTCTTGTAGAGCACCCATTCATTTTAACTTGCACAATTGAAAAATAACAGGCTGTAGTAAATTGCCTGCAGGAGAGGAACTCTGTGCACTTTCCTGTATCTAAAATCCTTGCCTAATTGCCGGATGTAAATAATGAATATGACTCCTGTATGAAAAGACAGCCGAAGATTTGTTTCTCATGAGGTCTCTGAAGTTTTTTATTATGAAAAAATTCCAAATATATTCAAACATAGAGAGAATGGTAGTATGAACTCCAAGGTACGCATCACCCAGCTTCAAGAAGCATCACTATTTTGCTAACTTTTCCATTTGTCTCCCCGCTCCCACTTTTTTTATTAGACTAAAGTACTTTAAAGCAAACCCAAAGACTAATTTCACCATGAAACATTTGATATTTATTCCAATATTTATTTTATTCCAATATTTATAATTGGAATAAAAGGGATTTTGTGTGGCCCTGCGTTTTTCTTTCTTTAGATCTGCAAGTACAGGAAGCGATGATGTAAAAATCATCCCAGGGCACGTGGACTTCTGGAGGCCCAGGTGAAAAGAGGCATATTCCTCACAGGCTATGCAATTTGTTTTTCCCTTAGCTCCTCTGGCTCCAGCTGTAATACTTTCCTCAAATGCTGAAAATTAAATATCTGGCCTCTCTTAGCTAGATTTCTGGGGAGTGCTTCTTTTGAGACTATTTTTGGCATGAAAATATCACTCAAGTTGCTTGAAGTGATTTGGAATTTTTGAAGTATGAAAAGCATCTCACTAGAGCCATGGTTGAGGCTGAGTGGGTAGAGTTACTTATTACACAGGCTATCATTTCCCATCCAGCTTCTTGCTTTCTGTGCCCATCTGTTTAATGGTTCTAATGCTTTAGGATGGCCGGGCGCGGTGGCTCAAGCCTATAATCCCAGCACTTTGGGAGTCTGAGGCGGGCGGATCACCTGAGGTCGGGAGTTCGAGACCAGCCTGACCAACATGGAGAAACCCCGTCTCTACTAAAAATGCAAAATTAGCCAGGCATGATGGCACACGCCTGTAATCCCAGCTACTCGAGAGGCTGAGGCAGGAGAATCGCTTGAACCCGGGAGGCGGAGGTTGCAGTGAGCCGAGATCATGCCATTGCACTCCAGCCTGGGCAACAAGAGTGAAACTCCATCTCAAAAAAAAAAAAAAAAGCTTTAGGACAAGGACTGCATCCTGGTTGGGATGTGAAAGGTGACCCAACAGGTGTGGAGGAGGAGTGGCTGGTGGCCAGTAGAGGGGAATCTGCCTGGCTGGCCAGCCTTCCTTCCAGCTGTGTGCCCTGCCTAGGCTCTCTGGAAGAGTCCAGAATGCTGGGAGGTCCATGGAGAGTTTCTGAAAATGCTGGGATTGTCGGTGTCTCTTAGTCCATGTTGTGTTGCTATAACAGAAAACCACAGACTGGGTGATTTCTTTATTTATCTATTTATTTTGAGACGGAGTCTCACTCTGTCACCCAGGCTGGAGTGCAGAGTGCAATGGTGCAATCTTGGCTCACTACAACTTCCACCTCCCAGGCTCAAGCAATTCTCCTGCCTCAGGCTCCCGAGTAGCTGGGATTACAGGTGTGTGCCAACAGGCCCAGCTAATTTTTGTATCTTTAGTGGAGAAGGGGCACTATGTTGGCCAGGCTGGTCTTGAACTCCTGACCTCAAGTGATCCATCTGCCTCAGCCTCCCAAAGTGCTGGGATTACAGGTGTGAGCCACTTCACCAGCCCAGACTGGGTGATTTATAAAGAAATTTAAGGCTGGGCGTGGTGGCTCACGCCTGTAATCTCAGCACTGGGAGGCTGAGGCGGGTGGATCATGAGGTCAGGAGATCGAGACCATCCTGGCTAACACGGTGAAACCCTGTCTCTACCAAAAATATAAAAAATTAGCCGGGCGTGGTGGTGGGTGCCTGTAGTCCTGGCTACTCAGGAGGCTGAGGCAGGAGAATGGCGTGAACCTGGGAGGCCAAGCTTGCAGTGAGCCGAGATCGCGCCACTGCATTCAAGCCTGGGTGACAGAGTGAGACTCTGTCTCAAAAAAGAAAAAAAAAAAAAAAAAAGAAATTTAATTCTTACAGTTCTGGAGGCTGGGAAGTCCAAAGTTAAGGGAACATATCTGGCAAGGGTCTTTGTGCTCCATCATCCTGTGGCAGAGGGCGTCACATGGTGAGAGAGCATGGGGGCGGGGGAAAAACTCATCCTTTTATCAGGAATCCATGAGAATTACCCACTCCAAAGATCACTAACCCACTCCCATGATAATGATACATCATGGATCAATAATTCACTCATGGCCAGGCGTGGTGGCTTATGCCTGTAATTCCAGCACTTTGGGAGGCCAAGGCGGGTGGATCACTTGAGGTCAGTTGTTCAAGACCAGCCTGGCCAACATGAGGAAATGCTATCTCTACTAAAAATACAAATACTATCTGGGTGTGGTGGCAGATGCCTGTAATCCCAGCTACTTGGAAGGCTGAGGCAGGAGAATCGCTTGAATCTGGGAGGTGGAGGTTGCAGTGAGCCGAGATCATGCCACTGCACTCCAGGCTGGGTGACAGAGTGAGACTTTGTTTCCAAAAAAAAAAAAAAAAGGAAAAATTCAATCTTGAAAGCAGAGCCCTCATTACTTCACTTCATCATGTCTTATAAGAAGCAACACTGTTGCACTGGGGATTAAGTTCTAACACATGAACTTTGGGTGACACATTCACATAAAGTGTTTGCCGAGACCTAATCATAGACTCTAGAGTGCTTCTCCTCCCTCACACCTCACTGTCACATCACTAAAGGCCCATTTACAACAGTTCCTTTTTATGCCATGCTTGCCTTTTAACAATGAATTACAAGGCATACTAAAAGGTAAAACACACGGAAGAGACAGAGGAAACATTAAAACCAGACTGAGATATGCCAAGCATATTGGAATTATTAGGCCCAGATTTTTTTTTAAAAAATTTTTGAGGTGGGGTCTCACTCTCTTGCCCAGGTGGGAAGTTCAGTGGTGCCATCACAGCTCACTGCAGCCTCGACCTCCTGGGCCCAAGCAATTCTCCCATCTCAGCCTCCCAAGCATCTGAGACCACAGGCACATGCCACCATGCCTGGCTAGTTTTTCTTTATTATTTGTTGAGAAAGGGTCTTGCCATGCTTCCCAGGCTGGTCTTGAACTCCTAGGCTAAAGTGATCCTCCTGCCTTGGCCTCCCAAAACGCTGGGATTACAGGCATGAGCCACCACACCCAGCCAGACCAGGAATTTTAAAAAATTATGATTCATATGTTAAGGACTCCAACGCACTAGACCAGGGACTGGCTTCTGCCCCCAAACTGGCTTGTCAGCAATCACAAAGCTCACAACATCTCCAGCCCCATGAAGCGCAGCTTGTAGCTTCTTATGGTGCAAGTGCAATTTGCACAAACAGGGATGCTCACATCATGTTCCACCAAGGCCAACAGGCTTTCCTATGTCATTGAAATTTGTGACATATTTTCATTGACACACCAAAGAAGCCAAGACTTTCCTCTGATGTTGGAAGTGTTAAGAGTGGGAGGATGGGCTAGGATGATGTCTTTTTGTTTACTACATATTCATAGGAAGAGAAAAGCAAAAGAGGATGAAGTTCTGGGAAGTAATAAAATAATCTGTCTGGGCAGGGAGGCTCATGCCTCTAATCTCAGCACTTTGGGAGGCCAAGCCAGGTAGATCCGCTTGAGCTCATGAGTTCGAGTAACATGGTGAAACTCCATATCTACAAAACGTACAAAAATTAGCCAGGTGTGGTGGTGTGTAGTCTCTGATACTCAGGAGGTTGAGGCGGTAGGATCGTTTGAGCCTGGGAGGCAGAAGTTGTAGTGAGCAGAGATGATGCCACTGCACTCCAGCCTGGGCAATTGAGCCAGGCCTTGTCTCCAAAACAAAACAAAATAAAACAAAAACTTAGTGTCCATTGGAAGGACCCTCAAAATGATCTTCCAGCCTTCTGGTTTTACAGATGGGAAACTGAGGCCCAGAAAAGGAAAAGTATTGTGCAAGACCACACAGCCAGTGGATGGTAGAGGGGTGCTTCAAACCAGCGGTGTTTGCCTCCAAGATCTGCGTGATTCCCCAAACTCCAGTCAGGTCTCCCTGGTCCCCGCTGCTCCCTGCAGAGGTCTCATCAAATGCCTGGTCTGCCTGCACCATGCAGCCTGGAAGGTGAGCCGCTGGGGGATATGTTACCCACCACGTCTTGATACGTGCAGAGGTGGGGTATGTAGGGGTGACTCACTTTATCCTTCAGTTCAGAAGCCATTTCAGAAATCAGAGGCAGGTGTTACTTTGTGGTGTTGGGAGTATAGATTATGTTTATTTTCTCTATAATTTCCAGGGTTTTCCAAAATTTTACAACAAACATCTATAATTTTATGAACACTCCCCATCTTGTTTTTAAAAAGAAAAAAGTTGGGGGGCAGAGAAATGCCCAGCTCAGTACTGAGATCCATCAAGTGAGTCCAGCCGGTATCTGTCACACCAGGCAGAGGCCCCGCGCTGGAAGCCCTGGAGGTTACCAGCTCCAAGCCTGGTATCCAAGGCCTCCTGGGCAGCCTTAGCCGCCTCCTTCCCTTTCCTCCCACCAGACCCTGCTCCTGAGATGTCCTTCTCCCTTTACCACCACAAAATCGGACTAATTTTTCAAGGCCCAACACCAATTCTGCTAATTTTTTTTTGGCTCAATCTTGGCTCATCACAACCTCCGCCTCCCAGGTTCAACGGATTCTCCCACCTCGGCCTTCTGAATAGCCGGGATTACAGGCACCTGCCACCACGCCTGGCTAATTTTTGTATTTTTAGTAGAGACCGGGTTTCGTCATGTTGGCCAGGCTGGTCTAAAACTCCTGACCTCAGGTGATCTGCCCGCCTTGGCCTCCCAAACTACTGGGATTACAGGCGTGAGCCACCTCGCCCAGCCTGGATGAAGGTGTTTTAAAAGCCCTACCTCCCCCTGTTGGGACGACCCTCTGTCTCCCTCCTTGGACCACTGGCGGCACTTTCCTTGGACCTGCTTTATAATCTTTATCATGTCCTGCCTTGTCCTGGAGTTGTTTGCGCCCAGGTCTGTTTCTCCCACTGGACTGAGGCCTCTTTGCAAGCAGAACCTGCTTATCAGCTGCCTTTGTGTTCCCAGCTCCATCCTCAGCCTCCCACATGCTAGACTTCAGGTGTCTGTTGAACTTACGTGAATTGAAACTATGGGATCCTAAAAGAGGGGTGCGATGTATCAGTTTATGGCAGGGCTCATGGCCCTTGGCACTTTTGACATCTGGGGTCGGATAATTCTATGTGGTGGGAGCTGCAGGGTTTAGCAGTGTACCTGGCCTCTACCTACCAGATGCCAGTACTGTTAGATAGCCCCAGTGCATCCGGGTCTCCTACTCCAGGTCCAGGGTTCATCCCGCTCTCCTGGAAGCCACTCAGGACCCCAGAAAGATCTTTGCTTCTCCACTTTGGTGCATCTGCTCCACCCCCACCCTCACATCCTGGGTTCTATCTTGTCCCCTTTCCTTCTGCCCCACCCCTGTAGCCTGTGCCAGGCTGTCCCTGGTACAGGTTGTCCCTACTGGTCCATGCAGACTAGACTCAGACTGTGCCTGGACACACGCTGTCACATGCTCTTCAGCTCCTTGGGCTCGTCCCCGTGCTTGAACACACTGATGGTGACCTGGCCCGTCTCGGAGCCATACTTGTTCTTGACGAAGACGCCGTAGCGGCCGCTGTCTTCACTGTTGACCTTCTCAATGGTGATGGTGACCTCTGTCCCCCTCACTTCCATGCGGTATCGGTCAAGGAAGGTGACAGGCTGGTCATTCTTCAGCCAAGAGATTTCAGGGGTGGGGTCTCCTGAGACGATGCAAGTCAAGCACAGGGTCTGTTTGAAAAGACAGGAAGGGAACAGTCTCACCTCCTTGTAACTTGAACTTAGCATTTGCTTTCATGCCCCCAGAGAGCTCCCAGCTCAGGTTGCTCCCTGTGATAATTTAGTACATGTGTTTTATTATAATTTATAAAGGGGAGAGATTTTATTTTAACTCCACATCCTTCATCCTCAACCTTTTATTTTATTTTGAGATGGAGTCTCGTTCCGTCGCCCAGGCTGGAGTGCAGTGGCACGATCTCGGCTTACTGCAACCTCTGCCTCCCAGGATCAAGTGATTCTCCTGCATCAGCCTCCTGAGTAGCTGGGGTTACAGGTGCCCGCCACCAAGCCCGGCTAATTTTTGTATTTTTAGTAGAGATGGGGTTTTGCCGTGTTGATCAGGCTGGTCTTAAACTCCTGACCTCAAGTGATCTGCCCTCCTCAGCCTCCCAAAGTGCTGGGATTACAGGCGTGAGCCACTGTGCCCGGGCATTCTCAACCTTTCTACAGGAGTACTTACCCATCAGAATCTCAGACCATAATTACTCTCGCAATTATCGGTCCCAGAATGGCCTTCACTTTGTTTTATTGCTTTTTGTAATATATATGTCACTACGATTTTACAATGCAAGTAAGATTATATAGATTTAGTGCATAGGTTTATGAATTAAAATAGAAAATTACTGAACAAGCTCTAATGCAGAGCACTATAATGTAATTATTAAACACACAGGCTCTGGAGTTGGGCTTCCTGGGTGTGAATCTCAGCTCTGCCCCTTCAAGCTGTGTGACCTTAGGTCTCTTAACCTGGGTTAAGGGACTCTGGGTTTCCTCAGCTATAAACTATGATTAGTAATAAATAAAACCCTATTTCATGGGATTACCTTGATGGCTAAAGAAGCTCAAAAAGATAATATACATGGAATCGTGCCCGACAAAAAGTAAGCACCATCAGTAAGTCAGCAATTGTTTTCAGGAACACTAGATTTACATAAATAAGTTCAGTCCTAGACGGGCTTTTAGGGATCTCCCAGTAGACATTTCTTTTGGACGCTGAAGTCCGCAGGTAGAAGTCTAGGATGCCCAGGGCTGTCTAGACAGATGGAGATAGAACTAGGTCAAGTACCCACTGAGGGCTGACACCAGGCCCAGTGACTTTCCTTTGTACCACATGTCATCAATGAGGTGTGGTCACTTGGCCACTCTTTAGCTTTGAATCCATGGCGCTGCATTGTTTCGTGATCTGTGGTGGATGCACAAAGGAACACAGAGGGGGACTGCTGGCTGTGGGCTGGGAAGGGTCAGTACCTTATCTTCCATGATAGTGGCCACATCCGGCAGACCTCTCACCACTTTGGCACGATCTGGAAGGGAAATAAGAGACCCCAGCGATGAATCCTTTTCTGCCAGCCGCTTCCCAGAAGTTTCATAGAGTTGAGGTTTATTTTTAAGCAAGGCTTCTTTTTTTTTCTTTTTCTATTTTCATTATTTTGGATGGAAATCTTTTTTAAATTTTTTTTTCAAAATTAATTTTTTGAGACAGGGTCTCGCTCTGTTGCCCAGGGTGGAGCGCAGCAGCACGATCTCAGCTCACTGCAACTTCTGCCTTCCAGGCTCAAGCAATCCTCCCCCGCTCAGCCTCCTGAGCAGCTGGGACTATAGGCATGCACCAGCACGCCTAGCTAATTTTTGTATGTTTTGTAGAGACGGGGTTTCGCCATGTTGCCCAGGCTGGTCTTGAAGTCCTGGGCTCAAGCAATCCTCCTGCCTTGGCCTCCCAGAGTGCTGGGATTATAGGCATGAGCCGCCACACCTGGCCTTGGATGGAAACCTCTAGAACTGTATTACATGCTTCCTCGTATTCATAAGTAGAAGATATGGGACATAGTGTGTTTCTGCCACTGATCTGAGGTCATTTGCTATGATTGGTGGTACCTGGAGGTGACCATGAGATGCTCCTGCCCTCAAGAACCAGGAAGAAGGTAAGTGGGACTCTGAGACTTCAACTGGCAAAATCCACACAACGGGTGTGACCAACAAGGTCAGAGAAAGCAACAGAACCTTTTGCTTTTGTCTGAAAAAACAGAAGCTTTTGGGACACTTTGAACCTGGTCAAGCGAGGGACCTGGTGGCCATTGTGGGTGGCCAGGAAGAGTGTGGTTGTCAACCACTAAGCAGAAATCTGGTCTACTCCTCATGGTGCAGGGGAAGCTGTGGGAACAGGACGGGTGGTCAGCACGGCCTAGACCAGGGATCAGGGACGTGCAAAGAGCCCAATGCGGATGGTGTCTGTCCAGTGGGTGAAAGGGGAGCAGGACCCCAGATGGGGAGGGGAAGGCCCCACAGATGGATGCAGTTGTGGGCAGAAAGTGTCACCAACCCTTCACAGCTGGACAAAATGATTGTTTCCTTCAGCTCTGATGCCACACGCCCCAGCAACCCAGTATTGGTGAATTCAGCTTTCCTCTATTAGAGTCCTGGACGCGGCTTCTGTTCAGGATGAGGCATTCCACCATGGGCAGGGACATTCTCACTGGGTGAATGATTAGATTCATGGTACAAGAGCCTCCTCGTGGCCCGAGGCTGAGGCTGGTCTTGGGCTGTGCTCCCTCCATCGAGACGCCCCTCAGCCCCCTGCAGGAGCTTCTCACTGCATGGCCACTTATGCCCCTCAATTGCCCCTTCCCAATAACAGCTATGAGCCTGAGGCCTGCACTTCCTGTCAAGTGGGGACACTCGGGGACAATGATGCCACACAGAGCGAATTATCCCCTCCCACACATGGCCTCAAGCTGGCGGTGTGAGTTTTCTTGTCTGTTCTTAGAGCTGTGCTGTCTCCTTCTATGGCCACACCTGTGCTCTGCTGCCTGCCTGGGTCTTTCCCTCTCTGAAATCCTTACTCCTCATCTGCTGGGCCAGTGAGAACAGACAGCCAGACTCCTACCACCAGGCCGCTTAGAACTGGCTTGGGTTGGGAGGTGATGAATGGGACAAGCTCGAGCTCATGGACTTGGTGGTGGCTCCCGGGTGGCCCAGAGGCTGTGCCATGTGCCTCTGGGTTTGGGGCTTCATCCTGGATTCAATGAGGCTCCAATGCCTCGAGAGCCATAGCTTCAGCTTTAAAGTCACCCCATCCCCTACAGATCACTCGGGAAGGCCTGCCCAGCCTCATTCCTGTCTGTCCCCTCCTTTTCGGTCCCACCAACGTAGTCCATGTGCCTGCGAGAACCAGGCTCGCACTGGGTGCTTCCACAACACAATCCCAGGTGTCCTCGGATTCTGTCTCTGTCTTGCCCAGGTCTTCCCTGCAGCTCTGTAAGACCCTAGAGCCCCACAGACCCCACTGTGGAATGAGGCCTTCAGCAGCCCACCAAGAGGGTTGAGCTTCCAGGAAGTTTGCCCCAAATTCAGAAACAAAAACAACAGAAATATCGGCCGACTTACTCTTCTCGATGATGGCCAAGGTTCTGAAAAACAGAAATGGGAACAAGGTGTGACATTCCACTTGCTAAAGGACAGTCCAGCCCAGGTGGAGGTGAGGGGTGAGGAAGGAAAGGTGGAGCTGGCTGGGGCTCCCAGGAAGGAGTCCTGAGCCTAGTTCATGCCACACCCTGAAGGGGCCTATAATTCACACTGAGAAATGTAAAGGAAACTTACTTCAGTCTCTGGTGTTCAGCCATTGCATCCTCAAAAGCTATAAGAAGGACAGAGGAGAAAGGAGGCCATCAGGGCCTCTGCTGTCCAATGATGGGGACAGGGTGACCCTGGGAGCAAAGCTTATCCCTGACTGTCCTCCACTCTCCTCCCCATGCCGATGTTCCTTTGGGGCAGTGGCAGGACTGCGTGGGAGGGTAGGCGTACCCTCAGAAGACCATGGGATTTTCTTTTTTCTTTCTTTTTATTTAGCTAAAAATTTTAAAAAAATATTTCTTTCCTTAACACCTATCCCAGAGTAACCTTTATTATTATTCCTTTATTTTTTGAGACAGGGTCTCACTCTGTTGCCCAGGCTAGAGTACAGTGGTATGATCACAGCTCACTGCAGCCTCTATCTCCTGGGCTCAAGCAATCCTCCCGCTTCAGCCTCCCAAGTAGCTGGGAATATAGGCAGGCGTCACCATGCCCAGCTAAATTATTTTTAGTTTTTGTAAGAATGTTGCCCAGGCTGGTCTCACTATGTTGCCCAGACTGGTCTCAAACTCCAGAGCTCAAGCGATCCTCCCACTTCAGCCTCCCAAAGTGCTGGGATTACAGGACTGACCCAGCGTGCCCAGCCTGTCCATGGGATTTTCTAAGCAGGTTTCCCTGCAGACATAGGTGGATGGCTCACCTTGCCCTGAGAGATCTGTTGAGAGCTGCCGGACTTCCTTCCCTGCAGCTATTTCCAGAGTGTATTTGCCCTTGTCTGAGTCTTTGGGGTCCAGGATGTGAAGCCAGATCTCATCCAGGGTGGTGCCCGTCCTTATCCGATCACCGCTCTCCAGACGTTTGTCTCTGAATGTGAGGGTGGAGAAATGGTTAAGGCTGCCTGTCTGCAGGTCAACAGATACCCCTGCCCCAAAATCCTCTCCTCTGGTTTTGTTTCGAGATCGTGGGCTATGGGTGGTGACTATGAGGCACCAGATAAATATCCATTCACTTACTCATTGATTATTCAACCCTCCATTCATCATTCAATACTGCATTCATTCATTCATTCATTCATTCATTCATTCATCATTCCTAGAGATGCTGTCCTCTGTTCCCAGTGTTGTGTTGCAGAGGTGACACCTCTCTGCTTAGTCACAGGGCTCAGAAACTCTCGCTGGGGGAGGAACCTATTGTCCTGAAATTCCATCTGTTCTTGGCTCTCACTCATTTGACAACCTGGACCAAATTAGTCAAGCCTTCTCCATAGAATGGGTGCAGTAATGTCTGCTCCACAAGGCTGAGGCATGCAACTGATAAAAAGCACTGAGAAAACTCTGCTGTTGGATTATCTGGGGTCACTCAGAGAGTGGCTGAGTCTCTGTGGGTACCTCATCTATCCTGCCTTCAAGCCCTGGCTCTCAGTTAGTGGCCAGCCCCACAGACCCTTTTCCTGCATGTTTCCCCTAAGCCTGACTGACCAAGTTTGCTAAGGGTGCAGAGGCCCACAAGGGTTCCCTGACCCACCTGACCACTTGGCTCTTCTTTGTCCCTGCATCCCTTTCTCCCCTAGTTCCCAGCTGCTGCCCAGAGACTGATCCTGCTGTGGCCATAGAGTTTCCAAAAAAATGTTGTCCCACCAAGGTTCCCACCTTCCCTGGGGGATCTCGGCAAAGCCTTTCTACTCCTCCCACTGCTAATCTCTATCCTCAACTCCTTCTGTGGACAGCGAGACCAGGGAGAGACCCTTTCTCTGCCAACCCCTGGGACCAGGCTCTGCTTGGGGGACCAGACTCTGCTTGGAGGACCAGGCAGGGAGAAGGGAGGGAGGCCCCCATGGGTCAGGTGCTGAATCCTTTCCAGCCTGGCTGGGGCTCTGGGGCAAGGCGGACTTACTTGTGGAACCAGGTGGTTTTCATGTACTCCACGTTGTAGTACTTGACCTTGCTGAAGATCCGGATCCCTTCCTCGGTCCCCTGGATTTTCAGTGGAGTTGCAGAAAGGGCTGGGGAGACAGAGGAGAAGGATGAGTCTTCCCTGAGGCCATTTAGGCATCAGATTTTGGGGCCGGCTTGTCTGCCTCTGCCCTGGGGGGGCAGGTGCTGTGGGGGAAATGCAGTGCTGTGAAGAGGTGGGATTTTCTCTTTGGTGTTTGAGGTTGGAAACTAAACCCACCCCCAATAGCCAAGGCCAGTGTTAGGCTGCTTGGAGGCTGTTGGGCATCAGGGCAGGGCAGGGCTGGGCAAAGAGGCAGGCTGCTTACCACCAATCCTGCCCAACTCGGTGAAGATGGCATCCAGGGCTGGCGGGAAACAGAGAGAAGGGTTAGCTGGCATAGGGCTCCCCTAGGGATGTGCTAGGAGTGGGGACATCCTAGAAAAAGGCTGGTGGAGCCCATGAGCTGCTCTCAGGGGGACAGGCAACTCTGTAGGATGACTCTCATAGCTTGGGGATAGGAGGGGGTTCAGGGCACTCAGCAATGGGGTGGGCAGAAGGGCACTATGGATGGAGGACAAACACGCAAATCTGACAGTTTTTGCAGGCTGAGCTGATCAGCCTGATGAGGAGCCTGGGCCCACTGTGGGACGGAGGAGTGAACTCAGGCTTCGGGTCTCCAAGCCTGGGCTCACTGTGGTATACTGTGGTGAACGAGGGCATCGGAGTCACACCGACCTGGCTCCTGCCACTGACTAGATGTGGAATCTTGGGCAAGTTACTTAATCTCTTTGTGCCTCAATTTCTCCAAGTGACATGGGGATCCCATAAATCTTCCTGCACAGATCACATCACAGTCTGCTCCACTGTGCTCCCGCCACAGCCCCTGACCCATCGCCAGCTCCTACCGTCACCCGTGAGGCCCAATATGGTGTCGTCCTCCCCTCGATCGTCAGAAACCATCGCTCTGTAAATTCCCTTGTCCTTTTTGGACAACTGGAAAGAAGGATGAGCGATGGTGGTGTCAGCATGGGCTCCAGAAGGAGAGATGGATACCAAATCCGGAGGCCTGGGGTCCAGGCCTGCCCCTCACTCTCTGTGTGACCTCAGGTAAGACCCTTCTCCTCCCTGGGCCTCCGTTTACTTATCTGGGCTGGGTGAGCTCTAAGGCTCCTTTCAGCTCCAGAGCCCTTGGATTCCTAGCTCGGGGCTTGTCTGGGCCTGGGGAAGGGGTGGAGTAGGGGGAGTTGAGGACAGAACCAGACACCTTCGTTTGCGTTCACAGGCAGCTGCTCTGAGCATGACACAGTGAGCCTCACTTTGCAGAGCTTGTCTGGGCCTGGCCCACCTTTCACTCCCTGGGGGCTCCTGGATGGAGGGACCCCCACCACCTGCAGTTCCCCAGGAGGAAGCGTGTTTTCTCCTGCCCAGGACAAGGGGGCCCTTTTGGCCCATGTTTGTCAGCCCCAAATTAAGTCTGAACAAACACTCAGCAAAGTAAGAACTTGAGTTGTGCTTTCAAGGCAAGGTCCAGAAATCAGAAGTGACCTCTCATTACATAGCACCTTCCTTCAGCCCTCATCTCTCAATACTTCCCACCAGGACCATCTCCACACAGTGGGTTTGGGGCAGGATCCAAGACAGAGGCAGCTCTTAACCTGAGGATTGAAGTGCTGAGCCCCAAAAGTCCTCTCTTATGTCCTCACCATCCCAGGAAGTCTCCAAGGTCTCAGCCAAATCTAGGGTGGGTGACTGTAGTGGCTTCTGACCCCACCTTCTAGCCTTATGCCTTTGCATTGAAACACTCTGAGCCTCAGTTTACTCATCTGTAAAATCATGGTATCATCCTTGCCCTGCCTGTATGCTACAGCTGCTGTGGGGATCAAGGGAGGTAACTCTTAGGAGGCCAGAAAGTTTGCACCAATGGGACTGATGATTATAATAAAACTCTGTAACTATGAAGCACCTACTGGTGCCACAGCCTGTCTGAGGAGCTTGCACAGTGGTGGCAAAGGCTGACTTGGCGTCAGCCTGGCCAGGATTTGGGAGAAGACCTTGAAATCATTGTTTTCTTCCTAGTCAGCAAGGCTCTGTTTGCTCCAGTCCTCCTGGGCACCCAGTGAGGCCACAGACATCAGCAGCAGGGCAGAAAAAGGTTGACGTTTAAGAGCAAGCCTTGTGTTTCTCTCTTAACCAGGCCACGGTCCACCAAAGGCCATGGGGGAGGACTTGCGGGGAGAATTGAGCTCCAGGCCTGCTTTATTCTGCCCAGATCTGCCTCACATGGAGACATCCTTCCTGTCCCGAATCCTAGACTGTTGGGGCAGGAAGGAGGCGTTTAGAGAGCATCCCTTCCAACCCGCTCATGTTGCAGATGAAAGCTGAGGTCAGAGAGCGACGGGGGCTAGCCCAAGCCTGCACAGTCATTGGCAGGGCCAGTACTGGAGCTAAAGAAAAAAATCAGTAATACTGATTCTGTCTCTATTGAAAATTTGGGGGCTTTAATAGTTTTTTTGCATTAATTTTGATTTTTTAGAATATTGCATACAATATTATTTATCTTGATTACTGAGTTTTTTGGTGCCTCTTAAATTTTGTGCTCAGGGCCTCGCTTGCATCAACCTAGCCTCGGCCCTGCCCTGACTCCCAGCCCAGAGCTCTTGGCCCTCCCTGGCTTGCAGCCAAAGGAGAAAGTGAGCCCTGAAGCTGGAGCCACACTTGCCTCTTCAATGCAGAGAAGTCCTGTTCCCGTTTCTGGGTCATACTGACCATCTGGCATCTCTGCCCTCTGGAAGAACCACTGAAAGCGAGTCTCCTTCTTGGTGTTGGTCACCTGGGGAAGGTGGGGAATGAGGAGACTCTGTCAGGCTTGTTTCTTTTTGAGTAAAAACACACCTGTGCACACTTTCAGGCATCTCAGTGGAGTCCTTTCACATACCATATGTCTCCTCTGCTGGCCTCTGGACTCTGAATTCTTGCTAATGGTTTTCCCTCTGCCTCTTGATCCCTGCCCTACTCTATTTTTCTTGTAAAAGTCCATGTGCTTCAGTTAAATGTCATCTCCTCCAGGAAGCCTTTTTTTGAAGCATCCCATAGTCACCCCCCCATCACGATTCATCAATGTCCTGCCCCATCCGGGTCAAGCATGAGGGATGCTGTTTTCCAATGGTCCTGCCTTGACCATGGGCTCCCAAGGCCCACAGAGACCACTTCATCATCTTTGTACGTTCAGTACCGTGCAGAGTGGCACAAAATAGATGCTCTGAGTTTACTGAATGAATATGCTTCTGGGAGAGCACCCACCCTCCCCTTCCCCAGTTATCTAAACAGGCTGAAGGGTGCTAAGAAGGACCTTAGGCGTTGCAGTCAGATAGACTTGTTCAAACCTGGGCTCTCCCTCTTACCGTGTGGCCTTGAGCTATTTCTCCATTTGTTTTCTCATCTATAAAGTGAGGATAGTAATGCCTATGTCACAGATGATTGTGAGGCAGATGAAATAATACTGTGAGTCTCTGAGCACAGGGTAATCATAAACACAGGGACACCCCTCAACATATAAACCCTCGCGGGCTCCTAGACCCCCTGGCCCCTCAGAACCCCTTCCGGAGCCACTAGGATCTCGTTCAAGGCTGGTCCACCTCACACGAATCCTACCCCATGGGCGCTGGGAAGGTGGGTTTGCTTTTTGGGTTACGTGTGGTCTCCTCGGGGGTACTTTCTGTGTGTGCCATCAGCCAAGCACAGAGTATGGAATTTAGGGGGCCGGGTGGGCAGGGACAGCAACTGGGCTTGGGGACAAGCCACAGGTCCCCCTGCACTGGGCCTGGGGGCAGGGCAGGGCAGGACTTGCCTTGCACGTCAGCTGCACTTGGCAGTCCTCCGTGACCTTCCACTGCAACGGCTGCTCAAAATAGGGACCTGTGCGTGCAAAACAAATGTGCCTACTGTCAGAGAGCCAGGCTCAGCCAGGGTGCCACCTGTGTCCAGGCAGTGCTGGGGGGAGGGACAGCTAATGGCTATGGACTTGTCAGATGCTGCCTCTGCCAGGGCTGGGACTGGGGTGAGGCAAGGGCGGTGCTCAGGGCACAAATTTCTTTCTTTCTTTCTCTCTCTCTCTCTTTCTTTCTTTCTTTTTCTTTCTTTCCTTCCTTCCTTCCTTCCCTCCCTCCCTCTCTCTCTCTCTCTCTCTCTCTTTCTTTCTTTCTTTCTTTCTTTCTTTCTTTCTTTCTTTCTTTCCTTCTTTCTTTCTTTCCTTCTTTCTTTCTTTCTTTTTGAGACAGAGTCTTGCTCTGTTGCCCAGGCTAGAGTGCAGTGGTGCAATCTCGGCTCACTGCAAGCTCCGCCTCCTGGTTTCAAGGATTCTTGTGGCTCAGCCTCCTGAGTAGCTGGAATTACAGGCATGTGCCACCATGCTCGGCTAATTTTTGTATTTTTCGTAGAGATAGGGTTTCACCATGTTGGCCAGGCTGGTCTTGAACTCCTGGCCTCAAGTGATCTGACCACCTTGGCCTCCCAAAGTGCTAGGATTACAGGTGTGGGGCACTGTGCCTGGCTTCAGGGTGCAAAATTTAAGAGGGCTCAGCTCTCACCCTCAGGTCAGGCAAGAGCTATTTTGATGTGGCACTGGGACAGAACCGGACTGAATGACAGTGGACCTCCCTTGGGGACCCAGCAGGGCTGGGGTTCCCATTAATCCGCAGTCCAGCATCTCTAGCACGAACCAGTGGCCAGGGATTTTGAACTTCACCCCAGCAGCTCTTACCCTGTTTTCTCTTCCAGTCCCTTCTCTTAGCATCTGCCTTCCTCAGAAGTTCGTCAAAATCTGTGAACACAGAGGGAGGAACTGGCATGAACCGAGAGGAGTGTGGGTCTGGAGAGGGGACATGGGGTGGACAGAAGTCGAGGGGGCTGTGCTTAGCAGGCTGCAGAGCCGAGGACTCAGGGCTGCAGGGCAGGCCGGGTGTGCGGGGCAGGGCGGGGCAGGGCTGGGCGGGGTGAGGCTGGGCATGGCTGACCGTCATCCACCAGTGTCAAGGTAATCTGGTTTTTGGCTTTTCCATCTTGGAGTTGAGCAGTGTACGACCCTTTGTCCTCCTCAGACAAGTTCTGGATGATCACTTCCACCAGGCCCTTCTCTCGGTCAAAATTGATTTTGCGGTTCTGAAAAGGACAAACTCCAGAGTCCTTTTCCCTGTTCTGGGAACTTTGTTGTGGGGTACACATCAGAGTGTAGTGGGCTTGGGGGTGGTAAGCACAGAGCTGTCAGCCTTCAGAGACTGGGGCTGGCCGTTGGGTAACCCTCTGCGGCTCCCCCCACACCTAGTCCCCCGGGGTGCTTGAATAAGTTACAATTTTTTGTTGTTGTTTTTTTGAGACAGAGTCTCACTCTTGCCTAGGCTGGGGTGCAGTGGAGCGATCAGTTACAATTTAATAATAAGCCCCGAACCCCTGCTGTGCCATGATTTTGCCTATTTTCTTTTCTTTTTCTTTCTTTTTTTGTTTTTTGTTTTTTTGAGACAGTGTCTCACTCCATCGCAGAGTCTTGCTCCATCACCCAGGCTGGAGTGCAGTGGTGCAATCTCGGCTCACTGCAGCTTCTGCCTCCCATGTTCAAGCAATTCTCCTGCCTCAGTCTCCTGAGTAGCTGGGATTACAAGCATGCGCCACCACATGCAGCTTATTTTTGTATTTTTAGTAGAGACTGGGTTTCACCATGTTGGCCAGGCTGGTCTCGAACTCCTAGCCTCAAGTGATCTGCCCACCTCGGCCTCCCAAAGTGCTGGGATTACAGTCGTGAGCCATTGTGCCCAGCAGCTTATTTCCTACTTCTTTTAAAATAGGAAAAACCCCATTGGCGCGTGTAAAGGGTAATGGAAAAAAAATACTCGTGTACTTGCTACCCAGAATTAACACTCATTTACATTTTACCATATTCTAACAGTTTTTAAAATTTCATTTTCCTCATCTAGGTTCTTTCTTCCTCTGGCTTTATTTGTATGTATGATTTGGGGGAGTAATCTAATTTTGTTTTATTTTTCTATAGGGACAACTGATTGTCCCACCACTGAATACTAATGAGTCCAGACTTTGTAACACTTCCTTTACCATGTGGTAAGGTCATTGCACAATCTTTATGCAGAACTTTCAAATCAGTTTTCTGATTTGCACCTTTTGATGCTGGGACAACTAGCCCAGATCTGCATTGCACAGATGGAGAAACACAGGCACAGACAGGTGAAGAGACCTGCCAAGGTCATATAACCCACAGCAGGTGGACATGAGACTCCTGTCAGAACTAGTGCCCTCTTTCTATAATACAGGTTTTCTTTCTTTCTTTTTTTTTTTTTGTCATTGGACCTTTGATATATATATAACACATATTTTCTTCCTTTTTTCTTTTCTTTCTTTCTTTTTTTTTTTTTTTTGAGACAGAGTCTCACTTTATTGCCCAGGCTGGAGTACAGTGGCACGATTTTGGCTCACTGCAACCTCTGTCTCCTGGGTTCAAGCGATTCTCATGCCTCAGCCTCCTGAGTAGCTGAGAGTACAGGTGCGCACCACCATGCCTGGCTAAGTTTTTGTATTTTTAGTAGAGATGGGGTTTCATCATGTTGGCCAGGCTGGTCTTGAACTCCTGACCTCAGGTGATCCGCCTGCCTCGGCCTCCCAGTGTGCTGGGATTACAGGCATGGGCACCCTGCCCAGCCACAACACATATTTTCTAATGGCTGCTTTGCCATCTGGAGATGAAATTCACAAATAATAGGAGATTGAGTCATGAATTTGAATCTCTCATGAGGTTGACATTGCCATGTCAGCAGTAAACAGTTGAATATTGACAAATCATGTGGTTCAATCTAATACAACCTATCTACAGATATGATTCACAAAATAATATCATACTCTAACCATAATATAAAGAAGAAATAAGTCGTTTAAAATAAAAATATTTCAATATATAGGTGCTTGGATATAACCTTAATTATGCTGCACTGATTTATAATGAATTGGTTTGACTTTAAGAGAAGAGAAGCAAAAAAATCAGAAGCTATTCTGTACAAAAGCAGGAAAATGAATGAGCATAGGTAAAGTAACCAGCAGAATAAAAATTCTCCATTCAGTGTATAGTAACATTGCACACTTTGGGAGGCTGAGGCAGGGGGATTGCCTGCGTTCAGGAGTTTGCAGCCTGGGCAACAAGGCAAAACCCTGTCTCTACAAAAAAATAAAAAATAAAAATTAGCAGGGCGTGGTGGTGTGTGACTGTGGTCCCAACTACTCGGGAGGCTGAGGTGGGAGGATCGCTTGAGTCTGGGAGGTTGAGGCTGCAATGAGCTGAGATCATGCCACTGCACTTTAGCCATGGTGACAAAGTGAGGTTCTGTCTCAAAAACAAACAAAAACGGAAAACAAAAAATAAAATTGTTTGGGAGACTGAGGCAGAAGGAGTACTTAAGGCCAGGAGTTCAAGACCAACCTGGTCAACATAGTGAGTCCCCATCTTTAATTAAAAAGATAAAAAAAGAAAAAAAATTGTACAAAAATACTTTGTATTTATACCTAAAACAGAGTTAGAGTCTAGCCTTGGATAATTACAGGCATGAACGCAGGTTTTTCATCTTAAGAATGTCTGGTGGGGTAATCAGAAGTTGTGGGGGGTGTGGAAATTCTTTGTTTGTGGGAATGTCCCTTGCACTGGCCAGCATGTAGTGTCCCTGCCAACCCCACCCCCAACACCAGCACTGGTACTAAGAGCCAAATGTTCCCATCCCGTCCTCATCACTGAACAGCAAAAGCACACCGTCATTTCTGAAATGGCCACTAGGGGGAAGTACCAGCCCATGCGGAATCACCATCCCGCGAGGCCACCTCCCCGGCAGGGGAGCCTCACTTCAGGGATTGTGAGCACCCAATTACCGGCGAGCTGAAGATCTCCTTGTTGTTGAAGATTAGATGTAGCTCAGCGGCTGGAGATAACTTTTCTACTTCCAGCCAAAGCCGCACCTCCCCTCGCTCCAGGATGTCAATGTTCCAGCCGGAGATCAGTTTGATCACTGGGAGGCGCAGGACGGGAAGGGGGTGGGTTAGACCCCTTCTCCCTTTCCCGCTCCCTTCCAGCCCCACCTTGAGCACACCCTTGGCATCTGACATGCAAAACCTTTAGAGAACCTGAAGGAGACTGTACTGGGTGGGGCTCAGAGGAGGGCTTTCCGAATGCCCACTCTAGATTTAATTAATCTCAGCAAAGCGTTTCCTCTTCTAAGAGCTCTGGGGCTGCAGTTCTCAACCTGGCAGGGCATTGGATCCCAGACGACTTTCAAAAACCCTAGCATCTGGGCTCCACCCTCAGAGATTCTGATTTGTCTGGGGCATGGCCTAGGTATTGGGATTAGGAAAGGTGTCATCATGGTTCTGTTGTGTAGCCAAGTTTGTGACCTCCCCTGCTCTAGGGACTGTACACACTGTCCCTAGCCAATGGAGAGAAGCAGAGGTTTAGATGACCCCAAATCCTAATGACTAAAGAGCCAATAACAGTAATTATAAAAGAGGAAAACACCCACATTTCCCTTCCTCGCATCCCCTTTCCTGCTGCTCTTTTCCTTCCGTGAGCTTCCCGAGTGGTCCCTGACCTTCTAGCTCTGTGATTCTCCCACCCTCTGTCCCTCTGGGGTTGTTTCCTGGTCCTTGGCCTGACTCTGCTCTGCTCAGAACATGCCAATGGGCCCAGTGGGAGCTGCACAAGGCTGGTAGCTTGGACTGCTTGCTTACCTGGGTTTCTGATCTCATGACTCAGCTTCTTCAGCTTCTCCAGCTCTGGGATAGGGGGAAGTGAGGAAGAAACCAGAGAGAATGAAATATCCTGGCCGGGGGTGGGGGGCCCACAGGAGCCGTCCTAGAATCCTGTGCTGGGTCAAAATTCCAAGAGACACCTCCCCCCACCTTGGGGTTCCTTGGCTCCATAGGGGCCATGATGAGTACTGTGAGCCTTTGCCCTGGGGCACTGAGGGTGATGCCGGGGCTGCTGCTGGCCACCCTGAGATTGCGTCCTCTCCCTGTCCTTCAAGGCCTAGATCAAGTCTCGCCTCCCTAGAGGAGCACCTACCATGTGCCTGGTTCTGCATATACTTCATTAGTCCTCTGCAGTGCTGTGGGCTGGGCATTACTGTCTACCTCTGGTCACTCTAGGACCACTGGTGCCAGGGCCTCATTGCTCACCCCTGTCATATGCTATCTTAGTGTCCCTGGGTCTGGGCCACACACTGAGCACTGCAGCCCAGAAGTCTCAGACTGTTCTAGAATGCTGTCTCATTTGCTGACCGTTTCTTCTTCTTCTTCTGTTTTTCTTTTTTTTGAGACAGAGTTTCACTCTTGTTGCCCAGGCTGGAGTGCAATGGTGCGATCTCGGCTCACTGCAACCTCCGCCTCCAGGGTTCAAGCGATTCTCCTGCCTCAGCCTCCCAAGTAGCTGGGATTACAAGAATGTGCCACCACGCCCAGCTAATTTTTGTATTTTTAGTAGAGACAGGGTTTCACCATGTTGGCCAGGCTGGTCTTGAACTCCTGACTTCAGGTGATCCGCCCGCCTCAGCCTCCCATAGTGCTGTGATTATAGGCGTGAGCCACTGTGCCTGGCCTGCTGACTGCTTCTTCGTGTTGCCTTTCCTGCTAAGGCGAGCTCTGAATCTACGTGAATGTTTTGTACACAGTAGGTGCTCAGTCAATATGGACTGTGTGGATGAATTGGCAGGGGCAGAGACCATGCCTCATTTTGCCTAGTAAGCCCCAGAATCCTTAACACTATGAGTCTAGATTCATGGCAAGCACACGGCAAACAAAACCAAAAAAAACCATCATTTTCGTGGATGGCTTTAGTTTGCATAGAATCATCTGATTGTATCTGCATAACAATATTGTTTCAGGTGGGGGCAGCCAGGGATTATAATCCCTCTTTACGGGTGAGGAAACTGAGGCCCAGGAAGGTGGCATGACTTGTCCAAAATCAGCCAGCAAATTATGGAACTGGAATTGGAACCTGGGTCTCTCTGGCTTCTGTTTCTTAACAAAATCAAAAGGCCCCATGTGCCATGAGCAGGGTAGACAATGGGCAAGGGCTGTCCTGGTTGCTACGGAGGTAGCAGAGTGTCTCATCTGTTGTGAGCACAGGCTTTGGTTCAGTTTAATTTATCAAATATGGGTGGTCCTTTAGACGTGGTATTCACTCTCTGGTTACCCGCAGTCCCCAGCACTCCCTATTGTCACCCCATTTCTCAGACCAACTGCTGCTTGCAATTTATCATCACACTTGCACTGTTGTTTTTTGGGGCTAGAGAAGGAAACAAAAATAATTCTAGTACCTTTGCTCTTACCAAAAGTGGGAAAACAGGCTGGGCACAGTGGCTCACGCCTGTAATCCCAACACTTTGGGAGGCTGAGGTGGGCGGATCATGAGGTCAGGAGATTGAGACCATCCTGGCTAATACGGTGAAACCCCATCTCTACTAAAAATACAAAAAAATTAGCCAGCATGGTGGCAGGCACCTGTAGACCCAGCTACTTGGGAGGCTCAGGCAGGAGAATTGCTTGAACCCGGGAGGCGGAGGTTGCAGTGAGCCGAGATCGTGCCACTGCATTCCAGCCTGGGTGACAGAGCGAGACTCCGTCTAAAAAAAAAAAAAAAAAAAAAAAAAAGTGGGAAAATAAAAATAAAAGAGAGACCAGAAAAATGTAAATTTCACTGGGTAGGGATTTTTGTCTGTTGAATTCACTGATGTAATATCCAGGGCCTACCTGGCCTGTGGCAGGTGCTCAATAGATATCTATTGATGGAAAGAATGGGTGGGTGAGGGCTTACTTCTCTGTGGAAATTGCCACTTTACTCATTTTGGTTGCTTCTTGCTGACCTCTGTGGGCATTTGTGTTTGGGACTCTCTCTCTGGGGAGGTGGCAGGGAGGGGGGTAGGTGCATTACCTTCCTCGGTTAGCGTGTGGCTTGCGGAGATGTCTTCATCGGCATCAGTGACTATGACTGAGTAGGTGCCCAAATCCTCGAGGCCAGGTTCTTTCAGGATGACCTTGGACCTGGCAGAGAGAGGAGAGCAGAGGCTCTGGGAGGAGCTCCTTGGTCCTGTGCACTAGAGGCCTGGGAGCCAGGGAGTCCAGGTTGCTTCTGGTGAGCCTGTACCCCAAGCAGACCCTGGCCAAGTCAGGAAGCACAGGCAGCTGCCTCCTGCTACCTCCTTAGGGTCCCCTCTGGCCTGACACCTTCAATGGTGCCATTATCTGGGCTCTCTGGCACTGGGTCTGCACTGGCCACACCACCCTGACTTCCTCCAGGGCTTGAGGCATAGGCTTTATGCCTTCTGGACAGAGCTGAGGCCGTGAGCCGCTGGGGGAGGATGAGACATGGGGGCATGTGACAGGGGCCCTTGTGGTCATCTGGTCCAACTCTGCATACTATAGATGAAGAACCTGAGTACAGAGAACTTGCAAGAGCAAGTCCCTGGCAGCCAGGCTAGAAACCAAGTCCTCTTTGAAGGTCTCCTTGAAGGTACTTAGTTAGAGGCACATACAATTCCCTACAGAAAAGGAATCTCCAAAAGAACAATGCCATTGGCTGAGCGCAGTGGCTCACGCCTGTAATCCCAGCCTTTTGGGAGGCTGAGTGGGGAGGATTGGTTGAGCTCAGGAGTTAGAGACAAGCCTTGACAACATAGCAAGACCCCATCTCTACAAAAAATACAAAAATTAGCTGGGCATGGTGACATGTGCCAAGCTACTCAGGAGGCTGAGGCGGGAGGATCACTTGCTCTTGGGAGGTCAAGGCTGCAGTGAGCCGAGATCATGCCATTGCACAGCCTGGGCAATAGAGCAAGACCCTGTCTCAAAAAAAGAAAAGAAAAGAAAAGAAAAGAAGAGAAAAAATAGCACCATTGCAGCCGCTTAAATGCACTCTCCACTCTTCTCACTAAGGTGGCAGTCAGCGTCCTCAGTGAAAGACCGAGCAGCGCCTTTCAACCATCATGGATGGGTCCTGCCCTGTGGTCTCAGCCAGGAGCCCCTGCCAGCTCCTCTGACAGTATTTGGGTCCCGTTGAGCAGTTGTTTCTCCTCTCACCTCACTTACTTGTTAACTTTATCCTCGATCTTGACCCTCTGGGGGTCCAGTGGGCCCTTGTAGTCTTTGGACCACTGAAACTCTGAGGAGTCGGGGGCTTCAGGGGCTTCGAAAGCCAAATAGATAAAGCCCTCTTCATCCACACCAACCTCGATCTCGTGGGCACCTGAGGGCGAGATCCAACAGAGGGCAGCGGATGTTTATGCATAATAAACCAGGTCACACCCCTCCCCTGCTTAAACCTCTGGGGCCTGCCTGTTGCACTTAATAATAAACTTGACTCCTTGCTGTGGCTGCCAAGGCCTTGCAGGATCCGGCTCCTTCCCACCTCAAATGTCACCTCTTCAGAGAGGCCCTCCTTGACTGCCCTAGCTAAGCATCCTATCACCCTGTTTTCTTTCTTTTATTTTTTTTTTTTTTTTTTTTTTTTTTTTTTTTTTTTTTTTTTTTTTTTTTGAGACGGAGTCTCGCTGTGTCTCCCAGGTTGGAGTGCAGTGGCGCGATCTCGGCTCACGGCAAGCTCCGCCTCCCAGGTTCATGCCATTCTCCTGCCTCAGCCTCCCAAGTAGCTGGGACTACAGGCGCCCGCCAACACGCCCGGCTAATTTTTTGTATTTTTAGTAGAAACGGGGTTTCACCGTGTTAGCCAAGATGGTCTCGATCTCCTGACCTCGTGATCCGCCCGTCTCGGCCTCCCAAAGTGCTAGGATTACAGGCGTGAGCCACCGCGCCCGGCCTCTTTCTTTTATAATAAAGCACGTATCTCTATCTTAAATCACTTTCCTCATTCAATAGTTTACTTGTTTACTGTCTTCTGCTCCCCCCACCCCTACATTAGAGCAGGGATCTTACTCTCTCATTCACTCCTGTATTCGCAGTGCAATGTGCGCATCACCAAATATTTATTAAATGAATGAATAATTAAAAGAATGGAAAGAGAATGTGCTTTGTAGTTGGGAGAGGTGAGTGATTCTGTCATATACTAGCGTGTGACCTGGTTGATCTTCTTTGAGCTATAATAAAATCAGTGCCAATGTGGGATGATGACCCCTCCCTCAGGGGCTTGCTGGAGGGCCAGAGAAGTGTGAGGGCCTAGCACAGCATCAGGCTTCTCCCAACTTCCCTTGAACTCCACCCGTCCCCAGTGGCGTAGCCCAGTGGCAGAGCTCTGGCCTCTCCGGCCACCCCTACCTGGCTTGTCCTCCAGGAGCACGGGATCGGTGGGCATGGACGGTTGCCCCAGACCAGCTGAATTCATGGCCTGTACCTGGAACACGTAACTCTTTCCTGGCTGCAAGTCGGAAACCTGGGGGCAGAGGGCAAGAGCCAGCACTGAGGACAGCAGTGACTCTTCCTGAAACCTGGGCCCCAGGGAGCAGGGAGCCACTCTCAATAAGAAAACCCTCTCCCTTCTTGTGTCCCTCATCTTTCCATGTGACAAAGATGGCCATTCAACACCTGGGGATTGTCTTTGCCATTCTTTTCTTGGGTCCTCTCCACCAATCACCAGGTTCCATCTGTTTTATTTCCCTAATGTTTCTTTTTTCTTTTTTTGAGACAGAGTTTCACTCTTGTCACCCAGGCTGGAGTGCAGTGGCGCAATCTCTGCCCACTGCAACCTCTGCTTCTCCGGTTCAAGTGATTCTCCTGCCTCAGCCTCCCAAGTAGCTGGTACTACAGGCACCCACCACCATGCCCGGCTGAGTTTTGTATTTTTAGTAGAGGTGGGGTTTCACCATGTTGGCCAGGCTAATCTCGAACTCCTGACCTCAGGTGATCCACCCGCCTTGGCCGCCGAAAGTGCTGTGATTACAGGTGTCAGCCACCGTACCTGGCCTCCCTAGTGTTTCTTAAATGTGACCACTTTCCTCCAGGTCCCGTCCACGGTCGTGATTGAGGCTTTGTTTCTCCTCACCTGGGGCAGTCCAACAGTTTCCTAAAGGGCGTTTCTGCCCTGGGACTCTTCTCCCCCAGTCTATCTTTCCCTCTGCCAATCTGATGATGTGTACATCTTTTAGTGGCCTTCAGGGTCAAGTTCAAATTTCGAGGTCGAGTACCTATAGTCTTCCTAACCTGGCCTTAGCCTGTTGTCCTCTTGCCCCTCCATCTGTCCCCTTCACTCCACACTCTCTCAGTATCCCCACATCCATCACGCCATTTCACACCTCCCTGCCTTTGCCCTTGCTGAGTGCGCTGCCTGGAATGCCGTCCCGCCTCCCTCCTGGCTCACTCCAGTGTAGCCTGTGCTTCATCACCCAGTTTCGGCAGATGCATGGATTCCAGGAAGCACCTCTCACCTTCTCCTTTGAGCGTCCAGAATTCCTGAGACCTCCTCAATTGCAGCATTTATCACACAGTATTGTTATTGCCTGCTACCCAACAACTATGACTTATTTAGCTTCCCATGCCTAGGAATTGGTCCAGGCCTGGCATTAAAGCAGGTGTGAAGAAATGTTTAGCCAGTGGCTGACTGACCGAATGGCGGCCAACTGTCCACATGCAGAAGCCGGTGCCAGATCACCTAGGCTGTCCCGCCCTGGCCTGGGCCAACCTACATGCGGAGGGGGCGAGCCACTCATATAGGTGAAGACCTCAAGGTCTCAGCAGAGTCCCCTGGCTGAGGCTCGTCTTCCCTGATTCTGTCTGAGGTGGCCTTAATTTCATTTTTTGGTAAAATGAAGGTATTTTAATTTTTTCCGATTATAAAAGAGATACACACTTGTTGGGAAACATTTTAAGTGATAAAGCACAACACGAAATGAAGGACTAAAGCGCCCCTGGCAGGCCCTCCCTCAGAGATGACCAGAATGAACCATTTAGTAACAGTATTTTTAGAGATTTTTTTTTTTTTTTGAGATGGAATCTTGCTCTGTGGCAGGGAGTGCAGTGGTGCGATCTCGGCTCACTGCAACCTCCGCCTCCCAGGTTCAAGTGATTCTCCTGCCTCAGCCTTCTGTGTAGCTGAGATTACAGGCATGCGCCACCACACATGGCTAATTTTTGTATTTTTTTTTGTAGAAATGAGGTTTCACTATGTTGGCCAGGCTGGTCTCGAACTCCTGACCTCAGGAGATCTGCCTGCCTCGGCCTCCTAGAGTGCTGGGATTACAGGCATGAGACCCGCCGTGCCCAGCCAAAATCTTTTTAGACTTTTACAAGGACATAATCCATGTAGAAACAGGACATGCACCGTATCCTATTTGTTAGTATCTTATTCTTTGCCATTGTTACGGGCTTCTTGAGCCTGCCTTCTTTCCTCTGGGTGCTCCCTAATGAAATGTTGATGAATGGGTTTGAAATCTGCATATCCTCCTGCCTGCTGGGGAAAAGCACCCAGGAAAATGGGCTGGAGAAATACTTCCCCTTTCCCTAGGGCTGCAGAAAATGGAAACTAATCCACATAACATTCTTACAAATATTCCTCAAATAAAGGAGGCCCTGAGACACATTGGCCTTAGGTGTAGATGCTATGGCCTGTGAAAGTGGCCTTCAGTCACCTGGAAGTCTAACTCTGATTGGTTGTCTAAGGTAGTAATTTGTGTCTGTTAATAATGCTTCAAGTGACATCTTTGTTTCCTGATATGTCTAAGTATTTGTGAGTTGTCTTGGTTAGGCCAGGAGAAGTCTATTTGTGATTTTCTTACCTCCTGCATGTGTGGAAGTTAAAACAACCATCACTCCAGAACAAAACTAGTGATTCCGTTAGACCTCTCATTTAGCCAAAGACTCTAGAGTTTGTTTCTCATTTAAATTAAGGAACATGTATCTGCATACATGTTTATTTATCTATATTATATCTAACATGTTATATATATTATATGCTATTCACATATAAATATCCTACTCTGTATTCTGCTTCGTTTTTCTTAGCCATATAGGATGGATATCTTTTTGTGTCAATACATGCATGTAGGTCCACCTCATTCTTTTTTTTGAGACAGGGTCTTGCTCTGTCCCCCAGGCTGGAGTGCAGTGGTACGATCACGGCTCCCTGCAGCCTGGACCTCTCTGGGCTCAGGTGATCCTCCCACTTCAGCCTCCCGAGTAGCTGGGACTATAGGTGTATACCACCACACCTGGCTATTTTTTTTTTTTTCTAGAGATGAAGTTTCTCCATGTTTCCCAGGCTGGTCTGGAACTCCTGGGCTTGAGCCATCCTCCCACCTCGGCCTCCTCAGAGTGCTGAGATTAAAGGAATGAGCCACCATGCCCTGTCCATCTCCATTCTTTATACTGTCTTGTTCCTTTAACTGCCTTATTCTTTATACTGCCTGGCACAGGATTCTACTTTTAAGGTACACTGTGATTAACTTAAGCAACACCCTTACTAATGGACGTTTAAGTTGTTTCCAGCTTGGGCCGTTACAAACAAGGCTACAAGAAGCATCCTTGTCCTTAGATCTTTACACGTTTGCCTAATTACCTCTCTATAATTCAATCTCAGAAGCAGAATTCCTGGGTCAAGGGATATACATGTGCAAATGCTGATATACCTGGCTGATAGCAAGTGAGTCTTTAGGGAGGCACCTGCCTAGCATGGAGCAGGATATGGGCACCAGCCAGCCAGACCTACCTCCAACTTGCTGTGTGACCCTAGGTAAATCGCTCTTCCTCTCTGGTCCTCTGCTGCCATTAAGTGAGGGCAGTGATGTCTGGAGGTCATTCCAGCTCTGATGCTCTAGTGGCAGGGAAGGCTCAGGGCCAGTCAGAAGATGAAGGCATAAGAACTTACCCTCAGGTGGGTGCCAGAGATGGGGCCTGGGGTGACTGGCTTCCACTGCTCAGAGCCTTCCTCCTGGAAACTGACGTGATAGCCTGTGACAGGCCCAGCCCCCATATACAGTGGGGGTTCCCACTGCAGCACCAGGGATGTGGCCCGCACCTCGGATGCCCGTACGTCGTACGGGGGGCCTGTGACAAATGAGAGATGGGAAGAGATGTGTGAGTTGGGCAGCCAGGCAGCCAGCCAGGTGAGCAGCAAGCCCAGCAGTCAGTCAACAAGCTTGTCAATCCCTCAGTCACAGTCAAGCCAGGAAGGGCCTGCTCTGGGTGTCGCCAAGCCCGGGCCAACCTTGGCATCATGACAAAGCCTGGCTCTGGGCCTGAAACCAGGGTTAACTTTTCAAAATGCGCTCAGCCTCCCCTCCTCCCGGTAGCTTCCCTGACCTTCCCCATCCCCATCCCAGACAGCATTAATCCTTCTAAAGTGCTTCAGTGTTTAGTGTCGGGGCCAAGGGTGTAACTTCTAGAGTCAGACCTCTGGGGTTCATGTCAAAACTCCACCTTTTCCAGATATGGGGACTCTGGATGAGATACTTAGCCTCTTTGTTCCTGTCCCCTCGTCTGTAAAATGGGGATAATAATAGTTCTTATAATATAGTGCTTTTGTGAGCATTAGTGAGATAATTTATGAAAAGTGTTTGGTACCTAGTAACGGCCCAATAAATACTCGTTGTTTATAATTGTGGTTGTCGAAAGCATCATATGTTTTAAGTTATCTGCCACTGAGGTAGAGGTTTTGTGTAGAAAACAGAACTGAGCTGAACAAAATGATGGAAGGGTGTGATTCTCCTTCCTCAGTGGGAGGTGAGGGGCTCATTTGTGAGAAGGCTTACTGGGTTATGGGAGCAGTGGGTAGGGTGGCCAACTGTCCATTTGTCCAAGACTAAGAGGCTTCCTGGGACTTGGGATTTTCAGTAGGAAACTGAAAGTCTCAGGCAAACCAGGACTAGTTACTCACCCTAGCAGTGCACCTTTGGGGCTGGAGATTGGTCTATGGCTAGAAGCAGGCAGTCTCTCGAGTTGGGAAATAGTTTGTGCTGGGGATACAGGGCCAGTTGATGGCCCAGGTCAGGGGTCCTTTAAGACAGGCTTAGGACTCCATTTGTGTCAGGAATTATAGAGTGGGTGTGTGCAAGGGCCAGGGGCCTGGGGTGCAGGACAAACAGCGCAAGCCTGAATGCACAGAGGAGTGCGGCAACCTTCATCTCATTGGGTAGGTTTGGGAAGGAGGGAAGGGCAGGCACTGGACTTCAGGCCTGCAGGCCTCTCACCTGGCTGGGGCATTGTCCACTCTTTGCACTCAAACAGGCTGCTGGGTGCCGACAGCTCGCCAACACCTGCCCAGTTGGCAGCCCGGGCACGGAACTCATAGAAGTGGCCTTCATGAAGGTCACTGACCTTTAAGAGCAGAAACACAAACTATGAGGCTGAGGCTGGAGGAGGGATGGGGAACAGAAGCAGTGGTGGGGGAGCGACTCAGAGCAGGCGGTCTGTGGGGGCTTTGCTTTTATTTTTATTTTTTGAGACATGGTCTCACTTTGTCACCCAGGCTGGAGTGCAGTGGCATGAACATGGCTCACTGCAGCCTCAACCTTCTGGGCTCATGCAGTCCTCCTGTGTTAGCCTCTCGAGTAGCCAGGACTACAGGTGCGTGCCACCACACTCAACTAATTTTTGTATTTTTTGTCGAGACAGGGTTTTGAACATGTTGCAGACTGGTCTCGAACTCCCAAACTCCTGAGCTCAAGCAATCCCAGCTCAAGCTTGGTGGCTCTAAACAGTTCTGTTCAAGGTGGGTCTGCACTGGAAAATGTTCTCGATGGCTGAGGCAGGGGAACTTGAGACCTCTGTCAGACTCTGTCAGACTCCAAGACTCAAGCAGTGCCCTCTGGTCGCTGCTAAACAAGTCATGACACAGGCTGGGTCCACCTTCCAGCCCTACCTTGCAGACCCGGGTGGGGATGGGCTGCTGATGGGGTCACCTTCCAGCCTTACCTTGCAGACCCGGGTGGGGATGGGCTGCTGAGTGACCGCATGCCAGTCCAGCTCTTCCGAGTCATGCTGGTCCAGGAAGTAGCCCAGGATCTTGCCACCTCCACGACGCTTGGGGGGTTTCCACCCAATGACCATTTCATTCTTCCCGCAGTTCAGGAGGGCAAAGCCATATGGGGCAGACGGGGTAGCTATAGGGAGGTAAGGAGGTGAGGACAGCTGCTCCCTAGGGGTGGCTGGATTGGACAGTGGGGCCTGAGGGAGCTGACGAGCCTCCCCTAGTTGGTGCCTGCCCTACTCCAGGGGTTTTTCCCTGAGCCAGTAGTATCTGTGCCTCAGGAGGGCATCGGAGCCTCAGGTTTCTGGGTCTGAGGGCTTCCCCACCCCCCAGAGCTGCTCAGGCCCCATCCCATGGCCTCAAGCCATGGTTACTTCCTTCCCAAAGGAAAGGGCAGCCAGGGCCAGCTCCAGTTTCCCTCAGAGGGCGTATGTGCCACTGGCCACCAGGACTGGGCCCTCCAAGATGTGATCTATGAGCCCCAGCTCCCTGCCCAGCCCAGGGAGGTTTGCAGGCTGGACCTGCCCTTGGACTCACCCAGAGCCTGCTTGACCCTGATGGGCTCGGTGGCGGCTGAGCTCTCGCCTACCCCAGCCTCGCTGACTGACCTGACACAAAACTCGTACTCCTTCCCCGTCCTCAGCCCGGGAACTGTAAACCTGGGAGAGAAATGTGCAGCTTTCATGGATGTACAAACAGCCTGGAGACATTCCCAAACTTGCTAGAACAACTTTGTGGAATAAGTGGTCACCAGCGTGGTAGAATTTGAAGGTTCAGGTCAATTCTCCCTAAAAATATTGCCCTTGATCCCATGGCAATGCCTGAGATGACACCGTGGAGGGGGTAGACCTAAGGGTTTTAAAGGATGTTTGCTTTTCCAGATCCACCCTTAAAATGCAAATACGCTAGGAAAGGTTCTAACTTAAAGCAAAGGCAGCCAACCCCGGACCCAGCGCCACATGGTACATCTTCAAGACTTTGGGCTTTGTCCTTGAAAAAGAACATGTGGCTGTTAATACCTGCACTAATGCTGGGATGCAAAAACACCGAGTCCTTTCAGAGCCCTCAAAGAGAATTGCCATCCAGAGACACGCAAGGATGCTCTGGCTTAGAGAAAAATGTCCTTCTTATCCCGTCCCTTCTTGATAAAACCCAATTGTGGACCTCTTTCTCTCTCTTCACCTATCAACATTCTCCTAGAGCAAATCTTGTTTTGCAGGGAGCTCCTCTCAGCCAGGCCTTCATCTTTCTTCCATGTTGGATGCTTGCTGACCTTGAAAATTGGACTCCAAGTTCTTTAGCTTTTGGACTGGGACTTACACCAGTGGTTTGCCAGGAGCTCTCAGGCCTTCGGCCACAAACTGAAGGCTGCACTGTTGGCTTCCCTACTTTTGAGGTTTGGGGACTCGGACTGGCTTCCTCGCTCCTCAGCTTGCAAACAGCCGGTTGTACGACTTTACCTTGTGATTGTGTGAGTCAATACTCCTTAATAAACTCCCTTTCCTATATACATCTATCCTATTAGTCTGTCCCTCTAGAGAACCCTGACTGATACAGAAAGGGTGAGGGGTGGTATGGAGCCTGAACTCAGGCCTCCCTGGCTCCAAAGCTCTCCACTGCTCTGCCCTCCCCACCTCTCTCTGGGTTTAAGCTCCTGGAGGGATGAGACCAAGGCATGGTCATCTCTATCCATGGAGTCCTGCAAATAGCACATTCTCAACAAGGTTTGTTGAAAAAGACCATCTGGGTTCAAGTCCCAGTCCTGCCATTTACTAAGCTACAGGGGGCTTTGGCAAGTTATGTAACCTCTCCATGCCTCAGTTTCTTCATCTGTAAAATAATAAAAATAATAGTCTTACACATTTAGGCTTGCAGGTAGAACTAGATGACCTCACATATGAAAAATGCCAGAACAGTACCTGGCTCAGGGTAAATACTGTGAAATGCTGGGCTTCATTATCATTATGGCCCCCTTTCAAGGATGCCTGGTGCAGGAAGAGGGGTGATCTGGTTTGGCTCTGTACTCCCACTCAAATCTCATGTTGAATTGTAATCCCCACTGTTGGGGGAGGGACCTCGTGGGAGGAGATTGGATCATGGGGGCGGATGTCCGCTTTGCTGTTGTCAAGATAGGGAGCAAGTTCTCATGAGATCCGCTTGTTTGGAAGTGTGTAGCACTTCCTGCTTTGCTCTTTCTCCCTCTCCTGCTCCCGCCATGTAAGACATGCTTCCTTCCCCCTCGCCTTCCGCCATAATCATAAGTTTCCTGAGGCCTCCCCAGAAAAAGAATCCTGTATAGCTCGCAGAACTGTGAGCTGATTAAACCTCTTTTCTTTATAAAAGAAATTACCCAGTCTCAGGTATGTCTTTATAGCAGTGTGAGAACAGACTGCTATGGGTGGGCAGACGTACCTGGTGCCTTGGATAGGTTTGTTGTTAACTGTTTGCCACTCAGATGTCCCCACCTTCCGGGAGTAGATGTAATAACCCAGGAGCTCTGGGTCTTTCACACGATCCCATGTCAGGGAGACAGAGGTCTGTGTGTCTCGGAAAGCTTGAACTTGAGCTGGAGGAGGGAGGGTAGCTAAAAAATAGAAACATGGGCTGAATGAGAAGGCTGAGTTACGTGGGTCTGACAGGCTGGGGAAGGGGAGGAGCATGGGGAGAGGCCAGAAGGAGCTCCCACAGCAATCAAGGTGCATGAATTCCTGACCTGCTGGGGGCTTTGGGACCTCTTCCCTAGGCCCAGAAGTGTATCCTAAAAGTCCTCTCTCCCCTTACCTCTGAGCATCTCTGCTTCCTCACTAAAGCACAAAAGCATACTCACTCGTTCATCCTTACACACACACACTCTCTCTCACTCAAAAGTCACCAAATCTGACAGGTTTCCTCAGTCCTTATCTTTAATCTCAGTTTTCTTTCCTTGAAATTTCTCTACTGATTTTCATGGCTCCCTGAAACTAAGCTTTTTGAGGTAGGGGCTGCTGTAACTTGTTAAATGGATAGATGGATGGTTGGTTGAATGAATGGATGGATGGATGGTTGGTTGGATGAATGGATGGATGGATGGATGGATGGATGGATGGATGGATGGATGGACAGATGGATGCATGGACAGGTGGATACATGGATGAATAAATGGATGGATGGATGGATGGATAGATGGATGGATGAATGGATGGATGGATGGATGGACAGATGGATTCATGGATGAATAAATGGATGCATGGATGGATGGATGGATGGATGGATGGATGGATGGATGGACAGGTGGATACATGGATGAATAAATGGATAGATGGATGGATAGATGGATGAATAGATGGATAGATGGACCGATGGGCGGATGCATGGATGGACTGATGGATGGCAGGTGCATGATCTTCCTAGTTCTCTTTTTATTTCTAAACTCCTTACACATCCTGTGGTTGTTCTCTATTTTCTTTTGGCCCCCAAACGTTGGACTCCTCCAAGCTTCTGTTCCTTGACCTGCTCCACTTTTTCTCCTCTCTTCTTATTCATAAGGGTCCTGCCTATCCCAGGTCTTCATCCCTCACCTGTTTGAAGGCTTCACCTCTAGCCCTGCCCTCCCTTCCTTTCTGAATTATACCAGAGCCTTGCCTGGTACAATTTAAGTGTGGTTTATGGTCCAGAGACTACCCACATCTGATGACTAATTGCTCACTGGCCAGGCCCCAAATCAAATCCAAATGTTAACCAGAAGTAAAGAAAAGCACCACTTGCTCACCAACTTGTTCATATGTGCCGCGTGTGTATGTGTGTGTGTGTGTGTGTGTGCGTGTGTATTTTTTTCCCCTCTAAATTATTGAAGCAGAACAAATCTAGAACTTTGAAATCTTCCCCAAATGGGACCTTCAGCAAACCAGGCTTTTCTTGCATAGGTGGCACTGTAGCAAGGTTCTTTAAAGGGCTGATTGTGATGGCAGCTACAGGGAATCTGATGAGAGGGTAAAGAACCTCAGAATCCAGAGGCCTCAGAGATGGGAGCCCTGGGAAGCTGGGGTCAGGATGCAGTTGCAGTTGGGAGACTCAGGAAGGAGCCAGAGGTGGGAGCAGTGATGGGGCCCTTTAGAACAATGGGTTTGCCAGTTGAGGACAGCAAGGTGTGCAGCTTGGAAATGACTCTCCCAGGTCCCCCGTTATGCTGCAGGTGAGCGGTGTCCTGCCTGGTAAGCCAGGGCTCAGGTGGGACAGCTCAACCCCCACCAGACAGGGAGCAGGGGGCTGCTTGGGAGTGAGCTGCAGGATCTAGGGGCAGGCCAGAGACCTGTGGAACGGAGGGACCACTTGCTGGCACAGCTGCTGTGCAGGGCCCAGCTGTGCTCTGTAACCCGTGCATTGCTGATCTGGAAAAAGGCAGAAGGCTCTCTCCCTCCATGAGCCTCCTGCCCAGAGAAATGTGATTTCTGATGTCTTAAAACTCCCCAGGCCTGACATCAAATTGCTTTTCAGCTTCATGATGGGTAGAAGGGAGCGGGGACAGGGAAGTGGGCAGGGCTTTGTCCCTGCAGCTTCAGGTCCTGAGCCTGGCCTGGCCTGCCTCCTCCCCGACCCCCGGCATCAGGAGGGTACCTGGCGGGCCCCGCAAGGCGATGGGCTCGCTGGGCTCTGAGGGATCGCTCAGGCCATACTGGTTCATTGCTCGCACTCTGAAGACATATGACTTCTTTTTCTCCAGGTCCAGAACGGCGAATCTTGGGGATTTCACAGGGCTTTCCGAGCTGATGGCCTCCCAGGTGCCACTACCTATGACTGACTGAAGAAACAGAGGGACTCACATTGGCTAACTGGTCGCCCAGACCGGCTCTGTGCTGGTCACCTCCCATGATCTCTGTCCCCAGCCCGTGTGCCCTCATGATCCTCTATACTCAGCCCAGGCTGCCCCTGAGCATGGGGCTCTGCCCCATCTGCCTCCTCACCTCTCCACCTGGATTCCTACAGAGACCTCACGTCCAGCCTGTCCACAACGCGGCTCCAGAGCTTCCCACACCTGCATTGCATTGGTGGCCCCCATCCTTCCAGTCCCTCGGGTGAAACCCCTGGAGCCACCCTTGGCTCTTCCTCTCTTTGTCTCATGCCCTAAATGTGCTCCATCAATGAACCCAGTTGGCTCACCCTTCAAAATTTACCCAGAAACCAGCCATGCCTTATCGTCTTCATGTTCCCCACCATAACCTTGATGCAGGCTGCCAGCACCCCACACCTGAACGATCTCAATGGCCTCTTGACTGGTCTCCCCTCCATTTCTACCTATAACCCCCTTCTGTCTTGTCTCAAATGACCATCAGGGGGATCCTTTTATAGCACGGGTCAGACCAGGTCCCTCTCTGCCAAGAACCCTCCCAAGCCCCACATCTCCCTCAGAGCAAAAGCTTCCCCATGGCCTGACCCCTCGGCCTGTCTGGCCACCGTTCCCTCTGCCCTTAGTCTCTGTGCCTCTCTGCTGTTCCCTGAGGGTCCAAGTCCCACCTCTGGGCCTTTGCACTTGCTGGTCCCTCAGCCTGGAATGTTCTTCCCTGAGAAATCTCTTGGCTTCCTGTAGGCCTTTAATAAAAATTCACCTTCCTGGGCAGTGGGGAGGCCATCCCAGCCACTCCATCTAAAAATGTCAGCAGCTCCTCTCCCCACACTTCAAGTTCCCCTCCCTGCTCAATGTCTTTCTCCTTAGGGCCTACCACTCACTACTGTGCTTAATATTCTACTGATTTACTCCATTTATCATTGGCACCCCCTCCCCTGACTGCCGTGTCCCTAGGGCCAAGAACAGGACTGGCACATGGCAGGTCCTCCATCTATGTTTCTGGGACAAATGAATGAATAAATGAATGAATTCTCACAATAACCCTGCAGGAAGGTGTTAATTTCTCTGCCGATGAGGAAAGTCAGGTTCAGAGAGTTTCGGTAACTTGGCCAAAAGTCCTACATCCAATAACTGGTGGATATAGTATGAAACTTCACTCAGGTGTGGTTGGCTGCGAACCTGTTTACTCTCCACAGCGTCAGGGACCCAGAAGGCAGCCAGAAACCCCGAGTCTCTGGGCAGATGGAGGGTGGAGAGCCCAGGGTGAGACAGATGAGTGAGGTACCCAGAGACCCTTTCTGCTGAGTCTGGGCAAGAGAGTTAAGACCTAGAAGCACAAGGGGACCCACTGATTCCACGCTCTGTGGTTTTCCCCCCACAAGCCCATCTGGCTGTCAGTGGCCTAGACCAGGTAGGACAAGAAATTGCCATAAGAAACCATGAACACTGCTGAGCTCCTACTGTGTGCCAGGCTCCATTCTAAGTCTTTATGTGTGCTAATTAATTTGATCCTCACATTAACCCTACAAGCTGTGTATGATTATTATCATTTTATGGAAGAAGAAACAGAGGCACAGAGAAACTAAGTAACTTGCCCAAGGTCACACAGCTGGTAAGTAGCAGAGATAGAATTTGAACCCAAGCAGTCTGATGCCAACATCTTCACCATGATACACTACCACCTCGCAAAACAAATCCTCAATTATCTACAGCTTTCCTATGTCGGAGAAAAAGGATTACCCATGAGTGTGAAAAGAGAGGCCCGTTTGGATAACCACAGCCAGAGATTCCTCCCTGGAAATTTTAAATTCATTTATTCCCTAAACATTTTCTGTCCACCTAGTTTGTGCCAGGCATTGTGCTGGGCACAGAAAGTAATGAGAAGATAAACTTAGTCTCTGACTTCAGGGAGATAGTCAAGAACACCTCCTTGGGAAGCACTGACAGATCCCAGGGGTTGCTGGCTTTGGCTGTGGGCTGTGTTTTATTTCATCTTCACAGGGCAGGTTCTCTATTCTATGCTGGAGGAAACTGAGGCTCAGAGAGTTTAGGACACTCACTCAGGATCACACAGCAGAAGGAAGGATTTGAATAGATTTTGACACCATGCTGTCTTCTACTCCGCCATACTGCCCCCTCTCCACTGTGAAGTTCACTCCACAAGACCTGCCTCATCCCCGCCGGGGTCTCCCCTGCCCCCACTCGGTCCCCAGTGAGAGCCACCTCCTAGTGCTAATCACTCCATAGGCTCTGCAAGTGCTGCTGGTGCCTGTCCCTGGCTGGAGGGTACCAGCCTTGTTTCCCTCCCAACATAGTCCCACCAAGAAGTGCTTGGCCCCAATGTGTGGTCGGATGCCATCTGGCTTGGGGGCAGGGAGGTACCCAGGAAGTGGTGGATCGTATTGTCATTGTTGTCTGTGTCTTGTATTTTGTGTATTTCCACGAACAGCCTCAGGAACGACCAGCAGTGACTGGCTTCCAGGGCTAGAGGTAGCTGCAAAAGGCTATTCAATCCATCCCCATGCCTCTGTGTAGGGCCATGCCTGGGCCCTTCTGGCCAGGGGATTCTCTTTCATTCTCTGACGGCCTCCCCAGGGGACACTGCCCAGGGTCCCACAGCACATCTGTTTCTCAGGCTGGCCTGGGGCTGGGGCCTCGGGGTTCCCTACCTTCTCCAGGGAGTACGTCAGTGGTGCTCTGCCCCGGGGGCTCGGCTCCTCCCAGGCCAGAACCACATAGGCCTCTCGGATCTCGCTGGCATGGACATTGGTTGGCGGTGAGGGGATGGTCACAGTATCTGGAATCAGAGTCACCCGGGACCGAGATGGGTGGACCCTCAGAGACCCCCTAATCTCAGTGCCTCATTCCATGGAAGAGGGAACTACACCCCTACCCATCCCCCAGAGAGGGGCAGTAGTTGGCTCCAGGTCACTCAGCAATGCTGGGCAGAGCTGGGACTAGAACCCAGGTCTCCCCCTGCTCTGGCCAGGACTTTTCCCAATGTGTTCCCTCCTCCAGGAAGGCCACAGCCAGATGGGCCACAGTGACCCCAGCACTCTGACTGCCTCCAACTAGGCCCCACCTGCCCTCATCCCCCACACCCTGCACAGGGACAGCTTCTGCCTCTTTGCCAGCTCATGTCCCAGAGTTTTGAGAACTATACAGGAGGCCCAGCGTGTGGGAGGATCCCGCGTACCTTCAAAAGCATCTGTGCTGATGGTGATCTTGTTTCCCAGATCAAAGGGGATCTCTAGGATGAGAAGGGAGCATGGGAGGGTGGGGGGTGGCACAGGAGGAGTTAGGCCAGGAGCTACCCCACACCAGGGTCTGCGTCCTGCCCCGTCCCAGTCCTGGCCTTGCAGCCCTCGCTGTGCAACCTCAGACAGGTGCCCTCCCTCTGGCCTCAGCTTTCTCAGGAGTCCCAAGTGGAGCCCTGCTGCTCTCAGGCCCTAGTAGATGCTCTTCCTCTTCGGACAAGTGGAGACAGAGAGGAGGAGGGAGGTGCCTGGCGCTGGGCACCCTGCCACGGTGGAGCTTCTAGCACACCCAAGTCAGCGTGGCTCCCGAGGGCTGAGAGGAGGCCGTGTCCCCACACTCGAGCTTAAGGACATCTGACAGGTGCTGGGGTAGGGTGCTCCCTCAGACTGGTCTCTCCCATGGACAGGTTTGGTTTCTCCCATTAGACTAGCTGTATCTTCCTTCTCAGGCTAGGGGTTCCTAAGGACCGGATTGTGTCTCCTCCATCAGACTGGAAGTTCTCGAGGGCTGGCCTTTTTCTCCTTCATCAGACTAGTGTTTACTGAGGGCTGGGCTGTGCTTCCTCCACCAGACTCGGGGCTCCTGAGGGCTGGATTGTCTCCTGTGTGAGATAGTCCTGAGGGTTCTCTGACTGATGTTCTAGAAAGTCGCTTAGGACCTCTGTACCCACCTGTCTTCCTCCGGGCTGCATCATGGTCACCCATGACAACCAACTCTGAGGCCTTGGAGGGGACGCTGCTGCCTGCCCTGCTGATGGCTCTCACCCGGAACCGATAGCTCTGACCTTCGACGAGGCCTTGGACTGGGCACCGACAAGTCCCTCCGGGGGCCTCATGGCAGGGGATCCATTCCCCAGACTCGCCCTGGCACCTGTTGGAGACAGGCCCCCCCTTTCAGCCCCTGCCCACAATGCACACCTTCCCAATGTGAGCCTCTACAAGGGCCTTTCTCTGACTGGGGGAGCCTGCCCAGCTCATCTCTGCCAATTAAAGTTCTTCTCTCCAATGGAAGAGCCTGGCTCCAACCTTGGGCCCCCGGGAGACCTTTTCACCATCTCTGACACTGACCAGCAGCAATGCCTTTCATGGGGCATCATCGTGAGCCTGTGACTGTGCTGTGCCCTACACACCCAGCCCTCATTTTATCTCCCTGGAAGTCCTAGGGGGCACGTGTGGTCACCTTCACTGCACACATGGAGGATCTGTGGCTCAGAGAGTGACAAGACCTGCCCAAGGTCACACAGTTAGGATTCACCTGAGCTTGTCCCCTCCCTAAGTTGGCATGCATTCCAGGTTGACCCTCCAAGCCTGGGCTCTCTGTACCCTCTTGGTACCATTGTCCCTGGCAGTACGACAGTGCACATTACCCTTCTTGTTACCAGCTGGTTGAGGTAGTTGTCACATGTGGGTCCAAGTCTTGTCTCCACCACTAATGACAAATGTGTCTTTGAGCAAAGTCATCTCCCCACATACTTTGGTTTCCCCATCTATAGAAGAGGGCATTAGATAGTCCCCCTCCCCTTTAGAGACGGGTCATTGTAAGGTTGGAAAGAAATGAGGCATGCCCTTAGCACGGTCATTAGCCTGTCCGTGGCAGCATTAGCTATTTTCTCAAGCTGGGCCTTCGGAGCCGGCCACACTGGAAAAAGGCCGGAGGTTCTGGCCTCTCTACCTGTTTGCGTCCTCCCTTGGGGTCAGTGCTATTCCATCTCTCTCTGTCATTGGGAAGGAAACTAGCCCACGAATTCACTGTGCTCAGGGTTCAAGCACTCCCCGTTTTGCCCCTCCGGGTCAGCTCTAGAGGGTCCACAGGGCAGTGGCCGACTCCAGCATAGAATTCCAGTTATCAGCATGACAAAGACTTGGAGGTGTGGATGCCCCTCCATTGCCCCTAAATGACACAGCACAGCTTGCCTCCTGTCCTGTTCTGAGGAGCGGGGGTGTGGGGATTCTCTGAGGTCAGACATGGGGCCTCCTCTTTGCTGTGGCTCCCACCACCAGATAGAATTCTACCCCTAGGGCCTCTGCCACTCACGAGGTCGACTCACCGCTCAATGGAGTAGGCAGTGATGGGGTTGCCCCGGGTGTCACTGGGCGGGGCCCAAGTCAGGATGAGGCAGTCTCTGTTCACATCTAGGCATCGGACGTTCAGCGGGGAGCCTGGGGCCCCGGGGTTCTCGGCCTCGGCATCTGAAACCCGGGGGTGAGAGGGAGGCCCTTCTAGTCAGTGGCCATTTGGTGACAGGCCCTTCCCACTCCCGCCCGGCATCCTCTTCTCATCCATCCTGCAGGGGCTCAGTTTTGATCTTGAGGACTGGGGCCTGAATATTAGTCCCACTACCCCCATAGCAGTATCTGAGGGAAGGATGACAGTACCATTTCTTGGGGGCCCATTTTACACCAAGTACCTGAACAAGTGGAATAATTAATTCCAGCCCCAGAACAGCCTTCCCCTCTTTGGATGGGGAAACTGAGTCTCATGGAGGTGAGTGAGTGACCTGCCCAAAGTCACCCAGCTGGTGAAGTAACAAAGCCAGGATGTGAACCCAGGCCCTAAGCAGTGGCCAGAATCACTCCAGCCCCACACTCAGCTCCCAGCCTCCCTGGCTCCAGCCAGGCTAACTCTGGGGCCACGTCCCTTTGGAGGGTCATAGGATGCCACGAGGAGTCTTGGAGACCCCAACCCAAAGCCCTGATTTTATGGCAGAGAAATTGAGGCCCCAAGAGAGCAGGGCCCTTGCCTAAGGTTCCACAGCAAACAAGGGGCAGAGCCCTGGTCTCTGGGCTCCTGCTGCTACCCTGCGCCCACCCATGCCCTCACCTCTCACAAGCACGTAGGTGCTCTGTTCCCGGGGTCCGAAGGGCGAGGGTACCCGGACCATGTAGAGCCCCTCGTCCTCCTTGTAGGTGCAGGACACCTTCAGGGATGCCTGGCGGTCTGTGTAGAGGATCTTCCGACGTCTCGAGGACCTCAGTAGCCTCCCTGTGGAGGGGAAGTGGGGGGCCATTGAGTTTGTGGGGGGGTCCTGGTCTCACCTGGGAACCACAGAAATTGGGGGGTCTGGAGACCCCGGCTGGGCAGAGAGAGAGGCTGGTGAGGCTCAGCTCAGGCCTTGGGTGGGGGTGGTGGCCTCCAGGGCTTTGCCAAGGCAGTGGAGAACTCTCCTTTACAGAGGGCTTGGGGAGTAGGGAAGGGCCAGTGCGGGGCTGGGGCTCAATGAGGGAGTGAGGGTTTAGGGACATAGCCAGTGACAAGGTGAGGAGTTGTAGGTTCTCTGAGGAAGTAGGAGCAAGAGAGATGGGTCCCTGTATGGGGTCAGGGGACTCAAAGGAGGAGGGCCTGTTTGGGGGAGGAGGGAGCTCAGTAAAGGGCCTGGGTCTCACTGAGAGAGCTGGGGCCTCGGTGAGGCGGAGCTGAGGTGAGGACGTGTCGAGGGGCCAGGGGTCAGGGGTCAGGGAAGGGAGTGAGGGCTCTCGGGATGGGAGCTTAGGAGGTGGATGGGGACTCAGAAGTGGAGTCTGGGGCTCAGGGGCGGGCCCTGCCTTGAGGCCACACTGTGGGGCCAGCTCTTCTCTTTGCCCCATGTGAAGGATCCGCCCTCCGTTCAGCACCTCCATTCTGGAAGATCTACAGGTTTGGGAAGACGTCTCAGCCTTGTTATTGCAGCTGTCAGGGATCCTGACGGCTCCCATACTCCCTGCTCCCAGCAGGTGCAGCCTCCCTGGGCTCAGAGCTGGGGGTGCCAGAGGGGCACTGTACTCTGGGTCCTTAGACTATAGGCCTAGTCATGGAGTGGGTAGGAGGTCCAGCCGTCCTCCTCTTCCCTCACTGGGCCACGTCTTCCTGCCTTGGCTCTGACCAGGCTTCTCAAGGCCTCACCTGAGACATCCCTAGAGGCCTCCCAGCCTGCGGGTCAGCAACTGTATCTGCACCACCACCCTGACTCTGCAAAGTCCGATGCAACTGTTGCAGCCTGCCCTGAGCGCTTGTGGTGCCCTCCTGCCTCCCGATCTTGGGGCTCTGTTCCCATTGCTTTGAGTGCCCTCACTCACTTTTTTTTTTTTTTTTTTTTTTGAGATGGAGTCTTGCTCTTGTCCCCCAGGCTGGAGTGCAATGGTGCCATCTCGGCTCACTGCGACCTCTGCCTCCTGGGTTCAAGCGATTCTCCTGCCTCAGCCTCCCGAGTAGCTAGATTACAGGCACCCACCAACATGCCTGGCTAATTTTTTGTATTTTTAGTAAAGATGGGGTTTCGCCATGTTGGCTAGGCCTGAACTCTTGACCTCAGGTGATCCACCCACCTCAGCCTCCCAGAGTGCTAGGATTACAGGTGTGAGCCACCACGCCTGGCCTCCCTCCCTCACTGTTAGGGAGGTAATGATGCATGCAAACGGCTGAGCAGGTGCCTGGTCAGTGCCAGCGGCTACAATTGTGCTGATGGCTTCCTCCCTCCTCCCAGGTGGACACAGCCCCCTGGGCTCATGCACATCTGCCCCTACCATTTACCCCAGCCCTAACCCAGGGCCTGGCACCCCACAGATGCTTGGTGGCCATTTATGGGGTGGCATGGTCTGACCACACCTGGCTGCACTCCCGCTCTCCTCTGCCTCTTCAGCACTTTAGCTCAGTTGGTACTGGTTGCGGAGAGTCTCTGTCCACTAGGGGTCCTCTCTGGCTCTGAGTTGAGCTTTGGAGGGGCCAGCTCTGGAGGCTGGGGGCCAGGACTGGGGGTCCTTACCATCTCGGAACCACTGGATGCTCTCAGCATCTAACACATCTTCCGAAAACAAGCATGACAGGGAGAAGGGTTCCTTCTCATGAGCAAAGACTGGCTTCAGCACCGAGGTGAATTCCACGCTGGGGCCAAACATCGATCCTGGGGTGGGAGTGAAATTTGGGGCAGAAGTTTTTGAGGCAGCCAGCCTGGCCTGGGACTTAGGAGTGAGGGACTTTCTGGGGCATCCCTTCTCTTCTGGATCTTGACTAGGAGAAGGGGACCTGGCCTTGGGGTAGGAGGGGAAGAGACTTATCTAGGTAGTGGCCAGAGCAGCCAAAGAGCCAACATCCCAAGGCCAAGTCCATTGGTTTCTCTGGCTTTGCCTTTCAAACCCAGTTTAGGTCAGAGGACAGCTCAGCAGCTGGGGACAGCTCTGGGGTATCCTGCGGCCTTTAGAAGTCAGGTGCAGGTGTTACCAGCTCATAGACAAACCCCGGTGGACGTCCTTTTATGGGCAGGGGATGGCTATATTCTAAACAGGGACCGTGGGGGTGGGGGAGCAAAGCCTGAACAAAGAATCCCAGGTCCCGTTCTCCCCCAGCCGACTTACTTTTGAAGATCTCTGAATCGAAGCCAGCATCCTTCCCCAGGTAAGCTGAAAAACCAAAGGCAAACAGAGTTGGAGAAGGTTCAGAGCCCGCATTCCTACGCTATTTTGGGGACATGGGCTTTGGATATGAGTTTGAGTCCTGGTCTGTTGGTGGCTTGCCCTTGTGGCTTTGGGAAAGTTCTTTCAGCTCTCTGTGCCTCAGTTTTTTCAGCAGTAAAATGGGACAGTAATTCCTACCTGGAGCAAGGAACGAGCGGGTTCACATGAATCAAGCCCCCAGCCATAGCCTGACACATGGCAGGTTCTCAATACATGCTGGTTTCCTTTCCCTACCCAAACTTGCCCCCAGGATTATGCACTGTCTTCACAGCGGTCAAGCCCGGTCAGAGACATGGGGGTTTCTGGTGGGATCAGGGAGAGTGGTGGGGGAGGGGCAGCACTGAGAGGCATCCAGTGGCTGAAGGGTGAAATCCAAGGTAACGTTGCCACAGACCACCAGAGAATAGTAACAGCAGCTCTCTCACACAGTGCTCGCCCCATGCTCTGAGGATTGAACGAGCCAATTAAACACATAAACACATTGACTCATTCTATCTTCACAACAGCCCTGTCAGTTGGTACTATTATTATCCTCTCAAACAGATGAGAAAACTGAGGCACAGCCGTCCAGACAACACCCCAGCAGCCTGAAGCTATGACATGACACTGGTCCCTGGAAAGGCCCTTCCTGAGCAAGGTCCAGAGAAGGGCAGGAGGCTGCCCGAGATCACACAGGTCAGTGGAAGAGTCAGGATTGGAACTCAGGGCTCCTGTCCCCCAGGCCACTAAAATCACCCAAGTGGCTACGGAGATGAAAGCAGAGAAGAGGGTGGTAGTGGCGGTGAGTGGAGTAGGAGAAGCAGGGGGTTGGCTGGAGTCTGGGGCCAAGAGCAAGCCTGGTGGACCCTGGAGTTGCCAGCCTTGATGGAGAGAGGGACAGGGATCTGGAAGGAGTGGTGGGAAGGATGGGTGGGCAGAAGGAGGCAGGGCCCCAGTCCCTGACCTTGGGCTTGACTCTGGGCATGGACTATGGGGACGGCTCAAATTTCTGCACAAGAGCTTGGCCTGGCAGCAGGATCTGCCTCCTAAGAGCTATTTAGGGAACAGGACAGTGGGTGGAGAGGGCTGTGCAGGACAGTTTAACAAGTTCTGATGAGAGGCAGGGAGGGTGGCCTGGGATCCACCTGTCTACTGCCCAAGACAGCTGCCTCAGGAATGTGTGTATGAGTGCGCGTGTGTGTATGAGTGCACGTGTGTGTGTGTGTGTGTATGTGTGCACACGTGGGCTTCTCTCTCCCGGGAGTCCTGGAACTCAGGGCACGGCATTCTTCTGGGCCCAAAGGTGTGACCCCCTTGGGCAGTGCCTTGCCCTGGTCATGGGAATGGGTACCATATGCCAAGGCTTATACGTATCATCTCATTTAATCAACTCAGACATCTGAGAGAGGTGGTAGGATTGTAGGATTCTCCCTTTCACAGATGAGGAAGTAGAGGCTCGTGGAAGTGAGGTGGCTTCCCAGATTTACACAGCCAGTTGGCAGCAGAGCCAGGATGTGACCTCGGGTCTGGCTGACTCCTGAGTGTCTACCTGCTTTATGCTGTGATTTCAGATGCCCATGGGGTGACCTCCAGGAGGGGCCCAAGCCCAGCTGGAAAATGTGCAAAAGGACCCACATGGGGCAGTGGGGGTCAGGTGGGGAGTTGCTGGGGTTTGGCTTTTGCCCCTGAGGACCCCTCAGCAGGGTTGGTGGGGCCAGACCACCCTCCCAGAGGCCCTGAGATGGATCCCAACCTAAGCGCAATCCGGCGGGCCAAGCATGCTCTTTGGCATGGCGGGCAGGTGGGTTCGCCTTGAACAACTGTGTAGGTTGTGCTCTGTGCAAAGGTATCCCCTGAGAGAGCAACTTGGGGGCTAAAATTCAGTCTGTTTTCCATTTGCCAAGCCATGTGCCCTGGAGTGGGAGCTGCACCTGCCTGCAGAAAAGGGGCCCCTTTCGCTAATTCATCCATTCAGTTCACACAAAGGTGCCCACCATGCCAGTGATGACTCTACAGAGAGAGCTGAGTTCAAGTCCCAGCCCTGCCACCGGCTGGCTCAGGATGGAATCAGGTACTATCAAGGGTGTCTGGCACACAGTGAAGACTCAGGAGAGGTCAGTTCCCTTCCCATCTCCCAGTTGCTCTTGACACCAACCCCCAGGGACAGGTGATCCTGCCTCACTCGCCTTCTACCATCAGCCCATGGCAGGCTGATGGAGGAGACTATCGCTTGCTGCGAAGGCCCCCAGGGAAGCGGGAGTCTCCAGGGCTGCCCTGGTCACCCAATGCCAGGCTGAACAGCCTTGTGCCTATGGCCCTTCCTCAGGTCTCACGCAGACCCATGTCCTTGTCTGCCCAGCTCGGGTTTGCTGTGGCCCAGAGTGCCTGTTGGGGATGGGAGGACTTACTGCGGACGAGGACTTTGGCGAAGGAGGAGGCCTGGCCGTAGGCGTTCTTCACTCGCACAGTGTAAGTTGCTGAGTCCTCAATGGTGCATCTGAAAAGGAGAGAGGGAGAAGTTCCTCCCAAGACTGCTGGGCTCCATGGGAAACACAAGTCCCCTGTGTGGGTGGGAAAGGCTGGAACTAAGGAAAGCCTCACGGTGCCAGGAAGAGACTTTGGTCATTATCTCTGAAAAGCTGTGTGTTTTCAGGTTGGCCACTGCACCTTTCCATGCCTCGGTGTCCTCTGAAAAACTGGGGACACGACACCACCTAAACCGTCTCAGGAGAAAGTGCTTTAAAAATATGACATGCCACGTTGCCGTTATTGCTGACTGTGGAGGATCAGAGAGGCTAAGTGACTTTCCCAGAGTCACAGAGCAAATGGAATTCAACTCAGCTTCAAACAAGGATCCTGGAGCGGGAGCCTCCTCCTTTTTCAGAGAGCAGCAGACAAACTTGGTCAAGGCAGGCTGCAATCTGGGTAGAACTGAGCCAGACACCCAGATGTTCCCAGTCTTAGGTGTGGGTCTCACCACCAACCAGGCCAACCCTGTCATGTTCCCAGTGGAAGCCTGGGCCAGCTCCATCCCAGGGACACCCTGGTGACAGAGAGGAGGTGGTCGGATGTGGCACCTCTGGCCCCATTAGCAAGCAGAGGCCCCTTGGTGCCTCCTTTTTGCCCCTGGTCACTCAGCGCAGGAACCCCTCTTGCTTCCAGGGCCAGTCCCGCCTGCCCCGGAGGTCCCCCTGGGCCTGCGCACCTTCCTCGACTGTGGAGTCCATGGGGCACCTCCCTTATATGGTCAGATATTTATGTCTCCCCACTTCTGAAGGGTAAGATGAGTGTTCTGCTTATCTTTGTGTCTCTGAGGCCTGGGTTGGTTGAGGTGGAGGGTTTGGTGTTTGGGAAACCCAGATAGAGAGAAATGGCTCACACCAGGCCCTGTCGCATAGTAGCTGTACAAGAGCCTTAACTTTCTGAGCCTGTTTCATCACCTGCGACATGGGGTGCTTCCCTCAAGCATGGTGGCAGGGATTATGGATCGTATGTGAAAAGCACCTAGCACAGGGCCTGGCACTTGGGAGGAACTCAGCGTGTGGCAGCTGATATGAATGATGAGTGACACAGGCCTTGGGGAGGACTGCACTCTTATATTCCCGTGTGGCCTCCCAGCATGCGCCCTGCCTCTTCCCTCAAAACCATGCTTAGGACTCACCATCTCCTGAAAGGCTGAACTCTCTCCCATGTCACTGCTTCCCCTCACATGTGTATGTTTGTGTACATAAGCTCATGTGTGAGCACTGTGTATGTGCATGTGTGCATATGTGTGTGCACAGGTGCATATGTGTGCGTATTATGGTATTTTCTCTCCCCTACAAGGAGCTTTCCCAGCATGCCTAGTTCAGCGTCCAGTCCTCACGGCCAGCCTCTGAGTCCAAATTTCTCACCGTGTATCTCAAGGCATCGGAATCACATGGTGGGTGTGTGTGTTAAATATTAATTCCTGGGCTCCATTCCAGACCTGCTTAATCTGAATCTCTGGCGGTGGGGGGAGGGTCTGTTCCATCCCAGGAATCGGTATTTTGACCAGCACCCTAGGGACTTCTGAAGGAGGTGAACTTGGGCCACAGCTCCGAGGAAGGGTTTGGGATCCTGCTCTGGCCTCGGCGGTGGCAGGGCCTGGGGTCATAGGTCTCTCCAGGTCTCCAGTCTCACCTCCTAATCTCCAGGGACAGCAGCCCGTAGTTGTTGGTGATTCGGTATTTTCCAGCAGGAAAGAGGCGGGGATCAATCCGTGTGTCATTTTTGTACCTGTGGGGACATAGCGGTCTGTGGCAGGCAGGGTGGTTCCAAGCGGGAGGGGTCTGGAGCCTCTCGGATGGGGATTCCAGCTGCAGGTTTTTGTTTTGTTTTGTTTTGTTGAGACGGAGTTTTGCTTTGTTACCCAGGCTGGAGCGCAGTAGTACAATCTCACTCACTGCAACCTCCGCCTCTTGGGTTCAAGCAGTTCTCCCTGCCTCAGCCTCCTGAGTAGTTGGGATTACAGACTCCTTCCACCACGCCCGGCTAATTTTTGTATTTTTAGTAGAGACGGAGTTTCCCCATGTTGGCTAGGCTGGTCTCGAATTCCTGACCTCAGGTGATCCGCCCGCCTCAGCCTCCTAAAGTGCTAAGATTATAGGCGTGAACCACCGCGCCTGGCCTCCAGTTGCAGTTTTGTGTTGCTTACTTGCCTGTGCGATTGGAGCAGCACTTATGCCACTCTGAGCCTTGGTTGTCCTGACTCGTGAAATGGGGGTATGAGGACACTGGTCTCACAGGGCTGCTGTGACAATTAAATGGGATGGGCTTATAAAGCCTTTCCCCTGTGCCCACACACCGCAGGTGCTCAAGGGTTTATTTCCCTTCTGGGGGCAGAGAAGAGGGAGCCTGTAATTAAGGGCAACTGCCCCTCCCCCTACCAAGCCATCCCCAGAGGCACCCTAGGACCAGACCCCAGCTTTTCCCTTCCCTCCGAAGGGGCTTGCCGTGGAAGGAACCCCAGACCCCTGCCGCTCTTCCCAACCCCCGAGGATGGCTATTCTTCATTTTGGCTCTCATTACAATAGCCGGAGGAGCTTTCAAAAATCTCCATGTCCAGGCCGGGCACGGTGGCTCACGCCTGTAATCCCAGCACTTTGGGAGGCTGAGGCGGGCGGATCACGAGGTCAGGAGCTCGAGACTATCCTGGCAAACACTGTGAAACCCTGTCTCTCCTAAAAATACAAAAACATTAGTCGGGCGTGGTGGCGGGCGCCGGTAGTCCCAGCTACTCGGGAGGTTGAGGCAGGAGAATGGCATGAGCCCAGGGGGCGGAGCTTGCAGTGAGCAGAGATCGCGCCACTGCACTCCAGCCTGGGCAACAGAGCGAGACTCTGTCTCAAAAAAAAAAAAAAGAAAAAAAAAGGAAAAAATCTCCATGTTCAGTTTTTGAACATACGGCTGTGGGAATTTGTATCGGAAACTGCTAATTATTTTCCAATAGCCATTCTCAGGGGGAAACAGAATTTACCCATGGGCCACCTAATATATGACGTATCTCCTTGCCTCTCTTTCTGCTCGGTGTGGCCATATGACTTAGCATTGTCAACAGCAAGCGGGGACAAGAGTCATGTGGCTGCTCCTGATGACACCCTTTGCCCCCTTTCACATCATTGTTCCCTCTGTCCTTGGCAGGAACAGGGAGGTGCCGGCGGCTGTCTCACATGCCGAAGTTCAGGGCTGCCTCTCCAGTAGTGATCTGGAGAAGCTCAGTCCCTGGGGAATCTGTGCAGCAGGTCTGTGCCGTCTGCATCCAGACGTTTAGATGGAAGAAAACAAGCTTCTAGCTTATTTAAGCCATTAAAAACAAAACAAAACTCCAGGTCCAGGCTGCATCCCAAATCAATGAAATCAGAATTTCGGGGGGGTTAGACCCTGGGATCAGTATATTGATACCCTGGGATCAGTATTTTGAAAATCCCCTGGTGAGGTCGTATGCGGTGGGTGGCTCATGCCTGTAATCCCAACACTTTGGGAGGCCAAGGCTGGAGGATTGCTTGAGACCAGGAGTTTAAGATCAGCCTGGGCAACATAGCAAGACCCCATCTTTACAAAATATTCTTTAAAATAATTAGCTGGGTGTGGTGGGGTGTGCCTGTCATCCTAGCTACTCAGGAGGCTGAGGCAGGAGGACTGCTTGAGGCCAGGAGTCTGAGGCTGTAGCAAACCATGATTGTGCCACTGCACTACAGCCTGGGTGATAGAGCAAGACCCTGTCTCAAAAAGAAAATTTGTTTTTCTTAATGTCCTCTGGTGATTCCCAAGGGTAGTCAAGCGATTGCCCTGCCCTGGATGCTGCCCTCATTTTCTGTGAACTTGGGTCTTGTTCCCCCTGTTGTGTGAACAGGACAGTGGGGTGGCCTGGGGTCCTGGAGGCCTAAGGAGTAGGGGCTGAGGAGTGAGGGTGAGTGACACTTAGGAGGCCTGGATTTTGACACAGCTTGCTGTGTGACCTTAGGCAACTCCATACCCCTCTCTGGGCCTCTGTGTCCCTGAAGCCATGGAATGGAGTCTCATGGGATGAATGCTTCTCTCTGCCCTGTGTGGGTGGCTGAGGTTGAAGAGGAGGCCTCCCAGAGAGAGGGCACCCCAGCTTCAGCCTGCATCCTTCGCTGGACCTGGCCTCACCCATGCCCTGTTTGTCTCCAGGGCAACCAAACACAGCCACACCCCCGCCCCACCATGCAGCCCCCAGCCTGGCCCCCTCCTGAAAGGAGCTCCGCTAAACCTCCCACAGGGAGGGTGTTGCCTAATCTGGGTGCCCAATCTCTCCAGCTCTCCAGGCCTGGGGGCCAGGGTTAGGCCCCCTACCACACACCTGTCGGGAAGATTCCAGACACCTCAGCCTGGCCAGCTCTGCTTTTCCTGGAAAAAGCAGCTGCTGTGGCTCTGGCATGGCCGAGACAGCTGGAGACCTCAACGCTCACCCCTCCCTCTCTCTGGGCCTTAGTGTCCGCCTGTGCAGTCAGGCCCTTGAAGGCACAAGCAAAGGACCACCCGAAGTGGCAGCCAGTGACAAAACAAGCTTGACTGGGACAGGGGAGGTGAGGGGCCTGAGCAGGGTCTGGCTCTGCAAGGACCTCAAAAGGAGTGAGATTTCTGTTATTTATCTAAATCTTTTTTTTGGCCTCACATATTTTGGTGTTCGATTTTACTTTTTAAGAATGTTTTAGGGAGGTCGAGGCGGGCGGATCACTTGAAGTCAGGAGTTCCAGACTAGCCTGGCCAAAATGGTGAAACCCCATCTCTACTAAAAATACACAAAAAATTTTAGCTGGGCGTGGTGGTGGGTGCCTGTAATCCCAGCTACTTTGGAGGCTGAGGCAGGAGAATTGCTTGAACCTGGGAGGCGGAGGCTGCAGTGAACTGAGATTGCGCCACTGCACTCCAGCCTGGGCAACAGAATGAGACTCCATCTTAAAAAGAAAAAAAGATTGCTTTAAAAAAAGAAAATAAGACCAGGCATAGTGGCTCATGCCTGTATTCCCAGAGCTTTGGGAGACTGAGATGGGAGGACTACTTGAGGCCAGGAGTTCGAGACAGCCTGGGCAACATAGTGAGACTCTGTCTACAAAAAAATTGAAAAGTTAACCAGGTGTGGGGGCACATGACTGTGGTCCCAGCTACTTGGGAGGCTGAGGCAGGAGGATCGCTTGAGCCCAGGAAGTTGAGGCTGCAGTGAGCTGTGACTGCACCACTGCACTCCAGCCTGGCAACAGAGTGAGACCTTATTTCTAAATAATAATAATGATAATCATTGAATGAATAGACTTGTCTAACAGGTGAGCTGGAATATTCCTCCAGCCCTGGGGCTGGACGGAACCTCTGGAGGTCAGTCCTGGGGCAACATGTGGCCCTGCCTGATGTGATTGATGATGGAAAACCAGATCCACCGAGCCAGGAGTGCCAGGGGCCACCTGAGTTGCCCAGGCTGGAGGTGGACCTGGGCTTGGCTTCTGCCACTTGTCAGGAATGCTCAGCTCCCTGTTGTGGCAACCTCGTTGGCAGGGGTAGAAACAACTCCCAAGAGGCTTCCAAGAATGCCTTCAATGTGGTCCTCAGTGCCAGGGCCGAGCAGAGCTTGGCTGCGGGGAGGACAGCTGAGTTGCTAACCTCCACTTGGCCTGGCCAGCGCTGGGAGCAGTCCTCCTAGTGGAATCAGCAACTTGCGTGCAGGGATCGCCCAGTCCCCACAGCATCCCAGTGCCCAGCAAGGTACTTGGCATAGTTTTTGGAATAAATGCCAGCTGGGAATGACCAGCCCTGAGGCCAGCTCCCTCAAGATCCTTTCTTGATTGCTCCTGGCCTGAGTGATTTCTATTTCTCTGTCTTCTGAAGCATTGTATGTGCTTTAAGGAAAGCAACACTTGTAATGGAACAGGAATTAAAAGAGAGTAAAGAATGTGTAAGCAAAAACTCAGTTGTATGTAAGAAAACCCAATTTCCCTTGAGGAAGAGAAAGAGCTGAAGTCCTTTAAAAATTAACTGCCTGTTTTTCTGTGGCTAGTGACCCTTATCTCTCCCTTTCGCAGGCATTGTGAAGACCCTGTTTCTCTGGCTGTGCAGCTGCAAGGTCACTAGGCAGATAAACTCAAGTTGTAAAACATGTTTTTCCTTGAAAAGTAAGAAATGATGTAATGCGTGTCTTAATTGAATAACTGTCTTTGTTTCATGCTTCTGTAATATGCTTCCCCCTGCACAGATCTCCCCCCGCCCCACAAAATGCTTAAAAGGTAGCTTGACTCTTTGTTCAGGGCTCAGTCCTTTGGATGTTAATCTGACTGGGTTGGTGCACCTAAATAATTAAATAATTCCTTTTCAACCCCTCCATCTCTCTGATTCCTTAATTATCCCACAGCAGTAATAATCACTCTCCTACTCTCTAGGCCAGCTGAAAGAGTTATGCGCTTAGAGGCAGGAGACCCGAGTTTGAATCCTGACTCACATTGGCTGTGTGACCTTAGATAAGTCACACTACCTCTCTGAGCCTTGATATCCTTACCTGTGAAATAGGCATAATGGTTCCTATCTCATGAATGGCCCTGATGCTCAAATGCAAGTGAAGTTTTGGGTCAGTGTGACGTGGATTCAAATATGAGGCTGCTGTTTTCCTTTGTGTTTTCCATTATTTGTGCCTCTGTTCTCTCTCCTGCTAGACCATAGGCTGTTCCCTGTCAAGATCTGGCTCATAGGCAACCTCTTCTGAGAAGCCTTCCTGGATTCTATGGGCTGAGGTAGCTCCTTCTTCCTTTTCACCCAGACTCTTTGATCTCAAATATCACCCACGAGTATACTTCTTTGTGTGTTGATGTTTCTTTTCTGGGCTAAGAGTTAATTCCTTGAAGGTGAGATTGTGTCTGGTTATTTCTTTTCTTTTTTTTGAGACAGAGTCCTGTTCTGTCACCCAGGCTGAAGTGCAGTGGCACAATCTCGGCTCACTGCAACCTCCGCCTCCCGGCTTCAAGCGATTCTCTTGTCTCAGCCTCCCAAGGAGCTGGGATTACAGGCACCCGCCACCACACCCAGCTAATTTTTGTATTTTTAGTAGAGACAGTGTTTCCCAAGTAGCTGGGACTACAGGTGCAGGCCACATGCCCAGCTAATTTTTAAATTTCCTGTAGAGATGGGGTCTCGCCAGCTGCCCAGGATGTTCTCAAACTCCTGGGTTCAAGTGGTCCTCCCTCCTTGGCTTCCCAAAGTGCTGGAGGTGGGCCTGGGCTTGTTTGGTTATTTGTGTGCCCCAGTGCCTCAGTCAGGTCCTGGGATAGATGACACCCTCAGTAAATATTTGTTGAAAGCCCTTCCTCATCCCCCAGGGTACTGGGCAATGGGCCTTAGACCCAGGGGGATCTCAGGAAAGAGTAGCTTAGCCATGTGAATGACACGTCTCCTTCTGTGGTGAGACTGAGACCTGGGCCGCGGCCATGCCTACTCCAATGTGTGCCTGTGCAGGAGACCCCTGCCCCTGCCCCGCCCCTCCCCAGGCGAGGCCTAGCCTCTGGGATTCTGCCATGGTTCCCCTCCCAGGAAGGGCATCTCCTGCTTTCCCAGCCCCCTTCAAGCCCTGAGGTTTCCATGCTGTTGTGGCGTTAAGTTCTCATCACATGCAGGCTGGACAGGAGGTCTTCAATCCACTCTTCAGAACAGGAAATGGAGTCAGGACTAGGCAGTTTAAGAGGCATGGCTGAGACCTCACGCTGAGTGAGGAGAGAGGCAGAAAGCGAGGCTGGGAACACAAGGTTCTCGCTACAGGCGTGAGCTCCTTCTCCGTAGGCCCTTCCCTTCCCATCTTCTCCCTGCCCCACCCACTGTCTCCCTGCTACTTGGCCCCTGTCCTGCCTCTCACCATCATCCTCAACCCTGGAGACGCCCAGCTTGCAGCACCTGCCTTCTCATGAGACCAGAATCATATTTTTATGAGGGCTGGCTCCCCAGGGGCCCAGTCTTCCAGCCCCAGGCTGGCTGTGGGGTAGCTAAGAATAACCCAGGCCTAAGCTGGGCGTGGTGGCTTGTGCCTGTGGTCCCAGCTACTTGGGAGGCTGAGATGGGAGGATCACTTGAGCCCAGGAGTCAAGACTGCAGTGAGCTATGATTACTCCACTGCACACAGCAGCCTGAGCGAGGCCCCGCCTCTAAAAAAAATAACCCAGGCCTGGTTCCCCAGCAGCTGCTCTATTCGGTGGGTGGACAGAGCTCAGGGTTCACAGGTCTGCAACAAGAAGTCCTGGCAGAAGTATTGGATGTGAGGAACTCACTTGTGATCCCAGAGGCCCAGAACCCCTTCCTGCCCCAGCGGCTTACCAGGTGACCTGCGGTGGTGGTGAGGCCTGGACAGTGCAGGTCAGCAGGACCGTGGTGTGCTCCCAGACGGCATGGGAGCGAAGAGGGATCCAGAACCAGGGCCCGCGGCCGTAGCACAGCTCCCTCAGCTCCTTGGCCTCCTGGACCTTCTCCTCTGTCTGGAGGCGGGAAGAGGTATATGACGCTGTGAGCCAGGGACCACCTCTCTGCCATCTTTGCCATTACCTCCCCACTGACACCCAGACTCTGTAGTTAGACCCACATGGGCTGGAGTTCCCGGTCCCCTCCCCTAGCTGAGCAGGGTGGCACTGTGGGCAGAGCATGGGCTTTGGAGCCAGCTGGCCTGGGGTCAAGGTATTGACTAGCTGTGAGACCATAGGCGGGTCCTCAGTGTCCTTATCAGTAAAATAGAGATGATAACAAAATCCCTCACCCACTGTGGGGGTGTGGGGGTGAAAGACACGGCACTGAGAAAGCCTGTGTAAGTGGAAGCTGGGGAGGGAGTGTGGAGAGTGGCTCAAATCCTGATACTCATCAGGGCTAGCGTTTCCTGAGGGTCTTCTGTGTTCTAGGCAATGGGAAAGTCACTTTCCAAACCCAGTCTCCTTTAAATCCCACCTCGGCACTGAGAATTTTTACAATGACGTCTATTTTACTTTATTTTTATTATTATTATTTTTTAAGATGGAGTCTCACTCTGTAGCCCAGGCTGGAGTGCAGTGGTGTGATCTTGGATCACTGAAACCTCTGCCTCTCGGGTTCAAGTGATTCTCCTGCCTCAGCCTCCCGAGTAGCTGGGATTACAGGCCCAGGTAATTTTTGTATTTTTAGTAGATACAGGGTTTCACCATGTTGGCCAGGCTGGTCTCGAACTCCTGACCTCAGGTGATCCGCCTACCTCGGCCTCCCAAAGTGCTGGGGTTACAGGCATGAGCCACTGCGCCCAGCCCTGTTTTACAGATGAGAACACTGAGGCTCAGTAACAGGGATGCGCTTGCCCAGGGTCACACCACTGGAATGTAGGGGCATCAGATGCAGACCCAAAGCCTGGACTCTGCCCTGGATGTCCCGCCTCTTGGGAAGGGGGTGAGGATGGCAGCAAGTGGTGCATCGCAGGTCCCAGGCCCTGGGGCTCCACGGCCCACCCCCTTACCCGCCGCCTCAGCATCTTCCAGTCCCGCCTCTGGCGCAGCAGCCGGTGGGTCTGCAGGAAGGCGATCTCAGTCCCCTCCCAGTCATTGCTGAAGCCCACCCGCTTCTGCCCTCGCTCCTCCAGCTCCACGGCAGAGGTCTGGCGTCTCAGCTGGGCTTCCCTGCCGTGACAGAGGCCATCGGGACTCAGGCAGGGATGGGGGGTGCCTGGGGCATCCTGGCCAGTTCCATTCCCTGTGCCCAGCAGTGCCAGGATGCTTTAAACTTTTGGAGGACATGCATGATTTTGCATCTTCCCTTGCCTCCAAAACAGCCTGGAAGGGCCCTGCTTGCAGTCAGTCCTTAATAGTTGACTGTTTTCATTGTTTTCAAGGCTCTTTCACAAACCTTTGTTCATCTTGTTTTCACGACAGCCAAGTGGCCAGGCCTTAGTGTCCCTATTTTATAGGGCCGGGACTGAGGCTTAGCAACTTGCTTCAGGTCAGCCAGGACCACCACCCAAGCCTCCTAGCCCAGGGCCCTGCCCCAAGCCGAATGCTGCCTCTCCACGCCAGCACACTCAGAGGCCTCCTCAGTCTCTGGCCTTGTGGGAAACTGGGGCCTGGTTTACTTGCTCCTTCTGTCCCAATCTCAGCCCCCTCCCCCACCACGTGAAGCCCAGCAGTCTGTTGGTGAAGTAGGCCCCTACCCTCTTCCTTGGGAACAGTCCCCCGCTATGACACGTGCACCCTTCCAGAGGGTGGCATGTGGGCTTTGCGGGCAGGTAGCCCTGGGCTTAAACTCCTGTCTAGACCCTTATTCTAGATGTGGGATTTTGGGCAGGTTCTTTACACTCGGGGTGAAAGGCCAGCAGGGAGGCCGGGGACTGGACAGGATGGCCCCTCCTTAGCCACGGCTCCCTGGGAAGCTTCTCTGACTCACCAAGACAGCTCGGAGGAGGCCGTCAGAGCCAGGGCTGCTGCCAGGGCGTAGTCCGCAGCGCTGAACTCATGCTCTTCTTCGCTGCTCCCAGAAGGAGGGGAGTGAATGGCTCCTGCAGGATTGGCTGGGGGCTCCCTGAGATTAGGGCTGCATCTGCCCACCTCAGCCTCAGGGCACCAGCAGGCAGGGCTGTGCCTCCCTCCTCATACTGGGGTCTCAGAAAGCAAGGCTGCATCCCCCCAACCCTGAACGTACTTCCCTCCTCAAACAGGGTTTCCAGAGGACAGGGCTGTGCCTCTTCCATCACATGGGGGTCTCCAGAGAGCCAATTGTGTCTCCCCCCTCAGACAGGGGGTTCAGAAAGCAGGGATGTCCCTCCCCCCATCAGGTTGGAGCCTCCAGAGGGCTAGGCTGGGCCTCCCTCCTCAGACTGGGGGCCCTGGGAACAGGGCAGTGGCTGGGCGGGGACCCTGTGGCTCCCACCTGCTGCGGAAGGTCCACGTCCGCACAGAGGAGCCCATGCGCAGGCTGTGCTGCCGCTCCTCCTTCTGCTCCTCCTCCTGCCGGTGCTCCAGCCTGTGAACCTCCATGGCCTGGGGGGGCCGGGGGTCCCCCGCACCTCCCAAGCTGTGCGGCAGAGTCATGGCTACGAGAGCAACAACCTGTCAAGGCCAAGGTCCACGGTCATTCCACCAGGTGCCCGCCTATCCCCTCCCATGCAGTCTTCCCAACATCTCTAGGAGGCTGGCAGGATCGGGGGTGGGGGTGTCCTCTCTGCAGTGGGCAGACAGGGAAACTGAGGTCTGAGAGGGAGAGGGACCTGCCCAAGGTGACAGAGGCAGGCTTTGGGCTCTGAGCCAGGCTTCTCCTCCACCCCATGTGCTCCCCAGCTGAGTGAGCAGAGCTCCCACGTTAGGGAGCAGGGCCCTGGCTTCTAGCTGCTTCCAGCTGCTTCCAGCTGCAGCCCAGCCCTTGTCTCACTGTATGATCTGCGGCAAGGTTTTCCCTTCTATGGGCCTCAGCTCCCCAGACAATGAGTAATTGAAACTGTGATGTCCACGGCTGTGTCTATGACTCAGGACGGGCAGGCGTCCCCATTCTTCCTGCACCGGCCATGTTCAGTCCTACCTCTGAGCCTTTGTCCACGCTGGTTTCCTCTCCTGGCACACCCTTCCCCTCCTCCTGGCCCGCTTAGCTCTAGTCATGCTTCAAACCCCAACTGAGGGCATGCTAATTAGCAGAGAGACTCTGAGTCCAGCCCACAGGGTGTGATCCCAGCTCCTTATCCCAGCTTTCAAGTGTGTAACCTTGGGAAAGACTCATGACTTTGTTTCCTCATCTGTAAAATGGGTCTACCAACCTCCCAGGGTAGTTGTGAAGGTTAGATGAGTGCTTGGGGCTTAGTAAGTACAACATAAGTGTTAGGCATTAGCATTATTTTTCTAAGAAGCCTTGCAGAAAGACTACAGGCCACCTAGAATTTTCCCTCTTCTAATTTCTTTTGTACTTATTTTCTAGCACTCCACAATTTAGCATTGATTCAGACAATGCTTTCTCTACGTAATTATTTTGTATCTGTGCATCTTGACTGTTCAACAAGACTGTAAGTGAACTAAAAGTAACAATAGTGAGAACTTACTATGTTCCAGGCCCATGTTAGTTTTCAAATGCATTATCCCCAGTCCCTGCAATAACCCAAATGAGGACAGCACCATTATTATCCCATTTTACTGATGAACAGGGGCAGTACTTGCTCAAGGTCACCCAGCATGATGGTGGGGCCATGACTGGCAGCCAATCCCTAGCCCAACCCCTAGCCCTTCTGACCTCTATGTCATATGTCCATTCAAGGCCAGGCCGTGGCCGAGGCTGGGGACACGGTGGGCCACAGGGCCTTTCTCCTTATAAGGGGATTGCAATGTACACATCTCCTTTGCATTCCCGAGGCTCAAGTCTAGGCCCGTGATGGCACCCAGTGGGGCCGGATCAGATTGACCCAGGGGAGGCTCAGGAAGCGGATCCATGGATATGGAGAGGCAAACGAGGGGTGTGGGAGGCCCGTGTGCCCACTGGCTGTGGGTTTTTGCACTGAGTTTTCTCATATCTGGGCTTCAGTCACTGCTGGGTCTCTGAGGGCCCCCCTGATGCTAAAGCTGGAATCCCTGGAATGGCTTTCACACCTCCTCCAGGTGGGAATCCTGGTCTGCAGTCTTCTGGCATGGGAGGGTTCCTGCCCAGTCGTGGGGATGGAAACAGAAGAGGGACGACCGCCTGCCTTGGCCTGCTCCTGTCAGCTTCTGTGGGGTCAGCTCTGTCTGGCCCCTGCCTCTCTAGAGGGTCCTGCTGGAGGTGGCAGCGTGTGTGTGTGTGTGTGTGCGTGCATGTGTGTGTATGTGTGTGTGTGCGTGCATGTGTAGGCTGTCTTCTGCCTGGATGTGAACACGGCACCTAGGTGACCATTTCTCTAAGTCCATGGCATGGAAGGTGAGCCCACTGGCTTTATTGGAGAGCCGTTGGCCTGGAAGGGGCACGTGGTGGAGGTGTCTGGGGCTCGGGCTGTGGAGGGTCAGTCTTAGTGGGCTTTTACCCCTTCTACTTCCTAGAAGTTTGCTCCTTTTGCGTGTCTGCAGTTGTGGGCATCAGGAAAAAGAGAATGGATGGCTGCAGGGTTAGCTGGGACCAAGGGCTGCCCCTAAAGCTCCCTGGGCTCCTGCTAATCCTCTCAAATGACATAATGGGACAGTCACCCTCTTTGGCTTCGTATCACTCCCTCCCGATGGAAGAAGTTCTCTTTGCACCCAAAGAAGTGACTAGCCTGCTCATTCTGCTCTTTCTTCCTCATGGCCCAGGAGGAGAGCTGCTGGGTACCACCCTAGGTGGAGCAAGGACTCCCCACTCTGCCCCAGCTTTCCTGGGACACGATGGCCCTGGCTCCAGTGGCTGAGAGTTAACATTCCCTGGCACCAGCCACTGGCTCCCTTCCCCTGGATGCTCTGTTCCCGATTAGCACAGCAGGCAGGGGCCTGGCGCTCGTCCCTGACCTCGGGGCCTCCAGCAACCAGACCCCTGGCTTTAGCGGATGAGCTACCAATTCTTTTTAAAGCACTGACTGATGCGTGGGATTAAGCAGGGACAAGTTTGCGGCCTCCCTGCCCTTTCCCAAAGGACCAGGGTGCCTCTTCCCAGAACACTGTGTGTGCCTGCATGGAGGGGAAACTGCCCCCGCTTCCCTCTCTTGGGGTGCAAAAATCTGGGCCAGAGGTCCCACTGCATGGCCTTCCCTATTCCCCTCTGCTTTCCTCCCAAGCCTCCATCTGCCGAGGAGGCCTCTCCCCTTCTTCAGGAGGGAAAGAGGAATGCACAGCAGTTGAGCCAAGACCCCTCCAGGAGCTGCGATGGGGGCGGATGGTGGCTGGGAGCAGAGACACATCCTGCGGGCGGCAGCTGGCACAGGCTGGGACGTGTTCTTAGCCAGTGGCTCCACCAGCTTCCGCGAGGCCGAATCCTGCCCTTGCCAGTCATGAGCTGAGGCAACTCCTTTCCCGTCTGGGCCTCGGTTTCCTGCCAGGCACTGGATGAAATCCCTCCAGCTCTAAGATTTGGGATCCGAGGGCTCGCTCTCTTTCCCTGCCAGTGGGGTTGGCCAAGCCGGGCTCAGCCAGCTCCGCTCTAAGTTCGTGGAACTTGCCAGCTTAGCCTGGCTCCCGCTTATCGCTGCTTCATCGCAGGAAAGACTCCAGTTCCCAGGGCAGCCCCCACTCTTCTTTTTTTTGCAACTTTCACATCACAGACAGCTCAGCTCTCAGAAGACCCAGGGCCACACAGAACAGTGGGATGGGGCAGGGGTTTCTGGAATCCCCTCCCATTTTCACTTGGGTGCTGCCTCAGCACAAATTTCCCAGGCTCCTTTCACAACACACAACACACATACATACAAACACACACACACACACACACACGCACCCACAGATATCACTCCCCAGTGGCTGACTCTTAGGAGGCATCCCTCCCCCGCCCTGATTTCCGGGGGTGACTCACAGAAGCAGTGTGCCCACTTAGGAGTCTCTGGGGAGAAGATTCCTGAGGCCGAGAGGGTCCTTGTTCTCTTCTTGCCCTCGGCTCAGCGGGCACCGGGAGAAGAATGCGATCCCGGAGACTGCACCGTCTTAAATATAGCAGCGCTGAGACAGTACGATGACAATGGATGAGAACTATGGCATCGGGGACGGGGGGCCAAGGGGAGGGGCCATTCCGTGTCTCCAGCCTGCTGGGCAGCAGCGACAGGTGGAGCTGTCCGCCACGTCCCCCCACACTGCTCCTCCTCTCAGCTGGGTCCTTTCTGCCCAACCCGAGCGCCTGTTAAAATGGAAAGGAGGGAACGGCTCAGGCATGGTCGTATGCAGGGCAGATCCCGTGCGCGTTCTCAGCTGTCGGGAGTTCTGATCTGAATTCTGCCCTGGCTGACTGGGTGCCCTGGGGAAGGTGCTCAGCTTCTCTGAACTGACTGCCTTCTGAAAAACGGAGGCAGTGAGACTGGGCACCTGGATTTCATGAAGATGGTGGAAGGAATATGGCCTAAAAGTGAGTGTTTCGTGCTCAGAAGTTGTCACTGGCTAAAACAGCAATGTGTGGCTCCTGGTCCCTCCACCACTCCGGTAGTTACTACACGGCCCCCGTCCTGACCGCAGTCATGTGTGTGTGGTGTGGTGCAGGCAGGAGGAGCTGGGGAGCCACCTACTGCTTCACTGTGCAAACTGCTCAGGCTGCCAGAGTGTCCCCTGCACGGCCTTCTTATAGGGTAAACGCACCTGACAGGGATAACTGAAGCACGCCCCAAGAATGACCCTGTGTGGAAGACCTGAATATGTGTTCCGAGCTAAGGAATCTGGGGAGTAGCCAGCCCGTTTCTTACCTACGATGAATATCTGAGCCCCCGTCCCGTCCCTTCTGGTGGAACACTGGCCATACAGGGGATTGAGGCCCTGAGTTTTGGGTTAAATGAAGATTGCCAGGTGGAGGTCATTAGGGGATGGTGTTAAGTGAAAATGCTCTATAAACTGCATGCTGTTTGCAAGGGGCTGAGGTTTTCCTGCCCAGTCGGCCGCCACTGGTATGTTGTCCAGCCCGCCGCCCCTGGACCATTTCTGTATGTAAGGCGGTTCTCCTGTCCAGTTCACCACCAGTGGACTCTCTCTCCTGTAGGCAAGCCCCTAACAAATCCCCACGTTCCTTCCTTTCCTTCCTTCCCTTCCTTCTCTCCCTTTCTTTCTCTTTCTTTCTTTCTTTCTCTTTCCTTCCTTCCTTCCTTCTTTCCTTCTTTCCCTCCCTCCCTCCTTCCTTCCTTCTCTCTCTCTCTTTCTTTCTTTCCTACTTTCCTTCTTTCTTTCCTTCTTGAGTCAGAGTCTCACTTTGTTGTCCAGGCTGGAGTGCAGTGGCATGATCTCAGCTCACTGCAACCTCCGCCTCCTGAAACCCCCATGTTTCGTTTGCTGGCTATGGATCTTTTCTTTGGCCTCTCAAACCTGGTGCCTTCCCTACTGAGGTTAATAGGTGTTCGGCACCACACCTCTTCCCACCCTTTGCCCTCTCCTGCCATTCCCTCAGTCTCAATTCTTTCCCCCTCACATTCATTGGCACCTACCCTATGCCAGGCCCTAACCTACAGGGGAAGTCAGGCACTTACGACAGGAGGTGATCAGGAAGGTGCACCTGGGTCGAGTCTCAGAGGATGAGCCGGTGAGGGGAAGGCTGTACCGGCCCCTAGCCAGAGAGCACAGCTTCCCTCCCTCACCCCTTCCTGTGACCTCAGGTGGCCACCCACACTACACCTGTCACTCTTGCTGGTGCCTCAGGGACTCCTCACTGGAGAGAAGGAGAGAGAGAGCACAAGTGAACTCTGCAGGCAAAATCTGAATCCCCTGCCCTATTTGAAAACCCCTTTCTAAGCTCTTCTGTGGCTCTGTCTTATAGCATCTTTTGGGAGAGAACATTTCTCTCCCATCTTCTATTGACCCAATCGAACAAGGGCTTTCCAAGACTCATCTTCATACATTTGCTGTGAGGGGTGAGTGTGAGTGAATCCGTATGAACAGCAAAGAGGGCTTTGAGCTTCCAATTGAGCAGGAGACAGTCATTTAAACAGGTCCTCTAGCCCCGTCTTCCCGAGGCAGTCTGGGGAGATGAATGAAGGTGCACTGGAGAGACAGGGTGCATCCTGGAGTCAAACTGGCTTAGGCTTTCAATTCAGTCCCACCACTTATTAGCTGGATGACCTTGGGGAAGGCACTCAGCCAGTGTGGTTTGATTATCTGTACAGTTGAAGACAACAATTTCCACTTTGCTGTCTGATTGAAAATGTTCAATCAGGCTGGGCATGGTGGCTCACACCTGTAATCCCATCACTTTGGGAGGCCGAGGCGGGTGGATCACCTGAGGTCAGGAGTTCGTGACCAGCCTGGCCAACATGGTGAAACCCTGTCTCTACTAAAAATACAAAAATTAGCCGGGTGTGGTGGGGGGCGCCTGTAATCCCAGCTGCTTGGGAGGCTGAGGCAGGAGAATCGCTTGAACCCAGGAGGTGGACGTTGCAGTGAGCTGAGATGGCGCCATTACACTCCAGCCTGGGTGACAGGAGTGAAACTTTGTCTCAAAAAGAAAAAAAAAAAAAAGAATAGAAAAGAAAAGAAAAGAAAATGTTCAACCACGAACCGTGAAACCTCCAGCACGGCGTCTGGCCCCAGACAGACGTTTGCTAAATGAAAGCTCTAGGAATGCTGATGGCTTTCTCTTACCCCATGCTTCTGGGGGTGGGATTCCCATATATCCCTTTGTTGACCTCACCCCAGTGAAGCACTCAGTCATCACTGGAACCTCTGTAAACATGGCCAACCCTAAGGTCATGCGGCTGAGCAGAGAGATTAGATGACTTGATGTTATACAAGCCTTGGTTTAAATCCCAACCTCTGGTGCCTCAATCACTAACAGGGGGACCTTGGCCTCCTTTCTGGGCCTCAGTTTCTTTCTCTGTAGGTGGAGGACACATTCCAAGATAGCAGAGAACTTGCCTGCCTGACCATATCCCTACCCCCGAGAACAGTGCTTGGCATACACCTGGCCCTCAATTCACATTTATTTACAAATCAATCAGTGGGCTGGGCGCGGTGGCTCACGCCTGTAATCCGAGCACTTTGGGAGGCCGAGGCAGGTGGATCATGAGGTCAGGAAATTGAGACCATCCTGGCTAACAAGGTGAAACCCTGTCTCTACTAAAAATACAAAAAATTAGCAGGTCGTGGTGGCGGGCGCCTGTAGTCCCAGCTACTCAGGAGACTGAGTTAGGAGAATGGCGTGAACCCGGGAGGCAGAGCTTGCAGTGAGCTGAGATGGTGCCACTGCACTCCAGTCTGGGAGACCAGAGAGAGACTCCATCTCAAAAAAAAAAAAAAAAAAAGAAAAGAAAAATGAATCAGTGAATGGTTACTGTCTTAGTTCGTTTGAGCTGCTACAACAAAATACATTAGACAGGGTCATTTATAAATAATAAAAGTTTATTTCTTATGGTTCTGGAGACCAAGAAGTTCAAGATCAATGTGCTAGCAGATTCAGTGTCTGGTGAGGACTTGCTGTCTGCCTCATAGATGGTGCCTCTTGTGGAGTCCTCATGTGGTGGAAGGGGCTAGGGCACTCTCTTCAACCTCTTTTATAAGGGCATTAATCCCATTCCATTTTTATTTTTTTCCCCGAGACAGGATCTTGCTCTGTTGCCCAGACTGGAGTGCAGTGGTGCAGTCATGGCTCACTGCAGCCTCAACCTCTTGGGCTTAAGTGATCCTCCTACCTCAGCCTCCTGAGTAGCTGGGACTACAGGCATGCACCACCACACCAGGCTAATTTTTGTGTTTTTTGTAGAGACAGGGTCTCACTATGATGCTCAGGCTGGTCTCAAACTCCTGGCCTCAAGGGATCTTCCCACCTTGGCCTCCCAAAGTGCTGGGATTACTGGCTTGAATCACCACCATGCTGGCCTCTTGATCCCATTATTGAGGGCATAGCCTTCATGGCCTTCCAAAGGGCTCACCTCTTGCTACTATTACATGAAGTTTCAACATATAAATTTTGGGGGGACTCCAACATTCAGACTATAGCAATTGCCTATCTTACAGAATGGCTGGGAGACTCAGATAAGGTTAAATGTGTAAAATACCTACTATAGTACCTGGCTTATCTTTCTTCTTTCTCCCCTTGCCTTCTTTTCTCTTTTATTCCCTTCCCTGGACTTATGACCGTTAAGAACAAACTGACTGCTCTGAACCTCCATGCTGTTTCTCCGACAGCAACCAAGCCTGTGGCTTTCTCCCCGCCTGTGGCGACACTGTACCGGCTTCAGTCTCCCGTCCCTCCCTCTGTCGCTCTTGGAGCCCAGTTAATTGCAACTGCTGTTCTTCTCATACGGACTGGCCAAAGCATATCTTCCTTACTCCCCCTTCCTCCTTAGAGTGGGAAGGGAAAATGGGCTCAAGTAGCCAAAGGGGCTGAGCAGCAGCTCTGGGGTCTCAGAGTTGTCTCATCAGCGTCAGCACCAGCAGGGAAGGTGGGGGCTGCCTCCATCTCTCTGGCTATACCTGCCTCAGTTTATTGTTTCTGTCCCATGGTCTGGAATGCAGGTGGGGACAGCGACAGGGGACAAGCATTGGTGACATCAGGCCATAGTCTCCCTGTCCAGGTTGACACTCAGACTTGGGAGGGACAGAGGCTGTCTGGGAATCTGAAGGAGCTCCAGTCCTGCTGGTCCAATTCTCTGGGTGGAAACTCAGGCAAGCCCTGTATGTTCCTAGAGTCGGGAGCTTGGGAGGTCAGAGGTTTGCAGGCATCACAGCCATGCAGTACCCCCACCCTCAACTCTGTTGCAACAGCGGGTGTAATGGTGGTCCCTCTAGGGCGCTGATTTGAGGCTATGGAGAGAGAAAGTGATGGTGTAACGGCACTGTTCCCTCAACTTGCTTCAGAGGAATCACCAAAGAAGTTTATGAAAAATGCAGATACCCCCCAGCACTTTGGGAGGCCAAGGCGGAGGATCACTTGGGTCCAGGAGTTTGAGGCTAGCCTGGTCAACAGGGTGAAACCTGTTGACAAAAATACAAAAAACACAAAAGTTAGCAGGCATGGCGGTGGGTGTTTGTAGTCCCAGCTACTTGGGAGGCTGAGGTGAGAGGATCACCTGAGCCGGGGAGGTGGAGGCTGCAGTGAGCTGTGATCATGCTACTGCAATCCAGCCTGGGTAACAAAGTGAGGCTCTGCCTCAAAAACAACCAACCAGATTCCTAGAAACTGTGAGTTTAGCAGGTCTGGGGTGGGGTTGGGGAAGCTGTATTTTTAGTAAGCTTCCCAGAGTATTTTCATGAACTAGGGCAAGTAATCTCTCTGAGCCACATTTTCCTCCTTTGCAAAATATCAATAATACAACCTATCATGGAGAGAAGGGTACCAGGAGGATGAATGATCAAGTACATAACGGCCAAGCAACACGGTTGACTTCTTCTCTTTCTTATGACTTTGACTACTGCTACTATTATATTACTAGTCATTTATTCCTGGGCTTGACTGTGCCATACCTTGTAGGCAAGTGACAACTTGAAGAATCACCTCTCTTGCTGGGCAGGGTGGGGCTATGGAGATTCCTGGAAATGGGATCGGACCCGGGACTCTCAGGAACGATGAGGTCCCCAGCCAGCTCCAGGGTATGTGGACGCTCTGCCTTCTGGCTGGTTCCAGCTCCATCTGCAGGCCTGGGCTGCCTGGGAGGCATGGGACCTCAGGGGTCATGCAGTCTGGTCCCCGCCCCTCAGTGCAGACAGGGCCAACCTGAGGAGGGGTGAGTCACAGACTCGAAGCCATCCACCCCTCTCTTCAGACACTCAGACTCCACCCTCCCAGAATCATTTCTGAAATGTTTGTCACCCGGAGGAGGGCAAAGAGCTTCGTGTTACTGTGAGTTGGAAGAGATATTTATGGCTTTTAATAAAAAAAACTTCTTTTTTGAGATGGAGTCTCGCTCTGTTGCCCAGGCTGGAGTGCAATGGCTGGATTTTGGCTCACTGCAAACCCCGCCACCCGAGTTCAAGTGATCCTCCTGCCTCAGCCTCCCAAGCAGCTGGGATTACAGGCGCCTGCCACCATGCCCAGCTAATTTTGTACTTTTAGTAGAGAGGGGGTCTCATCATGTTGGCCAGACTGGTCTGGAACTCCCAACCTCAGGTGATCCACCCACCTTGGCCTCCCAAAGTGCTGGGATTATAGGCGTGAGCCACTGCGCCTGGTCTTAATAAAAAACTTCTGTAGCTCCCGGGTCTCACTTGGTGAGAATAGTCCACCTGTTAGGTTGTTTTTCACCAATAAACAAGGTGAAGACAGTTAACCTTTGGCCAAGTGTGACCCAAGCAACAGGAAGTAGACTTGTTTGCAGTGGGTGGGGAGAGGGGAGCCGTCATCCGGCTGACTTGGCTGCCGTGGAGGGGTGAATGGGCTGGGGGGGGCTGTCCAGGTAGACCCATCCCTCTGCACGGAGGTGTTGGGTCTAAACCAGTGACACCGAGGAGATGTTAAACATTAATTACCATCAGATAAGAACACCACCACCTGTCACTGTGTCCCAGGAAAGGGGAAGGGTGGGGAAGAGAAGAGGAGATGTAGCTGGGAAGAGAAGGACACTGTCCACTCTGGGAAGGGTTCCTCTGAGGCGACTGGTGTTCCATCCTCTTTCTCAGAAATGTTCAGAAAAGGCTTTGGAGGGCAGGTGTGGTGGCTCACGCCTGTAATTCCAACTACTTGGGAGGCTGAGGCAAGACAATCACTTGAGCCCATGAGTTCAAGACCAGCCTGGGCAACATGGCGAAACCCCGTCTCTACCAAAAATACCAAAAATTATCTGGGCATGGTGGCATGCACCTGTAGTCCCAGCTACTCGGGAGGCTGAAGTAGGAGGATCACTTGAGTCCAGGAGGTCAAGGCTGCAGTGAACTGTGTTCACGCCACTGCACTCCAGCCTAGGCCACAGGGTGAGACCCTTTCTCCAAAAGGAGAAACAAAACAATCAAACAAAAAGACTTTGGAGCAAGGTGACCAGGAGCACTTTTCTCTTGGGGACCCCATTAGGAGGCCTCCCCTCCTTAGCCTCCACTAGTCTCATCCTCCAAGAATCCAAGCAGGTGTGGAAAGCTTCCTCTCTCGATGAGGACAAAAAGCCCTAGGTTTGCACTCCAACTCTGTCACAGCCTCAATAGTGGGATCTCGGGTAGGTCCCCTCTCCCTCTGGACTTTGGCTTCCTCATGGTAGGGGTCGTCTGAGATGCAGTGATACGGAGGGTATGGCAGCAGTCTGAGAGCACAGAGTGTGCAACACTGCCTCTGTGGGGGATCAGAGAGGCTGGATGGACAGAGGCCGTCTGAGATTACCACTGCCACCCACAATGGCTTCTGCCTACGATCTCAGGGAGAAGGTTCCACATCATTTGTCTCTGAACTCTTGTCTCTAGAAGGCCCTGCAGTCCCTCCTCTTTCCCACCCCAGACCCCTCTGGCTTTGCCTGTCCTGAGGAAATCCAGGTCATTTAAGCCCATGAGAAAATGCCAGGTGTGTCTGAAGCCAATCCGAATTGGGGGAGGGGGTCACTCCTTGTGTAACGTAGTTAAAAAAAAAAATCACAACAGGAAATAGCTACCGTTTATTGGGCACTGCCCATGTACCAGGCACTATTAAGCACTTTAAAGACATGACTTCATTTCATCTTCACCACAACTCCATGAGGTAGGTGTTATGATCCCCATGTTACAGATGAGGAAACCGAGGTTCTGGGCACTGATTTCATTTGTTTGAAGTCACACAGCTTGTAAGTGGTGAGGCTGGAATTTGAGCCCAGATGGGCTGAACCCAAGGCAGAGCTTGCAAGTTGTGACATCAGTACAGTGTGTTATTGTACCCGTCCAGGGGCCACAGCCCTCACCTTCCTTTCAAACCCCATTCTCAGGATAGGGTCTGAAACTCCTGCCTGCAGAAAAGGCTTGTGTGTCTCCCTCCCTGGTGGACCTGCATTTCGCTTCGTTCTATCAGAGGAATGAAGCTGAAATCGTGCAACGTCAGGCAGTTGCCCTGGCTGGGAATGAGCCGCAGGCCACACCCCTCCCTAGAGTCCTGCCGTCCTGCTGGCCCTGGCCTTGGCAGAAGTGCAGGTTGTTCTGGTTCTGCCCAGCCTCCTTCTGGTTCTTTTCCAGGCCTGGTTCTTTTCCAGGCTCTCTTCCCACCTTTGAGCAATGACAGAAGAGGCAGGGGCCTCATGCTCTGTCGAGCTAGATTGTGAAACTGGCCAGGAATGGGGCAAGGAGAGGCAAATTCCCCGAGCACTTTGAATCCATGGTGTTAGGAGGTGGGGCTCTGGACCTCGGGAGTTTCCCTGCGTTTCCTCCTTGCACTGTCATTTCTGCCTTGCAGGGCTCAGCGAGCACGCGCTTGTCTACACAGGCTGCTCCCCAGAGCTCCCCCGCTGCAGTCCTTATCATGCTGCTTTGCTCTGGTGAGGAGCGCACCCATGGCAGGGGCCCTGCATGGAACTCCCTCTGCTTCTCTCAAGGGCACCCGTCTGAGGCCAGATAGCAGAGTGTGTGGCGTGGGCAGGCATGGGATTGACAGCCAAGGATTGACACTGGGTAGGGACAGGGAGGAAGCACCAAGCCTTTCCCATTCCCCTCAGGACTCCCACTGCACAGTCAGGGCCAGGCCTCTGAAAAGAGAATCCAGTTCTGTGGGCTGCTCCAGGTCTGAGGTCTCAGGGGCTGGGCTCTTGGCTTCATCCTTGGGACACACAAGGGACTCCAGCAGGCCCCAGGGACTTGAACCTTGGTCCGAGGGGGAACATGGATGGGAAGGAGGTTGCAAAGGGAGGGACATGGGGTGGCCCTCGATCTGGACTGAGGAGAGGAGGGGGAGCTGGCCCTTTAGGTACTGTGGTGTCCCTTCCTCCCCACTGTGTAGCACATTTGGGTCAGATGTTCTGTCTGTGCAAATCCCCAGGGGCTGGTGCAATGATTTTGCTTCTTGGGATTCCTCCATAGCCAAGGAGGTCACCTCCTGCAGAGAAAGGCCACCTAACATGCAGCTTCCAGCTGGTGGCTCTTTCTGAAGCTGACCTTTAGGCCTAAGGTGTTTAGGACTAGAAAGTGTCCCAGTGGGGGAGTCTTTGCCAGAACCTTCCATGCATACCCCATAGGAGGGAGGCCAGCTGTCCGGAGTGGCTTGAGGGGCATAGGAGGAAGGCTGGACCTTAGAGATGGCCTGTGGGGCGTAGAATGGGAATTGAGCTTCGGGGGTCACCTGAGGTGCATAGGATGGGGGCCCGACCTCAGGGGCAGCGTTTGGGGCATAGGACAGTGGGGAGAGGATCTGGGGAGGTGGCACGTTGGAGGGCTGGAGGATGGAGATGTCTGGCTGCCCTAAGTAGGTGATCTCGGACAGGCTGTGCCGCTGTGGAGCTCCTGCGGGCTCCCTGGGTCCAGACACCCTGATCTGGGAGTACTGGACAGGCTGGGCCAGACTGCTGGGGCCGCTGAGGTCAAAGACAGGGATCAGGACGTGCTCCTGGATGAAGCGCAGCGGCTGGAAAGTCAGGACTCGCTGGACGTTCTGTGCAGGGACGACAACAGTCACCCCCCCGTGGTTAGGGTAAGTCCCAAGCTCCCTACTGGTGATGTGAGTGGGTGAGGTCCTCCATAGGGAGGCATCTGGGGGCTTTTTCAAGATGCATCTGTCCCATATCCCCATCTGCTTCCCAGAGACTCCTCTAGGTGCAAGTGCCTCTCTGAAGGGACAGGGTCTCTCAGCTCTTTGGTTCTAAAGCCTGGGTTATCTCAGGGAGAGAGATCTGGGCTCTGGTTTCTCCAGGAGGCAGATAATCCAGGGAGTAGATGACCAGGATATGGGGTTGCCTTGGGGCATGATCTCGAGGTGGGGGCCCGCATTGTTGCTTGGCCCACGGGTCCCTGAGGGCCTAATACAGGGTCAGGGTGGGAAAAGAAGGAGCCAGGAGAGACCGGGAGAGCTTTACAGAAAATGCTTCATCTGGACTTGCACATTGAGCAAAACTCCCTCAGAGCTCCTCTGTCCCTCCGATGGGCAAGAGCAGGCTCCGGGTGCCTCAGGTGGCTCAGCTCATGGCTTCTGCAGTGGCCTTGCTGCTCTAGCAGAGGCGGCACTGGCGTCAGGTGGGGGCTGCTGATGTGATTTGTGTGGCTGGTGTAGGGCTTTCCATTTTATTTTTATTTTTTGGGTGGGGGGTGGTTCTGGTCTTCACTTGCTAGAGCAATTCTAAAAGAGCTGTAACAAAGGGCTTTCCACTTAACAATTAGTTTTGCCATTTAAAAATTTCTGTTTAAAATGGCCAGGTGCAGTGGCTCACACTTGTAATCCCAGCACTTTGGGAGGCCGAGGTGGGTAGATCACCTGAAGTCAGGAGTTTGAGACCAGCCTGGCCAACATGGTGAAACCCCGTCTCTACTAAAAATACAAAAATTAGCCAGGTGTGGTGGTGGTGCATGCCTGTAATCCCAGCTACTTGGGAGGATGAGGCAGGAGAATCGCTTGAACTTGGGAGGTGGAGGTTGTGCTGAGACGAGATCATGCCACTGCACTCCAGCCTGGGTGACAGAGGGAGACTCCATCTCAAAAAAAAAAATCTGTTTAAAAAATTAGTTCTGAATATTTGAAAATTGGGAGATTTCACAGTATAATCTGAAACTCTGGCTTCTCTTGAAAAACATGAAGATCAGGCAGTGCTGGGCCTGCATTCCCACATGGTGGTGCCCGGCTGCCCATTTAGACAGGGCATGAGTGCCACGGCTCTCCTGGCGCCCACCATTCCTCCCTCGTTGCCTTGCTGCTCACTCAAGTCCCACACTACCCTCCTGGTGCTGGACACTTCCAAGCCATGTGGGTTTTTTATTCCATGTCTACTATTCCTGATCACCCACCCCACTTCAATGCGTCCTGAGACCTGCTGGGCCACACGTCCGTTGACTTTAGGTGGGACTGTGAGCTCCGTGAATGGAGAGAGCAGGCCCATCTCCTGCTTTGTCTGTGGGTCCCTGCATTTTGGGGAGAACTGGGGACCTCGGAGCCCAGGCCCTCCCCTGGACCTCTCCCTCCCACCCTGGGGAGATGGCTCACCAGGGAGTTGGGAGGTGCAGGCGGCTTGGTGACATATCTGTAGCTCAGGTAGCAGAGCACTGCGACGAGGAAGCCCATGGAGAACAGGAAGGCTCCGGAGAAGGAGTAGGTCCACGTCCGGTCTGGGAAACCAAAGGGGCCAGAGAAGGAAGCGTGAGGCTGGGCTCTGCCTGGGCCCGGTTGGGTCTGGCCCCACATGTGGATGCTGAAAACCCTCTCCGGCTGGGCTGGCAAGGCCTCTCCTACCGTCAGAATGCAAGATCACAAATGGAAGTCCATATACTATACGTCTAAATAGTCAGAATTTACAAATTATATTTTTACACTGTTAAATAAATAAAATGTTCTAGGTTTCCACCTTAACAAAAAGACTTTTTACAACCACCTGGGATGCCATATTTTAATTCAGAGTTCTTGGACTTCTCTAGGTACTGTGCTGAAGTGGGGAGGTACAGGGAAAGCCCGCAGCGCACCGCAGGCCCCCAGCCCAGCCCAGCCCAGCCCAGCCCAGCTCCATCCCACACTGCCAGGGCCCTCACGCACATGTGTATAGATGCCCCAGCCCTCATGGTCGAGCTCATCCATGTCCCCTCCAAATAGCCACCTGTTGGTCATCCTTTGGGCCAAGGGTCTGCACTACATGTCAGCAGTGTCTGCCCTCATGAGGAAGGACCCCCAAAAGAGGACTGCCTAGACGGATCACAGGCTCCGGGCCATATGTACAGAGAGTTTCAGGGTCCCAGGTACTCACAATGTGATCTAGAAAGGAGGTCACAGGATCCAGATGGATCTGCCCCCTTTGTTGTATGGAGTCTTCATCTTGCAAGGAGGGGAATGGCCAGGGCAGGGCCAGAGAAGGGCCTTCTAAAGTGCTGGGTGCAGGGAAAGTCCCCTTTTGCCTGAGTCTAAGGGTGGTCCTGCCTCCCTGGTAGGGTAGAGGCAGAGGGAGGGGAGAAGTGAAAACAGGGAGGCCTGTCCTCTCCACCTCACTACCAAGATAAGGGGCTGGGCATCAGGGAAGATCTTGGTCAAGAAGGGAGCCTGGGAAGGCACTGTCCTGTCTAAAATGGAGGGGAGAGGGATGACTAGGGCTCTAGTGCCCGAGCCTCTCCCTGTGTTTCAGCATCTTTGGGATGGGTGCAGCCAGTTCCAGGCAGGACACACTTCCTGTCACCAGTCCAAGTGGGGCTTGTGAAGGACTTATGGAGGAAGAGGTTGTTGGAGTTTTTGGTAAAACTGACAGTTTGCAACAGAGGGAAGGTGACTCAGAGAGTCAAGACCCCTGCAGTCCAGGGGCCTGCTAATCACCCTCCCTCTCTTCCTGGCCCCTGTGCAGCCTCAGCTTGGAGAGTTTATCAATAGCTCCAATGACCTCGGCGATCACTGTGAACTCCGGGTACTGCTGGAACCTCTACTTCTAGCCCACTCCTCGATCCTCCCCTAGCCCACGAGCTTGGGCCTCTCTGGGTCAGCTTCCCACTTCAGTGAAACCCTGTCTCCTGTCACATGTTACCCCCATCCCTACTCCAGGAAAAAGACCCCACCCGAATGTCTATAACATTCCTGGAAAACCACTGCTGTTTGTTCCAGGACAGAATAGGGACATGGAATGGTCTCTGGCTTGACATATTTCCATTTCACACTGTGTGTATTGGATACATTGCCATTTCACCCATAGGGAGGCTGGATGGAATATAAAAACACCACCAGCCTGAGAGTAAGGAATACAGGGTGTTAGAGGCCTGGCTCTGCCACAGATATGCTGAGCATCCTTCCTGCTGCACGACCCTCTCTGGTCTACCCTTTAATAATAACAGTAGCCAGCAGTGGCTGAACTCCTACTACAGGCCATGATCTGTATGATCATGTAGAGCTGGGTGCTCTACCTATGTTATCTCACTACATCATCAAACACATCACAGAGGGATAGGGACGCTCCCTTCCTATGGATAACAAAGCTGAGTCCCAGAGAGGTTAAGTGACCTGACCAAGGTCACACAGCTACTCAGTGGAGTTACATGTGTAACTCAAAACTCATCCTCCCTGCCACTCTGCAAGGAAGCCTCAGTTTCCTCATCTGTAAGAGTAGGATATGAGGTGAGGTGGCCCTTAGAGCCTCTTCCGTCATCAAGATGCTGGGACAATGCTCTGTGACCCTCCCTGTTTATCTACGGAGAAGTAGGTAAAGGGGATTCTGAGGGTAATGCAGACGTCAGGATACACAGTCAAGGGCAGGTTGCATCACTCTGAAATGGAAGTAGGAGGAAGAAGTGTGCAGTACAGGGGGCTCACTGTAAACAAAGTTGCAAAGTGGTGGGTAGAGCCCAGCCTTCAGAACCAGATGAATCAATCAGGTTCCCCAAGCAGCTGTGCGGTCACAGGGAAGTTGCTTAACCTCTCTGAGCCAGAGTTCCTCCTCTGTAAAATGAGGATGATGCTACCCAGCTTACAGGATTGTTGTAAAGATTAAATAATAATGTTACATGTAATAATAAAGATTAAATAATATATGTAAAGCATTTGGCACAACTATTTGCTTGGCAATATAGTAGAACCTAATAAATGTAGGAATTGTTTTAAATATATTTTTAAGGATAAGGTGCCTTCTATATGTCAGCAAGAAGTAGCCACCAGGAAGTGTGATTTCTATGAAAGCTATAGTCTTAGGAAAAAATGGTATCTCATTATAAGCAAGACCAAGTAAGGCAACAGAAGGGTGTTGTGGGTAAGGGTGGAGTGGTCTTCACATTGTCAAAAAGCTGGTGGGCCAGGTCCCATGGGCCAGGAGCAGGTGAGATTTATCTAGGACAGTCCAGGGAAGGGGGTCATGAATCATACAAACACTCCCAGCTTAGCCCCAGAACGTCAGTTTCCTTTTTCTAGTTCTCCTCTTGCCAAGTTCTATTCTGAGCTCCCTAGCAGCCTTTGCCCCAGGAAGGGCATGCCCCATGCAAGTGGCCAGTGTTGGCTGTTCCATGAGGCATAGCTCCCCTGCCAATTGGTGCACTGGGATTCAGGTGGAGAAATCAGTCTCTTGTGGGCTGTTTGGAAAAGTGATGAGTTTCCGAACAAACCTGAGGACCAGAGTGTCATTTTCTAGGGCCCAGCTCTGGCAGCTGCCTGGCCTCTGATTATCACCTCAGCCCAGGCATCAGCATCCCTATTTGTCAGATGAGGGATCAGGCTCCCAGAGGCTGAGTGACTCCCCCAGGCACGTGGTTGGCTGACATCTGACTAATACCGTGCCTTCTCATTCCTCACGCGGTACTTCTCTTTCCACCGTGCCACAAGCAATGTCCAGCTTGCAAACTCAACTCTATTCTGAATGTTGGCATGGTTGGAACTGAAATCACTTACTGACATCATGAATCTGAACATGAGGATAAAGTGGAGACTGTTTTACCAAATCTATCACATCCACTGCCGTCACCTTCATCCTCTAAACCTGCAGCTCTGAGCAATACAACGTTTCCCTCCGTCTATGAAAAGAAACACTAATAAAAACATCATGACGCTTGTGATGAGAATCAAGTTTCAATGTGCTAGAGGAAGGGACCATCTCACCGAGCAGATGATTCAAAACTATATCTAGGCTGGGCGTGATGGCTCATGCCTGTAATCCCAGCATTTTGGGAGGCTGAGGTGGGTGGATCACTTGAGGCCAGGAGATCAAGACCAGACTGAGCAACAGGATGAAACTCCGTCTCTACTAAAAATACAAAAAAAAAAAAAAAAAAAAAATTAGCCAGGCATGGTGGCACACACCTGTAATCCCAGCTACTTGGGAGGCTGAGGTGGGAGAATTGCTTGAAATTGGGAAGCAGAAGTTGTAGTGAGCCGAGATTGTGCCACTGCACTCCAGCCTGAGCGACAGAGTAAGACTCTGTCTCAAAAACAAAAAACAATAAAAACCCACAAAAAACCCAACTGTATCTATAGTAGCTCTGTGGTAAGAGCACGGCCTCTAGAATTAGGCCTCATTCCATCCCTCAGCACCTGTGTGACCTTGGGCAAGTCACTTTTTTTTTTTTTTTTTCCGAGACAAGGTCTCACTCTGTCATCCAGGCTGGAGTGCAGTGGTGCAAACATAGCTCTTTGCAGCTTCAACCTCCTGGGCTCAAGTGATCCTCTTGCCTCAGCCTTCTGTGTAGCTGGGACCACAGATGCACGCCACCATACCTAGCTAAGTTTTTGATTTTTTTGTGGAGACGGGGTTTTGCCCTGTTTCCCAGGCTGGTCTTAAACTTCTGGGCTCAAGTGATCCTCCTGCCTTGGCCTCCCAAAGTGTTTGGTTTACAGGTGTGAGTCACTGTGCCCGGCCATGGGCAAGTTACCTAACCACTCTGAACCTCAGGTTCTTCATCTGTAAAATGAGGATGAAAATAATACCTACCTCATAGACTGCTCATGAGGCTTGCCCTTGGTTGTGCCTGGCTCCCGGTTAGCACTGCAGAAATGCTAGTTATCATGATACCATTATTATTATTTGACTTTGGAAGATATGGAGGGATCTTTTTATCTTCTCTGCTTCCCCCCTGCAGATTTTCCCTCCAGTATATCTCACCTGGGTTAATATTAAGGTGAGTTTGCTTTGCCAAGGTACACACAAGGCCTGTTAGAGAGGGGAAATCCAGACATAGGCTGGAGGGTGAGAATCAAACATTTGCTTTGATAACTCATCAGCCAACTCTTTTATGGATAAACAAAGATTGACTTCAATAACACACTGATAACCCTTCCATGGTTTTTTAGAGTGTTGCCAAGTCTCACCTTGGTTACAGGGAGGAAAGAGGAGAGTCAAGACTTGAATTCGGGAGCCCCACCTCCCTCTGGTTTCAGCCGAACTCACCTGGCAGTGTCTTCACTCGGCACATGTAGGGGGCACTCTCCTTGGACCAGGTGGGAACGCAAATCATGATGGTGCCAAGGAACTCTGTGTCAGGGGTCAGGCCGAAGAACTCATATTCTCTCTGCTTCCCTCCAAGGTGCTGAATTGGACAGAGAATGGAACGTGATTCCTGTTACACACCGATCTCCACATAGAGCCCAAGGAAGCTTGCTCGCTCCTCCTGGATTCTGGTTTGGTGCTGATGGGTCTGTCTTCAGCCTCTGTTTCCATTCCCCTCCCTTCTGCTTTATCCCCAAATCCAATCAGTCTCCAAGCACGTGTGCCTTTCACTTGCAATAGCGTCTGGCCCATAGGCAGTGGTTATACACACTATATAATGTAGTTATATATATATATATATATATAACTACATTATATATATAATAGTTATATATATATATATATTATATATATATATATATATATATAAAATGTGTGGTTATACACACATAATGGCCACTGTCATTATGACCTCCACCACCCTCCCATGCTCCCACTATCCCTCCTTCTTCCAATTCCTCTTGTCCTTCACCTTTTCGTGGTTAAACATCATAAACTTTTTGAACACCCATTCCTTTCTTTCTTTCCTCATTGCTTCTGCCTTAATTGGGCCTCAAGGCTTCAGCCTGGACTCTAGCAGTAGCCTCTTTCATGGTCGCCCATCTCTGGGTTTGCCCCTGTTCACTTCCATATTCATCCTAGTGTTTATAGGAATCTTTCTAAAAGACAATCTCATTATAATGCTCTTCTATTCAAAAGGCTTTGATGGCCTCACCCATATTTACAGAACAGAGTCCTGGTCCCTGGCTTCCAGTCCAGACTCATTTGTCTCTGCAGCCCACCTGGCTCTGCAGGCTCATCAATGCTGGATACCTGCCACTCGGGTAAACACCTACCTTGCATAAGAAAGCCCTTGTTTCTTTGCATCTGCCAATCCTTCTGCTGGAACTGTGTTTTGATTCTCGTTCTTCTGTGTATCTCTCACCTTTTTGACCCAGAACTCCTCTCCCATGGCTGCCACATGTTATCCTGTCTGGCTCTCCTCCTACCTCTCTGACTGGTCTTTCGCTGGTTTTAGCCCCTCAATGTTCTGCAAGATTTGCTCTTCAACCATTTCCTTCTCTCTCACATACTCTCCAGCCACTTAGTGATCTTATCTGAACCCATGGCTGCTGTGAGCACCGATGTGTGGATAACTCCCAAACTTATCTCAGGAAGAGCTGTAGAGTTTCTGATGGGCCCTGCCAGCTCCCTGCTGAATAGTACCATGTGAGCATCTCTAAGTCAACATGTCCAAACATGCTGCCCTCCTCTCTCTGGGGCCGGCCCCATCCCAGACCCCAAACCCAAATCTGTTTTTGATTCTCTAATTTTGATAATAGCATCACTCTTCTTCTAATCTCCAGGGCCTAAACCTTGAAGCCATTTTGGACAAATCCCCTCTCATATCTTTGGTATCAAATTGCCCTTAAAGGATCCAGAAATCTTCCTTTAAAGGGCCAGAACCTGTGTTCTCGGGAGTTCAAAAACTGAGAATTTTCTTCTTTGGCTCTTTGTATTTCAGCTCTGCCTTCTCTTTTTCAGGCACATGGAGGCCAAGGTTGAGGGTAATTTACTGTTTTCTTTTGTGTGTGTTTATGGGGATGGTGGTGACAGTGAGTGAAGAAGTACATAAATAAATTTTTTAACTTATTGTTTTGTGGAACTCATGTGGTTGGAACTGGACACATTACATATCATGAGACATAACTCCAGGAGAGTTGCCAAGGCCCTGATTCCTCCTTCCCCAAGTTTTTCACGACCTCCATCCTGGTTCAGGCCCTCATTTCCAGCCTATACCATTGCAATAATCTTTTGACTTGCCAGCCTGATATCTCTTCCATTTCCATATTTGATCTTTCTTCATTCTAATCCTAGTAATTTATATCTTCTGTTGGACCAAACATCCCCAAAATAACAACTATAAATTCTAAGAAAAATGAAAAACAACTACTTAAAAGCATTGGAGAGAAAATAAAAGCAGGCATATATTGGAGAGAGGAGAAATGGCGATGGGTACATTTCCCATTTTTACTGTCTTGTAGCCTGAAGGCAGACCTCAGTCTACACCCTGTGGAATGGCTAAACCTAGACAGAAACCCTTTATTCTCACTGGCTTGAATACCCAAAAGGCAGGGCTTGGAATAATCACAGCAGCTGGAAAATGAGGGGAGAAAGCACAGACAGGGGAGATTGTAGAGAAGGAGGCCCAAACTCTGTATATAAACTCTGCTCAAATCCCTGACCGGCCCCTAAAGTAGGCATGAATGGGGTAGACTCCAAGCAGCCCAGGTAAAGTTAAAAAACAAAAAAAGAAGAGAGATTTCAGAGTTTGGAGTTCAGCCAAATTAATTGCCTACTAAAACCGGATGAAACCAAACCAATACTCTTTGGAGGAATATAACAGAATCTACAGTAATTTCAACATAATGTCCAGGATACATTTCAAAATTGTTAGACATACAAAGAAAGAATATGCGACCCATATTCAAGAGAAAAGATAACAGTGACTGACCCTGATGACCAAAATGTTGAATTAGCAGACAATGATTTTATTTTATTTGAGACAGAGTCTTACTCTGTCACCCAGGTTGGAGTGCAGTGGTGCGATCTCAGCTCACTGCAACCTCCGCCTCCCACGTTCAAATGATTCTCCTGCCTCAGCCTCCTGAGTAGCTGGGATTACAGGCACCTGCCACCATGCCCGGCTGATTTTTGTATTTTTAGTAGAGATGGGGTTTTACCACATTGGCCAGGATGGTCTTGAACTCCTGACCTCAAGTGATCCACCCACTTTGGCCTCCCAAAGTGCTGGGATTACAGGCGTGGGCCACCTCGCCTGGCCAACAATGATTTTAAAGCAGCTGTATAACAATGCTCCAGGAAGTGAAACAAAATAAGCTCATATTGAATGAATGAATAGAAAATCTCAGTAGAATATGGAAACTATAAAATCTAGGAACTTTAGAGTTGAAAAATTCTAGATATTATTATCTGAAATTTAAAAACCCACTGAATTATCTCAAAAACATTTTGGAAATGACAGAAAAAATAGAGAACTTGAAGAAAGATTGATAAGGGAGAATTAGATAGTGGTGATGGTTTCACAACTTTGTGAATAGGCAAATAACACCGGAATTGTATGCTTTAAAAGAATGAATTTTATGGCATGTGAATTAATGTCAAAAAAAGGTAAAGGCTGTCAGAGCTGTCTGCAAGAGATACATTTTAAATATAATAACAGAGGCAGATTGAAAATGAATGTAAAAACATATATTATGCAAACCATAAGAAGGCTGGAGTGTCTATATTAATATCAGATAAAGTAGACTTCAATACAAAGAGTGTGACTACAAATAAAAAGGAACAATTCATATGACAGAAGGTTCAATCTATCAGGAAGATACAACAATCATAAATGTATACGTATTTAAGAACTGAGTTTCAAAATGCACGAAGCAAAAATGCACAGAATTAAAGGGAAAATAGACAAATCCACAATTATAGTTGGAGAGTTTACTATTTTCAACAATTAAACGACCAATTGACCTCTCACCTAAATCAGGAAAGACATAGAAGATCTGAATAACACAATTAATCACCTTTACCTAATTGATATTTATAGCGCACTCCACCAACCAACTGCAAAATGTACATTCTTTTCAGGTGCACAAGGAACGTTCACCAGGACAGGCCATAGGCTGGGCCATAACACAAGCCTCGATAAATTTAAAAGGACTGAAATCATACAGCGTGTGTTCTCTGACCACAAATTGAATTAAATTAGAAATCAACAATAAAATATTTAATAAGACCCTAAATATTTACCAAAAAATAGGTGTGATAAGGACTCTCCCTGCTTAGTAATCTCTAGTGGCTCCCCCAACTACCGAAAGAAACAAAAATTCGTCCCCTCCACCACCCTATCCCTTCTACAGCATAGTCCCATCCAGTCTTCAGAGGTTTATCTCCCAGGGTCCCTCCACGTCAGAGGTTCTCAAGCTTTGCGTTGGGGAAGAAGCGCTTGGGTTGCTCACTAAAATTCAGATCCCAGGGATGCAAGTGCAATAACTTGATGAAGTTGACTGGAAGGGGACCCAAGAATCTGCATTTTAAACAAGTGCTGCAGGAGATTCTGATGCTGTTTGTTTGGGACCATGGTTTTTGTGTGTGTGTGTTTTTTTTTTTTTTGAGATGGAGTCTTGCTCTGTCGCCCAGGCTGGAGTGCAGTGGCGCGATCTTGGCCCACTGCAAGCTCCACCTCCCGGGTTCACGCCATTCTTCTACCTCAGCCTCCTGAGTAGCTGAGACTACAGGCGCCCACCACCATGCCCGGCTAATTTTTTGTATTTTTTAATAGGGACAGGGTTTCACCATGTTAGCCAGAATGGTCTCCATCTCCTGACCTCGTGATCCGCCCGCCTTGGCCTCCCAAAGTGCTGGGATTACAGGCGTGAGCCACCGTGCCTGGCCGGGACCATGTTTTAAGAAACTGTTTTACATGTCTTTATGCTCTTGTCAAAGTGGGCGGTTCTGTGCTTTTCAAAAATGTCTTAAGTTGGCCGGGTGCGGTGGCTCATGCCTGTCATCCCAGCACTTTGGGAGGCTGAGGCAGGAGGATCTCTTGAGCCCAGGAGTTTGAGACCAGCCTGGGCAACACAGTGAGGCCCCGTCTCTTTTTTTTAAAAATGGCTTAAGTTTTGCTGCTTTTCTCTCTGATCATGGTGGGGCAGTATAGGCAGGCCAGTGGTGGGAGAAATGTGGGCTAAACAGAGCTGGGTTTGAATCCTGTCTACCCTATTATTTGCTGAACAATCTGAGCAAGTGACTTTTAACTTCTCTTGGTTCCCTCATCTAGACAGTGGAGATGATAGAACCTGCCTCACAAGGCTGTGGTGAAGATTAAATGACATAATATGCATGTATTACCTGGCATGCCTCAGAAATTGATACTGGCTTCCAGAAAGCCAATACCAATTTCTGTGGCATGCCAGGTAATATATGACTATTAATGACATAATATGCATATTATGCATATTAGGCTTTCTGGAAGCCAGTACCAATTTCTGCGGCATGCCAGGTAATATATGCATATTATGTCATTTTTGGCTTCCTAAAAGTTTTCTGGAAGTCTTTCAAATCTTGCTGTGCTGACATCCTGCCCCACCTCTCAATACCCATATTTTCCTCTACCTATAGCTATTTGAATTCTTGTTTTAACTCCCTTTTCACCCCCTAGATTATAAGCTCCTTGCATGCAGAAACCACAAAGTAGGAAATAAATATTCATTTAACTGAATTGTGGATTGGTGGCACATGCTGAGGGTAGGGGGTACCAAATATTTTCTGAATACGAAAAGAAATAATTCATGTACTATTTGAGAATGTATGCCCTTGCCTTCCACCTCTTATTATTACTCATCCTTCCACATTGCCTGTATATAGTTCCTGCAAATATTGGAAAACTACTGCAGCAGTAGAAATTGATTCTAGCATTTTCTAATGTGAACATCTGAAGATATTAATAGAGGTTGTTCCCCAGGATGTGAGAAGGTGTTAAATAAAAAACAATGTAAATATTATGCAAAAAAAGCAGCTTCTCTGGTCAAATAAATTCTGGAGAAATTGTATTAAACAAATTGATAATATACCTAATGCTAAATGACGAGTTAATGGGTGCAGCACACCAGCATGGCACATGTATACATATGTAGCTAACCTGCACATTGTGCACATGTACCCTAAAACTTAAAGTATAATAATAATAAAATAAAAATAAATAAATAAAAAAACAAAACAAAACAAAAAAACCAATTGATAGTGGAGTCTTGGCTCTGCAGGACTTGTCAGAGCTTTTAGCATGCTATTGTGTGTGTGAATCTACAAGAGAAAAGTTGTCATTTGTGATGATTTCCAGGCTTCAAGGAGCCTCTCAAGGGACATGTTTTGGGAAATGCTAATTTACATAACATGTCCCCTTTTTTTCTTAAAGCAACTCAGATCTAATTGGGAGGGAAGAGGCTTCCTAGGCAGAGAAAGACCAGGGTGCAACATACACTCACCATTTGGTAGGTGCGGTTGACCTGGAGCTCTAAGTGGTAGAACAGGTCATGGAAGATGTCTTCCAGGGTTAGCCGGTGGCCGTCCCCTGCACGGATGGGCGTGGGGGTAGGATGAACAATCATCTGAATCGATCTCACTTTGGGGATACAGGTCACATCAGGTGGCTTGAGGGTAGCTGGGGATAGGGAGAGAGAAAAGAGAAAAGAAAAAGTCAGAATCGGTGGGTAGTGTCTGAGGCAACCTTGGACAATGGAAAATGACTGCTCCCTCTCTCCTTCCACTCCAGTGCCAGCTATGCTTCTGAAAGCAACGGCTAAACAAACAGTGAAAAGAGAAAAGTTTCTACAAGCCCTGGTGTTTGGGTTTCAGGCTGGCAAAGGGATGACCAAGAGTGGATGAGAAGAACTCAGGGTGAGGGGCACCAGTCCCCTAGCTTGGTCATGCCTTTGGCTTGCCCCCACACATCCCAGCCCCCTGCGTCCCCACCTTAAGTCAGCCTAGAGCACCCTTCCTCCCTCATCTATTGAGTATGACAGCTTTGGGGATGTCAATGACATCAACTACACATCCTAAATAATGTTTGGGGCCTAATACTATTGATGCAGCCTCAAAGATCAGGCTGAAGACTTCTGTCTCTCTCAAGATGGAATTTTCCAAATAACCAAATTACCTTTGCTGGTTTACAGACTCCTTTGAGAATGTGATGAATGCTGTGGGTCTTCTTCCTGCCAAAATGTACATATACAAAAATCTTGCATCCAACTTCAGGGATTCATGGACCTCATTTACCCTGAATCTAATTTGTAAAAATTCCTCAATGATCCTTTGGCCTCCAAGATTGAAGCTATCTGAGTCAGAACAATGTTTACTTCAGTGCTGCTAATAAAATTGAAAAACTGAGCTGTACGTCCTCAAAAAGGGAAATACATAAGTAAATTAGAGTATCTCCCTAGAATGGATTATTTTGCACTGTGAAATATCTTGTTGTGCAAAATGTTTAATGATATGGGTAAATGTTCATGATACCAATATATGGGGAAAAAGAACCTAAGACAAAAAAGCAATGCCAGATTGCAAAGTAGATACGGCTGCTAGTAACTGCAGTTATGTTACAATGTTAAGATCATTTTGGGTGACTTTTGTTTCTCTTTGTATATTTCTATATTTCACACATTTTCTACAATGAATGTGAATTCACTGAACAAGCCAGGTTAAAAAAACAATATTTTACTTAATTTTATTTTTTATTTTCTTAAAAAGCTATGTGTGACTATAAAGTCAGTTGGTGAACATCATCACACGTTTAGCTTGTGTGGGGAGTTTGGCAACTATATTAGTCCATTCTCACACTGCTAATAAAGACACACCTCAGACTGGGTAATTTATAAAGGAAAGAGGTTTAATTGACTCACAGTTCCACATGGCTGGGGAGGCCTCAGGAAACTTACAATCAGGAAACTTACAAAACGGGAGGCAAACATGTTCTTCCTCACATGGTGGCAGGAAGGAAAATGAGAACCAAGCAAAGGGGGAAGCCCCTTATAAAACCATCAGATCTCACAAGAATGTACCCACTATCATGAGAATAGCATGGGGGGAACCGTCCCCATCATTCAGTTACCTCCTACTGGGTCCTTCCCACAAGACAGGATTATGGGAACTACAATTCAAGATGAGATTTAGGTGGGGACATAGCCAAACCATATCAGCAACTGCTGTCCACTCAACCATTCATTTACTGAATATCTTTTTTATTTTTTTGAGATAGGATCTCACTGTGTCACCTAAGTTGGAGTGCAGTGGGGCAATCCCAGCTCACTGCAGTTTTGACCTCCTGGGTTCAAGCTACCCTCCCACTTCAACCTCCTGAGTGGCTGGGACTACAAGTGTGTGCCACCACACCCAGCTAATTTTTAAATTTTTTGTAGAGATGGGGTCTCACCGTGTTCCCCAGGCTGGTCTTGAACTCCTAGGCTCAAGTGATCCTCTTGCCTCAGCCTCCCAAAGTGCTGGGATTACAAGTGTGAGCCACCACGCCTGGCTATTGAGAATCTTCTATGTGCCAGGCACTATGCTGAGGGCTGGGAATGCAGTGGATTCTGCCGCCCACACATACAGTTCTAGAGCTCACATTTTAGAGGGGGAGGCAGATGATAACATGTGTGAGCAAACACGGTAATTGCAGCGTGTGATCTGAGCGATGAAGACAATAAGCCCTGTATTGCACTAGAGAATCACAGATGGTGGCCTACAGAAATCAGGTCATCAGGGCTGGAGGTGGGGACACTGACTTAGGAGGTGATGTTGAAGCTGAGCCGTGAGGACTATAAAAGAACCAGTCATGTGAAGAGCTCAGAAGTGCCCCCAGAGAGTGGGAGCAGCAAGGACCCCGAGGCAGGGACTGTCAGAAGCTTGGCTGCTCGATGCATTGGGAAGACATGTTCAAGATGAGGACCAGGATAGGCAGGGCCTCGTGGGCCGTGGCAAGGAGTTGGATCTTATTTGTAGAGTCATGAGAAGCTGCCCGAGGGTTTTAAGCTGAGAAGAGAAGGTGGGATTTATGTGTTGAGGAGATCTCTCTAAATGCTCTGTGGAGAATGGGCTGGAGGAGGTGGTAAAGAGGAGAGTTGGGGAAACAAGTTAGGTGGCCTTGACCGCAGTCGGGGGTCAAGATAAGGGTGGTCTGAACTAGGGAGGTTGGGGTGGAGGTGGAGAAAAATGAACAAATCTGCTAGGAACACACTGTAATTGGTGGGGGTGGGGGCTTCCCTAAAAGCCACATCCCCAGCTGCCCCCTCCCCTTGCAGAGAGCCCCTTCTGGACCCTCCACCCACTCCAGAGGGGAAGAGGCCATCCCACCCCACAAACACCTGCGCCTTCCTCTTCCCTCCCCTGAAACCCACAGGGGCTCCAACTCACTGTGCTGCAGAGAGCTGAACCTGTCAGTCATCTTGGTGGCTGACCGGCCTCCCGCACTGACAGCGGTGACCCTGGCATAGTAGAGCTCCGTGAGGTTGCCCGTCTCCACCGTCAGGTTGCAGGACTTCCGGGTGATCTGCTGACAGCCCTTCTTTGCCACCCAGTCCCTTTCTCCGTACCTGCAGGTCAGGAAGGGGCCAAGTCACCGTGGTGATGAAAAGGCCAGCGCTAGGCCTGTGGCTTATTAATAATGCCAAGGAGATCTGATATTTACTTAGCACGTTCAGTGGCCCAGGCCCTTTATGCGAATGATCTCATTTTGTTCTCACAATGATTCTCTGAGGCATATGCATTCTTCTCTTTTTCTTTCTTTATTCCTTCCTTTCTTTTTTTTTTTTTTTCTTGAGACACGGCCTCACTCTGTCACTCAGGCTGGAGTGCAGTGGTGCAGTCTTGGCTCACTGCAACTTCTACCTCTGGGGTTCGAGTGATTCTCCTGCCTCAGCCTCCCGAGTAGCTGGGATTACAGGAGTGCACCACCATGCCTGGCTAATTTTTGTATTTTAGTAGAGACAGTATGGCCACCCTGTTGGTCAGGCCGGTCTCGAACTCCTGACCTCAAGTGATCCACCTGCCTCAGCCTCCGAAAGTGCTGAGATCATAGGTGTGAGGCACTGTGCCCAGCCTATTCTGTTTATTTTTCAAACAAAGAAAATGAGGCTCAAAGAAGTAAATTGCCCACGTGTTTGAAGTGTGCATGTGGAGAGCCAGGATTTGAACCCAGCCAGTCTGAGTCCACATTCTGGGCTCGTCATCACCATAGTCCTTTGATGTGGGCCCTGTTATCCCCATTTTACAGATGAGAGAAATGAGGCTCAGAGAGGGGGAAGTGACTTGCTACAGGACAACGTGGCATGACCAGGAGTGGAAGCCAGGTTTGAGGACTCCTGAGCCCAGGCCACCCCTCCTCACCTGCATGGGAGGGAGAGGAGCAGGAACAGGAGCGTGGGCTAGAGGGGCTGGGTGCATCTTCGGTTGACCTAGTCTCACTAATAATAATAAAACAATTATTGGTAGCTTATAATTTTCCAGGCACAAGTGCTAATGACTTTATCTTGTTTAACCCACCCAACAACCCTGTGATGAAAGTGCTATCATTGTCCTCACTTTGTGGGTGGAGAAACTGAGGCTTCGTGAGGTTACCTGCCCAAGGTTATACAGGCAAGAGCTGGCATTTAAGCCCAGACAGCCTGACCCTATCACCTGTACTTTTTACCCTTATATTATTCTCCCTCTGCAAAAGAAACATAAAGGAGCAAAGCTTTATCTGGGAGGGGCTATGTGACACCAGTCTTGGTGGGGACATGGGAACATATGGAGAGGAGGGGAATTCCTTGGAGAGGGGCTGGCTTCAGATCAGTCAAAGGAGGTGGGGTCAAGAGAGAAGCCTACGTCTTATACTCGATGCTGTAGACCGTGTCTGGGGTGCCCTCCGGCCCGCTGTCCCACGTCAGGATGTTTTCAAAGTTGCTGGACTGGAATTTCACGTGCTGGAGCAGATCCGAGGGGTCCTCAGGGGCGTGAGCTGCAGGAGGGTGGGAGGAGGGTGAGCAGGGGCTTTCCCAGGGTCACCCTGCCCATGTATGGGCTCAGTCAGAGTCCTGCCCCATATAAATTTCATGCAAAGTGCCTTTGCTTTCAAGATGCCAGCCTGGTGGGTGAGCAGGGAGACCCTGGCCCCCAGCCTTCTACAAATGGACCAGCAAGAGGGGATGCTCCCCACGCTGTTCTAACCAACCATCCACTGTCAGCCATTTTGCTTTGCAATGAGTTGTGATTCACATTCCATAAATGTCACCACCTTACAGTGTTCAGTTCAATTGTTTCTTAGCATTTTCACAACGTTGTGCAATCATCGCTATTATCTAATTCCAGAACATTTTTAGCACCCCAAAAAGAAACTGCATGCCCATTAGCAGTCACTCCACCCATTCTTCTCCTCCCCTAACCCCTGACAACCACGAATCTACTTCCTGTGTCTGTGAATGTCCCTACTCTAGACTTTTTATGTAAATAGAGCTTGGCTGGCTTCTTTCACTTAGCATAATGTTTTCAAGGTTCACACGTGTGGTAGCATGGATTAGTACTTCCTTTTTAGGGCTGAATAATATTCCATTGTGTGATATACCACATTTTGTTTATCCACTCATTAGGACATTTGGGTTGTTTCTACTTTTTGGCTACCATGAATAATGCTGCTGTGAACACCGTGTTCAATTTTATAAGTGGACATATGTTTTCAGTTGTCTTGGGTATATATCTAAGAGTGGAATTTGGTAGGTTATATAGCAGCTCTATCTTTAACCTTTTGAAGAACTGTCGAACTATTTTTTAAAGTGGCCACACCATTTTTTTTGTCTTTGAGACAGGGTCTTGCTCTGTCCCCCAGGCTGGAGTGCAGTGGCGTGATCATGGCTCGCTGCAGCCTCGACTTCCTGGGCTTAAGCAATCCTCGCACCTCAGCCTCCTGTGTAGCTGGGACTACAGCCATGCACCACCACATCCGTCTAATTTATTTTTAAATTTTTTGTAGTGATGGGGTCTCATGTATTGTCCAGGATGTTATGGCTGCACCATCTTAAATTCCCACCAGCATTGTTTGAGGGGTTCAGTTTCTCCACATCGCCATCGATGCTTGGTATTGTCTCTCATTCACTTTTTAACACAACTTGAAGTTGGTGTCCTCACCCTTATTTTAGAGATATGTAACTAAAGTGTGTAAGAAATGACTTGCCCCAAGTTGATCAGATGAAGCAATGGTGGAGGAGGCGCTCTTGACTGAGCCCACACGTGGGCAGGGTGGCCTTGGGAAAGTTGTTTAAGCAACGAGAACTTCAATTGCCTCATCTCTAAAATGGATATAGTTTGATTTACCGAAAGACAAACAACAATGACAACAGCAGCCACTGGCATTTGTGAAGTGCACAGCCTCTTTCAGGCAAGTCCCTTCCTTCATTAAATCCTCACAACAATGTGCCCACTATCACTATCCCCATTTGGTGAATGAGCTGAGGCTCAGAGAGAGCTGCCGCCCAGCATCACAGTTAGCATGTGAAGAACCTACAATATTCATCCCAGTGCTAGACTGGTTGTGGGGCGGATAGAGCGGGTTGGCGTCTGTGAATGTGTTTAGTGTCTAACAGGCCCCTATGTACATGTGTTGAGTCTGAAGGGAGGAGACCTGGGAAGGGAAGACACTCACTCTGTAGGGAGGGGGCTGTCTTGTTCACCCTTTTATATGAGGGTGGGGGGCTTCAGGGACCTGAGCACCTGATAAAGGGATGAATTTAGGGAGGAGGAGAAGAGAGAGGAGAAGAGAAGCTGGCCCTTGAAGAGTCCACAGCCCTCTCTTCCAGGCTAGGTCTTTGTCCAGCCCACTTCTGCTTCTGTTAAGGGAAGGGCAGTGAGGGCCTGAGCCTCAAGGAAGGGGCTGGGGAGGGGCTGCAGCCTCTGAAGCAATCTGCACTGTAAACAAAGAGTCCTTAACTTATAAAACCCTTCCCTCAGGCCCCCAGGCTTGGGCTGTGGAGAGCAAGAGCCTGCGGGAAAATGGCGGCCCAAGTTGGCAGCTGGCTCGGAGCTCGGAGGCCCTGGCCGGCTGGCGTGGGAAATAAACAGGTGGGAAAATGTTAAGCAACCCCAGCTGGGTCAAGGCCTTGCGGCCTGGGTATGTGTCTTGAATATGTCTGTGCCTCTCCTTCCCCAGACACGACTACGACTGCCAGTGGGCCCAAGGTGTGAGGGAGCAGACAGTTATTGATTCCCCTACTCCAACTCTACACACAAGAGGGGTCCTCAGGCTTGGCGAGGACCGATGGGGACGGAAGAATGGTCCGACCCCGCTGCACATCCTCTGGCTAACCTCGAAGGCTGCCCTCCTCTCTGAATTTGGGTTCTGGCCCAGCAGCTGCAAAATGTCTTCAGGCTTCCTGGAGTCCCCAAATGGGGCCTTAGGGATGGCGCGGGGAGGGGTCTACTGCCTCTACGCAAGGTGACGGCTGTGCCGTGGAGCCTTAGGATGTAGCTGACATCTTGTTTGGATGTGAGGCTGGGTGGAATTGGGGTCAGTTCTGGAGGGAGGGGTCCTGGATTCAGGGCTGAGTCTAAAGTTGAGGAAAGGAGTTCAGTCAAGGTCAGACCTGAACAGTGGCTTCTGGTTGGGTGGTGGGTCAGGGCAGAAGGGTGAGGGTGGGCTTTGAGAAGCCAGGCTCCATCAAGGCTTGGGGTAGAGTCTGCAGCGGGAACGGTTGCTGGTTGAGGTCAGTGTTCTGGGTGGGAAATAGAGGGCCCATCTGGGTTGCAAGGAGGCTGGTGGCTGAGGTGGGGGCATGTTGCCAAGGCAAAGGACCCTGGGCTACGTGGAGGTTGGCACCACTTTTCAGGAGGGAACTGCAGTTAGCTTCCTGAAGTGGGGTAAGTGAACCTAGGCCCACTCCTGTCTTTTAGGGATGTCAGGGTCTAACAAGATCTCCCCCTCTTCTCCCGCCCTCCTCGCTCCTTTTCCTCCTCAAATCTATCATCCATTCCTCAGCCTGTGTTGCTTCGGCACTTCCCGGGTGAAAGTCTATATTGTGAAATCTGGGGAGACATGTGTTGTGTGGAGCCTGGCAGCCTGGCGGATTTATAAAAGGCAACTGTTTTTTCACATTCATGTGGAAAAACAATGTTCTGTCAACCAGCTGGGAAGCTAAGGAAAAATACACAAACAAGAAACAATTCCACATGCTCTGGAGTCAGCCTAAGATTGGGGGGGTGAGGGCCCGGTGTGTGCAGCACGAGGCAGCTGACCCTTGACAATCTCCTAAGGGCTGTTTCTTGGGGTCCCCCATCTCAAAGGGCTGGGAGCCTCTAGGATTTCTAACCAGTATGGCTGAGGGTCTAAAGGGACGTGTCTTGGTGCCTCGAGGGGGTGCCTCACATCTTCCTGGAACGCCCAGCTTGATGCTGGGAAGCAGACTGGAGGGGGTCCCACAGAGCTGGAAGCCCTGGGGACGCAGGCAGCCCTGGCGGGACAGCGGCAGAGAAGGTGGGAAGCTCTGCCTTTTTGTGGGCCTCGTCCTGCACTTGAGCAAGGAGGGCCTGGCCGAGGCCATACCTGCTCGCCATCCTCAATCAGGACTATGCTTTGACTTCCTAAGGAAGTTCCCTGAATTTCATGCAATGCACCAGGAGAGCAGAGAGAGAGTCTAGGGTCTCATGTAACGTTCTCCATAATGATGAGCCCCCCCCTCCGCTCACTTTATTGGCTTTGAACACTATGCCCTTAAGACCTGTTTCCAAATGAGTCCTGTGTCTTAAGACCTATTAATGTAGCAGACCTGGCCACTCTAGGAGAAAATGCTCTTTCAGATCTATGATAACAAAAGGGGCCAAAGAGGCCCTGCAGGGGCATGGAGGGAGGCAATAGTGAACTCAAGCTTCGTTTCCCCCGGTCCTTCCTCCGCCTCCCCTGTCAGGCCAGTGCCAAGTGAGAGGCAGAGGAAGGATGGTACAAGCTGTGCCGACACCGTTTGAGGGACCGAAGGATGTCTGCCTCCTCCAGGCCAATTCTCCATTCACTGAGGTGCAGCGATCCAGCACCCCCATTCAGACAGCTGGCTATATCCCTCAAGACCCGAGGGTCCTTTGGGTCCCTGGAAGAACCCAGGGTCTGAGGCACCCTCTCATGCCCCCAGCAAACTAAGCTGGGCATTTGTTTCTCCGTGAACACCTGGCACCCTGCTCAGCCCTAGCAGGGGAGAAACTGAAACTGGCTATGCTCGGGCTGGGGAGGGTGCTGGGGAGATGACCCTGATCGTTGGCCCCTGGGATAAGGGAGGTCTGACCACAGGGTAGATGGGCACTCACCAGCCAGGGATCCCACAGTCAAGATGGTCAGCAGCGTCCTCATCGGGGCTGGCACAGAGCCCTCCCTTGGCCTCTACTCTGCCGTGCACAGAGAGAGGGCTGGGAGTCTTGGCGCCCTGGCAGCTGGCTCCACCCGGGCATGGGGCGGGGAGAAGGGGGTGGGTGGGACCTGTGCCGGTGGGGAGCAGGGGTACAAAGGTGTCCTGGCCCTGTGTGCTCTGGAATTCCAGGTTCTGGGCGGGATCTAAGGGAGTTCCCTTCCGACTTGCAGAAAACAGCAATAGTAACAGGCTGGCTTGTTTATCTGGTCCGGTGGCTGATTCATCCCAAGTGGTTTATCAAGGAGCTGAGGAGCAGAAAAGGCAAGAATAATCCACGATATGCAGCCTTATCAAAAAGCAATTTGGCACTGTGGATCAAAAGCCTACACCACATACATATCTTTTGCTTTAATAATTCTATTCCCAGGGGATTTACCCTGATGAAAATAACTGGACAACAGAGGGGGAAAAAAAAAGTCCCAGAATGTTTCTTGCAGCAAAGGAAAAGCTGTGACTCCTTTGCTTTTCTGGCAGGAGGAGATTGAGGGCACCCGATGCTCCTCCTTGATCCTCCATATCAAGGCAGGTCCCCACGCTTGGGGTGGGCTTGGGAACAGCTCTCCCCTAGAGAGGCCGTTGGGGGTGAGGAAGCCCAGCCGCTCTTACCTTGAGCCTTTGGGTCTAGGATCTGCAAAAGTTTAGAAAAAAAATGGAACTCAAACTTCAGTGATTCTTTCTGCTGTGCTAGAGATGGGGCTGAACTTCATGAATGGGGGGGCTTTGGTTCGGGACAATGAAGATTCAGGCTGCTCTCCCATCATTTTGCCACGTAGGGCAGGATCTGCACATGAGCTTCGTGTGAATGAAGGGACAGGTGTTTAGGAAATGGTTTTCTCCTTCCTGCAGGGCCTGGAGAAGGTAGAAGGGCCCTGGGGCCTGGACTCTGGTCAGGGTGGACACGATCGGAGGGTCCTGCCCCTGGGGAGAGTTTGCCTGGCCCCAAGCACACAACGGCAAGCGAAATTTTAGCAGGGATCCTGCCAACGGGTTGGGTGTAATGGGCTGTGATATGCTGGGATCGGTGTTTAAGTTTTTCTTTCCTGAATTGTAATTGTTTGTTATCAGCCCTGATTGCTAAAGTTTGTTTGACAAAACAGCCAAATCTAAGCTGTGCTTTGGAGGAATTAAGGTAGGGCCCATGCCAGTCATTTCCTGAAACTGCAGGAAACTACATTTTCTAGACTCCTTTATCAACTGCTTTCTGATAGGTTTAGCCCCTGGGGGAAGACTGGGGAGGCAGAGATCAGAGCATTTCTCCCCTCGTTTTCTGCTTTGAGTGGCTTCCCCAGCAATGGCCATATCCCTCTGCAGTTCTGGCTCCCTCTGGACAGTCCATCAGCCAGGCAACCCCTTATGTCTTTCTTGTTCCTGTCTGGAGGCCAGCTCCTGGCTCTGGCAACACCTTCTCCCCTCATCTTTCCTTTCAGTTGGTGGGATGGCACAGCTTCCTGCTTTGGGGAAATCTCTGAACTGTCTGTCCTGATTAGTGTCCCAGCTCCTTCATCCTCTGGGTGATGAGCTCCTTTACATTAAAGTCCCTTGGTCTGAAAGACTGGAGAGGTTTCTGTGCTACTGAATGAACCATGATGCATAGAGGGTTTTTGATGACTTTGATGACAAGGCAGTGTGGGGAGGCTACAGTGAGAAAAACAGGTTACAAGGGACCCTTAGGGAGAAGAGCAGGCTTTGGTCCCAAGTGGCTGGCCGAGAGGGCAAGACGCAGCCCCAACAGGTCTGTGGAACACGAAAATGTTCCTTGGGGCCTCTCAGAAGCACTGGAAGAAGGAACTTGATGGAGGAAAAGGGCATCCTGTAGTTTCGAGGGCCTGTGGTTATGTAGGAATTAACGGGAAGGAAGACACCTGGATTGCTAAGGAATGTGGGAACACCCAGACTTCATTTCTAACAGTTTAAGAAAAAAATAGGTGGGGCGTGGTGGCTCATGCCTGTAATCCCGCACTTTGGGAGGCCAAGGTGGGTGGATCACCTGAGATCAGGAGTTCGAGACCAGCCTGGGCAGCATGGCGAAACCCCGTCTCTACTAAAAATACAAAAATTAGCCGGACATGGTGGCGGGCACCTGTAATCCCAGCTGCTCGGGAGGCTGAAGCAGGAGAATTGCTTGAGCCGGGATGCGGAAGTTGCAGTGAACCGAGATCGCACCATTGCACTCCTGCCTGGGCGACAGAGCGAGACTCCGTCTCCAAAAAAAAAAAAAAAAAAAAAAAAAAGGAGAAAAAAATGAAAACAACCTCCATGTCTGACAATAGAGGTTTGGTTAAAAGAATAATGGTATGTCCACCCAAAGCAAGACAAATGCAGCTTCCAAAATAATGCTGGAGAAAAATGTTTCGTGACCTGGTAAAGACTCATCATATTTTTTCAAGTGAAAAGAGGCATAACATAAACTATGTACAGTACCACCCTGGCTAAAACGCACACCTGCACGCGCAGAGCAAACTGCGTGTCTTCATGGATATAGATGAAAACACTAGGGGCGTTATCTCTGGGTGGTAGTGGAATTGTAGGTGATTTTTCTTTTCTTCCCTTTGCTTATCTGCATTTCCTAAAGTTAATATAGGAAATACACTAATTTATATTAAGGGAAAGCAAGGTTACTAAACATAACAAATCGGCGTTAAAGACAAGCCTTTGTTGGGGCTCTCTCCTCCTCCTGGAATGCCATTTCCACTCCCTTAGCCAATTCCCTTTTCCTCGAATCTCACCAAGACAGTTTTCTTCTGCGATATGGCCCTTCTTGATAACTCCAGCCCATAACATCTCACTTTGAAAGTCCTTCCAGAGGCCAGGCACCGTGGCTCATGCCTGTAATCCCGGCATTTTGGAAGGCCAAGGAGGGAGTATCGCTTGAGTCCAGGAGTTTAAAGCCAGCCTGGGCAACATAGTGAGACACTGTCTCTATAAATAATAAAAAATTAGCCAGGTGTGGTGGCACATGCCTGTAGTCCCAGCTACTTGGGAGCCTGAGGCAGGGAATTGCTTGAGCCCAGGAGATCAAGGCTGCGGTGAGCCATGACTGCACCACAGCACTCAGCCTGGGCAACAGAGTGACACCTTGTCTCAAAAAACAAACGAACTAAAAAACAAAGTCCTTCCAGAATGTGTGGTCTGGCCCGCATTTTGGCATTGTCCACTATGATACTTCAGCTGTGTTACATGTTCAAGAATGGAAAGGAGGCCAGGCGCCGTGGCTCATGCCTGTAATTCCAGTACTTTGGGAGGCTGAGATGGGCTGATCACTTGAGGCCAAGAGTTCGAGACCAGCCTGGCCAACATGGTGAAACCTTGTCTCTACTAAAAATACAAAAATTAGCCAGGCATGATGATGCACACCTATAGTCCCATCTTCTCGGGAGGCTGAGGCAGGAGAATCAGGAAGAATGAGGGAGAATCAGGAAGAATGAGGAAGAATCAGGAAGAATGAGGAAGAATGAGGCAGGAGAAGCAGGGAGTCTAGGGTCCCTAGACTCCCGGCGGAGGTTGCAGTGAGCCAAGATCGTGCCACTGCACTCCAGCCTGGGCGACAGAATGAGTGAGACTCCATCTCAAAAACAAACAGGCCGGGCTCGGTGGCTCATGCCTGTAATCCTAGCACTTTGGGAGGCCAAGGTGGGTGCATTGCCTGAGGTCAGGAGTTCGAGACCAGCCTGGGCAACATGGCAAAACCCCGTCTCTACTAAAAAAACAAAACAAAACAAAAAAGGCTGGGCATGGTGGCGAGTGCCTATAATCTCAGTTACTCGGGAGGCTGAGGCAGGAGAATTGCTTGAATCTGGGAGGCGGAGGTTGCAGTGAGCCGAGACTGAGCCACTGCACTCCGGCCTGGGTGACAGAGCAAGACTCTGCCTCCAAACAAACAAACAAACAAAAGAATGAACAGGAGAGATTCGAGTTGGAGTGGAGGTGAAACATGAGCACCGTCTTCAAATATTTGAGGGGCTATTGCATGGAGAAGGCTCTAGACCTTTTTTGTATAACTACCTCTAAAAGGAAAACTAGGGTGGTCAGGGGGAGACATATTAGAGAGGCCATTTTTTCAATTTAAGGAAATCACTCTCGCTATGATGGTGTGGCTGCCTTGAGAGGTAGAAAGGTCTTGGCTGCTGGAGGTATTCACAACGAAGCTGCCTTCAGTGGCAGAAGTTCCCCAGATAACCTCGTTCTCTGGGCTCCAAAGTTGGATGGTGCTCGTCAAGCATTCTGATTGCAAAGAGCCCCCTGGTATTCCTCTGTACCCTCCACATGGCTGAATGTAGAGCAGGTATCCAACATCGACTTACAGCGTTGACCTTCAGAGCAGCAGTTTCGCCTTGCTGATTCTCAGACCGCCAGGAAAAGCACTTGTTTTCTCACAAATTTCTCCAGTGCACCCATGCACTGTCTTGCCTCTGAGAATCCCTTTCCACCTCCACTTTCCTGTCTCACTCCGATTCATTCTTCAGGCCTCTTCTTAAATTCACTTCCACCAGGAAGCTTCCCCTGTGTGAGCTGCTCCCTTGGTTGGGTTGGGAACACCAGCTCTGTGTTCCCATCTCCTAGCATGCATTGCATGGTGCTTTCCCATTCCCCATGGCACTGACTACAGGGACAAGGCCTGGAGCTTGCTCTCCTGGGTATCTCAGTGTCTAGCAGGAGCTGGCACAGAGCAGGTACTTCGTAAGATTTGCTGAATGAATGAGTGTGCCGGAGAAAGCTGGCCAGGGCTTTAAGACTGTAGGGAACATCCCCAAGCTATAGAAAAAGCACATTTTACAATGAACTACTCGGGAATGTGATCTGCTCCTGTCCCTTCTCTCAACACCCAGGAATAACAGAAGCACAACATCAAAAGGCAGTGGGCTGTTTCCCAGAAGTCTTCAGGGAGTGTGGAGTGCTGTCTCCGTGGTTGATGACTCTGCAGGGGCAGGTACTAGAGGGGTTCCTGCTCATTCCTGGAGAGCAGGAGCAAGGAACGAAGCCTGAGAGCCCATCTGACTCCAAGGCCTGGGCTGTGTCAATCAGGGACATCGAGTACATGGCCCAGGTCCGGAGTCTGGGTCTGGTCACAACCTTGCACCTGACTTCAGGTGACTATGAATAGCTCTTGTCCCCTCTTGAGGTCTCAGTTTCTCTGTCTGTAAAGGAGGCTTGGTCTAGAAGTCTCCTAAGGGCCTCTGCAGCTTGCATGGCCTCTGCTTCCATGTCACTTTGGGGTTGGAAACCTCCCCTGACATCCCAGAATTCCCTTCATGACCAATGTCATTCACACAAACATAAAGTCATTGTAGAATTTCCTGACTCTACTTATAATTTCAGCTCTCTCTTGGGAGTTTGAAGTTCCAGAAGCTTATTACATGCCTATAAGGCATGTACAAGGCCATGCTTCTTCATAAAAACATTAAGAAGATCATGCATTTCCAGCCAGGATGGGGGAGCACTTTCATAGGCCCCCACAGGAGCCAAGGGAAGTGAATGGAACATGGGCTTTGAGTAGACAGACCGGGTCTGAATTCTAGCTCTGCCACTTCCCTGCTGTGTGAGGGTCCCTTAGCCTCTCATCCTCAGCTTCCTCATCTAGAAATGGAAATAAGTCTCTACTCCTCAGTGTTGCTGGGTTGCTGTCTCTGGACCGTTTCTGAGAAGGAGGTCTCATGCAGCAAGCATCCTCTGTTACAAAATGAGGAACCCAAGGACCAATGAGTTCCCTTAAAAACCTTTGCAGGCCGGGCGCAGTGGCTCACGCCTGTAATCCCAGCACTTTGGGAGGCAGAGGCGGGTGAATCATGAGGTCAAGAGATGAAGACCATCCTGGCCAACATGGTGAAACCGCTTCTCTACTAAAAATACACGGGGCATGGTGGTGCGCACCTGTAGTCCCAGCTACTCAGGCAGGAGGATAGCTTGAACCCGGCAGACAGAGGTTGCAGTGAGCCAAGATTGCATGCCACTGCACTTCAGCCTGGGGACAGAGGGAGACTGTGCCTTCAAAAAAAAAAAAAAAAAAGAAAGAAAAGAAAAAAGAAAAAAAACCTAGACTGCTGGTGTGCAAGTGTGGGGATGGAGGGAGGTGGGCATGAGGGCAATGATAACATTCCCTTAGAAGTTTGAGGCTGGGTGTGGTGGCTCACGCCTGTAATCCCAGCACTTTGGGAGGCCAAGGTGGGCGGATCACCTGAGGTCAGGAGTTCAAGACCAGTCTGGCCAACATGGCAAAAACTCATCTGTACTAAAAATACAAAAATTAGCCGGGCGTGGTGTCAGTCACCTGTAATCCCAGCTACTCGGGCAGCTGAGGCAGGACAATCATTTGAACAGGGAGGCGGAGGTTGCAGAGAGCCAAGATTGCACCACTGTACTCCAGCCTGGATGACAGAGCAATACTCCGTCTCGGGAAAAAAAAAGAAGTTTGAGTTGGCCATCATTTCTGAGGCCCGATTCCAGGGCTGGAGAAAGTAACGGCATTGCATCCTGCAGGTTAGGCGTCCAGGCTGGGTTAGAGTTACTTAGAAGCAGGGGCTTTCATGAAAGGGCCTGGAGCTCAGAGATGGGAGTGTGGGGGCTCCAGGCTCCTACTGGACTCTGGCTTCCCAGATGGTCCACTGAGCACCTGGAGAAACAGACTCAGAGTGGGGTGGGATATGTCCCACCCTGAAGGCACCGCCCTCCTAGAGAGGGGCCTCTCGCCATATGCTGATGGTTTTGTCCACCAGGACAGGGCACTCCTCGTGACCTTATCCTCTTCATCCACTTAAATAAGCAGTTGGGGGAAATAAAAAGACTCAGCTTATATAAAGCCATCACACCTCCATGTCATGTATCGTCACACGCCAAGGGTGGGGCTCCCAGGCCTGGAACCGGTCCTGGTGTCAACCAGTATCTCTTGAGGAACTGACTCATGGAGCTGACTCACGCATTTAGATATAACTTCTAGTCTGTTTTCTAGAAAAAACACCCCCAACCCTCATTACTTCAGCCCCACTTTATGCACACAGGAATGAGCTCAGGGAAGATGCGCAGGCAGCCATTGATCAAAACCTAAATCACATGGGAAACAATCAATTACAGAATAATAAGTCCCAGACCAAGTGTTAAGGTCCTATTCTGTCTCCCGCGTACTCCCTCCAACATCACTATGCTCGCTGAGCAGCACCAGTGCCCCCTCAGAGCAGATGCTGGGCGAGGGAGGACGGGCACCGACGGGCAACGGGAATTTGGGATCAGGATGGTATCATCGCATGCGAGAGCTCCTGCAACCTTATATGTAAGTCAGTCACAGCCGTCCACTTACTGACTCCAATTCATACGCCAATTCACTCACTTATTCTTTCATTCACTTACTCAATCCCAAGCTTCCACTCTGTGCCAGGTGCTGGTGCCAAGAGGAAAAGCAACCCCTTTCCTAAAGGAAGTTTTCAGGGCGTCCATTACCCCAGCCCTCCCCTCTCCAGGTTCCCTGAGCTCGGTTCGGGTAAGACCGCGCCCAGCTGCCCTGACATACCACCACTGTCCAGGAGGTGGCAGCAGACAGGTTCGGAGAAGCTCAAGGGCGGCGACCCAGCAGGAGGAGGAGGAGGAGAGCGGGCGGGTCACCTGGAGAGGACGTCCTTCCCTGTTTCCTGGAAAGGACCAGATACCCGAAGCTGGCCACAAGCGGGCATGGTGGCGGGTGCCTGTAATCCCAGCTACTCGGGAGGCTGAGGCAGGAGAAGCGTTTGAACCCGGGAGGTGGATTCACTGTCTCCTTGTCTTTGTGAATTAGCAAGGACATTTGGTTACAAGTAAAAGAAGGCCCTGGCTTAAATGCTGGGGTGGGGGAGGAAACATAATTTCTCACCCCTTCATAGTAGAGACAGATCGCCCTGTAACAAAAGACAGATTACCAAGAGAAAAGCAAGCAAGTCTGTAATACGTGCAGCACACATCACGAGGGAGAAACCTCAAAAGAAAGGTGATGGTGCAGTGGCTTATGACTCTGGCTTAGAGAGCATCTTCAATAAAGAACAATAAATTTTATCCTGACAAAACGCTGTCAGGAATAACGCTCAAAATCCTAAGGAAATTGAACACTCGAACAAAGGATTCTTAGTAAAGTAATTTTACTTCTGCACAGACGGGTGCCTCCTTGGCCAGTCGCCATGAGAGCACACCTGAGCAAAGGGCAAGAGAGCCTTTAATTCTGACGCAAGTCCTGCCCCTGTACTCTTTCCCCATTGGCCGGGGTCCGGTCGTACAATCTAAACGAATCCCGGTTGGCTAAACATTTGAATTTTTTTACATAAGGTGGGCACGTAAAAGAAATTGGAGAGGGCGGGGAAGGGGTGTCTGTCATGAGCTAGAAAGTTAGTCTTCTTTCCAAATAAGGAAAGGAATGTGAGCTGGTACTGATAACCCCTGGTACTGTGGTGTGCCTGGGCATCTAACAAAGGCAAAAAGGAGAAAAAGGAGAAAAAGGAAAGGGGGGGGTACTATGAATTAAAGAATAAAAGATGGATCAGATTATTTGAAGAGAAACCTCATCATATCCCACAACGGGAACAGGAAAAAAAAAAAACACAATACATTTTAGAGAAGTGGCAAGACAAAGGAAAGCAGGTTTAGGCTCCCAAAGGAGGGACCTCTGAGAAGGTAAGTGCATGGGAGTAAACTGATGGCATAAGGTTTGTAAAAGTTGTCTCCAGTAAAGAATTTATAACCTGTCTTTCGGCGGAAAGAGGGGAGCTCTTCCTCTGTTTGCTGCTTTTTAACTACCCTAGCTAAAAAATATTCAAAATTATCGTGTCAAAGAGGCATATTTGGGGGTAACACATTCTGGTTTCTTTCATGGACTTGTATGTAGGTTGCAAGCGGCCGGGCATGATGCCTCATGTCTGTAATCCCAGCACTTTGGGAGGGGAGTGACCAGCTTGGCCAACATGGCGAAAACCTGTCTCTACTAAAAATACAAAAACTAGCTGGGCACAGTGGCTCACTCCTGTAATCCTAGCACTTTCAAAGGCCGAGGCAGGTGGATCACTTGAGGCCGGGAGTTCGAGACCAGCCTGGGCAACATGACGAAACCCTGTCTCTACTGAAAAAAAAAAACAACAAAAAACCAACATGGCAAAACTCCGTCTCTACTAAAAATACAAAAATTAGCTGGGCATGGTGGTGAGCATCTGTAATTCCAGCTACTCAGGAGGCTGAGGCAGGAGAATTGCTTGAACCCGGGAGGAGGAGGTTGCAGTGAGCAAAGATCACGCCATTGCACTACAGCCTGGAGACACAGCGAGACTCCATCTCAAAAAAACAAAACAACAACAAAAAACAAACAAAACAAAACAAAAAACCAAACCAAAATTAGCAGAATGTGATGGTGCACAGCTGTAATCCCAGCTTCTTGGGTGGCTGAGGCACAAGAATCACTTGAACCTGGGGGGTGGAGGTTGCAGTGAGCTGAGATGCTGAGATCACGCCACTGCACTCTAGCCTGGGTGACAGAGAGAGACTCTGTCTATCTAGAAAAAAATATTTTTAAAAGTGGGATGAAGTCGAGGCTGGGGTGCAGCTGCACCTGGGGGAAGGGACCAGAAGCAGGGGTTGCCGTTTCTTGTCTCGGCAGCCCACGTGGCAGTGGCTGCTTTCTTGTCTTGTCTGCAGACTGTTCCTCAGACTGGGAAATGCGGCCATGGCAGATTGGAAGGTACCTGCTCCAGGCCCAGCCAGCCAGGGAGACTACTGAATTCCAGGGAGAGGGACTTGTTGGATCAGCTAGGCTTGGGTCTAGCGCCTGCCCTGGCACCAATAAGAGGTGACAACTGCGGGCACAGTGCTAGACAGTCACCAGGTGGCCTTGAGAGAGTTGCTGGAAACTGGGAGACCCTTGCTAATGGAGAGCTGCTGGAATGAGTTTGGCAGTGCAAAGCTAGGCGCACAGGTGCTATTCCATATCCTTCCATGGACCATAGTTGCAGCTGGGTGAGCTGTCAGCGCCAGCCTCACTACAACAAGGGATATTGGCTGGGGACCCTGCCCTCAGCCCCGTGGCACTCCCCTTTCTTGTGCACTCAGCTTGGTGGATTCCAACTGCAAGTACCTGCAACTCTGCCTCAGGGAACGGCCTCCACACTGGACTGATGGGAGGGAGTAGCTAGACTCCCTGGCTCCTGCCCCTGGCAGTGGGACCAAATCTGAATTGCATCCTACATTGACTTCCAGAGCTCTCCAGGGGCACTGAGGTCCAGCTGCCCACAGCAGGGACCTGTTGATGACACACTTTGCCTGGCTGCCCTCCTCCCCTACCCTCCGCCCCATCTTGCCTCCACACTCCCCTCCTGGCGTTACCTGGATCACTGCACTGCTTTCTACCTTTCTACCTTTTCTCTGGGTTTGCTTCTGGGGACCCAACTCAAGACCCTTGTAGTCTTTTTTTTTTTTTTTTTTCTGAGACTGAGTCTGGCTCTGTCGCCCAGGCTGGAGTGCAGTGGTGTGATCTTGGCTCACTGCAAGCTCCACCTCCCGGGTTCACGCCATTCTCCTGCTTCAGCCTCCCAAGTAGCTGGGACTACAGTCGCCCGCCACCACGCTCGGCTAATTTTTTGCATTTTTAGTAGAGACAGGGTTTCACCGTGTTAGCCAGGACGGTCTCGATCTCCTGACCTCGTGATCCGCCCGCCTCGGCCTCCCAAAGTGCTGGGATTACAGGTATCAGCCACCCTGCCTGGCTGACCTTAACAGCTAGGTTTCCCAGAGGAGAGGTGAGGAGCCTTTGAAAAATAAGAGCATAGGCCAGAAACGGTCACTCACACCTATAATCCCAACCAACACTTTGGGAGGCCGAGGCGGGAAGGATTGCTTGAGCCCAGGAGTTTGAGACCAGCCTGGGCAACATAGGAGATTCCATCTCTACAAAAACAAAAAAATTAACCAGGCCTGGTGGTGCATGCATGCGTGACAGAGTGAGATCCTGTCTCAAAAAAAAAGATAAGAGCATATGCTTTTCCATTCAATTGTACCTTTTTTCTTTAAAAATAGAGCTCTTTATTTAAACAGTTTAGGGTAATACCAACAAGCAGTAGGATATCGTTTAAATATGACATAAACATAGAAAAAATAGAAATAAATACAAATACATAAGAACAACATATACCGTTAGTACTCTAAAGGGATACATGTTGCTTTCACCTAAGGCACTAACACTTTTCACGGGATATGCTTCCAGCGCAGGCCCAGCCCACACCGCGCAGTTCCCACCTGCTGTGCATGTGAAAGGGCTTTGTAAACAGTTAAGTGCTGACCACACAAGGCAAATTATTATACTGATTATCATGCCCTTTCCAAATGCTTCTCTTGGCTTTTTGTGAATGACTTAATGACGATAAAGGAGATGGAGTTTAGAGTTACTGGAAAACTTAAGCTATGTCAGAAATTAAACTCTGGAAAAAATTCTTTAAAAAAATAGTAAGGTTTGGCTGGGCGCGGTGGCTCACGCCTGTAATCCCAGCACTTTGGGAGGCCGAGGCGGGCGGATCACCTGAGGTCAGGAGTTCGAGACCAGCCTGGCCAACATGGTGAAACCCGTCTCTACTAAAAATACAAAAAAATTAGCCAGGTGTGGTGGCGGGTGCCTGTAATCCCAGCTACTTGGGAGGCTGAGGCAGGAGAATCACTTGAACCCGGGAGGTGGAGGTTGCAGTGAGCCGAGATCGCACCACTGCACTCCAGCCTAGGCAACAAGAACAAAACTCCGACTCAAAAAAACAAAACAAAACAAAAATGGTAAGGTTTAAGAATAGAAACGGAGTGGTTATTTCATACAAGTCTAAGATGATGCTGATGATAGCTTTTACTTTTTTGAAGTTACCTCCACGAAGCAGCTTGGCTGGTGCCAGAGAGAACATCGGTACAGGTCTGGGAATTTCCCTGGGAGCTGGCCCCAAGCCACAGCCCTCCCCAGCTCCATAGTTTGTTTGCTCTTCCTCTCCTGGGCTCAATCATCTGGACAAGCCTCACTGCAGGGAAAACCCCTGGGGAGACACAGGTGTGTGTCGTATGTGTGTATGCATGTGTGTGTGTGCCCCAGCAGCGGTGAAGGCCTCCTGACCCTTAGAAATCCTGGCTGTGACCTTCATATTTTACTGACATGGACAAGGGGTCAGAGGTTGGCCCGGCTGTGCAGAGATCGAAGCTCTTACCCTTGGGGATGTGCACAAGTCATCAGAGCAGCACTGCTGGGTGACCTTGGACAAGTGCCTTTGCCACCCTTGACCTCAGCTCCTTTGCAACAAAAGGAGTGGTTTGCTAACTTTTTCTTGAGTAGTGGAACCCCTCTAAACAAAACCTCACGTGGAAAGCCACAGTGTGTGAATCAGGGCACAGTGAGCCTGCTCTGGTGAAAGTGGGAGGCTCCTATAGCCCCATGGCGCCCCCTGCAACTGCAGCCCAAGGCCTCTGGGGGACATGGTTTGAGAATCCCTGGATGAGATGCCCTAAGAAGCTTTTCCAGTTCTGCCATTTAATGCTGTACCCTTGTGGTGGCTTTAAAGCAACACAGCTCTGTGGGTTCAATGGCTTTGAAGATCCCTTCTTCACAAATCCAGAAATGTTAGTCCTGACAGGTTGAATGGCCACAGAGCCAAGGTTGTTCAGATACTCCACCACAAAACACTTCGGTCCTACGGGTGAAAACTCAGCTACGCTCATCTATATTCAGGTGGGTGTAGGTTAACTGAGGACGCATCAGCACCCCCAGGTAAGGATAGTCACCTGAATCTAGAAGGCATTGGTTTCTCATAACTGGAAGGGAGAATGGGACTTCTAAGGACCACAAGAGTCAACCAAGAGTCTAACGTGCCATCCAAACTGGGATTACAGGCCCAGAAGTCCGAATCCTGCCATGTTACTGTCCTACTCCAACAAACTGGGTCCCTAGAAGGTGGAGCACTTGGTTCCTCCCCTGGGAAGCAGGGTTCCCATTGCTAGGCGAAGGTGGAGAGACCAGGGTCCCCTTGGGTGGGGCTCTGGCTTCTGAGAGCTCACTCTCCTGACTGGGAGGCAGTGAGGGTAGAAGGAAGGAGGTAGACTGGGGATGAGACAAGCTGAATGGTAAGTGCTCTCAGTCACTCTGGGTTTAGGGGCCACAGGTGGGAGATGCCCAGGGGTCTCCTGGAGCCTGGATAGATGGAGAATTCTACCGGCCACCATGTAGAGAGCACCCAGGACACAGCAGGCTCCGTGCTACACACATCTGAGATCCCCTAGAACCCTCACCACACCCAGGCGTAGCTGCAGATTAGGAAGCCGAGGCAGAGTAGGAAGATGTCTTCCCCAAGATCATACAACCAGTGAACAGCAGAGCTGGGATTTGAACCCCGGTCTGTCTGACACTAAAACCGTACAGTGCCATGACTCCAAAGACCAGGATTTGAGGACAGCCACCCTTCCCTTCCCATCCAAAACCCTCAGCCAACTGGATTTTTATCTGGGCCTAACTAGGGGACCCATGAATCAGGAGGCTGAGCCCTGGGATGGGGGAGTTCAGTGGCTGCTGGGAAAGGCATGAGGTATAGCAGGTGTGCCTCCAGTGGTCTCAAGTTCCAGAGGGCCCCTTGGTGGTGTCCGCCCTTGATGTCCGCAGTGACCTGACCTCACCTGTTTCATGTTGTCCGGGGATAATTTTTCCCCCTGGCCTGTCACCCTAGGGACAATGGGGGTGATGACACCCCACCAACCTCCGACCTCAGCCCACCCTGTGTCCACCCCTCTTGTAGCTCAGCCTAAAGAGGGCGGGTCACAGGAGGGAGGGGCATCTTATTGCTCAGCCCGACAGGCAAACAGCCGCTAGGTGGGCTTCCTGGAAGTGCAATGCCCCTCCGCCGCCCAGGGGAGGGACGGAGGCTCTTGAGTTTCTTGGGAAGCCCAGTAGTCCTCGCAAAGGCAGCAGCAGCATCAGATTCGGTGGGATGCCGGGGGACAGCTCATCTGGCCATGTAATGCCCCAATGTCCGGCCCCTGTCCTCGGTCCTATGGGTGCTCTCAGCCCCCCAGCTGCCCGCATCGCTGTCCTCAATTTCTGATTCCCTCGCCTCCTCTTCCTCCTCAGGGCTGCTTTCCCAGCAGAAGGTCAGTGTCTGAAGAGAAACTGGGGGTCCCCCAGGGACCAGATTCGGCTCCGGTGGTAAGGTGCCCCAGGTGGCCCAGGAGGAGAGGTTATCTTCTGGGAGCTCTTCCAGGAAACCCGAGTCCTTGGAGAATTCAGGTGGTGGGAGAGATTCTTGGTGCCCATCCCCACCCGGCCCTTGGCCTGGCCCCTTCTCAGCCAAATAGCCAGAGGACCCAGCCCTGTCCCAGGAGGAGTCCACAGTGCTGGCCCAGCTTCTGTCTGAAGAATCCCAAGCAGAGGAGCCTTCGCTTGGGACCAGAGGAGCCCTGGGCCTCCCTGAGTCCACCCCACCAGCCTCCGAGTGCCCTGGAGCCTGGTGCTCTTGCCCCAGGAAAGAAGGTGGTTCAATGTAGGGCTGGAAGCTGACGCCATCTTCTGTGTCCTCCTCCTCCTCCTCCTCCTCTTCGTCCTCTGCAAGGTCCTTCTTCCATCCTGCCTGTTGGGTGGCTGGGGCCCTGACTCGAGGCGTCGGCCTGACCCCTCTGGTCATTTCCTTTTGGGGACAGAGGAACAAGTCATTCACGGACTCTGGTCTGCTGGGCTGAAAGGTTGCCACAGGGTGTGTGTGTCCAGAAAAGTCCTGATTTGGGTAGGGGAGAGAAGAGCAGAAAATTTAGGCTTTCCTGAAGCATAATCATCGTCATCTGAATTCCCCTAGAAACAGACCTGAGACAAGGCTTCAAGTGTAAGCAATTTCTTTGGGAGATGATCCCAGAACACACCAGATGGGACTGGGGGAGCAGCCAGGAAGCAGGGTGTTATCAAGCAGCTGACCACTAGGGCTACTGGCACTTAATCCTGCTGGCAACTCAGGGAGCCACTGGGCACACGCACCTCAGAACCATCCCAAGAGGGGGACGCTCCTGGGCTATTTACCCACAGTCATTGTTGAGGAATGGAAGAGCTGGTGGCTGTGACACTTGCAGCCTGCCACATGCAGGGGCAGTGTGGGCTCCAGAGGCCAGAGAAAGCCCATTGGGTGCAGGCGCTGGGAGTTGCAAATCCAGCTGGTGTGCTCTTAACAGGAAGGCTGAGGGCACAGGGCAGGGCACAGACATGTCTACCCGAGGTTGTCACCCTGACAGTTAGTGGGATTCTCCCACAGATCCTGGAGCCAGGAAATTTGGAAATGCTCCCTTTGCCACCCTGCCACGATGCAGGGACACTCAGAACCCATCCTCAAAGCCCCCATGCCCATCGGAGCCTCGCCTATGCCCAAGCTGCCCCTGCCAGCCCTCATCTGAACAGGGCCGACCTATATCACCTCCTGGGCTTCCCCTGCCCCAGCTCACCCCTAGGTTCTAAGGGAGAGACCCAGCAGACCAGGGAAGAAACTCCAAGGTCAGCCAGGACACAGCTTATCCTGGGTTAAAGTGTCAACTAAAAATTGGAACTCTTTTAAGGTGTCCCCTTTGGTGCCTCCTCTCCTCCTCCCCTTTTGAGTGTCTCTCCTGAGGTCCAAGGCCAGGGGCTCTGCTCTCAGCAGCTGACACATCCTTAGCAGAGGTGAAGTTATTTATCTCAAAGGAACTTAAGGCACTGCTCCCTCCAGGGCCTGTTTGCCATTTTATTCAGGACTAAATGAATGCATTACTAATGGTGGAAATTCAGACACAAAGATAGATGTTTTGGTCTAAGAGTCTGGACCATCTTGATATTCTATCTGAACAACTCATAGCTCCAGCCCCACTCCCTTACTCTCAACCCCTCCCCACCTGCCGCACACCCCCAGATTTGCTATACCAGGGCCCGTGGCATCTTTGCCCGCTGAAACCAGGGGTTCCCCATGAGGGTCTTCCAGATCACACCCCCTGCGGCAATTACTAACAGCAGTATCAGAAGCGATGGCAGCACCAGGAAAGCCCAGTTGGCTTCTAAGGAAGGAAAAATAACAATGAGAGAAACAACAATGGCTCTTGTCTACAACTGCACCTGTGCCGAGTGCTTCACATACATGACCCTATTTAATCCTCACAAGAATAAACCCATCCTGCAGACTGTGCAAACCAAGGTTCGGGGCATTATGTAAGCTGCCCAAAGACACACAATGAGTGTGGTTTTAATCCAGGCGAGTCTATCTCTAGGCTCATGTTCTTAACCACTGTGTCACGAAGCTCCCAAGGCCCAGAGGGAAAGTTTCTCTTTCTGCACCACTTGGTACCCACCTGGGACCTCCAGCAAGAAGCAGGTGGGCTTAGAGAACTTGCTGTATTTCGGGACACTGAACGTGTAGATGGTTCTGGCACTGAGGCAGTGGTGTTCGCTGGCAGCTGGCTGAAGAGTGATCTGGACTGGCTGGCCATGGGGAGTGACTGGAAATAGGGTCTGTTTGGAAAAGAAGCAGAGAGTGGCAGAGCTGCTGTGGGGACTGGTTTCACACAGCCAGGACAGAGTGGGGTTGGCAGACATGGTAGGGTGTTTTTTTTTGTTCTTTTTTTTTTTTTTTTTTGTAGGGGATAGGGTTTGGTTCTGTCACCCAGGCCAAAGTGCAGTGGTGTGATCACAGCTCACTGCAGCCTCAAACTCCTGGGCTCAAGCGATCCTCCTACCTCAGCTCTCCAAGTAACTAGGGACTACAGATCCACACCACCATACCTGGGTAATTTTTTAAAATTATTTTTTGTATAGGCAAGGTCTTGCTGTTGCCCAGGCTGGTCTCGAACTCCCAGCCTCAAGTGATCCTCCCTTCTTGCCTGAACTTTCTATTCTTTTCCTGCATTAAAGTTTAAGCATTGAGGAAGCACTTCCCAAGACTACCTGAGTTCTTTTCAGCTGAGTCTAGAGGTAGGGATAGCCATGGTTCAAAAGCAGCCTACCACTTGGGGTCGCCCTGGCGTGCACCCCATTAAGGTCCCTACTTCGAGGAGCAGATTCTTCAGGCTTTCCATCTTGGGGTCTCCTAGTCTATCAGCAGTGGAGGAAACCTCTACAGATGCTGCACTGTGTGGTATGGAAGGCACTGGCCACGCATGACTACTGAGTATGTGAAATGCATCTGGTCCACACTGAGAAGTGTTCCAAGTACAAAACACACATCAGATTTTAAAGATGTAGTGAAAAAGAATGTAAAAGATCTCAATCACTATCAGAATTGCTCATTGAAATGATACCATTCAATTGGATGAAGTAAAATGTTATTAAAATTCGATTTACCTGTCTCTTTTTACTTAATTTAACATGGAACACTTAAAACTGCACATGTGGCTTGCATTATATTTCTTTCTATTGGGCAGTGCTGGTCTAGAATATTTGTGAGGTTCTTGAAGGCAGGAACCACGCTGGATTCAGATCTATATTCCCCAGAACCCAGAGTATGCAAAAATCGGGAGTGTGAATGTTACTTTAGTGGAAGCAAGAACATTCAAGAGCAGAGGCCCAGGGACCAAGTCTGGCTGGCCACTTGTTCATGTAAAAAGTTTTATTTTTTGTTTTTTTTGAGACAAGGTCTCACTCTGTTGCCCAGACTAAAGTGCAGTGGTGCGATCATGGCTCACTGTGGCCTTGCTTCCTGGGCTCGAGCGATCCTCATGCCTCAGCATCCCAAGCAGCTGGGACCACAAGCATGCGTCACCACACCCAGCTTTTTTTTTTTTTTTTTGTAGGGACAATGTTTCACCATGTTCCCCAGGCTGGTCTTGAACTCCTGGGCTAAGGTAATCCTCCCACCACCTCGGCCTCCCAAAGTACTGAGATTACAGGCATGAGCCACTGCACCTGGCCTGTAAACAGTTTTACTGGAACCCAGCGATACCCATTCATTTACGTATAGGCTACGGCTCCTTTTGTGCTATAACTGCAGTGTTGAGTAGTCCTGAGCGAACATACGGCCCACGAAGCCAAACATATTGACTATCTGGCCTTCTTCGGGAAAGTCTGCCAGCCCTTGCCATAAATAAATGCAGCTATACACACATGCATACACAGAAAACAAATCTGAAATTGCATATACACCAGAGTGATGTGTGGTCATCTCTGGGTACTTTTGGTTTGCTTCTTAGAGCTTATCTGTATTTTTCAGTTTTTCTGTACTGAATCTGTTGACTTGGCAAGCAGGCCTCCTGTAGGTCATCATACTTTGATCAGATTTTATTAGGGCTGACTGCCAGAAGTCAGGAGTGTACAGGGAAGACTTCCTGGAGGAGGGGTGCAGGAGCAGGCTGGGAGGGTGAGAAGAACCTGAGTAAGAAGGGGTGGAGGAGCGGGCCTAGCCTGGGGGCAGGAAAGGAGCTTCCCACCTTGTTTCCGGCCCCCTCCTTCCAGAATGCCACCTCATACTTCAGATCCAGTGGGGGCATGCAGGGGGGCAGCTGGTACGTGGCATTGGCACTCAGGATCTCCTCCGTCTGGGTGAGCACCAGGACAGGTGGGGCCGGCTCCACTGCAGAAACAGAGCAGGACCTGTCAGTAATCCCGAGGGGCCGCACTGCCTCCATCCCCCAAGACCAGAGAGCTCTCTTGGAAATGGAAAAGCAACTAGCATGTTTCAAAGACTTCTTGTGCACCTAGCACCTTATAATCTGTTATTTCAGCCTTGCACTGACCCTGGGAGGGAGATATCACTACTCTCATTTCATAGAGAGGAAAACTGAGGCTTAGAGAGGAGAGGTGACCTGGGCAAGCTCATTGCTGACCTGCCTTCTCTCATGCCATCCCGTCCGCCTGGGTGCCCTCCACATGTCACTGGCCTGGCAGATCCTGCCCATCTGGATTCATTTTCTATTGCTGTCATAACAAATTACCACACACACAGTGCCTTAAAAATGATACAAACTTATTATCTCACAGTTCTCTAGGTCAGAAGTCCAGGTGGGCTCAGCTGGTTCCTCTGCTCTGGGTCTCACATCTGGAACCGACGGGGGAGAAGACACTTCCAAGCCCCCTTGGGTTGTCAGCAAAACTTAGTTCTTTGTGGCTGTAGGGCTGTGGTCCCTGTTTCCTGGCCAGTTGTTAGTGGGAGCCTCTCAGCTCCGGAAGGCACCCACATTTTTCATCACGTTACCACTCCATCGTCAAACCAGAAACGGCACCATGGAGTCCTGTTTATGCTTCAAATCTCTCTGACTTCCCCTTCTGCCACTTCTCTTCTGCCTCCATCTGGAGAAAGTTTTAAAGGCTCATGGGATTAGATTGGGCCCATCTGGATTATCCAGGATAACCTCACTATTTGAAGATCTATGTCTCAGTCTATTTTGTGTTGTTATTACAGAATATCACAGGCTGGGTAATTTATAATGAACAGAAGTGTATTTGGCTCATGTTTCTGGAGACTTGGAAGTCCAAGAGCATGGCACTGGCATCTGGTGAGGGCGTTTGTGCTGTGTTATCCCATGGTGGCAGGTGGAAGGGCAAGAGAGGGTGAGAGTGAGCCAGCAAGAGAGGGCAGAACTCACTTTTCTTTTCTTTTCATTTCTTTTCTTTCTTTCTTTCTTTCTTTCTTTCTTTCTTTCTTTCTTTCTTTCTTTCTTTCCTTCCTTCCTTCCTTTTCTTTCTTTCTTTTCTTTCTTTCTCTTTCTTTCTTTCTTTCTTCTTTCTTTCCTCTTTTTTTTTTTTTTTTTGAGACAGAGTCTTGCTCTATCACCCAGGCTGGAGTGCAACGGGGCGATCTCAGCTCACTGCAACCTCTGCCTCCCGGATTCATGCGATCCTCCTGCTTCGGCCTCCTGAGCAGCTGGGATTACAGGCGCCCGCCACCACTCCCGGACACTTTTTGTATTTTTTAGTAGAGACAGACTTTCACCATGTTGGCCAGGCTGGTCTCAAACAACTGACTTCAAGTCTTGGCCCCCCAAAGTGCTGAGTGGCATAAGCCACTGCCCCTGGCCAGAACTCACTTTTTAACAATCCATTCTTGATAAACACACTCCCGCAAGACTGACCTTAATCTATTCACGGGGGCAGCGTTCTTAAGGACTAAATCACCTTTTAACAGGGCCACTTCTTAATGCAATCACAATGATGATTAAATGTCAACAGGAGTTTTAGAGGGGACATTCAAACCATAACAGTCTATAATGTTAATTAAGATTCCTACTGCCATGCAATACTGACATCTAACATATTCTTAGCTTCTGGGGATTAGGGCAGAGCACCTTTAGAGGATCATTCTGCCTACCATGGTCTTCCCTCTGTCCCCCACCCAAAATCCACATCTCTTTCTTTCTTTTTTTTTTTTTAGATGGAGTTTCACTCTTGTTGCCCAGGCTGGAGTGCAATGGCGTGATCTCGGCTCACCGCAACCTCTGCCTCCCGGGTTCAAGCGATTCTACTGCCTCAGCCTCCCGAGTAGCTGGGATTATAGGCATGTGCTACCATGCTTGGCTAATTTTGTATTTTTAGTAGAGATGGGGTTTCTCCATGGTGGTCAGGCTGGTCTCGAACTGCCGATCTCAGGTGATCTGCCTGCCTCGGCCTCCCAAAGTGCTGGGATTACAGGTGTGGGCTGGGATTACCCAACCCACATCTCTTTCAAATGCAAAATCCATTCACTCCATCCCAATGTCCCCCAAAGTCTCATCTCATTACAGCATCAACTCAAATTCCCAAATCAACAGTATCTAAGTCAGAGTCAAATAGACTCTGGGCATAGTCCAGTCAGTACAACTCCCGGGGTACAGTTTCTCTCTATCTGTGGGCCAGCAAAACTAAAGTTTTCTGCTCCCAACATAAAACGTGGGACAGGCACAGGATAACAGTTGCAGACAATCTGGCTCAAGCATGGGGACATGAAAGGGACAATCAGGTCATGGTCCAATGCAGTTTGAAAATCCAGCCAAGAAAACTCCATTAGGTTTCAAGGCCTGGGAAGAATTCTCTTTCGCTCTTAGCACTGCCCTTTGAGCTTCTGGTTTCACCGTCTGAGATATCCTTCCTTTTCACTAAAGGTAGCAGGTGTTTGCAGCTAAGTAGTTTTACCAGTCTGCATCTCACCAGTAGAAACTGGAGAGTCCAACAGCCTTCTTTGATTTCATACTCTCTGTGTTCCATTTAATCCAAGCTAACAGTGTTTCTGTGGATGTAAACGTCTCAGGAACTTTACGGGTCTCCTATGGATGTCATGGGGGAATCCACTGCATTATTAGATAAAAGCCAGGTCCACAGATCCTTTTTTCAGATAAGCCCTTCTCTACTTTTGGCTCCAGCTGAGATGGCTGAGGGACAATGCTGTTCAGCTTCCTAGAAGTCCCCTGGTTTGATTGAAGGGGACTGTGAGTTATAATCTTAATCTCTTCAAAGAGCCTTTTGAGCGACTGAGTACTTTGATCTTTTATCTTCCTGAAGTTTGGTATAATCACATACTTGGCTGTTTCTCTATGTCACACTTTTGGGAGCAATCTCTTTTTTTTTTTTTTGAGATGGAGTCTTGCTCTGTCATCCACCCAGGCTGGAGTGCAGTGGCATGATCTTGGCTCACTGCAACCTCCCCCTCTTGGGTTCAAGTGATCCTCCCACCTCAGCCTCCTGAGTAGCTGGGATTACAGGTGCCCACCACCACACCCAGCTAATTTTTGTATTTTTAGTAGAGACGGGGTTTCCCCACATTGGCCAGGCTGGTCTCAAACTCCTGACCTCAGGTGATCTGCTCGCCTCGGACTCTCAAAGTGCTGGGATTACAGGCATGAGCCACTGTGCCCAGCTACAATCTCTTAATTTTATTGTTTTTTGCATAGGTTGAGAACCTCCCAAATCATCAAGTCCTGGTTCCTTTCTGTTTAAGTTCTTCCCTCATTTTCTCTCTCTCCTCTTGCATTTTACTATAAGAGGCAGGAAGAAACCAGGCCGTGCCTTCCACATTTTATTTGGAAACCTTCTCTGATAAGCATTCAAATTCATCATTTACAAGCTCTGCGTCCCATATGACTGCAGGACACAATTCTGCTAAGCTTTCTGCCAGTACAGAACAAGTTTCTTCCTTTCTCAAGTTTTCAATTACACGTTCCTTACCTTGTGAAGCAGTGCCTTGAGTGTTAGTGTGTCTACTAACAGGCTCTTCACGATGATTGAGGTATTCTTGGAGGGGATTTAGCTTTTCTCTAAAATGCTACTTGTTTCTTTCTGCACTCTGAGTCTTCAACTTCCACATTCCTACCGATAGTCTGTTGAGGGCCTTCTAGCCTTGCCCAGTGGCTTGAAGATGGAGAGGGCAATGTGACAAGGAATATGGCAGCCAGAGAAAACTAAATACACCACCTTTCAAGTTCTAACTAAAATGCCACTTCTTCCATGCAGCCTTCCCTGATTCCCAGCCAGCAGGGATCTCTGACCACACTAGTCACCTTTGCCCTGTGTTTGTGGTCAAGGTAAACATGTGGCTTCTTCATGATGTCATTACTTACATGTTTAGGAAACATCCACTGGGTACTGACTAGGTATCAAGCTTCAGGAAGGGAGCTGAGGGGAATGGGGAGATGAGGCCTCCTTGTATCCTGACCTTCAGGAGCTGAAAGTTTGGGGTAAATGAAATATGCAAACTACCAAAAGAAAGTGACCACGGCCACATATGAGAGCAGAAAAAGTGTGGAGGGAGTGTAAAGGCAGGAAGGGTCACCTTGGCTTGGGATGTGGGGCTGAAGAATCAGGAGAAATTCAGGGAGGAGGCAAAAAATTAATGAAAACATTTTAAATATCTTTGTGTCTTTCCCTTTATTCTTCGAATGTCTTATTCCTACCCATTCAGCAATTATTGTGGTTTGTCTGCCATTCTTCTAGCCAGAGAGCCTTCCTGTCTGCCTTCTTATCCTTCCCTTCCTTCCCATCCATCCATCCATTCATCCATCCTTCCTTCCTTCCTTCCTTCCCAACCACCCTTTCTTTCTTCTCAATCATCCTTTCTAACCAATATTTTTTTCTTCCTATGCCTCCTTTCTTATTATTCATTTATACTTCTCACCTTTTATCTAGCCAGTGAGCCTTCTAACCTACTCATCCATTCTTCCCATACATCCATTCTTCTTTTCTCTTCCACCTTTCTACACATCCTTCCTTCTTGTCTCTCCTTCCTTCCTTCCTTGCTTCTCCTTCACTCCAGCCCTTCCTTCCCTGCCTGGATGTCCCGCTTTTCTTCTATACTATCTACCCATCCATCTGCCTTTTCTTCTGCCTTCTGTGATGGTTAAATTTTTTCTTTCTTTAAGACAGGGTGTTGCTCTGTCACCGAGGCTGGAGTTCAATGGAACAATCATGGCTCACTGCAGCCTTGACCTCCTGGGCTCAAATCATCCTCCTACCTTGGCCTCCCAGATAGCTGGGACCACAGGTGCCCACCACCGTACCCAGCGAATTTTAATTTTTTTTTTTTTGTAGAGATGAGGTCTCCCTATGTTGCCCAGGCTGGTCTTGAACTCCTAGGCTCAAGTGATCTGCCTACCTCATCCTCAAAGGATCTTCCCACCTTGGCCTCCCAAAGTGATGGGATTACAGGTGTGAGCCACAGTGCCTGGCCTGTGATGGTTAAGTTTATGTGTCAATTTAGCTGCACTAAGGGATACCCAGGTAGACAGTAAAACATTATTTCTGGGCCCATCTGTGAGGATTTTTCCAGAAGAGATTAACATTTTAATCGGCAGATTTGGTGATGATCTGTCCTCACCAGTGTGGGCAGGCATCATCCAATCCACTGACGGCCCAAAGAGAACAAAAAATGGAGGAGGAACGGCACATTCACATTCTCTCTTCCTGAGCTGGCACATCAACTTCTCCTGTCCTTGGACGTTGGAGCTTCCTGTTCTCCGGCATTTGGACTCTGGGACTCATATCAGTGGCCCCTCTGATTGTCGGGCCTCCTCGGACTGGGGGTTACACCACTGCTCCCCTGGCCTTGGGCCTTCAGACTCAGACAGAATCACACCACAAGCTTTCCTGGTTGTCCAGCCCATGACTGCATGCTGGGGGACGTTTTTGTGTCTGTGATTGCATGAGCCAATTCCCATAATAAATCTCCTCTTATTATAAATTTTTTTTTTTTTTGAGACAAAGTCTTGCTCTGTCACCCAGGCTGGAGTGCTGTGTCGTGATCTCAGCTCACTGCAACCTCTGCTTCCCAAGTTCAAGCAATTCTCCTGCCTCAGCCTCCTGAGTAGCTGGGACTACAGGTGTGTGCCACCACACACGGGTAACTTTTGTATTTTTAGTAGAGACAGGGTTTCACCATGTTGGCCAGGCTGGTCTTGAACTCCTGATCTCAAATGATCCATCCGCCTCGGCCTCCCAAAGTGCTCAGATTACAGGTGTGAGCCACCATGGCTGGCCTCTTTTTATTTATTTATTTTGAGACGGAGTCTTGCTCTGTCACCCAGGCTGAAGTGCAGTGGCGCGATCTCAGCTCACTGCAAGCTCTGCCTCCTGGGTTCACGCCATCCTCCTGCCTTAGCCTCCCCAGCAGCTGGGACTACAGGCGCACATCATCACGCCCAACTAATTTTTTTTTGTATTTTTAGTAGAGTCGGGGTTTCACTGTGTTAGCCAGGATGGTCTTGATCTCCTGACCTCGTGATCTGCCCGCCTCGGCCTCCTAAAGTGCTGGGATTACAAGCTTGAGCCACCGCGCCCAGCTGGCCTCCTCTTAGTGTATCTGTATATATCCTATTGGTTCAGTTTCTCCGGAGAACCTTGACTAACATACTTCCTATCCTCCATCTCTCTATCCACACATATTTCCTTCCTAATAGGCATCTATCCTTCCATCCAACCTCCTTCCTTCCCATTTTTCCATTGCTTCCTCCTCCATTCCCTCCATCCTCCCTTTCTTCTTACCCATCTGTCCTTCCCTTCTTTTATCCATCCACTGAGCCAGCTTCTTTCCACACGAATCATCTCTTCTTCCTTCTCTACCATCTCTTCCTGCTGCCCTGCAATCAGTCTGTCCCTCTTCTCTCTTAAAGCCTTATTTTGTCCTTGAACACTGTGAGAAGCCTGGGCAGCAAGTTACAGCTCTCAGCTCTCTGAGGACACTGTCTGGGCATTTATCCTCCCCTTGTTACCCGGCCCTGCCCGAGGTCAGAAAGATCCAGTTCACATCTATGTCCACCGGTTACTAGCGGTATCAAGTCCACTGGTTACTAGCGGTATCAAGTTTCTTAGCTTCTGTGAGTCTCAGGTTGATGGAAATGAACCTCACAAGTTTGCTGTGAAGATTAAAAATAGACTGAAAAAAAAAAAGTGCTCTCCTCACCCAATGTCAATACATGATTTCTGCCAGTAAGCATGGGACATTTTTTTTTCTATCATCTTTATCCCCCAACCCCCCACAAATTTCTACAGTGTATAGACAATACTTTTGCAAACAGAATTTGTTTTTTTTTCTTTGTTTATTAATTTTTTTCTTTTGAGACGCTCTGTCACCCAGGCTGGAGTGCAGTGGCGTGATCTTGGCTCACTGTAACCTCCGCCTCCTGGGTTCAAGCGATTCTCCTGCCTCAGCCTCCCGAGTAGCTGGGATTACAGGTGCCTGCCACCAAGCCTGGCTAATTTTTGTATTTTTAGTAAAGACGGGGTTTTGCCATGTTGGCCAGGGTGGTCTCAAACTCCTGACCTCAGGTGATCCACCTGCCTTGGCCTCCCAAAGTGCTGGGATTACAGGCGTGAGCCACCACGCCTGGCCCAAAATTTGTTTTAAACATTGTTTTTAAGGAGAGAAGCTGAACATAAAAAATAGGAATAAGCATAAAAAGTGCCTTGTGTAGTCCATGACCAAAATGGTGCTCAACTGAAAATAATGAACATTGTTAGCAGAGGGTGCACGTGAGATTGCTGGTGCTGGCTGGAGCTCCCCTAACTGCCTGACAGGCTACCAGACATGGTCCCTCGCTGTTGCTGGTCCCATACCCCATCTCAAAGGGCCTGGCCCAGGGAGCTGCCCTCTGCTTTGGGGAAGTGGGAGACAGATGGTCAGGAGAACAGAACCACTGAGCACTGAGCACAGCTCCCGGATGGGATGGACAGCCTTCCACTCAGTCCCTTACCCACAGACCTACCTTCAAAAAGGTAATCCAGGTATTCGGACTCCACCCAGGGGGACTTGGAGCTGGAAGAAACCGTCCGCACGCGTCCCTTGAACTTGTTGTACAGGTCCTGTTTCTTCAGGCACATCATAGAACATAGCAGCTCCTTGGTTCCTGCACACTCTTCCACTTCGCGCCACCGTCTACGGGTGGGAGAGCTGGGGGAGGAGACAGGAGAGCTTGGGCCATGGACTCAGCCTCTCCGGGTCAGGGAACTTAGAGAACAGTTGATCATGCGTCCCTCTGTTTGGCTGGACTGACTTTAGGTCCATCTGTCCAGACAGGCAGCCACTGGCTGAGACAGGATAAGAACAGCCTGGTCAGGAGCTCAGGTTCTGGAGCCAGATGGATGGGAGTGGGAATCCCAGCCCTGTCCCTCCCTAGCTTTGGGACCATGGGCAGGTCCTTGCCCCTAAACCTCAGTTTCCTCATCTGTAATGCCTCCCTCACAGGGCTGTTGTGGTGGCTGCTATTCCTAGTACTAGCGACCATTACTATATGTTTGTTCATTCAGGTGTTTATGGGCCACCTGCTGCATGCCAAGGACCATGATAGGTACTCTGTGGATGTCAGAGGGGAACATGCAGGTCCATGACTCCAACCTGGATGCTTCAGAGAGCTGCCTGGCCCTTCTATCTCTTCTGCCACGCGAGGACACAGTGTTTGCCCTTCCGCTATGCGAAGACGCAGTGAGAAGGCACCATCTTGGAAGCAGAGAGCCGCCCTCACCAGAACGGAGTCAGGTGCCACCTTGACCCTGAACTTCCCAGCCTCTAGAACTGTGAGAAGTAAATTGCTATTATTTATTAATGCTATTATTTATTAATAGCAATTATTAGAATTACCCCATTCTAAGGTATTTTGTTAAAGCACTACAAATGGACTAAGCCAGAGACCCAGGGAGCCTAACATTTTATTTTAATTTTTATTTTTTGAGATGGAGTCTTGTTCTGTTGCCCAGGCTGGGGTGCAGTGGCATGATCTTGGCTCACTGCAACCTCCGCCTCTTGGGTTCAAGTGATTCTCCTGCCTCAGCCTCCCGAGTAGATGGGATTACAGGCCAGCATAACCACACCTGGCTAATTTTGTATTTTTAGTAGAGACAGGGTTTCACCATGTTGGCCAGGCTGGTCTCCAACTCCTGACCTCAGGTGACCCACCCGCTTGGCCTCCCAAAGTGTTGGGATTACAGGCAGGAGCCACCGCGCCTGGCCTAACATGTTTTTACAAGATCACTCTGGTCAACCAGCAAGGAGGCCATGGCAGGGATGTGAGACAGGATGATGGTGGAGACAGTGAGAAAGGGCTGGATTCAATATCTATTTTGGAGGTAATAATAGAACTAATAGAACTTGCTAACGGATTGGATGTAGAATGTGGGGAAAAGGAGAATCAAGGATTGCTCCTGGGTTTGGAGAGTGACCAAGGGTGAATGGAGAAGGCTGAGATGGGGGCTGACACAAAGAACAGATTTTCAGAAAGAACCAATTCCTCTGTTTTGTTTCTTCATGGAAAATGTTATACTATGCAAATATTCACACCAAAGGAACCAGTGTAGTTATATTAACAGGAGACAAAATACAGACTTCCAAGTCCGAAGCAATACTAAAGATGAAAAGAACATTAGATAATGATAAATGATTCCATTCACCAGGAAGACAGAAAAATTCTAACTTATGTGTGCCTACTAAACAACTTCACCCTCTATAAAGCAAACAGACAAACTACAGGTAGAAAGTGAACAGCCACACTTACAACAAGAAATTTTAATACATCTCACCCAGCAATTGATGAATAGACAAAGAAAAATAAATACATAAATAAATAAAGAACAACACAGCTATCAAGTTGGTCTAATGAACATATACAGAACTAACTAAACAAATTGGTTGAACCACATGTGAACTATTAACAAAATATTAACACAAAGCAATTCTTAAGAAATTTTAAAGAATAGGTATCTCAAAAGTATTTCTTCTGACTGCAAAAAATTCAGTTAAAAGTTAATAACAAAAAGAGAACTAAAGGAAGTTTGAAAATTTAAAAATATATATATATTTTGAGACAGCGTCTTGCTCTGTTGCACAGGCTGGAGTGCAGTGGCACAAACATAGCTCACTGCAGCCTCTACTCCTGGGCTCAGGTGATCCTCCTGCCTCAGTCTCTGAGTCACTGGGACCACAGGTACATGCCACTACACCCAGCTAATTTTCTTTTCTTTTTTTTTTTTTTGAGACAGAGTCTCGCTCTGTCATCCAGGCTGGAGTGCAGTGGTGCAATCTCGGCTCACTGCAAACTCCTCCTCCTGGGTTCAAAGAATTCTCCTGCCTCAGCCTCCCAAGTAGCTGGGATTACAGGCACCTATCACCACACCTGGCTAATTTTTATATTTTAGTAGAGATGGGGTTTTACCATGTTGCCCAGGCTGGTCTTGAACTCCTGACCTCAGGTGATCCATCTGCTTTGGCCTCCCAAAGTGCTGGTATTACAGGTGCTGGGATGAGCCACCACGCCTGGCCCAGCTAATTTTTAGAAAATGTTCTGTAGAGAGGGGGTCTCACTTTGTTGCCTAGGCTGGTCTCAAACTTCTGGCCTCAAGCAATCCTCCCACCTCAGCCTCCCTAAGTGCTGGGATTACAGATGTGAGTCACCACACCTGGCCTTAAAAATATTTTTTAAAACAACCCATAGATGAAAGAAAGAATTATAATGGAAATTAATAAATAGCTGAAAGTGAATGATCACCAAATAACACAAATGAAAACATATAAGACAGCTAAGTAATACTTAGAGGAAAACATATAGCTTTAAATACTTATAATAGAAAATAAGAAATAATAGAAATTAATAAGCTAAGCAATAAATGATAAGAAGCCAGAAGAAACATGTCACAAAAACATATCCATGAACAGATCAAAACTGGAACCTGATACTTCAAAATGGGCTAAAAGACAGTAAAAAGTGATGCAGGACAAGAAAAAACAACATAAAACCTAATTAGAAAAACTCAGACACAGAAAAGAATTATATATATTTTTAAAAAGCAAAATTCATTTCAGAAGTGAAGAATAAATCAGAAGGAATGCAAGAACAAATTAACACAATAGATGATGCCTTAAAAGAAACAGAAGGCAAGAAGAAGGAAAGTTAAAAAAATATATAAAAGCTAAAATTATAGAACTTCCAGAAGAAAGCATAGAAGAAAAATCTTCGTGACCCTGGGTCGGGCGAATATTCCTTAGGACACCAAAAGCATTAACTGTTGAAGGAAAAAAATCTGATATATTAGTCCACGAGGGCTGCCATGGTAAGACACCACAGGCAGGGTGGCTTCAGCAACAGAAATCTGGAGGCTGGAAGTCCAAGATCAATGCATCAGCAGGTTTGGTTTCTACTGAGGCCTCTCTCCTTGGCTTGCAGATGGCCGTCATCTTGCTGTGTCCTCACAAGGCCGTTCTTCTGTGTGCATGCGCTCTTGGTGTCTTCCTCTTCTTATAAAGACACCAGTCCTATTAGATTAGGGCCCACCCTTATGATCTCATTTTACTTTAATTACCTCCTTAAAGGCTCATCTCCAAATAGTCACTTAGAGGTTAGGGCTTCAACATATGAATTTGTGGGGTAGAGTATAATTCAGTCTATAACACCTGATATACTGGATTTTATCAAATTAAAATATTTTTCTCTTCCAAAAAAAAAAAACCCACCGAAAAAGCCTAAAGAAAATGAAAAGGCCAGCCACTGGGGAAAAAAATCACAATACATACACTGATAAAGGATTTGTATTCATAGATAACTCAATAATAAGAAAATAAATGACCTAATAAAAAGTGGAAAAATATTTGAATAGTCACTTCACAAAAGATATATGAATGGCCAATAAGCACATGAAAACATGTTCAACATCATTCATCATTAGGGAGTTGTAAATTAAAGCCATAATAAAATGCTACTACATACTCACTAGAATGGTTAAAATGAAAAAGACTGATAATACTAAGTGTAACAAGCACATGGAGTAACTAGAACTCTCATGTATTGTTGGTGGCAATGAACAATGGTACAGTCACTTTGGAAACAGCTCGACAGTTCCCTGTAATAGTACACATTCATTACCTAATCTCCTAAATCTTAACCCTAGATCCATTTTTCTTCTCCCTCCCTCCCTCCCTCCCTCCTTCCCTCCCTCTCTTTCTTCTTTCCTTCCTCCCCTCTCTCTCTTTTTTTTAGAGACAGAGTCTCACTCTGTCACCCAGGCTGGGGTGCAGTGGTGCAATAATAGTTCACTGCAGTCTAAAACCCCTGGGCTCAAGGGATCCTCCCACCTCAGCCTCCTGAGATGCCAGGGCTACAGGTGTACGCCACCATGCCTGGCTAATTTTGAAAAGTTTTTGTAAAGATGGGGTCTCACTATGTTGCCCAGGCTGATACTCGTAGATCTTTATCTAAGAGAAATGAAAACATATCCACACAAAGACTTGTACATGAATGTTCACAGCAGCTTAATTCATAATAGCCCTATTATGGACGAATTGAGTTCCCCCAAAATTCATATGTTGAAGACCTCATCCCCAGTGGTATTGTGTTTTGAGATAAGAGCTTTAAAGAGGTAATTATGGTTAAATGAAGTAATAAGGCTGGGGCCCTAATCAAGTAGGACTGGTGTACTTATAAGAAGAGGAAGAGACACCAGAGTGAACACACACAGAGAAAAAGCCACGTGAGGACACAGCAAGAAGTCAGCCATCTGCTAGCCAAGGAGAGAGGCTTATGGAGAAACTAAACCTAGCAACGCCTTGACCTTGGACTTCCAACCTCCAGAATTTTGAGAAAATAAAATTCTGTTGTTTACCCAGACTGTGGTATTTTGTTATGGCAGCCCTAGCAAACCAGTGCAGATTTGGGCACCAGAAATGAGGTGCTGAGGTAATCAATACCTAAAAATGTGGAAGTGGCTTTGGAATTGCATAATGGGTAGAATCTTGAAGTTTGAAGTGCATGTTAGAGAAAGCCTATATTGCCTTAAAAAGACTATTGGTAGGAATATAGACATTAAAGGTGATTCTGGTGAGGTCTCAGGTGGAAAAGAGGAATGTGTTATTGGAAACTGGAGGAAAGGTGATCCTTGTTATAAAGTGGCAAAGAACTGGTTGAATTGTCTTCTAGTGTTTTGCAGAAATTAGAAGTTAAAAGATCATTGGCTAGCCATCTCAAAAATGATAATATAAAATAAATAACAAAAAGATAATTTAAAAGACATAAACTTGGATGCTTAGCAGAAGAGATTTCTAAGCAAAGTGCTGAAGGTACAACCTGGTTTCTTCTTACTGCTTATAGTAAAATGTGAGAGAAGAGATATATGAAAGGAATTGGTAAGCAAAAAGGAACTAGAACTTGAAGCTTTGGAAAATTTTCAGCCTATCCACATTGCAAAAAAAAAAAAAAAATGAGAAAGCATGTTCTGGGGAGGACACTAAGGTTGTGGCTAGAACAACCTTTTGATAAAGAGATCAGAGGTGCAATTCATAGACTTAATCAGCCATTTAAGCAGAAATTAGACATACTGATGGGATTATACCAGCAGAGGCACTGCCAGCTTTGACTAAAGGGGACAGAGATGGGACAGAATGAAGGAAGGCTGTTGGACTTCTGGGATTCTAAAGAAAGGGACAAGAGCTGGAGCTATTTGGCTGTGAACACTCAATATCCTTCAAGTATAGGGAAAAATTTCCTGGAAGATGATTCAGAGATCAGCAGGGTTGTCACTGCCACCAAAGACCTGGAGGCAACACTGTCCCCTCCTTAGTTTCAGCAGGCTAGGCTGCTGCTAACCAGTGACTCGAGGGTAGGGTCACCACCCAGGGCAAAGGGGGTAGGGCTGCCGCCCCAGTGGGCCCAAAGGGCAGAGCACTGAGCCAAAGAGGGCTATTCTTGAAACTTAAAATCTAGTGGAATTTGCCCTGCGAGGTTTTAGACTTGCTTGGGACCTGTCACTCTTTCCTTCTTTCCTATTTTTCTCTTTTGGAATGGGAAAGTCTATCCCATGCATGTCCCATCACTTTATTTTCAAAGCACATAACCTGTCTGGTTTCACAGGTTCATAGGTGGAGAGGAATTTGGCCTTAGGATGAGTAACACCTCCAGTCACACCCATACCTGATTTAGATGAGACTTTGGACTTAGAGTAGATGCTGAAATGGGTTAAGAGTTTTGGGGCTAGCCAGGTGCAGTAGCTCATGCCTGTAATCCCAGCCCTTTGGGAGGCCAAGGCAGGCGGGTCACCTGAGGTCAGGAGTTCAAGACCAGCCTGGCTAACACGGTGAAACCCCATTTCTACTAAAAATATAAAAAATTAGCCAGGCGTGGTGGCGCATGCCTGTAATCCCAGCTACTCAGGAGGCTGAGGCAGGAGAATCTCTTGAACCCGGGAGGCAGAGGTTGCAGTGAGCTGAGATCACACCATTACACTCCAGCTTGGGCAACAAGAGCAAAACTCTGTTTCAAAAAAAAAAAAAAAAAAAGAGAGTTTTGGGGCTGTTGGGAGGGGGTGAATGTATTTTGCACATGAAAAGGACACAAATTTTGGGAGTCCAGAGGGCAAGCATATGGCAGCCCTAGCAAATGAATACCTGCCCAGAACTGGAAGCAACCCAAATATCCACTGACGGGAAAATGGATTAACAAATGTTATACATAGTCATACAATGGCATTACTACTCAGCAATACAAAGGAATTAACTACTGATACATGTAACAATGTGGGTGAATTTCAGAAACATTATGCTGAGGGAAAGGAGCCAGACACAAAAGGGTACATACTATACACATCCATTTATATGAAATTCTGGAACAGGCAAAGTTTAATCCACAGTGTCAGAAAGCAGATCTGTGGTTGCCTAGATCTGGAGGCCTGAATGCAAAGTGGATGAGGGAACTTTCTGGGGTGATAGAGAACGTCTTACATCTTGATTGTGGTGGTGGGTACGTGGGTGCACACTTTTGTCAAAACTCATCAAATTGTATACTTTAAAATGGGAACAGTTTATTCTATATACATTTTAACTCAATAATGTTGGTTTTAAAAGAAAATTGGAATTAATTCAGCAAGGCAAGCTATGATAAGAAATGTGCACTCTTAGCTACAAACATGTCAGCAGATTAGAGTTTCAGGAAAAATAAATGTAACTAAGAGAAAGATTACAAATAAGATGCTGAATAATCTCACACATGGAAGCACACAGTTTTTTAAAAACTCAAGAGTGAAACCTATTTCATTTAGAGAGCAGAATAGTAGATAGACAGATAAAAGACATTTGAAAGAAAAAGACAAATATTCTCTCCTTTTTCTTTAATTTGAGACGGTGCCTCGCCATGTTGCCCAGGCTGGTCTCAAACTCCTGGGCTCAAGCGATCCTCCTACCTATGCCTCACGAAGTCTTGGAATTATAGGTGTGAGTCTCTGTGCCCAAAAGACAAATACTGAACACAGAAAAAGAAGATCCAACATACAAGTGATATGAGTCCCTAAAGAAGAAAATCAAAACAAGAGAATAGAACAAATACTAAAACTATAATTTAAGAAAACCTTCCTAAAATAAAAATGACTTGGAACCATGTATTAAGTGAGAATATTGAGTGCCTAAAAATATCAACTCAGAATGAATGAGCAATACCAACACACAGTCAAATAAAATTACTAGATTTTAAAGAAAAAGCAACAACCCTTTGTTAGTCAGGGTTCTCCAGAGGAACAGAACTAATAGGTTATACGTATATATGAAAGGGAGTTTATTAAGGAGAATTGGCTCACACGATCACAAGGCGAAGTCCCACGATAGGCCGTCAGCAAGGTGGGAAAGAAAAAAGCCATAGTGACTCAGTCCGAATCTGAAACCCTCAAAACCAGGGAAGCTGAAAGTGCAGCCTTCAGTCTGTGACCAAAGATCCGAGAGCCCCCAGCAAACCACTAACTTAAGTCCAAGAGTCTAAAGGCCAAAGAAACCGGAGTGTGATGTTCGAGGGCAGGAGGAGCAGAAGGAAGCATCCCGCACGGGAGAAAGAAGGAAGCTGGAAGACCCAGCAAGCGAAGCTATCCCACCATCTGCCACCTGCTTTCCAGCCAGCCTGGCAGCCAGTTGGGTTGTGCCCACCCACACTGAGTGAGGACGAGTCTTCCATTCCCAGTCCACTGACTCAAATGTCAGTCTCCTCTGGCAACACCCTCACAGACACACCCAGAAACAAAACTTTAACAGCCATCTAGGCATCCTTCAACCCAATTAAGTTGACACCTAATATTAACCATCACAAACCCTTTGGGCGAAAAGAGCAAGAAACTATTAAGAGGCAAGTATGTATGTTTTGGGATAAAGAAAATGAGTAATTATGGGTCATTCTAGTTCTATCATCTCCCCTGTCCTTGAGAAACAGGATTCTCAGTGTGAAAGAAAGAAAATATAGATGTACCATAGAAGTCAGGTAAAAATCCTAAGGAACTAAATTGAGATGGGAAGCACCCGTATAACTCATTAGGCATTTTATCTTAAAAATTATGTACATGTAGGCCAGGTGCGATGGCTCATGCCTGTAATCCCAGCATTTTGGGAGGCCGAGGGGGGCAGATCACTTGAGGTCGGGAGTTCGACACCAGCCTGGCCAACATGGTGAAACCCTGTCTCTACTAAAAATACAAAAATTAGCCGGGTATGGTGGTGGGCGCCTGTAATCCCAACTACTTAGTAGGCTGAGGCAGGATAATCTCTTGAACCCAGGAGGTGGAGGTTGCAGTGAGCCGAGATCATGCCACTGCACTCTGGCCTGAGTGACAGAGTGAAGCTCTGTCTAAAAAAAAAAAGTATGTACATGTGTGTGTCTATGTGGTATGCACACATCACTCTGTTCACTGAAAAGACCAAAAGCAATAGCTAAGTAGTGATCAGCATAGCTAGCATGCAGATTACAGTCTTTATAACCATTTCTTACTAAATTGAGAAACGGCTGACTGCAGGTTTTAGGTCAGGAATTGTACCAGAGGGACCTGGAACATCTTGTCGTAATGGACAGCTGGAAAGGTATCTGTTAAATCTGGAAAGATTTAACTTGACCACTAGGGTCAAGTTAAAAGGACTCAGGAGCAAGCTTGATGAGACTCCCACTGGACAGAGATGAGGCAATTCAAGCTTCAATGAGCAGAGTACGTCGCAATAGACTGAAACCACCAAATGTGTTTAAATGCCTGAGTTCATAATGATAATAATAAACTAGCGATCACCTTTGGGAGATGATAAGGAACCAATTCATTATCTTGAAAATTGATAAAGGAAAATAATTAAGCATTTATCGTCTCTTGCCTATTTGAATAGTATGACTGGATATCAAATACCAGATGAGAGGATACATCTCTTTATAAAATAATTCCAACTAACAAATGAAAAAAATTATATAATTAGAATATCACCATTTTACAACCCCCACAGTTGTTTCAAAAGTATAAAAGACATGAAAAATATCATAGAAGTTCAGAGGATAGATTTTCTTTCTTTTTAGGATCTTGCTCTGTTGTCCAGGTTGGAGTGCAGTGGTGTGATCTCAGCTTACTGCAACCTCCATCTCCTGGGCTCAAGTGATCCTCCCCACCTCAGCCTCCCAAGTAGCTGGGAACACAGGCACATGCTACTACACTTCACTAATTTTTTGTATTTTTTTTTTTTTTTTGTAGAGACAGGGTTTCACCATGTTACCCAGGCTGGTCTCGAACTCTTGGACTCAAGCAATCTGGCCACCCACCTCGGCCTCCCAAAGTGCTGGGATTACAGATGTAAGCCACCATGCTTGGTCCTAGAGGATAGACTTTCAACTCCTTAATAAATTTATTCCAGCCATACTACGCCCAGCTGTGTGACTTTGAGCAACATGCACCCTTCGTGCTTCAGTCTCCTCCTCTGTAAAGAGGCGTACTGAACTTGTCCTCAGAGAGCTGCTGTGAGATTAAGTTCATTACGTGTGTTGACACAGTGCCAGCCACACAGTAAATATTAGGTGTTTTCTGGCACCTGATAGCGCTCTTGCTTTTGAAAGCTCTCTTGCAGTCTGTCCCTGCTCAAGCCAGGCTCCCATCACTCACATGTGGATTCCACACATGGAGGGATGACGTGATGGAACAGGAAGGGCACAAATGTTGGAGTCGGACCCGAGTTCCCCTTCTGGCTCCATGACGTCCTTCCTCAGACAAGACACAGCACCCTCTGAGCTCAATCCCCTCACCTCTAGAATGGGGAAAACACAGAGCCTGCCTGGTCACATTGGGAGAAGGAAGTGAAATATTCACGTAGGGCCCTTAGCCCTTGGCCTGGCACAGGACGGGTCCTGAGGACACGGTGGTCCCCTCCTCTTCCTGCTTTCCCCTCCTCACCAACTCCAGGTGAATCCTCCCAAGCTTCTGCTTCTATCATCTCACTGTCTTGCTAAAGAACTTCGAACGATTCCCATCTATGTTCGAAGATGGTGGATCTGCTTCCATTGTCAGATTTCTCTGGATTCGCTGTGGCTGCCTGGGCTTCCAAATTGAGAATGATCCCATCGGGAAAAGTGTGACCATTTGGCCAGGCGCGGTGGCTCACGTCTGTAATCCCAACACTTTGGGAGGCTGAGGTGGGTGGATCACCTGAGCTCAGGAGTTCGAGACCAGCGTGGGCAACATGGAGAAACCTCGTCTGTACTAAAAACACAAAAATTAGCCAGATGTGGTGGCATATGCCTGTAATCCCAGCTACTCTGGAGGCTGAGGCAGGAGAATCACTTGAACCCAGGAGGCGGAGGTTGCAGTGAGCCGAGATCAAGCCACTGCACTCCAGCCTGGGTGACAGAGCAAGACTCTGTCTCAAAAAAAAAAAAAAAAAAAAAAAAAAAGAGAAAAAAAGTGTGATCATTGAGGGATGCCTAATTGCCCAGGTAACAGCTCCTCTGCCGTGTACCTAGTTGCCTCACTGATCAGCTGGGACAGCTCCAAGCACCTCATCCAGCCACTTGAGAATTTCATCCTCTGGCCCCCACAGCTACATCCATGCCCCACACCAACTTTCCTCAAAGACTTACCCCCGCCCCGGCAGACTGGTCACCTGTACACTGCTCTTCATTCAACATCTTCCCCACCTCCAGACCTTTATCAAAAGCCCCTCTCCAAATGCCGGCCACATGCCATCTCCCGTAGGGCCCAGAGAGCTAGCCAGTGCTGCCCACACTGGGTGCAGCTGTCCCAGAGAAGCCCCTCCAGCCCCCACCCACCCCCTCAGTCTTCCCATCCACCAGCCGAGAGAGTCCCCTCTACCTCTGATAGGCCACAAAATAGGTCACATCCTGGGGGTTGCCAAGCCCTGGGAGCCATGTCAGGTACACGCTGAAGTTCTGGGAGAGCAGCGTCACATTCTGGGGAGGGGCCAGACGGGGCCTTCCTGGGGGAAAGAAAGGGGTCATGAAGCCTGGAGCTCCTGGCTGGTCTTGACTCAGGCCATCCCAAGCTGAGGGGCAGCACGAAGGGCAGGCAGGTGCTCACTGAGTTTGAGGAACCAGGAGCCACTGACTGGCTGTACTGCAGCCCTTATGCCATGAGAGAAGACCCTTTGCCAGGAGGGGAGGCTCCTGCACACTCTGGGACCAGAGGGTTCCAGCAGAACACCACGGAACAGGAACCTAATGGCCTCCAGGAGGGAGCATCCTTGAGGATATCAAGGACCAGGGGCTCTGTCCTGTTCTCAGCCACATCCCCAGAGCCTGCCTGCCATGGCCTCAGCACATAGTAGGTGCACAATAAACATCTGTTGAGTAAATGAATGAATATTACAATAACATGGGTTACACCAAAGGCTTCCTGACCGGTCTCCCTGCTTCCAACCTTGTGTAAGGGAGATGACACAGCAAAGGTTGCTGCCTAGGCATTAGAAGTAGATGCCACACTCAGATGGCCCAAGCCAGTGGCCAGAGATAAGAACTTCGAGGCATCTCTCCCTCCCGGCAAACTGGGCTCCCCACTTCCCACCCATTCCTTTAAAGGGATCATTCAAGCATTTGCCCTCAAACTTAACCTGACCCACACCCTAGTCCCTTATATAATATACTTCTCATTGCCACAAGCTCTCACTTTCTTTTTGCCTGACTCTTCATTCCTGCTTCATGTAGCCCAGGATGGAGGATGACCCTCCCTACTCATTGCACCTTCCCTGCTCAGGATCTGTAAGTAATAAGCCTTTGAACTTGTTTTGCATTGAGGTGGTGTACTGAATTTGCACCTTCCATCTCAGGAACCCAGGCCCAGCCCAGGCCTGGTTTTCCCTGGGTTGCTGGGAACACAGTCTGGCTCCCAGCGCCAGAGCAATGGTCAGACAGGCATAAACTTGGACATGGATCAGACAAGAGTCACAGGGACGCCTGCCAGTATAAACAAGTGTGAAGGACCCCCAGCCATGGGTTAGACAGCTAGGCTATTAGGCTGTCCGCCAGGTAAGAAGTATTTCATGGGCCGGGTGCAGTGGCTCACGCCTGTAATCCCAGCACTTTGGGAGGTCAAGGTGGGCAGATCACCTGAGGTCAGGAATTCAAGACCAATCTTGGCCAACTTGGTGAAACCTCGTCTCTACTAAAAATGCAAAAATTAGCAGAACATGATGGCACAGGGCTGTAATCTCAGCTACCTGGGAGGCTGAGGCACGAGAATTGCTTGAACCCAGGAGGACGAGGTTGCAGTGAGCTGAGATTGTGCCACTGCATTCCAGCCTGGGCAACAGGGCGAGACTCCATTTCAAAAAAAAAAGTATTCCATGAAGGGCACACTGTAAGTACCCACGCCCAGCTCGCTGGCATTATTCATTAGGGCAGGCTTGCCAGCCACTCTGCTACTGGAACCCTAATTTAGCTGGAGGCTCTCAAAAGCCCTCGTCCCAAGGTGGATGATCACTAAATCCACAGTTGGAGGCATGTTACTATGGAAGTTTAGGTGACACCTATATTCATTATTTATTTCACAATTTCATTTTTGTATTCACATTTCAGATTTGTGAATGCAGTTTTTTTCCTGAAAATTCATTTTAACTTGAAAGTATGTTTTTAATTCCCCTGATGTAATTAATGGACTATGTGCATATTTATACCTAGGTGTGCTTACATGTTAATAATGTATTCACATAGTTGTGAGAATTTCATATTGGACTCCATAGTGGTAAAAAAATAAATACAGGCCGGGCGTGGTGGCTCATGCCTGTAATCCCAGTACTTTGGGAGGCTGATGTGGGCGGATCCCGAGGTCAGGAGTTCGAGACCAGCCTGACCAACATGGTGAAACCCTGTCTCTACTAAAAACACAGAAATTAGCCAGGCGTGGTGGTGCACGCCTGTAATCCTAGCTACTCAGGAGGCTGAGGCAGGAGAATCGCTTGAATCCGGGAGGTGGAGGTTGCAGTGAGCAGAGATCACACCACTGTACTCCAGCCTGGTGACACAGTGAGACTCCATCTCAAATAAATAAATAAATAAATAAGTAAGTAAACACAGCATCTGTCATATACATTTCTTTTCTGTTGGTTTAAGAAAATATCTGACAGCTTTACCTACTTCTGCAGGTTCATCCAAGCCCAGATATTACTGAACGAATATATTGATGTAGAGTATGTGTTATTTTGTTTTCAGTTCTGCTCTAGATCATAACTATGTAAAAAACACTGTCATAATCAGTTATACTAAAATTCATGAGCCCAAATGTAAGATGAAAAGTCTGCACTGTAGTCTAAGGTCATTGCTCTATCAATAATTACCAGAAGAGCTTTATGATAGAAACACCAGAAAACACCTCATACTATTAAAAGGCTTTTTCCCCATTAAAAAAAAAATACAGGTCGGGCATGGTGGCTGACACCTGTAATCCCAGCACTTTGGGAGATCAAGGCAGGAGAATCATTTGAGACCAGGAATTTAAGACTTGCCTGGGCAACATAGTGAGACCACATCTCTACAAAATAAATTTTTTAAAAAATTAGCAGGGCACAATGGTGAGAGTAAGGAGGCTGAGGTGGGAGTTTCGCCTGAGCCCAGGAGTTCAAGGCTGCCGTGATTGTGCCACTGCACTTCAGTCTGGCCAACAGAGCAAGACCCTGTCTCTACGAAACAGACAAATATACAAAACACCTTGCCTTCAGTCCATTCTCCACGTAGCAGGAAGGATTAAAAATGAAAATCACATCATGTTCGTCTTCTGCTTAAGCCCTCTAAAGGCTTCCATCTCACTCCAGGTAAACTCAAAAGTCTTTATTATTTTTATTTTATTTTGAGGCAGAGTCTTACGCTGCCACCCAGGCTGGAGTACAGTGGCACAATCTCAGCTCACTGCAACCTCCACCTCCCGGGTTCAAGCGATTCTCCTGCCTCAGCCTCCAGAGTAGCTGGGATTACAGGCATGTGCCACCAGACCTGGCTAATTTTTGTATTTTTAGTTGAGACGAGGTTTCACCATGTTGGCTAGGCTGGTCTCGAACTCCTGACCTCAGGTGATCCACCCACCTTGGCCTCTCAAAGTGCTGGGGTTACAGGCCTGAGCCACTGTGCCTGGTCTAAACTCCAAAGTCTTTACAATCACCACCAAGGCCCTACCCAATCTGACCCACCACTCCTCCCTTGTTCCCATATCTCCATCCACACAGGACTTTTTGCCCTTCCTGGAGCACCCCAGCCACACTCCCAACTCCAGGCCTTTGCACACGCTGTTCCCTCATGCTGTTCCCTCTGCCTTAACAGTTCTGCCCCTGGATATCCACCTGGCTCACTCCTTTGCTGTTTTCACATTCCTTTGATGTCACTGTCTCGAGGACACTTTCCCTGACTCCCTTTAACAGACCTCTATTCCCCTCTGTGGCACATTTTCCTACTCACTGTTAATCTTCATCTTCTGAAATATGCATCTGATTACACCACTCCCCAGTTTCATGCCCTTTCCTTGGCCTCAGAATAAAGTCCACATTTGTTATTGAGGTGTGTGAGGCCCTGCCTGACCTGGCCTGGCCTGGCCAGGCCGTCTTGCTGCTCTCTCCCCAACAGCTACCCTACAGGCTCACCAGGCAATCTTCCTGCTCGATGTTGCCAAGCCACTGCATTCTTCTGGATGTTTTTAAACCCAGGTGTCTTTGACTGCCTGGTATTCACCACCTAGTCTTTGAAATATTTGATTCAAATGTCACTTCCTCCAGGGAATCTTCCTTGACATATCTACGAGGTGATGATGATGATGATAATGATGATGATAATAATAGCAGCTAAGGCCGGGCATGGTAACTCACCCCTGTGATCCCAGCATTTTGGGAGGCAGAGGTAGGCAAATCACCTGAGGTCAGGAGTTTGAGACCAGCCTGGCCAACATGGTGAAACCACGTCTCTTCTAAAAATACAAAAATTAGTTGGGCATGGTGGCACACGCCTGTCATCTCAGCTACTTGGGAGGCCGAGACACGAGAATTGCTTGAACCCGATAGGTGGAGGTTGCAGTGAGCCGAGATTGCGCCACTGCACTCCAGCCTGGGTGACAGAGTGAGACTCTGTCTCAAAATAAATAAATAAAATAATAATAATAATAATAGCAGCTAATGTGTATTGTGTTCTATGAGCCAGGTTCTGTGCTAAACAGTTTACCTGCACTTTCTCTTTCAATCCTCATTACATCCCTAGGAGGTAGGTATTCATTATAATAATTATAATCATTACAGATGGGAAAACCAAGGCCCTCTCAGCTATTAAGTTGTAGAATCAGATTCAGTCCAGGCCTAGCCAACTCCAAAGTCCGAGCTCTTGACTGTACTTTGTCTTCTAGGTTCTCATGGGGTCTATTGAGCTTTATGATTCCAACTATTCCATCTATTGACCACTACGAGTCAAACAAGATCTGTTGACCACGGTGTGCCAGGGGTTTCAAAGAAGAACACAACTTCATTCCTGCCCTATAGGAGCTCATGGTGCCATGGAGAATTCAGGGTCCTGAAGTGTCCCAGGTGCCATGATGGAAATCCATACAGGTTGCAAAATGGCATCAGGGAGGGAGGGTCCAGTTCTGTGGATGGCTGTCCCCAGCCTGGGCTGCCTACCCATCACCTTCTAGACCCAAAAGTGGGTGCCTGCTTCCACCTCATCCTGTGTCCTCTAGCTGGGACTGTATCACTACGAGGCTAGTGCTATTACTACTCCCAGCTTCTGGACTTCCTAACGGGTGACCAGCAGGAGGCCAGGCTGTCTGCAAGCCACTTGTAAGGTATCCTATGGGCAGGACAGTCCCCAGATTCGAGCTAGGTCACATGAGAAAAACAGCAGCTAGAGCAACTTTCCTCTGTGAAGCCTTCAAAGGATGCCAGGCACTAGTCTGGCTCTTTACATGTAAAACCTCAATCACCCTTGGGACAGACCACCCTATGGGGTAGGTGTCATTCATTCTGCTTCCATGGAAAGGGTGCTAGGCTCAGAGACAGATGCTAACTAACTTGCCTGAGGCTACACAGTCAGTTTGTGTGGGAGCCAGTATTTGAACTTAGATCTGGCTGTACTTACTCCTAAATCATCACACCATAGTTAGTGTTGTGTATATTAAATACTTATCAGGTGAAAGTACAAGAAGGTCTGGGCTTGACAGTGAAAGGGGAACAGAAGACCCCACCCTCCCTCCACACACAGGTACACGGTCCCTCATCAGCCACAGAGAACGCTGCTGTGGGCACTGGGGGCTGGAGCATCCCTGGCTGGCCTAGTGACCCAGTGGATGGACAGCCTGTCCCAGGTGCCTACCCTGGAGGCCAAAGCTAGCCAGGCTTGCTTTAGCCCGTCTTTTCTCTTCTGTGTGCCTCACCTTTGCCGTCCTTCTTGAGGAATTCCCTGAATTGCTCCAAGCCTCAGTTTTCCCATCGGAAAAGTAAGAATAATATCTACCTCCTAGGATGGCTGGGTCGTGAGGCTTCCAGAATAATGCGGTGCCTGGCACAAAGAAGTTGCTGAATAAATATAGGCTTTTATGATGATTGGATTATGCCCAGGGACCTTTACAGCTCTTTAAACTGTGAGTCCAAGACTAGGAAAATATCCTGGGGGCAATTTCTGGACCTTCTCTTCCCTGCTTTGGTTGGAGTCGTGGGCGGTGAGGTTTGGTGGTTGGGTCCTACGGCGAGGAATTTTGTACCTGACACCTTACTTATCAGTAGAGGTGGGAAAACAACAACAACAACAACAACAACAACAACAACCACCACCACCACCACCACCACCACCAAAAGAAAGGCGTCTTGTTAGAAAGCAGGGCACAGGCGACCAGAGCTCCGTCCCACCGGAGGCCTGGCAGGAACGGGAAGGGACATCAATCGGTCCCACTTTCCCTACTGTCCACACTTTAGGGTCAAGTGTGGTTTTCACGCAGGGATCAGTGCTTTCTTTAGGAAACATTAAAAAGCACTTTATTAAAAAATATGCAGTATCAAACTGCCGCTGTCTTTTTTCTCCAGTTCTCCTGAAGCTGGAAGCATTAGGAAACTGGATTCGTTTCCTGCGGGAGAGGAATATCAAAGACCCGGTTCTGTTCAGTCCTGGGAAGAAACAAACTGGGGGCGCGTAGGCAGGGCCGATTCGCACCCGGCTCGGGTGGCTGCGGACCCCGTGCCTGTCCCAGGAGCTCCGGGTCCGAGGGTGGGCGCGGCCCGGCCCGGGGAGCCCTCTTCCCCCTCCCTCCCGTGGCCCCGCGCACTTACCTGGAGCGGCCTGCAGCAGGCACAGGAGCAGGGGGCCCCAGCGCTCGGGCCCCGCCATGGCCTTCCCGCCGCGGCGTCCCCGCCCGGGCCCAGGTCCCCGCCTCCCGCCTCCCGCCTCCCGTCTCCTAGCCCACCGCGGGCAGGTGACGCAGTCGGCAGCCAATGGCCCGCAGAGCCGCGGTCCCGTCCCTGCCGCCCAGGATTCACTGAGAAGGTCCCTGGGGACAGCCCCGCCCCGGGGGGGGGGGGGGGGAGCGCGCCGGCCCCCGCGCTCGAAACTCGCCCGTACCTCTGCTTCATCTGCACTTAGTTTTGTTTTACTCAATTCCCGGAAAAAAAAAAAATCAGTAAATCCGTGCACGGGGGAAGGGCAGGGGAGGGGAAGAAACCGGCTGATGATCAATAACCCACGGCCAGTCCAGTGCTCCAGGACGGGCCATTTTGGCAGGATTAGGGAGAGTTCAAGGCCGGTTTGGCTACGCGGCCTCAATGCCATTGGCGGGATCCGAGCGCGTTTCTGAGCCGGATGCTGAGCTCAGCGCCTTACACACGCGATTCCCTTTAATGCCCCCGGGGATCCCGGCGGATCCGTGCTGCCCTTCTCCACGTACTTCTCTCCCGGGGAGCGGCAGGCCCCAGAGCTTCAGGTGCTTGTTCTGGGGAAAGCTGTCTTTCTGACCCCGAAGGCTGTGGTGTTCACCTGGACAGTAGTAGCTTCCCAGTAAGGCACACGCCTCGACGCGCAATATTATGCGGCCCTTTAGGAGGACGTTGCCGAATGGTGTGTATCGACACCGAGGTGTTTGCAACACACTGAGAAACAGAAAAGCGAGTGCTAAAACATAGGCCCATTAAAAAAGTGTGTGTGTAGCCGGGCGCGGTGGCTCACGCCTGTAATCCCAGCACTTTGGGAGGGTGAGGCGGGTGGATCGCCTGAGGTCAGGAGTTGGAGACAAGCCTGGCCAACATGGTGAAACCCCGTCTCTACTAAAAATACAGAAAATCAGCCGGGCGTGGTGGCACTCACCTGTAATCCCAGCTATCAGGGAGGCTGAGGCAGGAGAATCGCTTGAACCCAGGAGGCGGAGGTTGCAGTGAGCCGAGATCGCGCCACTGCACTCCAGCCTGGGCGACAGAGTGAAACCCAGTTTCAAAAAAAAAAAAAATTGTGTGTGTGTGTGTGTGTGTGTGTGTGTGAGTCTGTCTGTATGCATAGAAAGATATTTGGAATAATAATTACCAAAATATTAATGGTTGTTGTCTTTGGGTGATGAGGATTTTCTTTTTCAACTTTCTTCTTTTCTGATCATATTTCGTTTCCAATTTTTTGATAATTATTTGAAACTGGGATCAGCTTTGGTCCCATCAGTTTTTGGAAGAGAAAATGATTTTCACAGAGCTTGGTGGGTCCAAAAGTTGCTCTGAGTTTAACCGCGGGGGAAATTTCTTTTGGAAATTTCAGGATGCTTCTGGGACTAGCATCAAGGCTTCTGCTTAATCAGGATTTTTTTTCTTTTTTTTTTTTTTAGACGAAAGCTCTGTCGCCCAGGCTGGAATGCAATAGTGTGATCTTGGCTCACTGCAACCCCGCCTCCTGGGTTCAAGCTATTTTCTCACTTCAGCCTCCCAAGTAGCTGGGATTACAGGCACCTGCCATCATGCTCAGCTAATTTTTGTAGAGATGGGGTTTCACCATGTTGGGCAGGCTGGTCTTGAACTCCTGACCTCAGGTGACCTCAGCCTCCCAAAGTGCTGGGATTACAGGCATGAGCCACTGTGCCTGGCCTTAATTAGGATCTCTTAACAAAGCCCTGCTCACAGAGGACGCAATTCCACCTCAAAGGCGCAGGGTGGAGGAGGATGGAAGAGCAGCAGGCACGGTCAGTGTTGGTATCTTGGGATCTCTGAAATGTTGACTGCTGACTTTCTTTTCTCCTTCCTTCCTTCCTTTCTCTCTTTCTTTCTTTCTTTCCTTTCTTCCTTCCTTCCTTCCTTCTTTTTTCTCTCTCTTTCCTTCTTTCTTGCTTTCTTATTTTCTTGCTTTCTTTTTTTTTGACAGAGTCTCACTCTCACCCAGGCTGGAGTGCAGTAGCGTGATCATGGCTCACTGCAACCTCTACCTACTGGTTCAAGCGATTCTTATGCCTCAGCCTGCCAAGTAGCTGGGACTACAGGCGTAAGCCACCATGCCCAGCTAATTCGTGTATTTTTAGTAAAGACGGGGTTTCGCCATGTTGGCCAGGCTAATCTCGAACTCCTGGCCTCAAGTGATCTGCCCACCTCGGCCTTCCAAAGTGCTGGGATTATAGGCATGAGCCATGCACCCGGCCCTGAAATGTTGACTTTCATTTCCACCCAGCAACTGCAACTCTTTCAGACCCGGAATCCCACTGCGCTTGGAGCGGTTCAACAGCAGGGACAGAAATATCTTCATTTGCCACCTGCTCCACCCATGGGCTCCTGTGCTATGCATCTGAAACCCGCACTTGCTCTTTTTTGACAATTTGTTTCTCACATGTTTGTTCTCTTGTTCCTCTTCCCCCACCTCCCCGCCCACGCATAGTTTCGAGTTAGGAAATTGTGTGTTCAGATGCCTTGATCCTTCAAGAGACATTTTGTGACTATGAGCTTGGCCAAGTTGGATCTTTCAAAACCTTAAAAAAAATGTCATCTATAGATGCCGGTCAGAAAATCTCAGCCAGTTACCACGACCTTGCTTCTACTTAGGTCCTAAATACACTGCTTCAATTTTTTTCAGGTATCTCAAATACAATCCATCCATTCTGGAATAAAATGAATATATCTCTATTGATATCTCTTTATCCCAAACAGCCGACTGCACGACTCTTTATTGAGTCTTTGTTATATAATGGCACTGCAGTTTACATACAGTATTTAATCTTCACAACAACCCTATGAGGTGGATATTATTAATATCCCCTTTTAACAGATGAAACTCGGAGAGGTTACATCCTTGCTTAGGTCACACAGCTAATTATAGTGATAGGGCTGCGATTTGGAACTCAGTCTGTCTGTCCTCAAAGCTTGTGGTTTTAAAACTTCTGCTACCCAGCCTCTTGCTTGCTTAAGGGCAAACAAGAACAAACCTCCCCAGTCTTAATCACTTCCTGATTTGCAAAGATCATGGCGCTAACCTCTCAACTCTCATAAGTGGAACGGTGGGCACTGAAGAGCCAGCTTCCTCTTTGGGTTGGAATATTAGGTATGAAGCAGTGGTGCTGATAAATGTTTCACAACTGGTTGGGGGTTTAGGGGACAGGGGTAAAAGTCCTGCTTTCTTGTGTTTCCCAACCTTCGTGGTGTGAATATCCCCACTGTGGCTGACTTTAAGCTAGCAAATGTGAGGTCACTGAACACAGAGATAAGAAGAAATGTGGCCGGGCACAGTGGCTCATGCCTGTAATCCCAGCACTTTGGGAGGCTGAGGGGGGCGGATCACGAGGTCAGGAGATCAAGACCATCCTAGCTAACATGGTGAAACCCCATGTTTACTAAAAATACAAAAAAATTAGCCGGGTATGGTGGCGGGCGCCTGTAGTCCCAGCTACTCGGGAGGCTGAGGCAGGAGAATGGCGTGAACCCAGGAGGAGGAGCTTGCAGTGAGCCAAGATCACACCACTGCACTCCAGCCTGGGCGGCAGAGAAAGACTCCATCTCAAAACAAAAACAAAAACAAACAAAAAAACAAAACAGAAGAAATGTGCACAATTGGCTCCTGAGCCTGTAGGAGCCAGCTCCAGCACACCACTGGGTGGACGAAGCCAATTTCCCTCACTGTTGGAGGACCCAACATCTGTGGCACCACAGCTGAGCTTTTCTATGTTTAGAACAAACCACATCCCAACCCCTAAGGGCCTATGGGGCTCATGTTAAAAGTCTCTGGTCCATGACTTGAGGCTCAAAATCTCTTATGCAGCTGTTGAAGGTTTTCACAATGTGGCCTCCATCCACCTTTTGAAGTTCCCCACTAGTTCTCTGTGTTCCGGCCACAGAGGCTTCCAGTTCCCTTCTTTCTCTTGCCCCCTGGCCTTTTCAAACACTGGTCCCTGTGGTGGGAATTTCCTTCCCAGGCTTATCTTCCGCTAGTCTTCCAACAGGCCCCTATTCTTGCTTCCAGTCTCAGCTCACATGCCACTTCCTCAGGGAGGCTTTCTTAACCACTGTCTTTGATTTGCTCCCAATCCCCATGTATGTCTCTGACTTAGCCCATTTTGTGCTGCTGTAACAAAATACCACAGAGTGAGTTATTTACAAAGAACAGAAATTTATTTCTCACAGCTCTGGAGGCTGGGAAGTTCCAGTTCAAGATGCCTTCAGGTTATGACCCAGTCTCTCTGCTTCCAAGATGGCACCCTGAATGTTTCATCATCTGAAGGGGAGGACACCGTGTCCTCACATGGCAGAAGAGGAGAGAGAGAGAGAGAGAGAGAACCCATTCTCACAAGCCCTTTTTATGGACTCATTAATCCATTGATGATGGCAGAGCCCTCACGACCTACACACCTTCCATCAGGCCCTACTTCCCAACACTGTCGCATTGGGGATTGAGTTTCCAGCACATGAATTTTGAAGGCCACATTCAAACCATAGCAGTCTCTTTGACATGAATTAATCACAATATCATCATTTTTGTGCACTGAATATCTTACTTCTTGGATACAACTCTAATGACTCGCTCAGGGCCTGGCACATAGTAGGTGCTCAATGAACTGTGAGTAAGCAAACCTTTGCTGAATGGGGCTCAGTCAAACACAATTTCATATGCCCTAAACAACTCAGCCCCTCTCCTGGTTCTTATCTGCCACGCCTTAGCCACTCACTAAGTGTTTACTGACTTGAACTTGGCATATGACTCATAGTTAGAAGACCTCAGTGTTTCTTTCGAAAGTATGACTCCACTGTCATGCTCCCCTCCATAGCTGGGATTTTACAGTCTTCTGTTGTCCCCAAGAATAATGTTTAAAAAATAATGTGGCTGGGCACGGTGGCTTACGCCTGTAATCCCAACAGTTTGGGAGGCTGAGGTGGGTGGATCTCCTAAGGTCAGAAGTTCAAGACCAGACTGGCCAACGTGGTGAAACCCCATCTTTACTAAAAATACAAAAATTAGCTGGGCGTGGTGGCATGTGCCTGTAATCCCAGCTACTCGGGAGGCTGAGGCAGGAGAATCGCTTGAACCTGGGAGGTGGAGGTTGCAGTGAGCCAAGATCGTGCCACTGGACTGCAGCCTGGGCAATGACAGCAAAACTCTGTCTCAAAATAATAAAATAAAATAAAATAATAATAATAATGTGCAACAGGGGAAACAAAACCACATTACTCTGTGTGTGTGTGTGAGAGAGAGAGAGAGAAAGAGGGAGAGAGAGAGAGAGAGGGAGTTCACAGCCTCTCCCTCTCCTGTCTACTAAGATAATTATGCGCAGGCTGGCAAAGTGTCCCATAGGATTGGGAAAAGGCAGGAGAGGAGCAAAATGTAAAAGCCAATTGGGGCTGGGTTTTAAAAGACAGTTTTGGGGGACATGTGGAGAGAAAAGGAGCAAGTGCAGGGACCAGCTGCTCTAAGAGCTGAATGTGAGTGTGAATATGAGATGTATGGAAAGAGAGGTGGAGAAAATGGATTTCCAAATTTTTGGCTCTGTGTCAGGACTGAAATCTCTTTTGGCATTTTCCCCCCCAAGAAACTAAAGATTTTAAACCATTGTTGTTTTGACTATTATTCTTCTTGCTGTTGTTTTAATGTAATGCTGGAGGCAGGCAGGGCCCAGTACAAGAACAAGGAGATCATTTGTATGTGGGAGTGGAATTTAAGACTTTACCAGCTGCAAGAACACAAACTCTAAACTGACATAAGTGCAAAAGGAATTCTGCAAGTTCCCCAGATTGAGAAGTTCAAAGATGGATGTGGCTCTGGGATGGCTCTAGTGGAAACAGATTCTGATTGGCCTGGCTTGGGTCACATGCCATTTCCTGAGCCAATCGATGTGGTCAGAAGAATGGGCTACTGTCATTGGCCTCTCTGGGTAGAATGCCCATCCCGGGGGAGAGGGGTAAGGGAGTATTCTGATTGACAGCTCCTCCAACTATAGGAACTGGAGGAAGATTGGTTCCTCAGAGGAATGGAGGCTGCAGAGGCAAACGGCATACACCCACTGCTGGGTTGCAGAGGAGGAGTCCTTAGAGATCATTCCCACCAACTTCCTACCCTGAAAGTCTACCCTCTTCAACATCCTGGAGAGACCAGCTGGATGCTGCTGCTTGGACTCATTGCGGGACGAGATCCCGCTATCTTTTGAGGCTGCCAATTCTGTTTGTGAACAGTTCTAGTTAGGAACATCGCCCTTACTTTGACCTACCTCCTTGTAATTTACCCTAGTCATCTAATTCTTCCTTTTGGGGCCTCACAGAAGAAAACAAAGCCCTTCTCCCCATGCCAGCCTTTACAGATGTTAAGTCTCAAGATCCTTCTTGTAGATGGTGCACAGATGAGAGCCAGTTTCCTGGTGTAAGAGCACCAGCCTGGGAACCAGGAGACCTCAGTTCCAGCCCTCACGCCGGCTTTAATGCAGCGAAGTGGCCTTGCTTGGAGGGCGGTATACACAGTTCCCATTTCACAGATAAGAATACTAAAGTAAAGGGAGGTTAAGAGACATGCCCAAGGTCACACAGGTGGAAATGGGGAAGCTGGAACTCACATCCAGGACCACACAATTCTAAAGCTTCCTTTCTTTATCACTCTGTGGTCTTGAGAAAGTTACATCCTTTCTCTGGGCCTCAGTTTTCTCATCTGTAATTTGGGAACTTTCATGTGTATTAGAATCACCTGGCTGGAGTGCAGTGGCATGATCGCGGCTCACTGCAGCCTCACTCTCCTGGGCTCAACGATCCTCCTGCCTCAGCCTCCTGAATAGCTGGGACGACAGGCACATGCAGCCACACCCGACTAATTTCGTTTATTTTTTGTAGAGACTTGGTTTTGCTGTGTTGCCCAGGCTGGTCTTGAACTCCTGGGTTCAAGTGATCCACCCATTTGGGCCTCCCGAAGTGCTGGGATTACAGGCGTGAGCCATAGCTGGAGAGGTGGTTAAGACACAGGTTGCTGGGGTTCATCTCCAGAGTCCCCGGTTCCATTTTTTTTCTGAGGTGCGGCTTAAGGATTTGCATTTTAACCAGTTCCCAGGTGATGCTGGTGATGATGGTGCTGCTAGTCTGGGTTCCACACTTTCAGAAACACTGTAGTATTTGATCCCAGCTCTAACATACTATGATGTGGGGTGGTGGATATATTTTACCTTTCCATTTAGTTTGGGCTTGGACCCCTATTTTTATTATTTATTTATTTATTTATTGAGACAGAGTCTTGCTCTGTTGCCCAGGCTGGAGGAGTGCAGTGGTGTGATCTCAGCTGATTGGGTTCAAGCAATTCTCATGTCTCAGCCTCCCAAGTAGCTGGGATTACAGCTGTGTGCCACCATGCCTGGTTAATTTTTTTGTATTTTTAGTAGAGACGGAGTTTCACCATTTTGGCCAGGCTGGTCTTGAACTCCTGACCTCAGGTGATCCACCTGCCTCGGCCTCCCTAAGTGTTGGGATTACAGGCGTGAGCCACCGCACCCGGCCAGTTTGGGCTTAGACCCGTATTAAATGGTGTGTGTGTGTGTGCGTGTGCGTGTGTTTGTGTGTGAGAGACAGACAGAGAGAGAGAGAGAGAGAGAAGAGAGAGAGAGAGAGAGAGAGCGCGAGCAGGCAGCCACCATTTTGCTCTGCAGTAAACTTAATTCCAACAATTGTCGAATGAAATTCAAATAGGTAAAGAAGTGAAGAGAAGAGTTTGAAAATTTGAGTGTAAGCTTTGACTCCCCCAAAACTTAACTACTAATAGCCCACTGTTGATCGGAAGCCTTATTGATTACATAAACAACATATATTTTGCATGTCATATATATATATACTGCACTCTTACATATATACTGTAGTAAACAGAGAAATGAAAATGTTATTACGGAAACCATAAGAAAGAGAAAATACATTTACTATTCATTAAGTGGAAGTAAGTCATCATAAAAGTCTTCATCCTCATTTTCTTCATAATGAGCAGGTGGTGGAGGAGGAGGGTTTAGTCTTGCTGTCTCGGTGGAAGAGGCAGAAGAAAATTCACATATAAGTGGACCCTCACAGTTCAAACCCATGTTCGTGGTCAATTGTATATCAGTGGTTGCCAGGGGCTGGGGAAAGGGAGGGGTATGGGGAATGGTTACTAGTGGGTAGAGTTTATTTTCCAGGTGATGAAAACGTTCTCAGATTAGAGAGTAGAAATGGTTGCATGACTTTGTGAATATATTAAAAAGTGTGCATTTTTAATGGTGGATTTTATAGTATGTGAATTATATCTCAGTTGCGGGGTGGTCTCTAGGGGTGCAAAGTTTTGAGGGTGGTAGAACTGGGATTTGAACCCAAGGCCATGTGGCAGCCTGGGAAAGAGCCTGTGATTTCAGATCTTGGCTCAGCCCTTCATCTCGGGCCAGCCTTTTCTGTCTCAGCGGGCAGTGAGGCGTGGTGGGGGTGGGACATTCCCTCCAGGCCCTGGTGTGGAGGACTCCAAGTGTGGCCCTGCTCAAAGGATCCGAGGGAGCAAAGGCGCAGAAGAAGCGGGAGAGGAGGCGAGGGCCATTCTTATCCAAGAACCCCCTCTCCCTTTCCTGTAAGAACAGCCAGGCTCTTTCCATCCCCGCCTTTATCTGCTCCTTCCAGGCCTGGGAAGGCCGCTGGCGCTTGACAGCGGTTCCCAGGCGCACTGGCCGCCGAGCTTGCAGGGGCAGGCACGGTGCGCGCCCAGACTTTTCTGGGAAAGCGTGCGCGAACCTGCTGCCTGGCAGCTCGGTGGCTGGGAGCCCAGCCCTAGCTCACAAACGGGACTCTTCTACGCCCGGTGGGGACTCCGGTCCTACCCGTTGGACCTTGTGGGCCTACTACTGTGTGCTACATCCTCCTGTGATTCTCCTCCCTTTAGAAAATTCTTTCTGGCTCACGCCTGTAATCCCAGTATTTTGGGAAGCCGAGGCAGGAGGATCGCTTAAGCCGGTGAATTCGAAGCCAGCCTGCACAACACGGTGAGACCCCCGTCTCTACAACAAAAATAATAAATTAGCCAGGTGTGGTGGCGTGCAGCTGTTGTCCCAGCTACTTGGGAGGCTGAGGTGGGAGGATTTGTTGAGCCAGGGAGGTCGAGGCTGCAGTGAGCCAGGATTGCGCCACTGCTCTCTAGCCTGGGCCAGAGTGTGAGACTCAGCCTCAAAAAAAAAAAAAAAAAAAAAAAAGTTTATTTTTCTTCTTCTCTCTGTCTTTCTAATAATAAATTTTAAATTACACAGGCAATCGATGAATTCATTTTCCTTTCAACACATTAAAATAGCACTGATTCATCATTCCCCTATCCTTTCTCCCCTCCCTCTCAAAAGTAATCATTATTATTATCAGTTTGGGAGCAATATTTTCAAATCTTTTTCTATAGGCCCATAGAAAATACATGATACTGTACATCCCTGTGTGTGTTTTGTTTTTGTTTTTTTTTTTGATACTGAGTCTCACCTTGTCACCCAGGCTGGAGTGCAGTGCCACGATCTCAGCTCACTGCAACCTCCACCTCCCAGGTTCAAGCGATTCTCCTGCCTCAGCCTCCTGAGTAGCTGGGATGCCCACCACCACACCTAGCTAATTTTTGCATTTTTAGTAGAGACGCGGTTTCACTGTCTTGGCCAGGCTGGTCTCAAGCTCCTGACCTTGTGATCCACCTGCCTTGGCCTCCCAAAGTGTTGGGATTACAGGCATAAGCCACCTCGCCCCGGCCCTGTGGGTGGTTTTTATATGAATTGTGTCATACTCAGTTATTATGCCTCCTGCTTCCGATATTTTACTCAACAGAACTTCCTGGAGAACTTCCCATAAGAGTACATGGAGACCGCCTGCTTCACTGCTCAAGGTACATTCCGTGGTTCATGTGTGCCTTATTTTATAAACTGTTTCTCAATGGATGTGTGGATATTTAGACTATTTCCAGCTTTTCGCAATAAAACACTCCAATGATTACTTTTGTAATTGGCCCCATGTGCACTTGAGTGTTTGTTTTTCTGAGGGAGATAATAAGGAAACATGAGTCTGCTGGGCCATAGGGTGTGTGCGTTTTATTTTATTATTTTATTTATTTATTTTGAGACAGAGTCTTGCTCTGTTGCCCAGGCTGGAGTGCAGTGGTGCAATTTCGGCTCACTGCAACCTCCGCCTCCTGGATTCAAGTGATTCTGCTGCCTCAGCCTCCCGAGTAGCTGGAACTACAGGCATGTGTGCCACCACACCCAGCTAATTTTTATATTTTTAGTAGAGACGGGGTTTCACCATGTTGGCCAGGCTGGTCTCAAACTCCTGACCTCAGGTGATCTGCCTGCCTTGGCCTCCCAAAGTGCTGGGATTACAGGCCTGAACCACTGCTCCTGGCGGGGTGTGTGCATTTTAAAATTTAACAGATACTACAGATACTGCAAGTCGCTCTCCATGGTGGCTGAACCAACTTCCTACCGGTAGGATATATGAGACTATCCTTTTCCTAACATCCTAGTCAATCGTAGATCTCAGCCAGCTTATAATGTTTTGCGAAGAGAGGTTTCTCACTGCTGTGTTCATTTGCATGTTCATGGGCGTTTTCTAGAAGTTCCAGGTTGCTGGTGTGGGGGAAGAACTCAGGAATTCGGGTCAGGCAACCTGACTATCTGCTGTGTGACCAACACTAGACCCAGCCCTGTCTCCATCTGCCTAAGAATCTTGGTCATGAGCTTCCTTTTGGTCCTCTGTTTCTTCATTTTTGAGGTCAAAGTTTCTTCCTCTCTAGGAGTCTGTTCTTCTTCCTCCACCCCCTGCTGGGACTCTGGAATCCCTGAGTAAAGCAAGGTGTTCAGAAGCTCCTCCACTGCAATGCACACGTGTTCTCACTGGTGGACAAATCTTTAACTCTCCTGTTGCTCACTGAATAGTGCTCCAGAGATGTTCTGACCAGCATACAGCAGATGACAGGGACAGGAAACCAGATGGAAAGGGATTTATTATTAATTTTTCCTTCACAAAACTATACTTTAGAAAAGTGAAACATGCTGAATGCCGAAAATTGGGAAAGTATAGAAAATTATAAAGAATAAAAATAAAATATAATCTCACTCTGCAGAGAGACTCATTGCTACCATTTGTGAGTTTAGTACATATACAGTATTTTATATATATATGTTTAGTAGCTCACATTATATCATGAGTATGTCATTTAAAATATTTTTTAAAGTTTTAACTAAGAAAATTTGTTTTAGAGATGGGTTCTCGCTCTGTCACCCAGGCTGGAGTGCAGCAGAACAATCATGGCTGCCTGAAGCCTTGAACTGGGCTCAGGCGATCCTCCTGCCTCAGCCTCCCAAGTAGCTGGGACTGCAGGCATGCACCTTCACACCCGGCTAAGTATTTTAATTTTTTAAGAGATGGAGTCTTGTGATGTTGTCCAGACTAGTCTCAAACTCCAGGTGTCAAGCGATCCTCTCACCTTGGCCTCCCAAGTTAATTTTTTTTTTTTTTTAGACGTGATCTCACTCTGTCATCTGGGCTGCAGTGCAGTGACACAATCTTGGCTTACCGCAGTCTTGACCTCCGAGGCTCAAGAAACCCTCCCCCCTCAGCCTCCTGAGTAGCTGGGACCACAGGCGTGTACCACGACTGGCCAATTTTTTGTATTTTTTGTAGAGATAGGGTTTCACCATGTTTCCCAGGCTGGTCTCAAACTCCTGAGCTCAAGTGATCCATCCACCTCAGCATTCCAAAATGCTGGGATTGCGGCATGGGCCACCATGTCCAGCTATTTTATTTTATTATTATTATTTTAAATGACTGTTTTCAAAAAGGCTGTACCAATTTGGGTTCCCACTAGAAGTCGTGCATTGGTGAATTTTTAAAGGAGCAGTGTGGCCCTCATCAACCTGGACGCACACTCTGGTCTCTAAGGCATGGAACAGTTGTGCTGGGAGGGAGCTCCTCTGAGAGGGTGGTCAGAAGAGCCCCCAGGCATCACCTCCACCATGAAAGCTCACCCCTCTCCCCTAAAGCTTAGATAACCAGCTGCATTTCCTAAGAGTGAGCACCAGGGGGCACCACATACCAAAGGAAAGTGGTCCAGACTGTGAGACCGCGGATTAGACCAAGAGATAACGTTTTTTTTCTTAGACTGGGGCCCTCCAAGGCAGAGAGAAGACCAACTCTCCTGGCTTCCTTGACATTCTCCTTACCTGACGTTCTGCAGCCTCTTGGGAGACTCTCGGATGTACCCATAGGAGGCTGTGGGAGACAGAGGGTCATGTCCAGAAGGGAAATGGCAGTGTATGGCGTCACAGTAAGAGCTGGGGCAACTTCCCCGTTGTGTCTTTGATGTCTTTGCATCACCTTTCCAAGCCTCAGTTTTTCTGATGTGTCAAATGGGAGTGACAATTTCCTGCCTCGCTTTACTCTGTGTGTGTGTGTGTGTGTGCGTGTGTGTGTGTGTAACTTATGCCAAAGTGCTTTGAAAAACCGAGAAGTGGGAGGGGGGAGGGATAGCATTAGGAGATATACCTAACGTTAAATGACGAGTTAATGGGTGCAGCACACCAACATGGCACATGTATACATATGTAACTAACCTGCACGTTGTGCACATGTACCCTAAAACTTAAAGTATAATTAAAAAAAAAAAAAAAAGAAAGAAAAACCGAGAAGTCCTAAGGATGTCTGCTGAGTTGAGACTAAGGTGTAGGGGGTGATATGTTTGGCTGTGTCGCCACCCAAATCTCATCTTGAATTGTAGCTCCCATAATTCCCATGTGTTGTGGGAGGGACCTGGTGGGAGACAGTTGAATCATGGGAGCAGTTTCCCCCATACGGTTCTCATGGTAGTGAATAAGTCTTATAAGATCTGATGATTTTATAAGGGGTTTCCCCTTTTGCTTAGCTCTCATTCATTCCCTCTTGTCTGCTGCTACGTAAGACGTGCCTTTTGCCTTCTGCCATGATTGTGAGGCCTCCCCAGCCGCTTGGAACTGTGAGTCTACTAAACCTCTTTTTCTTTGTAAATTACCCAGTCTCTGGTCTTTATTAGCAGCATGAAAACAGACTAATACAGGGGGTAAGGACACGTGGAGCAAGATTGGTTACTACATTAGTCCAGGGAAGACAATGGTGGTGGCAGCTGTGAAGGTGGTGAGACGTGGCTGGATTCTGGATATATTTCAAGGGGAGAACCAGTGAGATGTATTGAAAGATTTGATGTCAGGGGTGAGAGAAAAAGGAGGTCAAGGGTGATACTAAGGCTTTTTGTCTTGAGCCAACAAAGACTAGCGATGCCTTTTACTTAGTGGGGAAGATGGTGGAGGGATGGTTTGGAGGTGCAAATCAAGAGTTCCATATTTAGACATGCTACATTTGAGATGCCTTTTAGGTCACCGAGTGATTGAGTAAAGACAGAGGTCAGAAAACTGAGCCTTAGGCTGGGCTCGATGGCTCACGCCTGTAATCCTAACACTTTAGGAGACTGAGGTGGGAGGATCACCCAGGAGTTTGAGACCAGCCTGGGCAACATAGGGAGACCCCATCTCTACAAAAAACAAAACAAGTTAGTGAGGTGTGGAGGCACACATCTGTGGTCCCAGCTACTTGAGAGGTTGAGGTAGGAGGATCACTTGTGCCTGGGAGGTTGAGGCTGCAGTGAGCTGTGATCACACCACTGCAGTCCACCCTGGGCAACAGGGCAAGACCCAGTCTCAAAAAAAAGATTTAGCCTTGATTCCTTTTCTCAGGGTCCTATAAGGATCACAGTATACAATAGATTGGACTAGATCAGAGATGAAAACATAACTCACACACATGCGGCCACATCCCTTCCAGTGCCACTGGCAGATATCACAAATTCATCACAGCACTCAGGAATCCTCTCAACCCAGAGCTCTAGGCAGCCTCTACCAACCAAGTGGAGATGATACAAAAACGAAAATTCTCCATCATCCTGAACTGGTTGAGAGACCCAAGAATGCGGTTAAAACCATGGGCTTGGGCCGGGCGCCGTGGCTCACGCCTGTAATCCCAGCATTTTGGGAGGCCGAGGCGGGCGGATCACAAGGTCAGAAGATTAAGACCATCCTGGCTAACATGGTGAAACCCTGTCTCTACTAAAAATACAAAAAATTAGCCGGGCGTGGTGGCGGGTGCCTGTAGTCCCAGCTACTTGGGAGGCTGAGGCAGGAGAATGGCGTGAACCCGGGAGGTGGAGCTTGCAGTGAGCCGAGATCGCGCCACTGCACTCCAGCCTGGGCGACAGAGTGAGACTCCGTCTCAAAAAACAACAACAACAACAACAAAAAGCCATGGGCTTTTGGGCTAGAGAGGCCTGGGCTGCACAGCTAATCTTGCTACCAGCTAACTTGAAACCTCAGAAAAAAACTGTTTCTCAGTTTCTTCATCTGAAAAATTGGATTAGTAATAGTTCCTATTTCATAGGGCTGTTGTGAACATTGAATGAGATCATCCAATAAAATTATTTAGCATAGTGCCTGGGACACAGTCAGCCATCAATAAAAGTGGCAGCAGCAGCAGTAATAGTTGTTGGATGGTGTTACTCCAGCTTGAACATTCCAGATACATCCGTCTTACATTCTGTTTCTGACATTGGACAAATAGTGTAATGTTGGGGCTGTCCAGCAGGGGGCACTGCTGACATGTACTTCTCTATTGCCCACAGAGGTCCAGGAAGTGGGAGGCAGTTTTCCCTGGAGCAGTGTTCTCTGATGATTGCCCTGGCAGAGGCCTAGACTTTTCTTCCTGGTACAATAAACCAAGTTCTTGGCTCCTCCCAGACAGCAGTGTCTCAGCTTTCTTCCTGGGACTGGTCCTCTCTTCTCAGATCCAGTTCCTGGCCTCCTCCTGCTTATAGCCTCCAGCCAAGCCGCTGAATCTGGCAACCCAGGCCCTGGCCAACCTTTCCTTCTTGTCCAGCCCCCTAGCGGCCGCCAACTTCCCCAAAGCCAGCAGGCACGTGCAGGACATGCCAGCTTGGAATAGGTTTCCTGCGCCCTCTCTCTTCCCACTCAACTCTGTAAAATCCCTTTTTTTGATTCCTCCTCTTCAGAGATGGAGCCGGGCAGGACTAACCCTGCTGTGCAGATGGAACAAAAGGCAGGGACCTGTTCCACGATGCTCCCAAGCTCAGATCACAGCGAGCTAAAGGGGAACCTGGGAGGTGGGTCTCCTAAGCCTCAGGCACAGGTGAGTCACTCGCCACTCAGACCACACTCATCTTCAGACTCAGGTGTTCACTGGGGGCTGAGTGGGCATCTTCTGTCTTTCGGCCCTGTGCTGAGCACAGGGCTTGACTAAGATGGAGGGAGACCGTGCTGAGCCTCGGGAGGCTGAGACTGTGCTGAGCCTTGGGAAGCTGAGACACGGGCTGGGCCTCGAGAGGGGGAGATGGGGGCTGAGCCTCAGGAGGCTGAGATGGGGCTCGGCTGGGGGATGGCTGCTGTGGATCATAACAGATAGACAGTTCTACCTACCCTGTGATAGGGGATGGGCAGCCAGGGTGCTGTCAGAGGACAGATTTCTGGATGCTTGTGGAGACCCATGAAACCACAGGCTCCCTAAAGCACGTGTCTTTTTAAAAGGGTCCATCTTGGATCCATCTTTCCCCACAATCACCGTTGAACATGATTCTCCAGCCCTCTATAGCCTCAATATCCCTCTCTTGGCCAAATAGAATCTCTTTCCTGATTCCCCCATCCCCCGCCAGGGCATACATCCCCACCTCCCACACACCCCTGCTGCCCACACACCCCTGCTGCCCACACACCCCTGCTGCCCACACACCTCTGCTGCCCACACACCTCTGCTGCCCACACACCTCTGCTGCCCACACACCCCTGCTGCCCACACACCCCTGCTGCTTAGCATCAGGTGAACTTCTGGGAAGGCTCTGGAAAGGGCCCAGCAGGTGGGGGAGCAGCGTCTGAACCACCTCCCTTTCTTCCCCGTGCCCTCCTGCCTCAGCCACCATCTCCTTCCATGTACCCCTCCCTTCATTCTTCCTCTTGGCGTGGCATCCACAGCCTACAGAATATCTGTCCCTGGCCCTTATCACTGTCCACTCCCAGCCTGGGTTTTGCATAAGGAAGATGCCAGGACTTATTGCTTGATAAACTCCAGCGTGCCTTTGCCTCCCTCCCTCCCTCCCTCCTTCCCTCCCTCCTGCCTACGAAATCTGCAATCTTTGGCATGTGTTTGTTACACGGAATGCCACCAGTGGGTCATCAGCTGTCACTGTGAACAAACAAGAAAAAGAAAATGCAAAGCAGGCCGCTGCTTGGTGTGCCCGTGCCCCAAACCACAATGGCACACCTGGTGGTTTTCGGTGGAAGGCGGCCTGGGTTCAGCCCACGTGTTGGCCTGGGGACATTGCATGAGTCAGCTGAGGTGGATAGTCGTTCTTATTTATGGTGATTAAAAATACCTCTCTTTTTCCTTTACATAAAAACAATACACATTAGCTGTAGAATAATCAGAACTAGAAACTTTAGCTACAACAAACAAAAACCAAAGACGTACCTGTAACGCACCCCCCGCCCCCCACCCACTCACGCACCTAGAAATGATCACTGTGAGCTGCTTGGGAGGTGCTCGCAGACCACATGCCTTTTTTTTTTTTTTTTTCACTTATACAAAATGAGCTCATACTGTACATATTGTTTTATAATCTGCCTTTTTTGTTGAACAATATATTGTGAGTAAAAACTGCTAACATTTCATTAGACTTACTGTGGGCCTGCCCTGTGCCAAGCACTTTGTTTGTACATCAAGGATGTCATTTAGTCAACCCTAAGAGGTCAACTATTTACTGCCCCCATTTTACAGAGAGGACATCGAAGGGTCAAGTACTCTGTCGAGACCAAGAGGCAGTAAGAGGTGGGAATCCATGGCCTGGGAGGCGGAAGGCTCCAGCTTCTCAGTGACTGACAAGTCGCTCTCTGGTTCGGGGCCTTGGGCTTCTCATCTGTAAAGTAAGGGGTGCTGGGGCTGGGCCAGAACAGTCTTCTGCACTGGGGAGGGGGCAGCAGACCCCACTCCCACTTACAGAGGCCACCCCCTCTGAGGCCTGCCTTCCTCCTCATTCTGAGTCTGACTCCCACTAAGCCTCGTGCCGAGCACTGTTCTGAGTACTAACGAGGTACGTATTCTTTCTTTCTTTTTTATTTTTTTAGAGAGTGGGTCTTGCTCTGTTGCCCAGGCTAGAGTACAGTGGTGCAGTCACAGCTCACTGCAGGCTCAGCCTCCTGGGCTCAAGTAATCCTTCCACCTCGGCCTCCTGAGTAGCTCAAAATACATGCATGCTCCACCATGCTCAGCTGATTTTTTTTGAGATGGAACCTTGCTCTGTCACCCAGGCTGGAGGGTGGTGGCATGATCTCTGCTCACTGAAACCTCCACCTCCCAGTTCAAGGGATTCTCCTGCCTCCCGAGTAGCTGGGATTACAGGCCGGCACCACCACACCTGGCTACTTTTTGTATTTTTAGTAGAGGTGGGGTTTCACCATGTTGGCCAGGCTAGTCTTGAACTCCTGACCTCAAATGATCTGCCTGCCTTGGCCTCCCAAAGTGCTGCGATTACAGATGTGAGCCACTGCACCCAGCCCCAGCTAACTTTTTTTTATTTTTGTAGAAACAGGGTCTTGCTATTTTGCCCAGGTTGGTCTTGAACTCCTGGCCTCAAGCAAGTCTCTCACCTTGGCCTCCCAAAACTCTGGGATTACAGGCAGGAGCCACTGCACCTGGCCGGTAGGTGTTATTTCTATCCCCTTTGTACACAAGAGGAAACTGAGGCACAGAGAGCTAAAGTAACTTGCCCAGCGTCACTCCATTAATAGGGGCAGAGTGAGGACCCAAACTTAAACTTTTCTGACCCCAGAGCTTGTGTTCTTAACCATTACCAGTTGCTTTGCAGCATTGCTCTCCCCACAGGAAGAAAAACATTTTGATATATGTGTTCCTATGACTTAGGAAACATATGTATCGATATTTAACTGAAATAAAAATTTCCCAAAGTAAAAACATATCCTTACTATGCAAGATGCCCTCTAATCAATTAAAAGAAAATTCTGGCGACAGCCACTACATGTCTTACAAGACTCATAATGGATTGTGACATGTAGTTTGAAAATCGTTGCTAAGCCTGTCCCTCTGTGCCCTAGGGGAACCCTCCTTATTGGGTCCAAAGGCTTTCACTTGATCCTGGGAAGCAGCTGACATAGGGACTGCGACCCCATATCAGAGGAGAGGGAAGTGAGGACCAGAGAAGGGTAGGGCAGGTCCTGCCGAGGTCATGCAGAGAGGACTGGAATTAAGATCTAGAAACAGGCAGAGGGCAAACCTGGGCAAAGCCGGCCTTCTGTGCAGGGAGCTTTATTCAACACAGCCCCTGTCATGTTGGTAACTACCCCTTATTGAGCACCTACCCTTTGCAGGGTGTCACATACTAGGCTTAGCTCAGTTAATCTTCAAAGCAACCCAGGCAACAGAGAGTTAGGAGCCCTGTGGTATAGTTGCGGCAGCTAAAGCTCAGAGAGGTGGAGTGACCAGGCCAAGGCCACACAGGGTGCAGGACGCCATGTCTGGTTTTGGTCCCCACTGTGTTTCTAGAATCAAGCTCAGGGCCTGAAACATGACAGGTGCTCAGGAAACATGTCTGTCTGTCTGACCCCAAAGGCTTCTCTTTCTGCCATTGCTCTGCGGTTCCCACTAGCCCCCTTTCTGGGAGGCATGGCCTTGGGGCAGAGCAGGCGCCAGGGTGGTTGGAGGCTTGCTGGGCGAGGGTCCCTGGAATGACACTCTTTGCTGAGTTTCGGTTCCAGGTCCCTGCATGCTTGCCTGGCCCTGCCCTGTCAGCTGAGAGGGAGGGAGGGAGGGATCTAGACCGCTCCTCTTGGCTGGGGTGGAGGAACCCGCCTGGCGCCTGGGCTCATGCGGCCTCTCCCACCCCCCTGCCACTCCCGGCTCACCTCTCACTCCCAGGCTGGCTCTGGGTCTCCCGTGGGGCCAGAGAAAGGCCGGTCCTACCTCCAGCCTGAGTTCGATTCCCACCCCTTGGGCTCCCTCTCCCTTCCCCAGCCCCAGGCACAGGCAGTTCCTACCCCTTCCCCATAAGAGAAGTGGTTGTGGGTGAGAGGGTTGAGTCTCAGGGTTAACCCCAGGGCTGAGCAAACAGATTTGGCCTTGCACTCTCTGTTCCTTTTGGGCTGTGCACTGTTGGTGAGTTTCCAGTCCCCGCCCTCAAGGTACAGTCCCTCAGGTAGCCCTACCTTCCCTGAGCAGGAAGGGTCTGAGCTCCTAGCAGGAAGCCCAGAGCTGACTCAGGAGATGGTTCTAGACCTGGGAGGGGAGGAGGGGAAGGAAGGAGAGCTAGAGGCCAGGGCAGAAAGCCAACAGCTGGCTTGGACGGGGCATTGTGTGATTTGGAAGGTGCCATGTGTCCCAGGGGAGTGGCATTTTCACCTCCACCCTCCTCTCTGCCCATCTGGACCCCACCCCTCCCCTTTAGCTGGCTCCACACTCCCTCCCTGCAGGAAGCCTTCTCAGGTGGACCCCACCCCACACTGCCTGGCATCACTTTGCATCCCCTGGGAGGGAGGGAGGTGAGGCTGAGACCAAGCCCAGTGATAACTCACAGGTGTGAGCCTCCCCATCGTAGACGCCCTCTTCCAGCCCAGATTCAAAATGCTGGATCCCTTTTTGGAAATGGTCTCAGTTTGCAGATGAAATACACACACACACACACACGCAAGCACGCACACACACATGCACACACGCCCCTATCATTACTTGGGAATCCTGTGTTGGTTTTGGCTAGAAACAGATGTTTCCAAATTAAATTGTAGAGGATGTCTGTAAATTTTTACCCACCCACCTAACTGTCCTACCGGAACGAGGGAGTCCTGCAGTCAGATGGATTTGGGACCAGACGATGTAAGGATTAAATGATACAAATCCAATTTATCTAATGCAGACCTTCTCAGATCCTTTATATCCTTTAATGCACATTGTGAATCTCTGAGCATCTGCAGTTTCCAAAATTTGCTTGACCTCAGAATTTTTTTTATTTTTTTTGGATACGGAGTTTCGCTCTTGTTGTCCAGGCTGGAGTGCAATGACGTGATCCCGGCTCACTGCAACCTCCGCCTCCCAAGGTCAAGCAACTCTCCTGCCTCAGCCTCCTGAGTAGCTGGGATTACAGGCATGCGACACCACGCCCGGCTAATTTTGTATTTTCAGTAGAGACGGGGTTTCTCCATGTTGGTCAGGCTGGTCTCGAACTCCTGATCTCATGGGATCCTCCCACCTTGGACTCCCAAAGTGCTGGGATTACAGGCGTGAGCCACTGCACCCAGACATTTATTTATTTATTTATTTTAATATAGTAGAGCATCTCTTGGGTCTAGAATGCTGTTGAGCACCTTTTGTGAAATGCTAGAAAGTGCAGACCCACCTTAGCAATAATTATAATAACACAACATACTTCCATGGACTGGAGACTTACTCTATGTCAGACTTAATGTGCTAGATATCAGCCTATTCTCAAAACAGATGGTGAGACACGTATTATTCTGGAAGAAGGGAAGAATATCTAGGTCATTTGGGTGAGGTAATTTACCATAAGCTGCCAAGCTATGGATCTTGCATTACCCGAGTGATATTTCAAATATTTATTGACCCATATAGCAGAGGCACCGACCCATGTACTGGAGATGGGAATGTACCGGGATCCCCCAGTGGACTGGGCATTAGCCCTTCAGTCACTGGATCGTGGGGAGGTCTGGAAGGCTTCAGGGTAGGGGATGGTGTCCCTGGAGAATCAAGAAGGCTGAGAGACCCTTGGGGGACTCAGGAGAGCAGCTGCTTACGAACCAGTGTGGAAGCGTTTCAATATTTTGCCAACTTTGTGGATGTACTGGTGCTGAGTGTAGGCCTGGACCGGACCACCATAAACACCCTTCCTGCGCACTGGGAGGAAGCGGAATGCTGGTTTCTGTCCAGCAGCACATTTTGGTTTCATTTGCAAACTGAGAAACAGCCCAGGGTAAAGATCAGGCAGATATGTGTGTGAATCCCAACTCAGATTCTGTCTAGGCACATGGCTTTGCTTTGGACAACTTCTGGCCCTTTCTGAATCTCAGTTTCTTTATCTGTAAAGTGGGGAAACATGTTGCTCACCTCATTGGGTTGTTGTGAGGATTAAATGAGGTGTTGCCCATGAAGCCCAGCACCTGGCATATGTTAATTGCCCTGCAAGTGAGAGCTCTCACCAATAAGGACTATTGACTTTAATTGTCAACAAAATTGTGAGCTGTTTCAGCCTTTTGTTGTTGTTGTTTTGTTTTTTCGAGACGGAGCCTCGCTCTGTCGCCTAGTCTGTAGTGCAGTGGCGCAATCCCGGCTCACCGCAACTTCTGTCTCCTGGGTTCAAGCAATTCTCCCGCCTCAGCCTCCTGGGTTGCTGGGATTACAGGTGCCCGCCACCATGCCCAACTAATTTTTTTGTATTTTTAGTAGAGATGGGGTTTCACCATGTTGGCCAGGCTGGTCTCGAACTCTTGACCTCAAAGGATCCGCCCCCCTCAGCCTCCCAAAGGGCTGGGATTACAGGCATGAGCCACTGCACCCAGCTCAGCCTTTCTTTAGGGAAGAGAGCATAGGTTTGGGACTTTTCATCTGCCAAATCCTTCTTTCTAGACACTGTTGGACTGTAGATTGAGCAATGAAACTGGAAGGTAACACGAGAAATATGACCATGAGCAGCTTCAAGTTGCTGTTAGATTGGTTTCTGCAACATGCCACCTTGCACAGGTTCCTCATGAACTTGGACAGAAGTACATTTAGCCAATCCGAATTTAGCAATGAAGTGTTCCTGTATAGGTCATCCAATTAAAGTACAGCAATGTCCCTGGCTGTTTATCCAATTAGAACTTGGCCATGTTCTGATCCTGTGCAGGCTTCCCAATGAGGACTTGGATCTGTTGTGTGCTTGTCAGTCACACATACAAAGCTGCTGGTTTGATCTCTGCCAGAGCTGAGTTATCATCATGAGTTAAGAGAGCTCTTTAAGGCTGGGCTCCATGGTTCGCACCTGTAATTCCAGCATTTTGGGAGGGCGATGCGGGAGGATAGCTTGAGGCCAGGAGTTCAAAACCAGCCTGGGCAACATAGTGAGACTCCTGTCTCTACAAAAAAATTTTTAAAAAAATTAGCCAGCCGGGCATGGTGGCTCATGCCTGTAATCTCAGCACTTTGGGAAGCCAAGGCGGGTGGATCACGAGGTCAGGAGTTTGAAACCAGCCTGGCCAATATGGTGAAACCCTGTCTCTACTAATAATACAAAAAATTAGCCAGGCATGGTGGTGCGCACCTGTAGTTCCAGCTACTTGGGCGGCTGAGGCAGGAGAATTGCTTGAACCTGGGAGGTGGAGGTTGCTGTGAGCCGAGATTGTGCCACTGTACTCCAGCCTGGGTGACAGAGTGATACTCCGTATCAAAAAAAAAAAAAAAAATTAGCTGAGGGTGGTGGGACAGACCTGTGGTACCAGCTACTTGGGAGGCTGAGGCAGGAGGATCTCTTGAGCCTAGAGTTCAAGGCTGCAGTGAGCTGTGATTGCATCACTGCACTCAGCCTGGGCAACAGAGTGAGACCCTGTCTTAAAAAAAAACAGCAAATTAATATTAATACTTAATAATAAAATTACTTGTGTTGTTTATAGCAAATATTATTTGTTTTATTATTTCCTTGACAAAAACACTCTTTAAAATGACTTATGCCCATTGTGGGAAGGTCTCGGGAAAGGACACGCACTGGATAGAAAATTGGGAACAGTTTATTTCAAACAACAAAAGCAGCCCACAGTCCTCATGGGTGACCTTTGCAGAGGGCCTCACAGCCAGGAACTTCCTCTGACCCCTGGGTGGCCTCGACCAGACCCTTCTCAGTGGGAATGGCCTTGGCTATTTGTGAGTGAGCTGCCTGCCCATTGCCCATGGGTCAGTCCATGGGTGGCTTGGGTCCTCTGTCCAGGGTGGCACCGACCTCAAGGCCAGTCAGTCACCTGGAGATGGGGGCCAAGTTGTGCAGACTTGCTACCCGCTTCCTGGAGCAAACAGTTGGGGGTGATCCCCAGAGGAGATGTACACACAGCATACTCCCAGCTAACGGCCTCAGCATTCTTATCACTGCCCAGATGAGGCCTGGTTAATTACTGACCAGAGAAAGGCGGCGACTGAATCCCCGGCATAAGCTGTTGCCTCTAAACGGTCCAGGGGGTCCTTGCAGCCTGGGGGCCAGTTTCTTTGCCCACCCTGCAAAGAGGTACATTCACCATTAACCACAGAAAGAAGGATTTGCGTTCAGTTCAAGGAAGGCTTACAATTCTCCAGGGGTGTCCAGACCCTGGGATGGGGCCTCGGGAGCCACAGAATTTCTTCTTCAAAGCAGAGAAACATGCCTGCCCAGCTGAGCATGATCCAGCTTCAGAGGCAGAGCGCCGATGGATGGGGTGTTTGGTCAGTGAACAAAGGGCAGCATGTGTGGCTGGCTCCCTGGGCAAGTAACTTTCCCTGTCTGGCCTCGGTGTTCCCATGTGTCAGATGGGGATGCTGGAGGACATGATTTCGAGGGTCCCTCAGTCCTTGCCTCATCCCCCTTGTCTGGCCATGCCCAATTCTCCCTCTGCTCCTCAACCTACACCCTCTTTCTTAACCAGACAGGCATCCTCCTGACCCTACTCCCCTCCTCTCCTCCACAAAGCCCTCTCCGCTTTCCTTCTCTTGTGCAAGCTCTGTCCAAGCTGCAAGATCTGACCAAATCACTTCTCCAGGAAGTCTGAAGCCACCTCTGGCTACACCAACGCTCATGAATCTCCCTCTCTCTGGGTGGTTCCACATGCAAAGCCAAAACCTCTGAACTTCTTCCAGGTTTCTGGAAGAATAACAGCCAATACTAGATAGCACTGCCTGTGTGCCAGGCACTGGAGCAAACAACGGGCACATGTTAACACATCTCATCCTCACAGCTCTGCTCTTATTCCCAATTTACAGATGAAGAAAGTGAGTCCGGAGGGGTTAAGCAACTTGCCCACAGACACACAGCCAGTATGTGGTGGCTGCAGTTGGCTTCAGAACTGCGCTACCCAGGAGGGCAGCCTCCAGCCCTGAGTGACCATTGAGCACTAGAGATGTGGCTGGTGTGAATCGAGACAAGCTGTGAGTGTGTAATGGACACCAGGTTTTGAATGGTTGGTGTGACAAAATGTACTATATCACACTGAAATTTTTATATTGATTTCATGGTGACATATTTTCCATATATTGAGTTAAATAAAATATATTGTTAACACTAATTTCACTCCTATCTTTACTTTTTGATATGGCTACAAGAAAATTTAAAATTATATAATTAAAAATTATAGTTAGAATTATGTAGTTATAATTACATAGACAGTGCTGTTCTAAAATCTGTGTTCCTAAGCACTGCTGTACTGCATCTCTTGTGTAAAGGTGGTGGTAGTGGTGATGGGGGTGGTGACGGTGATAGAGGTAGTGATGGAGGTGGTGATGAAGGTGATGAGGGTGATAGAGGCGGTGATGGAAGTGGTGAGGGTGATGGAGGTGGTGATGGAGGTGGTGAGGGTGATGGAAGTGGTGATGGAGGTGGTGAGGGTGATGGAGGTGGTGACGGAGGTGGTGAGGGTGATGGAGATGGTGACGGAGGTGGTGAGGGTGATGGAGGTGGTGATGGAGGTGGTGAGGGTGATGGAGGTGGTGATGGAGGTGGTGAGGGTGATGGAGGTGGTGATGGAGGTGGTGAGGGTGATGGAGGTGGTGATGGTGATAGAGGTGGTGATGGTGATGGAGGTGATGCTGGAGGAGATGGTAGAGGTGGTGATACTGGTGAGGTTGATGGGATGTTAGTCGTAGTGGGGTGGATGATAGATGAAGCCATCTTGCTATGGTCTGAATGTTTGTGTGCCCCCAAAATTTATATGTTGAAACCTGAACACCAATGGAGGATATTAGGATATTAGGAGGAGGGCCTTGGGGGTGATTAGATCATGAAGACACGGCCCTCATGAATGGGATTAGTGCCCTTATAAAAGAGGCCCCAGAGAACTCCCTTGCCCCTTCCATCAGGTGGGGTTGCTGTAAGAAGCCATCATCTACGAACCAGAAAACAGGTCCTCACCAGATGCCGAATCTGCTGGCACCTTGGTCTTGGACTTCTAGCCTCCAGAACTGTCAAGAACAAATTGCTGTTGTTTATAAGCCCCCCAGTTTATTGGCATTTTGTAATAGCATCCTGAACAGACTAAAACATCTCATTATAGCAGCTAATATTTTAAAAGAAATATGTTTTGCTGAAAAATACATGTCTGCTGTAAAAAAAATGCAAACAATACAGAGAAAGTGAAAGTTTCTCTGTATTATTTTATTCTTTTACTTCAGACATTTGCCACTAGTTACAAGGGAGTGCGGTCTTCCAGCCTTTTTTGTTTGTTTGTTTGTTTGTTTGAGATGGAGTCTTGCTCTGTGGCCCAGGCTGGAGTGCAGTGGTGTGATCTCAGCTCACTGCAACCTCCGCCTCCTGGGTTCAAGCAATCCTCCTGCCTCAGCTTCCTGAGTAGCTGGGATTACAGGTGCCTGCCACCACACCCAGCTAATTTTTGTGTTTTTAGTAGAGACGGAGTTTCACCATGTTGGCCAGGCTGGTCTTGAACTCCTGACTTCAAGTGATCCACCCGCCTCAGGCTCCCAAAGTGTTGGGATTACAGGTGTGTGCCACTGTGTCCAGCCTTCCAGCCTTTTTATGTATACAGAAACGTGAGGAAGATATATACTTAAAAATCAATGGTTTAATAATATTTATGTAGTTCTGTAACCTGTTTTCTCACCTGGCCATGTGTCGTGTCTATTTTTCTCATTAGTATACATGGATTTGTTTTATTCTTTTTACCAGCTGCGTAGTATTTCCCTGCATAATTCTGGCAAAGTCAATTGATGCCCACTCAAGTTGTTCCTAGTTTTTACTATTATAACCAGTGATATAATGAACATCTTGTACAGAGGTCTTTGAACTTTTGTGCCAGCATTTCTGTAGGATTGAGTTGTAGAAGCAGAATTGCTTGACTAAAGTGTCTACACATTTGCTATTTTGCCTCAGATTGCAAGTTGGTCCCTCAGAAATTACCCTCTTGAACATGCTATGTGCAAGTTCCTACTTCATCCTATTTTAGCTTCATCCACTTTTGCTAGGACAGGTGCAGTAGCCTGTGACCAGCCTTCCCACATTCACCTTGCTCCCCTCCATCTTCTGTCCTTACAACAGCCAGAGTTGCTTTTTTGAAATACAAACCTGACTACATCATTACCTCCCACTTCCCCCAACCCAAACCTTTGGGGGCCACACTGTCTTTATGACAATGGAGCTTTCCTGTGCCCTGTGAGGCCCCATGGGACCTGGCCCCTGCTAACCTGGCCAGCTTCTCTGATGCAGGCTTCCTCTCCACCTCTGCGGCCATGCCAGTTATCGAGTCTCCCGCACTCTGTTCTTTCCCACCTCAAGGGCTTTGCCTGAGCTGTATCTGCTACCTGAAACACCCTTTCCAGCCCTCATCCTACCCTTTGCTATTTGACTTCTGCTTATCCTTCACCTCTTAATCCAAAGGGCACCTCCTCAGGGAAGCCCTCCCTGACCTACAGCTCAGACTAGTCCCTCAGGGGATCCACCCCTCCTTCAACACACCTTTCACTATTGGTGGGCACACGTTTGTCTGTGTGATTATCCTCCTCCTTGAAGGAAAGGGTCACTCCTCACAGTACCCCCAGACCCCAGGGCAGTGTCTGGCTCCCAGACACTCAGTAAAGATTTCTCCAAAACAATTTTTTTATCATATAATTGTTCATTAAATTTTGACCCATGAAATCAGTTTTTGTTTGACCCTCTCTGCAACCTTGCAAAGGAAGTAGGGCTTGGAGTATCATTGCCGTTTTATAGAGGGGGAAACTGAGGCATTGAGAGGCAAACTTCTTCATCTGAAATCATTCAGCAGGTAAATGGCCAGGGCGTGGGACTCAAACAGAGTTCTCCCGATTCCAGCTCTTCCACCGACACTTTTCACACCTGAGCTCATGTGGGGCTCCGAATCCCTCCTTTACTATCTTCAGAAAATTCCATCTCTCTCACTTTTTCTTTTGCTTCTATTGCTACGTCTTCGATCTGGCCTTTTATGGTTCTGAACAATAAGAGACTCACAGAGGTGTTAGAGGGGGTTGGCCTCTTGCAGGTGAGGCTCAGGGGCTTCATCTTACACACGACAGAACCAGGGTGCAGAGAGTGCCTATCGCCTGCTCATGGGGACCCCCACAAAGCATGTTCATGCACCTAGTGAACAAAATATGCTGCACACCTACTGTGTGCAGGTCCCTGCTCTCAGTGCTGAGGACACAGCAGCAAACAAGAGACACTCAGTCCTTGATCTCAAGGAGCTGACATTCTACAGGGGAAAGACAATACATAAACTCAGTAATTTCAGAATATAACATGTGTTATGGAGAATTATTTTTTTAAAGGAAAAAGGGATACAGAGTGACTGACCATAGTGGTCAAAGGGGCCTCTCTGAGGAGCTGACATTTGAGATGAGACATGAATGATGGGAAGGAGGGAGCCATGGGAAGTTGTGGAGGAAGAGCATTCTAGGGAGAGGAGAATATTAATGCAGGGGGCACAGCCAGAAGCCCCAGGTGCCTCGCGCAGAGTGAACAAGGCTAACAGTGGGGGCTGAAGCAGAAGGAGAGGAGGGCAGGGGCCAGAGAAGACAAGGTCATAGTGAGAACAGTGGCTTTTCCTCTAGTGTAACATGAAGCCAGTGGACAGTTCTGAGCAGGGGAGTCGTACAATCTGATTTGCATTCTTCAAAAACCACTCTGGCTGCTGTGTGCAGAAGGGCTGTAGAGGGGCAAGGGTGGACATGATGGCAAGTTAGAAGTGGTTGGTGGCACGGACCAGGCTGGTGGAGGTGGTAGAAGTGATGAGTTCCATGCGGGACGTATTTTAACAGTGGACCCGGCTGGGCACGGTGGCTCACGGCTGTAATCCCGGCACTTTGGGAGGCCGAGGCTGGTGGATCACTTAAGGTCAGGAGTTCGACACAAGCCTGACCAACATGTGAAACCCCATCTCTACTAAAAATACAAAATTAGCCAGGTGTGATGGCGCATGCCTGTAATCCCAGCTACTTGGGAGGCTGAGGCAGGAGAATTGCTTGAACCTGGGAGGTGGAGGTTGCAGTGAGCCGAGATCGTGCCACTGCACTCCAGCCTGGGCAACAAGAGCGAAACTCTGTCTTAAAATAAACAAATAAACGGTGGACCCATGAGAATTGCTGATGGACAGGATGTGGGGTGTGAGGGAAAGAAGAGGAATCCAGGGTGTCTGCTGGGGTTTTGATCTGAGCACTTGGAGGGAGGGGACGGCTGAGCGGGGGCGGGGGGTGATGAGCAGGTACGAGGGGGTGGGGCTCAGATTTTGACCGGGGACTTGTTAAGGGTGAGCTGTTAATGAGACACTCAAGCGGCCCAGCAGAGTGGACAGGCGGATCTGTAAATCTCGGCTCGGGCAGAGATCCAGAGAGGCACACACTTGAGACGCATTGACGTAGAAACAGGGCAGGGAGGCCACCCGCCTCCTGACTCCCCGCCAGATGCTCCTTCCCTCTCACTCCTGCAGCCCTCCAGGCAGATCCTCCCGGGAGCAGGCAGCCAGGTGGGCCCCTGAGGAGATGCAGTGCCCTGCCTTCTGCTTTCCCCTCCTGCCCTGGCTCTGGTTCCTTGGCAAACAGCCCCGAGCCTCCTGGGCTGCTAGATTTCAGAAAAGCGTTCCAGTTTGGCAAAGTAAACACAGTCGAGGAGAAAAGCAACACCTTGCAAAACAGCTCCAGGCCCCCAAAGGAGAATTTTCTTGGTCCTTTCTTTAACTTTCAGCACTGGCCTCAAGCCAAGAATGTGTCCTGTATTTTCTTCCTTGGTCCCTCCCCAGTGTCCACCCCATCCCTGGTGTCTGAGATCCCCAGGGCACTAATCTGCCAGTGTGAGAGTGGAGCGGCTGTGCTGGGAAACCCCGGAATGGCAGGTCCTCCTCTTTCCTCCCACAAAGCCCAGGGTTTGCAGCTGCTCAGGAGGGCAAAGAGGGTGGCTCTCGAGTGGGACTGCCTAGCTCTGAGTCCTGGCTTGGCTGCCTCCTACACCTACAAGCCATGTGACCTCAGGCAAGTTACTTCCCGCTGTGTGCCTCAGTTTGCTACCCTGTAAAATGGGGATGATAGTGGTTCTACCTGATAGGTTTGCCTGAGGAATGAATGAGCTGCTATGTGCAAAGCTTAAAATACCTGACAAGTAGTGAGGGCTCCATAAATTATAGCAGTTCTTAGGGTTGCCCTGGGCTTGGACAAGATAAAGAACACAATCCCAGAGGGGTGCTGCCTGAGTTCTAGGACCAGCTCCACCCCGTACCACTCAATCCCTGAGTGCCTTGGGGAGATCCTCTCCAGCAGAACCCCCCTCCCAGGATTGTGGGTCCTACAGGGTCTGGCATGAGTACACAGTGGGTGTTGACTGATGGAAAAACAGTGGTTCTTCCTTACCTGGGCTCCCTAAATCCAGTCCAGGCCTCCAACCTCAGTCCAGCCTGAGAGGGACTGTCAGGCTTAGTCCACATTCATCATGATGGTGCCTGAAATTCCACCATTATTGCTTCACTTCTTTGGCTTAAGACTTCGTCCTGGTTAAAATACAGAGAGCCCAGAAAAGGGTCACCCATCCAATCTTCTGTCATTCATCCCTAGTGTAAAGGAGTTTGTTAGCTGTTTTTCTGAGAGCAGGTATGGGAAGGGCAAGCATGCCCTCCCTCCAGGCCCTCCCCTCCTCTGCCTAGACCCTCAGGACTTCTGCTGCCTGCTGAGGGGAGTCCCGGCTCCCCAGCCTGGCCTGCAGCCCATATGGGGTCTGGTCCCCCACGTGCCTCTTGTGCGCATTCTCAACAGGCACACTTGCTCCCATGGCCAGCCTAGATTTCTCCTTCCCATTCATTTGGGCTTTCTGGCCCTGGTGCCTTTGCTCATTTAAGCCCTGCCATCAAAATTCCGTCCTATCCCCCCGCCCCACCTTGCAGTTCTTTGCCTCTCTTGGAAGCTCTGTGTCAAAGATTCTTAATCTCAGTGCACTCCTGACATTTGGGGAGGGATAATTTTTTTTTTTTTTTTGAGACGGAGTCTTGCTCAGTCACCCAGGCTGGAGTGCAGTGGCGCCATCTCAGCTCACTGCAACCTCTGCCTCCCGGGTTCAAGCGATTCTCCTGCTCAGCTTCCGGAGTAGCTGGGATTACAGGTGCCTGCCACCACGCCCAGCTAGTTTTTGTATTTTTAGTAGAGATGGGGTTTCACCATGTTGGCCAGGCTGGCCTCGAACTCCTGACCTCAGGCGATCCACCCGCCTGGGCCTCCCAAAATGCTGGGATTACAGGCACCACCTTCTCAGGGGCCTCCCCAGCCTCCCCACCTATGACCTTCTCCCCCGCCAAGTTGCTCTGTTTCTTTATCCCACTTTATTTTCTTTGCAGCCTTTATCGTGATCAGAAACTATGCTCTCTGTTTACTCACTTCCTTGCCTCTTCATAGTCTTCCCCAACCAGAATGGTCAGCTTCTCATGCAGGGGACTCTGTCCTGTCTACTGCTGCTCCCTCAGAGCCAAAAACTGTACCTGGCACACAGTAGGTATCTGCACCCGGCCCGGGGCGGGATAGTAGTTGATTGCGGGGACTGTTCTGCTCATTGTAGGATGTTTAGCATGTCTCTGGCTTCTACCCACTAAAAGCCAGCTGCATCTCTCCAGATTGACAAGCAAAAATATCTCCAGACATTGCCAAATGTCCCCAGAGGATGGCAATTACAGTGACCCCTGGTTGAGAACCACTCACTGGTGTATAGTATATTGCAAAGGGACTGGGGCACCTGGGGTCGCACCTGGCCCTGCTCCTGCTGGCTGTGGAACTTGTATGGGAGCTATGTGAGCCTTGCCTTCCTCAGTTGCAAAGTGGGCATAAAAAAGCCTGTCTCACAGATGACACTGACGAGTGATCATTGTCGCAAAGTACCGTATCTCACTTTTAATAGTTGCTTGAAAAATTGAAGCTAAAATTCAAATGACAGCAATGCAATCTGACTTGGACTAAATTCTTCCTCCCGTTTTCCTCATTGCAGGAAATGGCACCCACTCCCCAACCCAGTTCAGCCAGGCCCCACACCCTGGAGCCTTCCTTGATTTCTTTCTTCCCTTCCTTCCTTTCTTTCTTTCTTTCTTTCTTTCTTTCTTTCTTTCTTTCTTTCTTTCTCTCTTTCTTTCTCTCTCTCTCTCTTTCCTTCCTTCCTTCCTTCCTTCCTTCCTTTCTTCCCTCCTTTCTTTCTTTCCTTTTTTTTTTTTTGACAGGGTCTCACTCTGTTGCCCCGGCTGGAGTGCAGTGGCGCGATCATGACTCACTGCAGCCTCGACTTCCTGGGGTTCAGGTCATCCTCTCACTTCAGCCTCCTGAGTAACTGGGACCACAGGTGTGTGCCACCATGGCTGGCTAATTTTTTTATTTTTTGTAGGGATGGGGTCTTGCCATGTTGCCCAGGCTGGTCTTGAACTCCTGAACTCAAGTGACCTGCCTGCCTTGGTCTCCCAAAGTGTTGGGATTACAGGCATGAGCCACCATGCCCGGTTATCTTCCTTAATTTCTATACCCCACATCTGTCATCAGCAAGTGCTTTGGTACTGCCTCCAAAACCATCCAAAATCCAGCCATTCACCCCAAATCTCTCTCTCCCACAGACAGCGTAGCAGCTCCGCATGAGCCGGATTCCACCCCACCCCTCCAATCCCCTCTCCACAGGCAACCAGAGGGTCTTCTTCAGATGTGACTCAAATCAAATGCACAGGCCTTATGGTGGTCTTTACCTGACCCAGCTCTGCCTACCTTTCCTCTGCTGGCCCGTGGGCATCATCCTCACTGGCCTTGTTCCTGAGACAGAATTGCCTGTAATCCCAGCACTTTGGGAGGCTAAGGCGGGAGGATTGCTTGAGCCCAGGAATTCAAGACCAGCCTAGGCAACATAGTGAGACCCCGTCTCTAAAAAAAATAAAAAAGATGAGGCAGGAGGATCACTTGAGCCCGGGAGGTCAAGGCTGCAGGGAGCCATGATTGTGCCACAGCACTCCCGCACAGGTGACAGTGGGATCCTGTGTCAAAAAAAAAAAAAAAAAATGCAACCACTGCCCCCATGGCCTGGGCACTTGGGGTTGCCCGCCTGGCACACAGGGTCTCAGTGCCACCTGGCCAGGGTCTTCATGTCTGTTGTGTCCCTGCTCCCGCACCACCTCCTCAGGGGCCTCCCCGGACTCCCCACCTACAGCCTTCTTCCCCAGCAAGTTGCTCTGTTCCTTTATCTCACTTTATTTTCTTCACAGCCTTTATCATGCTCGGAAACTATGCTTTCTGTTTACTCACTTCCTTGCCTCTTCATAGTCTTCCCCAGCCAGAATGGTCAGCTTCTCATGCAGGGGACTCTGTCCTGTCTGCTGCTGCTTCCTCGGAGCCAAAAACTGTACCTGGCACACAGTAGGCATCTCATTAGTGCTCAGTGGAATGCAAGACTCCAGCCGTAAAGTATTGACCATCTTGGAAATGCAGCTCAGATGCCACCTGCCCCCACCTTCTCCCCAGAGCCACCAAAGCCTCTGTCTCTCTCTGTAGGCTAAGCCCTGTGGCCCTGTTGTCAGTTCCTTACGGAATGTGGCCCATTTTCTCAGACCCACAATCAGCTCCTGGAGGGCAGGGCCAGCTCCTGCTGATTCCTGTATCCCCACTGAGCATGGCACTTACTCACACCCATAGAGAAGGCTTGGAGTAAATACAGATGGGGCAGTGGGTGCTCAGGAAGAAGTGCAAAGAGCCCCAGCATTTGCTGCTTGTTTTGGGGCAAACACACTTCATCTCTCATGCTGCAGGGATTAAAGATGGCTGCAAATTCTCCGACACGCCTCCCATGGACCTAAGGGGCCTGTAACTGCTTTGACCAACAGAAAACAGCAGAAGTGATGCTGGGCCAGGTCCTGGCTCAGACCCTGAGAGACTGCAGCTTCACTTCCTGTCATTTGGAGCCTTGAGCGGCCAGGTGAGAAGGCTGACCACCTTGCTGCTAATGAAGAGGGGCCCCGGTGAGCCCAGCCTCACAACAGCCCCCACCGAGCTGTCAGGGGTGTGAGAAAAGCTGGTGGACCCTTCAGATGAGCTCGGTTGAGTATTTCCAAGTAACCTCAGTCAATGCTACATGAAGCCAAAGAATTGCTTGAATTCCTAACCCATAAAATAACAAGATATAATAAAATGCTGTCTTAAACCAACAACTTTGTAATAGGTTATTGGGACACATGTCAACTCTGATCTGTGGGAGATGGCTACCTGAAACGCTCCCTTGGGCAGGCATCTGGAGCTGAGATGGGTTTGTTTTGGTGAAGAAGGGTTCTGTGATCTGTTAGTGATGTCTGCCATGAGCACAGGAGAGGAGATGGGGAGTTAGCTGTGCTGCACATTTCATATTCCTGGCAAATTGTATGTCAAGTACAGTAGGGCATAATTTAATTCAATTAAATTTTTTTTTTTTCAAGACAGAGTCTTGCTCTGTCATCCAGGCTGGAGTGCAGTGGCACAATCTGAACTGACTGCAAACCTCCGCCTCCTGGGTTCAAGGTGTTCTTGTGCCTCAGCCTCCCAAGTAGCTGGGATTACAGGTGCACACTACCACACCTGGCTAATTTTTGTATTTTTAGTAGAGACAGGATTTCGCCATGTTGGCCAGGCTGGTCTTGAAATTCTGACCTCAAGTGATCCACCCACCTTGGCCTCCCAAAGTACTGGGATTACAGGCATGAGCCAATGTGCCTGGCCAATTTTATTTAATTTTCATTGTTCGGACTTATCATCTTCATTTTATAAGTGAAGAGACTGAGGAACAGAGAGATTATGTAGCACATCCCAGCTAGAAGGTCCCTCAGCTAAAGGCGGGCAGAGTAGGGTCTGTGGCCCCAAAGTCCACACTTTTCCCACGAAACTGGGTAAGAACACAGGTGTTCCCCAGAGGCAAAATTGTTGTCCACCGCAGGTTCACAGACCCCCTCTGTCCTGATTGATCATGGACCCCTCCCCATGCCTTCCGTCTTCACCAGCCCTCAGTCCTTGTGACTAGGTCTGGCTCTACTCAGGGACTGGGACAGCTGGCACCAGGCCAGCGTCACCAGCGGCCCCAAACTGCTGGGTTTCCCCTCTGTCATGGGAGGCTGGCACTTAGGTATCTCTCAAGGGTGGAACCAGGCAAGTTTATAAAGAGCTTAATGAAATACCCGTTTCACAGCTCTCAGAGCCAGGCAAAGCTAAGTGCTCTGTGCAAGGTTCTTAGAGAGCAATTAAGAAAACCTTTCTTAGGGGAGTCGGAAGCCTTGTGGTGGGGGTGGGGGTGGCAGGGAGTGGGAAGAGGGAGGAGCAGGGTTGACAGCTGAGGCCCAGCTCTACCCCTTCCTGGAGGTGTGATCTTGAATAAGCGATTTCGCCGTTCCTACCCTCAGTCTTTTCATCTAATTCAGGTGGGGATAATTAGACCCACCTTGCTTGGTAATTTTTAAGATAGAGGATTTAATTAAGTGAAGTGCTTTGAACAGTGCTTAGCGCACATTGGTGCTTACTAAACTTTTCTTATGAATGAATGAATGAGTGAATGAATGAACAAGAATAACTGTTGACCGCGCTGAGCTGTATACGCGGGTCTGAATCCCATGCTGGTTTGGCTGGCTCTCTGCACTCACTATGCCTGGAACAGAGTAGTCACCTAATACATATTTGCTGAAAAAAATTCTTCTAAGTCCAACTTAAGGAAGTTTTCAGGCACACACACACAAAAATCATACACTGCATTCCAAAGTAGATAGAATTTATTCAGGTGGTGATAATACCTCAGGTCTTCAGACCCAGTATCAGGAAGCCTCATCTGTGAACCAGGAAGCAAGCAGAAAAGACCTCTGAACACACAAAAGTATAAAGTTCATGTGCCAATACCTATGACTTCTTTCCTAGAAATACCCTCTGACTCTCATTTGTAACCTAGTTACTCTTGGCTTACAAACAACTTTCATTAAGGTTTTCAAGCCCACCTTAGACTAGAAGAAGCAAGTTGGAGAGGAAGAAATCCCGGGAGATGGAGAAGTACTTGTACAGAAACAATTCCAGGTTGGGCACGGTTGCTCACGCCTGAAATCCCAGCACTTTGAGAGGCTGAGGTGGGAGGACTGCTCGAGCCCAGGAGTTCGAGGCCAGCCTGAGCAACATGGCAAAACCCTGTCTCCACAAAATATACAAAAATTAGCCAGGCGTGGTGGCATCGCCTGTAGTCGCAGCTACTCGGGAGGCTGAAGTGAGAGGATGGTTTGAGCTCAGGAGGTCAAGGATGCAGTGAGCCATGATTGCACCACTGTACTCCAGTCTGGGCGACAGAGCATGACATTGTCTCAAAACAACAACAACAAAAACAACCAAAAAGACAAAACAAACAAAAAAAACAAACAAACCAATTCCACCAGGAAGGTGGGCTTCATAGCCATAAAATAGGAATAACAAAAATTCAAGAAAACCCCATGATAACGTAAATCTGGTAAACTGCGATTGGCAATTTGGCTCCAGGTCCCTAGAAGTCAAGACCAGCTAGCTACGCAGGTGGCTGTACATAAGCTAATGCAAGATTGCATTTGAAACGATTGGAATTTGTGGGCCCCACTTTTAATGTTCTGGTGGGGTTTCTACTATGGCAATATTTCTCATTTATTGAGGACTTCATATATTCCAGATGTTTTATGTACATATCCTCACTTAATCTTACAATCAACCTATGAGATGGGTACTGTTATCCTCTTAATACAGAGCATGGCTTCTAATCCTTGGCACTGTTGACTTGTTTGAGGGGCTGTCCCGTGTGTTGTAGGAAATTCAGCAGCATCCCTGACCTCTGCCCACCAGATGCCAGTAGGATTCTCCACCTCCCAGTCATGACAACCAAAATTGCCAGATGCCCCTGGCACAGAATTGGCCCCAGCTGAGAAAATGTTAGAAATGTGGGAACTGAGGCTCAGCGAGGGTGAGAGTTGTCCAAGGTCACACAGCTTGCAAGTGGCTGAGCTGGGATTTATACCCAGGTCCACAGGTGCCAGACAGAGCACAAGCTCTGAAGCCCTGGAGGTTGTGCATAAGTTACTCCACAGAGATTGCCGGGAGGCTCCAATGGGATCATCTCCCAGAATAGAAGTCATAAGTGGCTGTTCTGAAGCCATCAGTGGCTGACCTAGGCTCGTTGGGGATGACCTTTACACTTGGGGACAAATTCCCCTGAACTATATCCTTGGTCTCCCTGACTCTCTCCTCTCCTGCGTTTCCATAGAGGTTTCCTTCTCACAATGTGGAAGCAGCAATGAAGGGCCATATCTGGGGCCTTGGTATCCCATTTTTGTTAGGCAACTGGTGTCTTTAAAGGGTGAATTTTGGGAAGAAATAATACCTCTCCTATCTGGGTTTATGGGACTACCATCTGAGCTGGTTGTCCTACTGAGGCCGTAAGTCAAGGAGGACAGTTAGGGTTAATGGAACCCAAGGACCCAGGGAATTCAGCGGGGCCTGTGTTGAGGATTCCCAGGCTGTAAGTGGGCTCAGTGATGAGCAGGGCCATCTGGCCTGGGTGCGAGAGGAGGAGTATGGCAGGCTGTTTCCATCCCCGCCTTGGGGCTAGAGGGAGTTGATCCTCTGGCAGGTCCTGAGTCAGGAAGGCAGGGCTTTGGCAGAGGAAGGGGCCTCTGCATCCTTCTGGGCCTCACTCACTGTGATCTGGGCCTGGCGGAGCTTGGGTGTTCTGGTGGGGGATGTTCTGGGGGATGGAGAGCGGCCTCCTGCACACGGAGGTAGACAGGGAGCTGAGTGCTTGCTGAGGCTGCTGAACCTGAGGCTGCTGAACCGAGGCTGAGGGGTGTGGCAGGTGACACAGATAACTTTGTCTTGTGCTGCCGTCTGTGTTTATTTCCTTCCTATCTCCCTTCCCCCACCCAGGGACTTAGTGACTTCTTGTTTATTATAATAAAAATTTTTAGTTTTTTGAGACAACTCTGTCAGTCAGGCTGGAGTACAGTGGTGTGATTATAGCTCACTGCAACCTCGATCTCCTGGGCTCGAGCGAGCCTCTCACCTCAGCCTCCCAGTAGCCAAGACTACAGATGTGCGCCACCACACCGGCTATATTTTTTGTATTTTTAGTAGAGACAGAGTCTCGCTATGTTGCCCAGGCTGGTCTTAAACTCCTGGGCTCAAGCGATCCTCCCGCATTAGCCTCCCAAAGGGTTGGGATTACAGGTGTGAGCCCCCGTTCCCGGCCAACCTCTTGTTTAAAGGAGCTCAGCTGCACTATGAGGAATGAAGGCAAGGGCTCCGAGGCTGTGCTTTAAGCAGACCACCAAAGGGAGCTCTGTGCGCCCCTCCCCAAGACAGCAGGGATCAGTGAGAAGCCCCCAAAAGAGGCGGAATCTCGAAGGGCAGGACTTGGAGCTGTCCCCACTCTGTTAACAACTGTGGAGGCGGAGGACTTTGGCCAGAAGATTCCTACAGAAGCCACCCTCCCCAGGGTGAGCAGTTGGTTCAGATCTTGACCTAGCGGGATCGGGGAAGCACGCGAAACAATTTCACCATTATCTATAAGGATGGCTTCACACACATGCAACAGCCTATTGGGAAAGCTTTTTTTTTTTTTAAGACGGGGTCTCACTCTGTCACCCAGGCTGGAGTGCAGTGGCACCATCTCGGCTCACAGCAACCTCTGCCTCCCAGTTCAAGTGATTCTCATACCTCAGCCTCCTGAGTAGCTGGGATTACAGGTCTGTGCCACCACACCTGGCTAATTTTTGTATTTTTAATAGAGGCCTCAAATGCCTGGCCTCAAGTGTCCACCCACCTCGGCCTCCCAAAATGCTGGGATTACAGGCATGAGCCACATGCCTGGCCACCATACACTATCACCAGTGGTTTTTCCTGGGGAATAGAATTTTGCATAACTCGCCTCTACTTTTTCATGGTTTGTGTGCTTGCCTGTTAACAAACATAGAGTCAGTCTTCCATATCCATGGGTGCCGCATCTGTGGGTTCAACAGACTATGGGCTGAAAATATTCAGAAAAAAGATGGGTGGTGCATCTGTACTGAACATGTACAGACTTTTTTCCTTGTGATTATTCCCTAAACAATACACGATGGCAACTAATTACACGACATTCATATTGTTAGGTATTATAAGTAATCTAGAGATGATTTAAAGTACAGGCATACCTCGGAGACATTGCAATGAAGTGAATATCACAGTACACTTGAGTCACACCAACTTTTTGGCCTCCCAGGGATGTGCACACTATACTGCAGTCTATTAAGTGTGTAATAGCATTATGTCTAAAAAACAATGTACCCATCTCAATTAAATAATACTTTATGGCTAAAAAATGTTAACAATCATCTGAGTTTTTAGTGAGTCATCATCTTTTTGCTGGTGGAGGGTCTTGCCTTGATGTTGGTGGCTGCTGACAGATCAGGGTTGTGGTTGCTGAAGGCTGGGGTGACTGTGACAATTTCTTAAAAAAAGACAACAGTAAAGTTTGCTACATCAATGGACTCTTCCTATCATAAAATATTTCTCTATAGCATGCGGTGCTGTTTACCATTTTATCCACGGTAGAACTTCTTTCAAAATTGGAGTCGATCTTCTTAAACCCTGCTGCTGCTGTATCAACCAAGTTTATGGAATATTCTAAATCCTGTGCTGTCATGTCAACCATGTTCACAGTATTCACACCAGGAACAGGTTCCACCTCAAGAAACCACTTTCTTTGCCCATTTGTAAGAAGCAACTTCTCATCGATTCAAGTTTCATTATGAGATGGCGGCAACTCAGTCACATCTTCAGACTCCACTTCTAATTCTAGTTCTCTTGCTGTTTCGACCACACCGGCAGTGACTTCCTCTACTGAAGTCTTGAACTCCTCAAGGTTATCCATAAGGATTGGAATCAATTTCTTCAAAACACCTGTTAATGTTGATATTTTGACCTCCTCCCATGAATCACAAATGCTCTTAATAGCATCTAGAATGGTGACTCCTTTCCAATAGGTTTTCAATTTACTTTGCCCAGGTCCATGAGAGGAATCACTATGTATGACAGCTATAGCCTTACAAAATATATTCCTTAAATAACAAGACTTGAAAGTCAAAATTAAGGCCGGGCACAGTGGCTCAGGCCAGTAATCTCAGCACTCTGGGAGGCCGAGACAGGTGGATCACGAGGTCAGGAGTTCAAGACCAGCCTGGCCAAGATGCTGAAACCCCGTCTCTACTAAAAATACAAAAATTAGCTGGGCATGGTGGTGGGTGCCTGTAATACCAGCTACATGGGAGGCTGAGTCAGGAGAATCACTTGAACCCGGGTGGCGGAGGTTGCAGTGAGCCGAGATCACGGCACCGCACTCCAGCCTGGGCAACAGAGCAAGACTCCATCTGAAAAGAAAAAGAAAAAGAAAGTCAAAATTACTCCTTGACCAATGAGCTATAGAATGGATGTTGTGTTAGCAGGCAGGTAAACATTAATCTGGTATCTCTCCATCAGAGCTCTTCAGTGACCAGGTGCACTGTCAATGAGCAGTAATATTTTGAAAGGAATCTTTTTTTTTTTTTTTCTGAGCAATAGGTCTCAGCAATGGGCTTGAAATATTTAGTCAACCATGCTGTAAACAGATGCGCTGCCATCCAGGCTTTGTTGTACCATTGATAGAGCACAGGCAGAAGAGATGTAGCGTAATTCTAAAGAGCCCCATAAATTTTGGAATGATGGGTGAGCACTGGCTTCAACATAAAGTCACCAGATGCATTAGTCCCTAATAAGAAAGTCAGCCTGTTCTTTTAAGCTTGGAAGCCAGGCATTGACTTCTCTCTAGCTATGAAAATCTTAGATGGCATCTTCTTCCAATAGAAGACTTTTGTCTACATTGAAAGTCTGTTGTTGAGTGTAGCCACCTTCATGAATGACCTTAGCTAGATCTGCTGGAGAACTTGCTGCAGCTTCTACATCAGCACTCGCTGCTTCGCCTTGCACTTGTATGTTATGGAGACAGCTTCTTTCCTTAAACCTCATGAACCAACCTGTGCTAGGGTCAAACTTTTCTTCTGCAGCTTCCTCACCTCTCTCAGCCTTCATAGAATTGAAACAAGTTAGGGTCTTGCTCTGGATTAGGCTTTGGCTTTAGGGAATTGTGGCTGGTTTGATCTTCTATCTAGACCACTCAAACTTTCTCTATATCAGCAATAAGGCTGTTTCACTTTCTTATAATTTGTGTGTTCGCTGGATTAGCACTTTTAATTTCCTTCAAGAACTTTTCGTTTGGGTTCACAACTTGGCTCACTGGTTGCAAGACGCCTAGCTTTTGGCTTATCTCAGCCTTCAACACATGCCTTCCTCACTAAGCTGAATGATTTCTAGCTTTCAGTTTAGAGTGAGAGACATGCAACTCTTCCTTTCACTTGAACACTTAGAGGCCACTGTAGAGTTATTAATTGGCCTAATTTCAATATTGCTGTGTCTCAGGGAATAGGGAGGCCTGAGGAGAGGGAGAGAGATGGGGAACAGCCAGTCTCTGGAGCAATCAGAACCCACACAACACTTATGGATTAAGTTTGCCATATTATATGGGCCCGGTTCGTGGCACCCCAAAGCAATTACAATAGTAACATCACCGATCACAGATCACTGTAACAGATATGATAATGAAAAAGTTTGAAATATTGCAAGAATGACCAAAATGTGATACAGAGACATGAAGTAGGATCATGCTGTTGGGAAAATGACGCCAGGAGACTTGACACGGAGTTATCACAAACCTTCCATTTGCGAAAAACACAATATCTTCAAAATGCAATAAGATGAGGTTTGCCTGAATACAGGAGAAGGTGCCTAGGTTATATGCAAATGAGGAACCTGAGCATCTGTGGATTTTGGTATCTTCAGGGGGTCCTGCAACCAACCCCGCACAGATACTGAGGGATGAATGTATATTGCCTTGAGAATAAGAAAACAACCAAACATCTTAGTTTTAAAAAGTATATATTTTTTCTGAGTTTTGCATTTTTGCCCTATATTTTAAAATAATTTTTTTTTTTTTTTTTTTTGAGACGGAGTTTCGCTGTTGCCCAGGCTGGAGTGCAGTAGCGTGATCTCGGCTCACTGCAACCTCCGCCTCGTGGGTTCACACCATTCTCCTGCCTCAGCCTCCCGAGTAGCTGGGACTACAGGCGCCCGCCACCACGCCCGGCTAATTTTTTGTATTTTTAGTAGAGACGGGGTTTCACCATGTTAGCCAGGATGGTCTCGATCTCCTGACCTCGTGATCTGCCCGCCTCGGCCTCCCAAAGTGCTGGGATTACAGGCGTGAACCACCACGCCTGGCCTTATTTTAAAGTAATTCTTAAGCACATCACAACATTTGATTTGATTTGTATTTTGGAAGGTTGTTTTGCAGAAATGAAAACCTCCTGAAGTCTTATGACATGAGGTGAAGGGTGAAAAATGATCTTATTAAAAATACAAGGTAGAGGCCAGGTGCGGTGGCTCATGCCTGTAATCCCAGCACTTTGGGAGGCCGAGGCTGGCAGACACTTGAGGCCAGATGTTCGAGGCCTGCCTGGCTAACATGGCAAAACCCCGTCTCTATTAGAAATACAAAAATTGGCTGGATGTGGTGGTGGGCACTTGTAATCCCAGCTACTCGGGAGGCTGAGGCAGGAGAATCGCTTGAACCCAGGAGGCAGAGGTTGCAGTGAGCTGAGATTGCGCGATTGCACTCCAGCCTGGGCAACAAGCGAGACTCCATCTCAAAAAAAAAAAAAGAAAAGAAAAAAAACAAGGTAGAATATGTTTATAAAGTGGGAAATATGTTTTCCTCTCATCTAATTAATGCAGAAGTTTCCAGAGCGTAAGAGATGCTGAGCACTGTGCCGGGTGCTTCAGAGAGTGGTGCAGTGGCTGGGGACACGGCTCCAAAGCCTGACAGCCGGGTTCTATGGCCAGTTCCCACTCGATCACCAATCACCATGGTGAAGTTTCTCAACCACCCAAGGCTCAGTTTTCTCATCTATAAAAAGAGAAGAATCATGCTGGTATCAGTGCAGGACACAGAAGCCATTCAGGGTGTGGTAAGCAAGAAGATTTAACACATGGAATGAGGGACTTTCAAAATGATTCGAAGGGCTGAGGGAGGAAGTTCTAGGTCAGGCCTCCAGAAACTGTGTTTAGAATTGACCTTCTGGGGAGCTATTACCTCTGGGCCCTGCTCAAGACAAACACCCCTAACTGCCAGTCAGGAGGTGGGAAGGCAGATTTAGAAGCCACCACTGCAACTGTTATTTATTTATTTATTATTTTTTGTAGAGACAAGGTCTCACCATGTTGCTCGGGTTGGTCTCAAACTCCTGGACTCAAGCTATCCGCTCACCTCAGCCTCTCAAAGTGCTGGGATTACAGGCGTGAGCCACCGCACCTAGCGTGCAGCTGCCCCTTGGCACCCATGCATAACAGCCACTGGAATCTGCCGGAGAAAAATCTCGTATTTCCCCAACTTTGTGTGCCAGAAGAAACAACTAAAAAGAGAGGGGAAAGAGGCTTTTCCTCTTTTCCACCTACAAAAATCACACTAGAGCATCTAATTGGCAGAACCTAATTCATATCCAAAATCCTAGGCACAAGGGAATCTAGGAAAAGTAGTTTTTAGTTTTCTAATCTTGTCAATAAAAGGTGACCTAAGCTGGGCGCGGTGGCTCACGCCTGTAATTCCAGCACTTTGGGCGGCTGAGGCGGGTGGATCACAAGGTCAGGAGATGGAGACCATCCTGGCTAACACAGTGAAACCCCGTCTCTACTAAAAATAGAAAAAATTAGTGGGGCGTGGTGGTGGGCACCTGTAGTCCCAGCTACTCAGGAGGCTGAGGCAGGAGAATGGCATGAACCCAGGAGGTAGAGCTTGCAGTGAGCCGAGATAGCGCCACTGCACTCCAGCCTGGGCGACAGAGCGAGACTCCATCTCAAAACAAAACAAAACAAAAAAAAAAGAAAAAGAAAAAATGTGACCTAGTCTGGGTCCTGTGAGAACAAGGACAAGAAAGAATTAAACATGCAAGGATTTTACTAGGGGAAATGCCTGGGCAGAAAATAGGGAGAGAGCCAGGCAAGGCTTGGAGAGCCCTCAGATTGCAAAGCAAGTTTGACTCTAAGGGAAGAAGAGATGAGAGAGGGTTGGGTAGTAGAGGCATTGTAGACTGTGCAAACTTGGAAAGTTTCTGCAAAGCCAGCTGGGAGTCCTTGAATCACAGTTGGTCATGAAGTGAGTCCCACATCCCCAAGGAATGGGTCTGGTTAGTTAAGTATCCCTACTATATTCAGTCTTGGATGGGACCATCCCATGGGGATAGATTTCAAAGCACAGCCACTGAGACTCTGGGCGGTTCCACTCCCTGTAATAGGAAGTTTGCAAGGCATTGCTCATGGCTGCCCCTCTAGGTGCTCAAAGGTGGAATGGAGTAAGTGAATCCACAGCACCCACCCTGATAGCAATGCCTGTTTCCTGGGATAATTTGAGGGTTAAATGAGATAATATGAGCGTAGCAGTAGAACAGTGCCTGGCATAGAGCAAGTAAGTGCTCAAGAGATGTTAAGAGTTCATGGGAGATTCAAAAACAAGGAGACCCCTTCTTGCTTCCCAGGTCCTCCCCACCATCTGTGGGAGGCCACGCTGAACATCCTGGGAAACAAATCCTCATAGGAGGGCGTGCTGCAGGCCTAGAGGGTATAAACTGGCTGCGCGTCCTCATCAGCAGGGAAGCATGTCACAATATGGACGGGCTCCAAGCCCCACCCTGGACATTCTGATTCAGCTGGTAGGGTGGCTGTACATAGGTTTCACATAAAGCCTATGGTTCTGAGGCCCAGGTAGGTTTGGGACTACCATGGGGAAAGAAGGCAAGAAAGACTTTGAAGAAGAGATGGAGCAAGATGAATAGGAGTTGAAAGTGAAGGAGCAGATATTCCAGGTACAGGGAGTACTGCCTACAATGCAGGGTGGTTTCAAGGAGCTCAGGGTGTTTGGGGAACCACAAGGATCTCAGTGTGTTTGGTTGTAGGATTGTTTTTCTCTTACTGAACATTTACTAGTGGCCAGGTTCAGCGCAAAGGCCCTAGCATGCCTGCATCACTGAGTCCTCTCAATGGCCCTATGAAGTCGGTATCATTATCACTCCACTTTGCAGATGAGGCAACTGAGGCTCAGAGAAGCTGAGTGACTTCCTCCAGGTTACAGTTTTTGTTTTTTGTTCTTTTTTGCGGGGGATGGAGTCTTACTCTGTCACCCAGGCTGGAGTGCAGTGGCGTGATCCTGGCTCATTCCAATCTCCACCTCCTGGGTTCAAGTGATTCTCTTGCCTCAGTCTTCTGAGTAGCTGGGACTACAGATGCATGCCACCATGCCTGGCTAATTTTTGTATTTTTAGTAGAGATGGGGTATTGCCATGTTGTCCAGGCTGGTCTTGAACTCTTGACATCAGGTGATCCACTGCCTCAGCCTCCCAAAGTGCTAGGATTACAGGTGTGAGCCACTGCACCTGGCCTACAGTTATTTTTAAGATGAAGTTAAGCCAGGCATGATGGCTCACACCTGTAATCCCAGCACTTTGCGAGGCAGAGATGGGAGGATCACTTGGGGCCAGGAGTTCGAGACCAGCCTGGCCAACATGGCAAAACCCCATGTCTACTAAAAAATACAAAAATCAGCCAGGTATGGGGCACACGTCTGTAATCCCAGTTACTCAGGAGACTGAAACACGAGAATCGCTTGAACCTGGGAGGCGGAGGTTGCAGTGAGCCGAGATCGTACAACTGCACTCCAGCCCAGGAGACAGAGTGAGACTCTGTCTCTCAAAAATAAAAAAAAAATAACAAAAATGAAGTCAAGGCTAGAATCCATTGTGTCCAAAGCTCCGTAGTGTTGATGTTCCTGGGAGAAGCTGCAGAAGCAAACGGGATCAGTGAGGGACGTGTGTGTGTAAAGTGTGGCATCTAGGAACACAAGCTTCCGTGTCATCAGAAGCAGGTTCAACCTGCCACTCATTGGCTGTGTTGCCTTGGACAAGTCCTTTAGCCTCCCTATGCCTTGTCTTCATCTGAAAAGTGAAGTTGTGATGCCCACCTTATAGTAGGTCATGTGATGACACGCATTATAATAGGAAAAGCACTCAGCAGAGGGCTGGGTACACAGGAAACACACTGTGATTGGAAACTGTTACTATTCACTTATGCAAATGCATCAGGACTTCAACTTGCAGGTAATGGGGAACCCAGAAGTGGTTCAAGCAGGGAGATTGTGAATACCCCTAGAAGGCCTACTAGGGAGTAAAGCCTCAAGTTAAAGAAATGCCATGCAAATGGTGAGCTTTCAGGCACCACCCAGTGGCCAAAGAGGCCTTGGGGCAGGTGTGAATTGCAGACACAGCTGGCTTTGTGCAGTTCAGGGAGTCTCACCACGTCCTCAGGCCCCCACCCCCTGACCCCACTTCACCTAGTGCAGCAGAGAGCAGCTTAAGTCACCTCCAAAAATCTAAGGTGCTTCCCCAGCTGAGCTGGGGAGAAAGCCATCTCACAGTGCCCAGTGTGACCATGTTGGCGCCACAATCTGATAGAGATTCAGTGTATGAGACCATTCTTGCATTGCTATAAAGAAATACCTGAGACTGGGTAATTTTTAAAGAAAAGAGATTTCCTTGGCTCACCATTTCCCAGGCTGTCTGGGAGGCATAATGCTGGCATCTGCTCAGCTTCTGAGGAGGCCTCAGGAAACTTACAGTCATGATGGCAAGTGGAGGGGGAGCACACACATCACATGGCCAGAGCAGGAAAAAGAGAGCAAGGGGGGAGGAGCTACACGCTTTTAAACAACCAGATCTCGTGATAACTCACTATTGCGAGAACGGGACCGGGTGTGTGGGGGATGGTGCTAAACCATTCATGAGAAATCACCCCCATGATTGATCACCTCCCACCAGGCCCCACCTCCAACACTGGGAATTACAATTTGCATGCAATTTGGGACCAGATCCAAACCATATCACTCAGTTCCTTAACTATTAAGACAAAACACAAAAATGAAGTGTAGTTATTCCTTGGGTGGAATCATTGGAGATTCTTTCTCACCCCCTTGTGTTTTTGTATGTTTGCCACCCTATGTGCTGATTTTGTTTTGTTTTTTGAAAAAGCAAAATAAATGTTATTTAAAAGGACAAAAAGAATCCCCTCTGTGGGAGGCTGACTCACACCTCCCACAGTTATACAGTGAGGAGTGCTCTCCTCTGCAGGAACAGGCCAGTGAAAAACGTCGGAGCTGCCAGTCCTTTGTCCTCATCTGCAAACCCATGATGCCTTATGTGTGGTTTAAAGCAGAGGTTTCTAAACTTAGTCTCCGGACCACTTTACACTCTTAAAAGTCACTGAGTGACCAGGCACAGTGGCTCACACCTGCAATCCCAGCAATTTGGGAGGCTGAGGCGGGAGAATCACTTGAGCCCAGGAGTTTGAGATCAGTCTGGGCAATATAGTGAGACCTCATCTCTACAAAAAATTGAAAAATTAGCCAGGCATGGTGGCGAGTAGCTGGGACTCCAGCTACTCAGGAGGCTGAGGTGGGAGGATTGCTTGAGCCCAGGAAGTTGAGGCTGCTGTGAACTGTGATCAGGCCACTGCACTCCAGCCTGGGTAACAGAGTGAGACCCTATCTCAAAAAAACAAAAAAAAAAAGAAGAGAAATTCATTGAAAGTTTTGTTATATTTATTGCTAATTGTCATACTAGAAATTGAAACTGGGAAATTTTAATTAATTAATTAGTTCATTTATTGAAAGTAGTAATTCATTTATTTAAAGTAGTAGTTCTCAACCAGGGATAGTTTTATCTCCCAGGGGACACTTGACAAGGCTGGAAGCCATTTTTGTTTGTTACAGCTGGAGATGGGGCATGCTACCGGCGTCTAGTGTGTAGTGAGGCCAGAGATGCTGCTCAGCATCTGAGATGCATCCTACCATACACAGATGCACCCCCCAATAAACAGAATTATCTGGCCCAAATGTCAATAGTGCCAAGGTTGAGAAACTGATTTAAAGTGAGGATAATAAATTCATCACATGTTAACACAAAACATAGTTTTATAAGAAATAACACAATTTTCCAAATTAAAACCAATTAAAGGAGTGGCATTATTTTGTATTTTTGCAGGTCTCTTTAATGATTGGCTTCACAGGAGACAGCTGGATTCTTTTTTTTTTCTTTTTTCTTTTTTTTTTTTTTTTTTTAACCAGAGTCTCACTCTGTCACCCAGGCTGGAGTGCAGTGGCACAATCTCGGCTCACTGCAACCTCTGCCTCCCGGGTTCAAGCCATTCTCATGCCTCAGCTTCCTGCATAGCTGGGATTATAGGCATGTGCCACGATCCCTGGCTAATTTTTTTCTATTTTTAGTAGAGATGGGGTTTCGCCATGTTGGCCAGGCTGGTATCGAGCTCCTGGCTTCCAGTGATATGCCTGCCTCAGCCTCCCAAACTGCTGGGATTACAGGTGTGAGCCACCACGCAGGATTCTTATATCTACTTCTGCATTCAATCTGTTGCAATGTCACATGTCACAGAGCTCCCGGAAAACTCCATTAAATATTTGTGAGTGAATGAGAGTGATAAAGACACCATCTCAGGATGATTATAATGGTTTTGATCTTGTGGCCCCCCTCCAAGGGTCTTTGGTAAAAGGTGAAAGATTCAAAGGCACTTCGGGATGCCCAAGGGTCCACAGACCACCTTTTGAGAACTGCAGCTGTAGGAAGATCTTCCCAGATGATTTCCAGAAACAGTTAGTGTGTTTTGGATGTGAACACATCTGGCTCTGCCAACCTGGGAGGGCAGTCGGGGGAGGGACTGGGGAAAAACCCACTGAGCCAGCCCCGCAGACCCCACTCCTCCCTTCTCCTCAATGCTGTCAGCTGCTAGACAGTCAGTCATGGTAATTTCTAATGACAGATCTCACGTTTCACCTTGGGGGCAGAAAACAAGAGGCTGGACGAGTGGGAAGAAAAGAAAAGAGGAGAAAAAGTCAGGGGAGGTGGGCTTCCTTGGCTGCTTCTGAGAGGGAGGAAGGGGTGCTCGCTGCTGGCCCGGGGTCCCTGTGGGGTGTGTGTGTGTGTGGAGGGCCCACGCCTCGCCTTGCCCATGAGCCCAGCCCTGGGAACAGCAATCGAGGTGGCCCGCCTGTCTCTGAGTCACCCACCTGAGTTTCACAGGATGTGATAGGCTAATTTTGACAAGGAGAGGGGGAGCCCCAGCCTTTGAGGCCCAGGAAGGGTGAGCCAGGCTGAGGCCAGTGTCTCAATCCTTGTCTCTGAAAGGAGCAGTGGATCCAGGTCAGGAAGCCCACCAGCTTTCCCCCGACCCTACACTGCCACCAAGGCGGGCCCTTCACACTCCTAGGGTGGAGGGGATGGAGCCTTCCAGCCGCCACACTTCTAGGAGCTGGGGAGACAGCAGCACAGAGGGCATTTATGGAATACTTGCATTTATGGAACGCATGCAGCCTCTGAGCTCATTCTTTGTTGTGACTGCTGCCTTTAACCCTCACAATAACTGGTGCTTTGGGAACTGTTATTATTTCCACTTTACCCATGAGGACGACACGGCCCAGGGAGGAAAGAACTCGTCCAAGTTCCATGCCAGGGAGATGCGGAGCTGGGATTTGATCAAGGTTTGTTTGGCTCTGAAGCCCAGATTCTTAACCTCTGCCCTACAAGTTGTGCCAAATTACTCATGTACTCATGTGCTCAGGCACTTACTCACATACCTGATTATGGAGGGCCCACTCTGAGCCCTGTGCTAGATGCCAGAGATACAGACAATAAAACACACTCCCTGTCCTCCTCAAAGCTCTCGGTCTACCAGGTGGGAGGCACGGGGAGTGTAGCATTGAGCAAGCGGACACGCTATTGGAATCGATTGTGCCAAGTGCTGTGATGGGGTAAGCAGAGTGTGAGGAAGCCAGAAGAGGCTCTGGTTGCAGGATGGGGAGAGGGAAGCTAGGGTGGCTTCCTGGAGGAGGTGATGTATAAACTACTGACAAGTAGGGACCCCCAAGCAAGGGGGAAGAGGAGCATCTTGGGGTCACATACCACATGCCCTTGCTCCCACTTTTGACTTGTTGCTGGGACACTACTTCCTAGCCCAGGAGGAGTTCCAGGATTTCTGTTGCAAGCCCCCAGCCCCTATTTACCTTCTGTTTCTGGGGCGAGAACCAGATGGGACCCTCGCCAGGAGAATACCAGCAGCCCCTTCCCCTGTAGGAAAGGTGGGGACAGCAGTGTTGGATGGGGTCTCAGGGTGGCTGCCAGGCCCCAGGGGCAGGAAGCCAAGTCATCTTTTTGAGTAGATATTTGCACATGAAGCACTCTTGCCGGGCACTAACCTAGGCGCTGCACGTAAAGTATGTCATTGGAATTTTACTATCCTGGGAGGATGAATTTCTTGAAATATGAAAGCCCTTTCACTAAAGACCTTATATCATTTCAAGCTCAAGTACTTCGAGACTAATATCGACAAAGGTGGTTCGTGTGTTTGTTCACCTGCCAAAGTGGTGCAACCCTATAGCTATGGTGTGAAGAGATTACAATTTTCTTGGTCTGCCTGCTATGAAATTATGCAGGTTTCGATAAATCATTCATTTACGGAGGGAGAGTGTTCATGATTTCACATTTTATGGGATGCTTTAATGGTATGTCTTCATATCACACAACCTCCTTCTTGGTACTATCACTACCCCATTTTGCAGATGAGGAAACTGAGGCTCAGAGAGGTTAAGGAACTAGCCTGAAGTCACACAGCTGGTATTGGAACTCCAATACTTCAGGAGAATTGGAATTAGAACTCAGGCAGCCTGACATCAGAGCCCAGCCTCCCAATTTCTACCCTGCTCCTCTTGTGCTAGAAAAATCCCTGAATCTAGAAAAATCCCTGAATCTGAGAAAGCCTCTTTCCTTCAGCCTGTCTGAGCCTCAGCTACTCCAACTCTTAGATTGCCCTTTCAACCTTTGAACTCTCCCATGAGAATGCAGCGGTGGGAGAGAGAGTGAGACGTCTGGAGTTTGTGCTTAAGGGTTTCTCATGTGACTCAGGGGCTGAGCCCCAAAAGAAAGTCATCCCCAGCATGGCTGGGTGAGCCTTCTTTGTCCCCACTTTCTCCAAACAAGGCTACGAATGTGGAGTGAGAGGCGTTGCAGGAAAGGGTGCCAGTTGTGGGGTGGCGGGGGGCTAGAAAAAAGAGATCTTAAATGATCAACACGAGGGAACTGATAATTTCTTTTTTTTTTTGAGTTGGAGTTTCGTTCTTGTTGCCCAGGCTAGAGTGCAATGGCGCCATCTCAGCTCACTGTAATCTCTGCCTCCTGGGTTCAAGCAATTCTCTTGTCTCAGCCTCCCAAGTACCTGGGATTCCAGACACCCACCACCACGCCCAGCTAATTTTTTGTATTTTTAGTAGAGACGGGTTTTCACCATGTTGGCCAGGCTGGTCTCCAACGCCTGACCTCAAATGATCCGCCCACCTTGGCCTCCCAAAGTGCTGGGATTACAGGCATGAGCCACCACACCCAGCTGAGGGAAGTGATTTCGTATTGCTTCAGAATAATTTCTCCCGTATTCCAAAAGCAATAAAGAAAATGTAGGAACTCCTAGTAAACCCAAAGAAGAAAGTTTAAAAACCCACAACCCCATCACTCATGCATAAACATGGTGAGTATCTTGGGTGTGATTTCTTCTAGGCTTTTGTCTATGCATCGTTCAATATACATGTTTATATTTATACTAATAAATGTATTCATAGAATTTTATTATTGCCAGGATAATACGTGTTCACTGTAGTATATTTAGAAAGTAGAAATGGACTGGACACGGTGGCTCACTCCTGTAATGCCAGCACTTTGGGAGGCTGAAGTGGATGGATCACAAGGTCAAGAGATTGAGACCATCCTGGCCAACATGGTGAAACCCCGTCTCTACTAAAAATACAAAAATCAGCTGGGCATGGTGGTGGGTGCGTTGGGAGGCTGAGGCAGGAGAATTACTTGAACGCGGGAGGCAGAGGTTGTAGTGAGCTGAGATCGTGTCACTGCACTCCAGCCTGGTGACAGAGCACGACTCTGTCTCAAAAAAAAAAAAAAAAAGTAGAAATGAACAAAAACAGAAAATAAAAAATTATAATTGCAGATATTCTGGCTTTATAGGATTTTCTCATTTTTACAGTGAATTTTAGTATAATGAATATAGTAATAAAAATCATCGTGTTTGTCCTGGCTGTTAAAGTTTTCAGTTTGTAGGCTGACTTACTGATATCATATCTGCAAATGACAGAATTTAAAGATAAAGCAAAGTTCTGGACTTTAGCCTCTTTTAGGTCACAGACCCTCTGAGAATCGGACAAGAGCTGAAGACGCACAAAAGATGCACAGAGAAACATCTTCCTAAGATGTCAGGAGGCCACAGATTCTCTCTAGCCTCTGCATAGGAGTCATGGCCACAGTTTAACACTCTCCATGCTTCATGAATTATCAGATGAAGAGGGGCCTTGGATTCCCCTGGACTGAATAGGAGGGTCACATCCAAAGCCCAGACCTTCCTTTTTTTAATCTGAATATTTTTGTGTGGGTCATTTCAGCTTAGTTAGCAGTTTCGAAAGGGATCTGTACTGGTTTAGTATTTAATTTCTTGAAAAAGTAAACTATTTTTACTTTGTTTTGTTTTAAAATGTTTAAGTTTTTAAATTTATGTAATTCCAAACTTACAGAAAAGTAACATGAACAATACAAGGAACACCTATATTCCCTGTTTTGTTAATTACAAAATAATATTAACAATGATGATGATGATTAAAATATATGCCCATTGTAACATATCAAATGATGCTGAAGTGTGTGAAGAAAAAGTTAATAGTCTCCCATAATAAAATACAGAAGTATAAGCAATACACTTTGGTAAATCTTCCGACATACTGCCATATACCTTCTCTAAGTCTCTTCAAACATATGTACATGTAAATCATATATATTTATACAAATATGTTCCTTTTGCCATAAAAAATTGTGTTTTTTTTTTTGAGACAGGGTCTTGCTCTGTGGCTCAGGCCAAGTACAGTGGCTCAATCACAGCTCACTTCAGTCTCAAACTCCTGGGCTCAAGCAATCCTCTTGCCTCAGCTTCCCAAGTAGCTCGGACAACAGGTAGGCACCACCACATCTGGCTAATTTTAAAATTTTTTGTAGAGACGGGGTCTCACTTTGTTGCCCAGGCTGCTCTCAAACTCCTGGGCTCAAGCAATCCTCCCATCTTGGCCTCCCAAAGTTTTGGGATTACAGGTGTGAGCCACTGGGACTGCCCCACAATCTTATTTTATATATACAGAATAGTCTCTATGTATAAGATTTATGTCTTCTGTTAATTGAAGGCCTTAATACAGTCATCCAAGGCTGGTTTAATGACCTCCAACCATCAACAAGGAAGACGTTTGGAGAAACATGAGGGAAAAGGAAAACACAGGCAGAGAATCAAGGGGATTATTGGGTGACTTCCAAGGAGTGTGAGTGGGAACCTTGGGTCCACTCAATGCACAGCACCTCACAATATATTTCTTTCATTTAACATTCTCCTTGGACCTCTCTCTAGGTCGACTCTTGTGATGCTACCTCATTCTTGTTAATCATTTCATACTTTTTCATTACGTGGCTGGGTGACTTGATTCACCTCTTCTTCCACTGATAGCATTCAGGTCATTTCTGATTTGTTGCAGTGATTATTGCAGACAATGTCGGACTAATCATCCTGAGATATATGTCTTTAAAGACTGGGCTGTGTAGCCCATTGTACTAGTCTATTCTCATGCTGCTAATAAAGACATACCCGAGACTGGGTAATTTATAAGGGGAAGAGGTTTGATTGACTCACAGTTCAGCATGGCTGGGAGGCCTCAGGAAACTTACAATCATGGCAGAAAGGGGAGCAATCATGTCCTTCTTCACATGGCAGCAGCAAGGAGACATGCCAAACAAAACGGGGAAAAGCCCCTTATAAAATCATCAGATCTCATGAGAACTCACTCACTATCACAGGAAGAGCATGAGGGCAACTGCCCCCGTGATTAAATTACCCCCCACCGGCTCCCTCCCATGACACATGGGGATTATGAGAACTACAAATCAATATGAGATTTGGGTGGGGACACAGCCCAACCATATCACCCGTTTAGTATCTTTGTGCAAATTAGCAAAAAATACCCCTCCCGTAGACACCAGCCTGTAACAAAGTACGCAGCTTGGCAAGTGGCGTGTAGGCCGGATTCCAGCCCTACATGCCCCATCGGTGTGATGTCCTTCCTTGTGCAGTGAACAACCTGCACATCCTTATATGGTAGTCTCATCTTCCACACTCTGTTTCTTTCTCCCCCTGTAAGACGGCTCCCTAAACGTTAGACTGCCAGGACGAAGGGTCTGTGAGCATTTTTTTTTTTTTGGAGACAGAGACTCCCTCTGTCGCCCAGGCTGGAGTGCAGTGACGTGATCTCGGCTCACTGCAACCTCCACCTTCCGGGTTCAAGTAATTCTCCTGCCTCAGCCTCCCAAGTAGCTGGGATTACAGGCATGAACCACCATGCCTGGCTAATTTTTGTATTTTTAGTAGAGACAGGGTTTCACCATGTTGGCCAGGCTGGTCTCAAACTCCCGACCTCAGGTGATCCACTTGCCTTGGCCTCCCAAAGTGCTGGGATTACACGCGTGAGCCACTGCGCCCAGCCCTGTGTGCATTTTTAATCATAAAATATTCTACTACATTTTTGTGCGTATTTATAAAATTATATTTGCTATCTTGGAAGGTGCTTTTTAAGTATATTTCGATCCTAACATATTTGGACTGTCTTTCCTGTTACTACCAATTCAATTTTTGTACAGTGATTTTTCTTAACAGCTTTTGGGGTATAATTGGCATATAATAAACTGTACCTATTTGAAGTGTGCAATTTCATAAATTTTGACGTATGTATACACTGTGAAACCATCACCAGAATCAAGACAATTAACATATTCATTGGCTCCAAAGGCCCCTTGGGAACCTCTCCTTCCCTCACTGGCTGGCTCTCTCCATCCTTAGGCAACTACTCATCTGCTTTCTGTCACTATCGGTTAACTGTTCATATTTCCTAGAATTCTGTAGAAGTGGAATCATACAGTATGTGCCTATTTTCATCTGACTTCTTTCACTCAACATAATTATTTTGAGATTCACCCATGTAGTTGCATGTATAAATAGCTCACGGCTGGGCGCAACAGCTCACCCCTGTAATCCCAGCACTTTGGGAGGCCAACATGGGCGGATCACTTGAGGTCAGGAGTTCGAGACCAGCCTGACCAACATGGTGACATCCTGTCTCTACTAAAAATACAAAAAAATTAGCTGGGTGTGGTGGTGCATGCCTATAATCCCAGCTACTAAGGAGGCTGAGGCAGGAGAATCGCTTGAAACTGGGAGGCAGAGGTTGCAGTGAGCCGAGATCACACCATTGCACTCCAGCCTGGGTGACAGAACGAGACTCCGTCTCAAAAAAAAAAAAAAAAAAAAAAAAGGCTCATTAATTTTTATTGCTGAATAGTATTCCATTGTCTGAATATACCACAATCTGTTTATCCACTCACCAGTTGATGAACATTTAGATTGTTTCCAGTTTAGGGCTGTGACAAATAATATCCTCTTATTCAGATTTGCTCTGAATACTCATGTACAAATCTTTGAATGGACATAAGCTTTCATTTCTCTTGGGTAAATCCTAGGAGCGCAATGGCTAGATCACATAGCTGGTGTATATTCAGCTTTTTAAGAAAATCCCTGGGGGGAGCGGGGAGAGATAGCATTAGGAGATATACCTAATGTTAAATGACGAGTTAATGGGTGCAGCACACCAACATGACACATGTATACATATGTAACAAACTTGCACATTGTGCACATGTACCCTAAAACTTAAAGTAAAAAGAAAAAAAAAAAAGAAAATCCCAAACTGGTTTGTAGAGTGGTTGTACTATTTTACGTTGCTACCAACAGTGTTTGAGAATTCTGGTTGATCCACATCCTCAGCAACACTTGATACAGTCTTTTTGGCTGGGCGCAGTGCTTCACACCTATAATCCCAGCACTTTGGGAGGCTGAGGTGGGAGGATTGCTTGAGCCCAGGAGTTTAAGACCAGCCTGGACAACATAGTGGGACCTTGTTTCTACAAAAGAATTTAAAAATTAGCTGGGTGTAGTGATGCATGCCTGTGGTCCCAGCTACTAGTCAAGCCAGGCTAAGTGGGGAGGATGGCTTGAGCCCAGGAGGTTGAGGCTGCAGTGAGTCGTGTTCACACCACTGCCCTCCAGCCTGGGTGATGGAGCAAGATCCTGTCTAAAAACAAACAAACAAACAAAAAGCTGTATTCTTTTTAATTTTCACAACTGTATGTTGAGCATCTTTTATGTGTTTACCATCTTAACATTGCATTTGGTGAAGTGTCTCTTCAAATCTTTTGCCCAGTTTGGCCAGGCGCGGTGGCTCACGCCTGTAATCCCAGCACTTTGGGAGGCCGAGGCGGGTGGATCACGAGGTCAGGAGATCGAGACCATCCTGGCTAACACAGTGAAACCCCATCTCTACTAAAAATACAAAAACAATTAGCTGGGCATGGTAGCAGGTGCCTGTAGTCCCAGCTACTCAGGAGGCTGAGGCAGGAGACTTGTTTGAACCCAGGAGGCAGAGCTTGCAGTGAGCCGAGATCGTGCCACTGCACTACAGACTGAGCGACAAAGCGAGACTCCATCTCAAAAAAAAAAAAAAATTTTGCCCAGTTTTAATTGGGATGTCTGTTTTCTTACCATTGAGTTTTCAGAGTTCCTTATATGTTCTAGATGAAAGTCCCTTATCAGATATATGATTTGCAAACATTTTGTTTGTATTTTACTTTTGCATTTTATCATTTTTATTATATTTTACTTTGTATTTATTTTATTATCTTTATGTTTGTGTATCTTACTATTTTTTTTTTTAGACGGAGTCTCGCTGTGTCACCCAGGCTGGAGTGCAGTGGTGACAAAAATTTTGATAAAGTTTTTAATGTTTGTTTGTTTGCAAATGAATATCCACTTGCACATTGCTTTTAGTGGTGAAAAATAACCATTCACCAGCAAAATTTTTCCCTGTTCTTCAAGACGAGTCCTACCTTAAATGCTTTACTTTCTCCAGTGTCTTGTCCACTTGGGCACTTGGTGTTTGTTGAATGACTGAATGTGTCTGTCCTACCTCAAGGAATCCCAGAATGCCAGAGCTGGGACTAATCTTAGAAACATCCAGGCTGACCCCTTTCCCCCATTTAAAAGCGGAGACCCTCCAGCTTAGGGCTGAGCAGCACTCTGACCCAAGTGACAGAACTGGAACTCAGTCCCAGGACTCTCAGTTCTTGGTCCAGAGCACTTTCTGTAAGACTATGCTGGCTCCTGTCCCTGAGACTGATTACCAGGAATGGGTCCAGATCTGCAGTGTCATCTTGTGAAAGTCCTGATCCTATTAACCGTGCAATCCTCAGTAAGGGCTACCATTTACCGACTGCCTGCTGTGTGCCAGGCACTTTGTATCTGTCATCTCATTTAATGCCCACAAGAATCTTGGTGGGAAGGGGATATTCATTATGCTCTCCACTCTGCAGTTCAGAAAACTGAGGCCTAGAGGCCCAGAGAGGTTAAGCAACTTGTCAGAGGTGGCACAGGCACAATGGAGGAGCTGGGGCTCAAACTCAGGTCTGTCAAACCCCAAATCTTCCCTTTCTCCAAACATTTCTTTTCCAGCCCCTGCTCTTATCTGTAGGGACCCTACAGAGGCAGGATGGCATGTTGAGTCACTGCTCGAACTCTGGAGCAAGACAGCCTGGTTTGAACCTCACTTTGGGCAAGTCACCCATCCTTTATGTGCCTCGGTCTTTTCATCTCTAAAATGGGAACAGTGATATTAATTATCCCTAACATATAGGGCTGTTGAGAGTGGTTTTTGTTTGTTTGTTTGAGATGGAGTCTTGCTCTGTCACCCAGGCTGGAGCGCAGTGGCATGATCCAGCTCACTGCAACCCCTACCTCCTGGATTCAAGCAATTCTCATGCCTCAGCCTCCAGAGTAGCTGAGATTACAGACCTGTGCCACCATGCCCAGCTAATTTTTATTTATTTTTTGTATTTTTGGTAGAGATGGGGTTTCACTATGTCTGTCAGGCTGGTCTCGAACGCCTGACCTCAAATGATCCGCCTGCCTCAGCCTCCCAGTGTTGGGATTATAGGTGTGAGCCCCCGCACCTAGCAAGCCAATGTGTGGAAATTCCCTCAGAACAGTGGCAGAATATAGTAGCCCTCAGTGGGTATTAGTGGTTGCTTCTTGGGAACGGGGACACTGGGACACTCTGGAGGCTGCCCCTGCATACCTGCCTGCAGAAGGGCAGAGAAGCCCAAGCACTGGGCTTAGGTGGGCCTGGGGGAGTGTAACCAAGCCAAGAGGCCAGGAGGCTGTCCACCTGCCTGCAGGCTCCATAGAGAAGGACAATGCCCTGGCCTGACCCTTTGTCCCTCCTGAGGACTTTTCCTTGTGACTTTTTTTTTTTTTTTTTGAGACAGAGAGTCACTCTGTTATCCAAGCTGGAATGCAGTGGCACAATCTCGGCTCACTACAACCTCCGCCTCCCGGGTTTAAGTGATTCTCCTGCCTCAGCCTCCCCAGTAGGTGGGATTACAGGCATGCACCACCACACTTGGCTAATTTTTGTAGTTTTAGTTAGAGATGGGGTTTTGCTATGTTGGCCAGGCTGGTCTCGAACTCCTGACCTCAAGTGATCCACTAGCCTCGGCCTCCCAAAAGTGTTGGGATTACAGGCGTGAGCCCCCGCACCCGGCCCCTCGTGACCTTTGGAAGGTGAGAAAAAATGATGTATTTAGACACACTCACCGAGCCTGAGCCTGAGCCTGAGCCCAGGCAGGTTTTCTGTGTTAAATATTGATGAACCAATGTGATAGGCCTGGTGGGCTGCTCTCATGCAGGCCAAATCCCCCAAGACTTGGGAGAGTAATCCAAATTAAGCGTATGGCCTCATGTGTTTGAAAATGCGCTCACAAAACATTTACAGCAGGAGGACCAGATTCCCACTTGCCTATGTTTCCTGAGAATGATGATGAAGGATCCCACACTGATACTTGCACCGAGCTTGATTCGGGCAATCACAGAACCAGAGCTTCAGGTCTGGAGGGAATCTCAGGGATCATTGCTCCTCTTTCTCACTCCCTTCCCTCTCCTCCTTTCAGGGGAGGCAGCACAACACTGTGCTTGAACACAGGCTTCAGAGCCCACAGACCTGGGTTGGAGTCTGCCTATCCTGCCAGTTGTCCACATAAATCATGCTGTCTCTAACTCAACTCTGGGCCTTTGCATGTGCTGACCTGCCTGCCTGAGCCCTCTCCCCCAACCCCTTGTCAAGTAACACCTTCTCTATTCTTGGGGCTCAGCTTAGACTTCCCTTTCTCTAGGAAGCCTTCTCTGTCCACTGCCCACCCTGTTTCCCCCTGAGCTAAAGACTTCAAAACATTTTTTCTGTTTGGCACAGCACTCACCATGCTGCCTTCGAATTGCCTGTTTCTTGTCTCTCTTCCTCAGTAGACTGTGAGCTACTCAAGTGCAGAGATCCTATGTAATTTTGGATAATCCATTTAACTTTTCTAAGCCTCAGTTTACTCACCTCTAAAGTGGGGATAAAATAGCATTTCCCTCACCGGGTTGTTTTGTAGATTAAATGAGATAATCCAGGAAAATTCATATACAGGCCTTGATTTAGTCCTTGGCACACACTATGTGTTCAAGAAATGGTTTAAAAGGATGATGATGATAATAATGGCAATTGTATTTTTCAACACTTGCTGCTATAACAAATAAGCTATAAAAGTCTCAGAGGCTTAAAACAATAGAATTCATTCCACTTCTGCGTATATGCCCCCAAAAATTAAAAGCAGGCACACATATTTGTACACCAATGTTCATAGCAGCATTATTCACAATAGCCAAAAGGTGGAAACAACTCAAATATCCATTGACAGACAGACAGATAAATGAAATGTGGTCTATTCATACAATGCAATATTATTCAGTCTTAAAAAGGAAGGAAATTGGGCAGGCATGGTGGCTCATGCTTGTAATCCCAGCACTTTGGGAGGCAGAGGCTAGTGAATCACCTGAGATCAGAAGTTCAAGACCAGCCTGGCCAACATGGTAAAGCCCCATCTCTACTAAAAATAGAAAAAGTGGCCTGTAGTCCCAGCTACTCAAGAGGCTGAGGCACTAGAATCGCTTGAACCCAGGAGGTTGCAGTGAGCCAAGATCATGCCACTGCACTCCAGCTTGGACGACAGGGCGAGACTCTGTCTCAAAAAAAGAAAAAAAAAAGGCTGGGTGCGGTGGCTCATGCTTGTAATCCCAGCACTTTGGGAGGTGGAGGCAGGTGGATCACCTGAGGTCTGGAGTTCGAGACCAGCCTGACCAACATGGAGAAACCTTGTCTCTACTAAAAATACAAAATTAGCCGGGCGTGGTGGCACATGCCTGTAATCCCAGCTACTCGGGAGGCTGAGGCAGGATAATGGCTTGAACCCAGGAGGTGGAGGTTGCTGTGAACCGAGATGGCGCCATTGCAATCCAACCTGTGCAACAAGAGTGAAATTCTGTCTCAAAAAAAAAAAAAAAAAAAAAGGAAGGTGACGTGGGCAGATCACCTGCGTTCAGGAGTTTGAGACCAGCCTGGCCAACATGGTGAAACCCAGTCTCTGCTAAAAACACACAAAAAATTATCTGGCCGTGGTGGTGGGCCCCTGTAATCCCAGCTACTCAAGAGGCTGAGGCAGGAGAATCGCTTGAACCCGAGAGGTGGAGGTTGCAGTGGGTGAGATTGCGCCACTGCACTCCAGCCTGGGCGACAAGAACAAAACTCCATCTCAAAAAGAAAAAAAAAAAAAAAAAATAGGAAGGAAATTCTGACACATGCTACAACATGGATGAATCTTGAAGACTTTATGCTAAGAGAATTAAGCCAATTTTAAGAAGACAAATATTCTATAATTCCATTTACATGAAGTACTTAGAGTAATCAAATTCATAGAGACAGAAAGTAGAATATGGTGATGTCAGGGACTGGGTTGGGAGGAGATGGGGAGTGATTATTTAATGGGTACAGAGTTTCAGCTTTACGAAAGAAAGAGTTTTGTGGACGGATGGTGGTGATGGTTGAACAGCAATGTGAATACCATGAACTGTACACTTAAAAATGGTTAAAATGATAAATTTTATGTTATGTATTACCACACAAAAAAAGAATGTTAAAAAAAAGTTTATTCTTCACAGTAGTTACATCCAAATGAGGGCGCTCTGTCTGGGGACTCTCTTTCATGCAGTAACTTAGAGACCCATGTTTTTTGGCATCTTATGCCTCTGCCATCCATCTTCAATGTGTGGTTCCCAGTGCCAGCCTAGAGCAGGGGCTGCGAACTATCCCTGTGGGCCAAACCCAGCCAGCAGACTGTTTTTGTATAGCCCTAGACCTGAGAATGGTTTTACATTGTTAAAGGGTTGTGACTAAGGCAGAGAAAGAGGAGAGGAGAGGAAGGATGGAGCTAGGAGAAGAGAAGGGAAGAGGAAAGAGAAAGAGAAGAAGATATGATGGAAACTATATGTGACCTGCAAAGCTGAAAATATTTAGTATCGGATCCTTTACAGAAAATATTTGTTGGCTCCTGCCTTAGAAACATTCTATTCTAGGCAACTGAGTGGTCCACATCACCTTCATCCATATTCCATTGCCTGGAACTATCATGTGGCCATGCCTGACTGCAAGGGGGTCTGGGAAATGTAGTCCAGCTGTGTGCCCAGGAAGAAGAGGAAGTGAGCTTGGTGACCATCTGACAATCATGATGACGATGAACATCATGGTTGTCTCTCAGCTGTTTCATCCAGTGGAGGAGTCTTCCTCAGCTCAGATTAGTCCAGGCCACTCATAGTGATTCCCTCTCTAGTTATTGGTTAAGGAATCCAGGCTGAAGCCAGCAGAGAATGGCATTCCTTGGGCAACAGTTATGGGCTCAGCGGTAGGCAGGGGACCCAAGCTGTCCCAGTCAGACTGAAAAGAACTTTTGTTTGATGGTTGAGGAAGAGGCACTCTCTCTTCCTCCAGTTGTGAAGAAGGAAGCATGTGGCCGGAGTAAACACTAAAACCAGAAGGTGGCCATCCTTCAAAGGTTGCAGAAGGAACCAGCCTTAGGCGGGGCCAGCACTGTGCCCTGCAGAGCAGAAAGACAGGAAGAAGCTGGGACCCTGCAGACACTGTGGGGCTGCTACAGGACCAGCCCTGAGGCCTGCCCACCCTCTGGACTTCCAGTGATAAGGCCCATAAGATCCCTCCTTGTTGAGGCCACTTTGAGTCACAGTTTCTATTACTCCCAGCCAGAGCACCCTCACTGATCTGATGGCTTCTAGAACAACCTTGTCAACGGCCAGGAACCCCTCAGAGCCCAGCCTCTCTCCCTAGTTAACAGGTAGAAACGCTGTCAAGGTTTTTCATGTATGACTCCCAAATTTGCCTCTCCGCATCTCCCACCCATTATCCCACAGTATCAGAACTGAAGGAGCCAGGAGCCTCCATTTTGAAAATGACTTTTCATTTCAGCATCTACAAAGCTTCACTTTTGAGATTTCCCTTACAATCTGTGTTTTTATTTACCAAACTTTTTTTTTTTTTTTTTTTTTGAGACAAGGTTTCACTCTGTCACTCAGGCTGGAGTGCAGTGGTGTGATCTCGGCTTACTGCAACCTCCATCTCTCAGGCTCAAGCAATCCTCCCACCTCAGCCTCCCAAGTAGCTGGGACTACAGGTGCACACCACCACACCTGGCTAATTTTTGTAGTTTTTGTAGATATGGGTCTCTCCATGTTGTCCAGGCTGGTCTCGAACTCCTGGGCTCAAGCAATCTGCCCACCTTGGCCTCCCAAAGTGCTGGGATTACAGCTGTAAGCCACTGCACCCAGCTACTGAACATTTCTAAGTTGGATTTTAAACAATTCAATTTTAAAAAATTATTATTCTTAGCAATAGTGTCCACGCACTCTTGGGTGAATCACTATTGTTTTTTCCTGAGGTACCTTAAAAAAACCTCATAAAATAATAGTGAATCACTATTATTTTTTCCTGAGATACCTTAAAATAAATGCATACATATGCAATTATTAACAGAAAACATGAGTCTGAACATGAACTGAAATCATCTCCTGGATCACACTTCAGGAAAGTCAGCATTCACTGATCTGGGTGGGTTTGTTTCATGTTTCCAACAGGACTGGGACCCCTTGAGGGCAGGGAACACATCTTCTAAAACTCATTTATGCCTCAGAACAATTCTTTGAATAAGAGATTCTTATCCTCTTTTGCAGATGCAGAAACTGAGGTCTCGGAGAGGCCACGCAGGGAGTAGATGGCAGATCCAGGGCTGAGTTCTCATTTTGAAAGTGAATTGTTCTTAGATAAGGCCTTCAGGGACCATCTAGCTCAATGCTCCTTCCTTCCCTTCCTCAGCACACTGGCCCAGAGAGAACTGACCTGCCCAAGGTGCCATAGAACCAAACCTAGAACTTCTAGTCCAAGACTGTGTCTATTGTGCCACATTGCCCATTGCAGTCCCTCTGGCTTGTTCAGAACACAGCTGTGAAGACTTCACCTGATTTGTCATCTGCAGATTTTGAGGCACTAACTAGTGCCATAACTCAGAGTGACCAAAATGGTCACAAGGCCTTGTGTGTGAGTGGCTGGCAGATCTTTGTGGCTTGCTAAAGACAGCTGGACACTGGGCTGGTGCTACAGCCAGCCCCTATAATAGGAACCCTGTCATCCTTCGAGAAGCACAAGATAATCTTTCTAGTGTAGGCATATGATGTAGATTGGGGTAGTGGTGTGCTGTTCAGGAAAAAAAACCAACTCTGATCTGTCGCATTTGCTGATTTCTATGCTGTAGAGACTCCCACCATGGCTAGTTTTAAGCTATCACTCTGACTTTACTACATACAGAGTTAGGAAGAGATGGACACAATGGCTCTGGAGAGCTGGTTCAAGCTGGCTTCAGTACACTCCTGGATCAGACCAACCAGAGTCTGTCTTACTAATGAGCCTTACTGTCAATCGCATCACTCCAGGGGTGTCCACTGGACATGCGGTGGGGCGCTGTGGTTGTGGGTAGGCACAGGGGCAGGGCGGCCTCTTGCTCAGCCTCTGCAAGTCTCCTGATCCCCAGCCCAAGAGACCTTAAGTAAGATAGGGATGTCCATTGTTTATTAGCCAGTCTCAACTCCCCCTTTATTGACTGTCAGAATTCATTTAACAAATAATATTCTTTATTTTCAAATAGTTTCACACTCATAATAAGTTGCATGCATAGTTTAGAGAGTTCTTGTGTACCCTTCACCCAGCTTCCCACAATGATAACATCTTACACAACCAAAGTACACTGTCAAAACCAGGAAACTGACATAGGTACAATGCTGTTAACTCAAAAACAGATCTTCTTTGGATTTTACAAGTTTCTACATTACATGCACTCTGTGTGTGTGCTTGTGTATGTTTCTCTGAAATTTTATCACATGTACAGGCTTGTTTAACCATCACCACAATCAGGATACAGAACTGTTCTATCACCCCAAATAAACTTTCAGAGCTTTTTTCTAACAAAAATACCCAGTATTATAATGAAAACAGCATAGATTTTGGAGTCAGTCCTATTATTTTCAAATCCTAGTTTTTTCCACTGTGTGACCTTGGGTACATAGTTTAGCCTCTCTGAGCCTTACTTTCCTCATTTCCAAAATGTAGGATTGACCTACATTAGTAAGAGGCACAGCCAGAATTTGAACTCAGGCGGTCTGGTTCTAGAGTCCACACCCAGAATGACCATCCCACATTATTCATGAGAACAAGCCCTCCTCATGAACTCTGCAGAAACAACAAAAAAAGCATTAGAGAAAGCATTCCAGTACACGAAAACAGGAGTTTTGAGGCTCCTAACACCAGTTTATTTAGCACCTATTATGTGTACATATTGTGCTAGGTCCTGGGAATAGAATGCAGAGGAAAAAATGGATGTGGTTCCTGCCTCCCTGGAGCCCGCAATGCAGTGGTGGTGCCAGACACCAATTAAGGAATCATAAAAGTCAGTGTAAAATTATAAAACTACTTCAGCAGTGTGCTGAAGCAGTTTCCAGTGCTCTAAGGGCCTGTGAAGGAGGGTTTTGGTCTAGTCAGGATGGTCAGGGAAGTCATCCTTGAAGAGATAAGTGTGCAGAGATCTGAAGGAAAAGCAAGAGTTATTCAGGCAAAGAGGGAATGAGGGTGGCACCTCTGAGAAAGCATTCCAGGAAGAGGGAGCAGGAAGTGCAAAGAACCCATGATGGGAGGAAGCAAGGGTCGCTCAAGGAAGTAAAAAGAGCTGTGGCTTGAGGGGACAGACGGGAAAGCAAGCTGTGAGAGGGCCTGGAGGGCCATGTGGGCCACAGGAAGACTTCAAGAGCAATGGAAATCCTTCCAGGAAGTTCCAGTGTGCCCTCAGGGGTGTATGTAGGAGACCCAGTACAATTTGAGGAATCTCCAAAAACCACTGAATTCTGACAATAACCCTGTGAGTGCCGTTCTCTCCCCTCTATAAATGAGAGGACTGATGACCCAGCGTCTTCAGAAAGTCTCCGCGTACAGCCCTCTATCCTCACGGTACTTCTTCACCTCTTCTTGTCACGGCCCCTTTGGAAATCTGAAGAAAGCTAGTGGTAACCCTCGCCACCAGGAAACTGTATCCACACATTTTGAAAATCCTGCCAACACTTTCATGGGACTCATGAACCTCTTAAAACCCCCCAGACACTTAAAACCCTCCAGAACCCCTGACGAACTGATTTTAAAAGAGAATCCAAATTCCAGGAGGCCAAGGCGGTAAATGATGAATTCAAAGAGATGAACTGTCAAATGGGGGAATTTTAGGCAATAACCTAGATCAGGTAAGAGGGTGAGAAATTGGGACAGTTTTCTGTTGTGATGTGAGTTCCCAAGCGTCTAGGCCCAAATGGATGAGCTATGCCATCCATCCATCCACCCCTCAAAATATTCATGGGGCACCCCCCTGTACCAGGCCTTATACTCAATTCTGGGAGCACAGAGATGAATCAGACACAGATCCGGCCCTCGAGGACCCCAGTGGAAGCAGACTCAGCCACAGATAATTACTTTCAGGTTAGTACTAAAATAAAGGCAACTGCAAAACACAGAGCAAGGCCCAGCAATTCTTTCCTTGCTGGGGCTTTAAAATATATCTCTTACAGATGAGAATATGGTAACAAACAACTGGAAGGAGAGTGCCAACCAGTGATGAAACTTTATCTTAAAGCTGTGGAGGAGCTAGCTTCACACTAGAAGCCTCCCCTGCTCATAAGATACCTGGGGGAGAGCCGGGGAAGGAAGGAGTTGAGAATCAAGAGTTAAAGGGCTAGAAACCTTTGCATGTCCCTAGGCTGCTGACTGCCCCCTAATGACAGGCTACAGAAGGCAGGGGTAAGTCTCTCTCTTCCTCAACCATTGAAGGGGTCCATTTCATCTGGTGAAAGGTCAGCCCCCGACCAAGGCTTGCAGGAAGGCCAGGACGCCATCACAGACCAGGCAGACATCAGGGCGAGATGGAGTGCTCACCTCAGGGATTCGGGTAAGCCTTCCCTGCCTCACTTAAGGCCACCAGAGAGGAGGTGTGGAGTTGAGTAAAGGCCTCTGTGGGTCTGTCTGCTCCATCCTCTCTTCTCACCATTCAACGTGAATTGCAGATTACCGAAGAACCGGAAGAGGCTAAGGTTCTAGTCCTGTCGTTGTGGATCCCGGAGTTTGTGATGTGTTATCTGAGGGCATGTGATAGTTCATTTGAGAATTGATAATAACCATTCGTTGATATGCCGGGCACTGAGGTACTTTCATCTCATCTCTTAAGTTCACAGAGCTAGAAAATAGAAGAGGAATTTGAAACCAGTGGGCCAACTCCAAGGCCTGTGCTTCCAACCACTATACTCCTCTGTCTCCCACTAAGAGAGATCTTGTGAGGACTGTGAGTTCCTCGCTAACACTCAGTGATGGCCACAGTGGCATTGTCCTAAAAAGCCATCTGCTCTCGTCCTTCCTGCTCTAGCTCCAGCAGCCTTCCCAGAGCACTACAGCTTCACCTCTTTTGCAAGCTATCTTCACCTCTTTTGAGGCACAGATATTTTCTACTTTGTATTACATTTCTGCAACTACCTTCCTCTTTCTGCAAGGACGCAGATGCTCTTTGTGGACACGGGCACATGTGCATCATCTTGATGCTCCTCTTGGTGCTTAGGTTACGGCAGCCATCAATCGAGTCCTGTCCAGACTTCCAAGTAAGGAGCGGGTAATTTCCACCATCTTGGTCTTGGATAGGCAATGCTGCTAGGCACACAAATTCCGTCCCAGGGCCACAGACGACACCACTCTGGTCAGTGCCTCATAAACGTGCGTGTGAAGGGCAGATTCGAGTCCATCTGCAGATCAATGACCGTGAGGAGCTGGCACATAGGGAAGAAAGCCAGGTAAAGCTATGAACTGCAGAGGAGTCTTGGACGCTATGGGAAACGGCTCCTTCCCAGCTATAGCTGGAGCCAGGCCTGTCCCCTGGGTGACCTCACAGCCCGGCCTCCGCTAATTGGCTCATGGTGATACAGAGAGGCATGCTAGCACAGAGGCTCTGTCCAATAGGAGAGCTCAATGTTGGACGGTGGCAAGCAGACCCAATCAGGGCCTTCCACTAAGAGCTCAGCTGCGTGGTGCAGCCTGGGACTGGAAATTTACCCTCAGCCGTTAACACCAGAAGTGGTGTTTCTGGGCCTCCTTCTTTGCCTGTGGAGGAATGGGTAGTCGCACCCATAGTCGGCTGCATGAGGCCCTTACAGGGTTGCTGCAGGGCTGGTGGCACCCCCTAGACTCTCTCTCTCTTTTTTTAAGTCCAGCTGAATATTATAGGTGCGCTCTTTGGGGGCCTTGCCCCTGGAGTTTTGCTATTCCTGTTCTGTGATGTGTCTCTATCTCCTCCAGGAGATAGCTTGCTGTCACTGCATTCTGTTCCTATAAGAAACAGAGAGACCTGGGAAATTGAATAAATTGCACAGTCATGCAGCTATGATGGAGCAGTTAGTATGCTGTCCCCGGTCTGTCTGTTACACAAGTCCACTCTTAACCACATGAGGCAAAGTAGCAGAGGTAAGGAGCAATGTTTGCTCGTTCTGCCTCCCAACAGAATTTCACAAAGCCCTTGACTCGTGATAGCGCAGCCCTCCTGCTCTTAAGATGATGAGCGGGATAGAGCACAGGTTCCCACATCTCTTGCCCGAATCACAGCATTTTTAGAAAAAAATAAGTTCAATGATCCTGGCCCTTGCCTCTTCCTGTGCATAAGATACTGACAGGACTAATGATTGTGCCTCTGTAATCTATAAACACATGTACCCTTGCACCCAAACTTTCATAAGATTTTGCTCTAATGTAATTTCTTAGTAGGTTTGATGTAACTTCTGAGCACATGCAGAACCACCTCCACCTTCATATAAACTGGACTTAAATACTGCTTTGAAGCAGCCTAACATAAACTCTCTGAAAGACTACCAGGTTGCAATCCTCTTAATAAAACTAATTATTAGGCTGGGGACGGTGGCTCACACCTGTAATCCCAGCACTTTGGGAGGCCAAGGTGGGCAGGTCACCTGAGGTCAGGAGTTCGAGACCAGCCTGGGCAACATGGTGAAACCCCCGTCTCTACTAAAAATACAAAAATTAGCCGGGTGTAGTGGCGCACGCCTGTAATCCCAGCTACTGAGGAGACTGAGGCAGGAGAATCGCTTGAACCCAGAAGGCAGAGGTTGCAGTGAGCCGAGATGGCGCCATGTCACTCCAGCCTGGGTAACAGAGTGAGACTCTATCTCAAAAAATAAAAAATAAAAACTATTTCAAAGCCTGATTCTTCTTTAGTTGGCAACCACAAGGCTGTAGTGTTCCCCCTAGGTGGTCTTGGAACCCACCCTGTCTTCACAACCCGACACAGTCTTTGTCAGCCAACATTCCCGAGTACATCCTTCTCGTCTCCATTTCACAGGCTCAGAGAGGTGAAGTGACTTGCTCAAAACTGCACAGGCACTGAGTATCAGAACTCGGTTTTGCACCCAGTTCTGTATGACTCCAAGGTCTTCATAATTCAAAGTAAAACTGAGCTTCTGGTTAGAGTCTTGTGTGGTTGGATACTTCCTGGGTGTTTGCCTTGGCTCACCACAAGCCTGGAAGCATAGGGAGGGCATGACACCTGTATGCTGGGGTTTGGCATAGGGCTGAGCACACAGTAGGTCATGAATACATGCAGGCTCCGTGAAAGTATTCTCTCTTGTCTCCTTTCTTCATTGCCTGGTGTCATGATTAGGTCGCCCAGGAGACACAATTACCTTAGTACAAATCCATCAGTTCCTCAAAACTAGTGATTGACAATAGAACAATGAATGATTGGTAAGCCTATTGCTTCCTTGGCAGACCCGTGGTGAATTTCTCATCAGACCTTCAAGGCTGGCAGGTCGACATAGCACATGGGAAAGAGCACAGGCTCAGAAGTCAGAAAGGATTTCAGACCTTGCCTCTAATTTACTTTCTGTAGGACTATGTCTGGTTTCAGTTTCTACCACCATATGTAATAATCATCAACTTGATAAGTGCCCAGCACATTCATTCCCAAATGTCCAAATATATATATGACAGCTAGGAAAATTGATCCAAAAAGATGACTCATTCCTGGGTCTCCTAACTCTAGGTCTGATCCTTTTCTCCAAATTAATGTCTCAATCTTAGTAAGCCATACTTGGGTTCAAATCCTGGCTCTACAAAGTTTTTGTTGCCTGATCTTGGTTGGGCAAGGATTGAATGGAATAACTAAATATAAATATTAAGTGCAGTCATGATTACAGTATAGACTGCAGTTTTCTGACCCTGCTACTGAATGTATAATCCTTGAAGGCAAGCCTTTTTCTTATTCATCTTAGTTACCTATCTAAGTAGCTCTGGCCACACACAGGTACATTTACTGAGCACCTACTACATGCTGAAGCACTTACTACATACCCACTGTGCTGAAGCCTCCACATGCATCATCTCTTCCACTCCTCACAGAAATTCTGTGAATGGATCATATTACCCCATCTTGCAGATGTGGCCACTGAGGATCAGAAAGTTGAAGTGATTTCATTAACACAGTGCCAAGTTTCAACACAGGTCTGTCTGATTCCAGAGCCCACGTGGTTGATCGCTGTGCCACCCAGCTTTGCTGAGAAGTTGTTCAGTAACCATGATAAATGGGTGATGAATTGTACAGTTGAGTCAATCAACAGCCAGTTCAGGCAGCCAGACCTACAAAGCATGTGATTTTGTCATCTATGAGTTCTTACCTCCAGTGACATCTAAAAGAGGGCTTTCTCTAGTCAGCCTCTCTTTCCCCAGAGCCCTGGAGTTAGGTAGCTCTCTTGGGGCAAAAGCCTGCCTCCTGAAGCCTGGCCTGGCCCCCCAGTGAAGGCAGAGGGCTTGGCGCTGTGCTGAATGCATATTAGGCACTCTGAACACCTTGTCAGCTGATGGAAAGATCAATTGGTTGATGGAGAGAGCTCATGGGACACAGCCCTAGTTGTGAAACTACTCTTAGTTCCAGAGCAAGGAGAATTTCTTCCGGTCCATCTTAGGAGGGAGGGCTGCCTGAGGGCCAAACACCCTCATGGGAATTGAGAAGCTTATAGGGACAGATGCAGGTGTGGTAGGTGGTCCTGAGATTTTCCAGTCCCTTCCCCTCTCCCTGTCCTGTGAATGTCTCCACAGCCAGCCTAACAATCATGTGGTGCACTGGAGTTCACAACACGCTTTCACATACGTGACCCGATTTTTGAGCCTTACAGCAATGCTTTTTAGGTAGTTGTGGATGGGAAGCAGCATGGCCTGATGGCAGAGCCCAAGTTGTAAAGTCATCAGAGCTGGTCCAGATCTCAGCTCTACCACTTCATAACCTTATGACTTTGGGAAATTTTCTAAACCTCTCTGAATCTGGGCTTTCTTTCTCTGTAAAATGGGGATAAGAACAGTCCCTCCGTCACAGGGCATTGCGAGAAGTAGGTGCTATTTGTAAAGTTTCCAAGAACTCAAAAAATGAATATTTTAAAATTAGGTATGCCTTACATAGTTATTATATAGTCTGTTGCCCCTTGGATACATGACTTGCCCAAGGTCACTCAGCTCGTAAGCAGCAGAGCTGGGACTCACACTTGGTTTTCTTGGTCCTGAGGGATGGTAGCAGTTGGTGCTTATTGTATTCCAGCTCACCTGAATAGGATGGGAGAAGTGTGCTTGCCTATGTTCGTATCATGCTTCTTAGGGATAGAAGTAGACATCAAGTTGGGGAGGGGTCTAGCACTCAGAGGTAGCAGCATGGAAGCAGGGTGGGATGGAAGGTAACTGAGATCCCCTTTGCTGGGCCTGGCATCCTTTCCAGCTCCCTGCCTGTGGTCTCCTCCCTGCATGTCCTCTGCCTGAGGTCTCCTCCCTGCCTGTCCTCTGCCTGTTGCTGTAACTTTCCAGTGTCTTGATGATTTCCCAAGATGAATGCACCACACCTCAAATGAGCTGTTTGCCCAAATGATAGGATGCTCTTGGTTCATCCAATGAATGAATATTTATGAAGTCTCTACAAGGTCTACAACCCTGTAATCAGGGCTGGAGGGCGGAGATGCTGGACAACAAAAGATCTGGGCCCGCAAGGATTTTCCAATACAGCAGTGGACCCAAAAAACAGTACTGGGCGGATGTATTTCTGTCCCCTCCACCTACTTCCTAATTTATGCCCACTTAGCATCAGTCCCTCCTTTTAACTCTGCACGTAGCGGGTGGAGCTCGGCTGAAGTCCCCGAGGGCTGCTTGGCTGGGTGGGTTTAGAGACAGCCAAGAGCAGACAGCTATTTAACATTCCCTGGGAGAGGGAGGAATGAATCATAGTTGTCTTGGGTGGTGAATGTCAGCTGGCCCTGTCGCTAATCAATACTGGGCCCAGTGGATCACGAGGCTGGGAGATCAAGACCACGGTGAAGCCCTGTCTCTACTAAAAATACAAAAAATTGGCGGGGCGCGGTGGCGGGCGCGTGTGGTCCCAGCTACTCGGGAGGCTGAGGCAGGAGAATGGCGTGAACCTGGGAAGCGGAGCTTGCAGTGAGCCGAGATCGCGCCATTGCACTCCAGTCTGGGCGACAGAGTGAGACTCCGTATCAAAAAAATAAAAATAAAAAATAAAAAAATCTGGGCCCAGAAGTGGTAGATTCTCGGAGAAGAGAACCGGGGCAGGGTGTCCTCTACGTCCCTGACTCTCAGGCCTTACCCAGAAGGCAGCTGGTCTTCTGGGAAGGCAAGATGGCAAGGGGAAGCTTGGATGCTTTGGGCCTCGTATTGGAGCCTTTTCTTTAGCCTAAGGTCTTCTTTGTGCCAGCCTATCACCTCCATAGCATGTGACAGATTTAAGAATGTGCTACTTCCTAGGCCTCTGGGACCCACTTTCTCGTCCTTTTTCCTTAAAAAGAAATGAGTCTTATTTTATTATTAAAGGGATACTACACGCCTAAACCATTTGGAAAAAGGGAAATGTAGAAAGAACCCTTAAAACCACATTTAGACCCACCACTCAAAGCCAACCGCAAGTTTTGGCATCTTTTATTTGAATCCTTTAGAAAACACTTTGACATTATGCTAAGTGAAGTAAACCAGTTACAAAAAGGCAAATACTGCACGATTCCACTTCTGTGAGGTATCTAAAGTCATTCAAACTCATAGAAACAGAAAGTAGGGTGCTGGTTGCCTGGGACTCAAGAGAGGGGAATGAGGAGTTGTTCGGTGGGTGTAGATTTTCGGTCATGCAAGATTAAGAAGTTCTAGAGCTGGCCGGGCGCGGTGGCTCACGCCTGTAATCCCAGCACTTTGGGAGGCCGAGGGGGGCGAATCACGAGGTCAGGAGTTCGAGACCAGCCTGGCCAACATGGTGAAACCCCGTCTCTACTAAAAATACAAAAAATTAGCCGGGCATGGTGGCGGGTGCCTATAATCCCAGCTACTCAGGAGGCTGAGGCAGGAGACTCGTTTGAACCCGGGAGGCAGAGGTTGCAGTGAGCCGAGATCGTGCCACTGCACTCCGGCCCCGGCGACAGAGTGAGACTCTGTCTCAAAAAACAAAACAAAACAAAACAAAGTTCTAGAGCTCTGTTATATGACAACGTGCATATAGTTAACACTACTGTACACTTAAAAATAGTTAAGGGAGTAAATTTATGTTGTGGAGGTTTTTTTTTTAAACCACAATTACAAAAAACACTTTGTATGTGTCTGCTCTACTAGAGGTGAAATTCTGTGTCCTGCTGTAGTCACTTAATGTAAAATATTAAAGCAAATCTAGATTTTTGCTGCCATTATTTTGAATGGATGCATCATATTTCACTAGGTTGAGATACCGTAATTTACTTCACATTCCCCTCTGGGACGCTATGGTAGTTATTCCACCGTATAAGTAAGGATGCAGTGAGAATTTCATATACAAAGGTTTTCCCTATTCACAATAACCTGAGCAAGTCTCCCTGAAGAGAAGGTACAGGATCAAAGGATATCAACATACCAAGGGCTTTTAAGACACATTGCCAAATTGTTTTCCAAAACAGTTGTACTAATTTCCACTCCCACCAGCCATGAATGAGAGCTCCTCTTTCAACCACACCCTTGGCAACCTTGGCTATTATCATTTCCTCAAATCTGGGCTGATTTGATAGGCAACCATTTGCATCTCATTTTAATTTTCATTCCTTCAATAACTAATGAGACAGAACATCTTTCCATGTGTTCGTGAATTGCTTATTCCTGTCTTCTAACCTTTCCTTCATCCATTTAGCTTTCGGCATCTTCAAGGTTTTTCTCGTAGAGTTGTATAAGTTCTCCCAGGACTGAGTTTCTGCTACATCACAGCCTGGGATGACACAGGCAGCATCCCCTTCTCTAGCCCTTTCCCCCATCAGAGGAGCCTCTCCCCATCTCCCTAATTCCTATTCATTCTTCAAGGACCAGTTAAGGCTCCACCTTCTCTCAAAAGCCCACCCTGCTAGGCCCAATATCTCTTTTTCTTCCCTTCTCCACTTCATTTAAACACAATTAGGCATTTTAGAACGTGGTTATGTTTTCAGAATCGTTCAGGTTGGGTCTCTGTGTTCCACCACATCCTGTCTCCCAGGGAGTATGGGGCTCCCCTGCATTAGTGCAACGCTAGGCACAAAATAAGTGAACTTGGCAGCAACCTGCCAGCTCTAAAACTAAAGCCTAGACTTCCTCTGGCCTCTGACCAAGCCATAGACTTCCACTTCGGGAAAATCATGGTGTTTTGGTGACAGGTGGACTTGGGTTCCAATCCCAGCTCCTCCACTAACTTAACAGGACTAAATTCTTCGCCCTTGCTGGGCCTTTGTTCTCTTGGTTGGCAAATGGGATAACGGCTTTTATCTCATTTGGTGATGTGAGGATTAAATGAAATAATTTGAAACAAGGGTTTTGAACACTTCTTGGTATAAAATAAACACTTAAAAAAAAAAACACAGGAGCTATTATTGTTTCTTCACCACCATTCATGTCTCTCCCCTCCTTCAGAAAACTTGGTTTTTCCAAGATGTCATCTCTGTTGGTTTCCTACTGCCGCTGCGATGAATTACCCCAAACTTAGTGGCTTAAAACAACACAGATGTATCCTCTTACAGTTCTACGTATTAGAAGTCTGAAATGGGGCTGGGTGCGGTGACTCATGCCTGTAATCCCAGCACTTTAGGAGGCTGTGGCAGGAGGATCATTTGAGGCCAGGAGTTTGAGACCAACCTGGACAACATAGTGAGACCCCATCTCTACAAAAAGTAAAAAAATTACCCAAGTGTGGTGGTGCATGCCTGAAGTCCCAGCTGGTCAGGCGGCTGAGGTAGGAGGATTGCTTAAGCCCAGGAGGTCGAAGCTGCTGTGAGCTATGACTGTGCCACTGCACTCTAGCCTGGGTGACAGAGACCTTGTCTCAAAGAGATAAAAATAAATAAAAATAAAGAAGTCTGAAGTGGGTTTTGCTGGATCAAATCCAGATGTCATCAGGGCCATGCTCCCTCCAAGGCTCCAGGGAAGAATCTATTTTCTTCTTTTTATCAATTTCTAGAGGTTGCCTCCATACCTTGGCTTGTGACCCCTTCCTCCATCTTCAAAGAACATCACTCTAACCTCTGCCTTCTGTCCTCACTTCTCTCTCTCTATCTCTGACCTTTCTGACCATAAAACCTGGTGATTACATTGGGTCCACCCAGATAATCTCTCGTGTCAAGATCCTTAGCTTAATTACATCTGCAAAGTCCCTTTGAGCAGGTGAGGTTAACATATTCACAAGCTCTGGGGATTAAGACTGCACATTTCAGGGGCCATCATCCAGCCTGCTTTCCTATTTGTGCCTGCTTGATTTGGCCTCCACAACCCTGTGCACTTGGCTGTTCGGCATCCTCCAGGAAGGGGCGAGAGGGAAAAAAGAATGGTCCCTGAGCAAGCCCTGTGGTAGGTTGCCTGATTCACCTGGGGATAGAGATTCTTACATTTCCATAAGGAAATGGAGGCTCAGAGAGGCTTGGTGCTTATCTAAGATCACACAGCACAGCCAGGTTTAGTGCCCTCCCGGGCTGGCTGACTCCAGATCTCTGTTCCTTTCACCACTCAAGGATGGTGTCTCACATTCAGGGTTGTTCTCTATTCATTTAAATTCAGTCCAACACACCGGTCTTGAGCAGGTACCTACCTTGAGGAAGGCAACATACAATAGATAACATAGTTTTCTGTAATTTTATGTAGAATAGTTATCTGATTTTAGGTGAGTCATGTTGACTGTCAACCTTAGTTTCCTCCTGTGCGAAAGGAGGCGGAGGTCACAGAAAAAAAGAAGGCCACGAACAACCACTTCACAGGGGAGGAAACTGAAATGGCCAGGAAGTGTGTGAAAAGATGTTTCACCTCATTCATAATCAAGGAAATGCAAACTCAAACAATAATGAGAACCTCCACGGTTCTCTTTGCCTCATCAAGTGGAATTTGACCTTTGGGATGATGTAAGCTGTGGGCTCTGTCTCTTGGCCTGCCCTACTTTTTTTTTCTTTCTTTTTGTTTTTTTTTTTTGTTGTTTGTTTGTTTTTGAGAAAGGATCTCACTCTGTCACTGGAATGTAGTAGCACAATCATGGCCCACTGCAGCCTCCGCCCCCTGGGCTCAAAAGATCCTCCCACCTCAGCCTCTCAAGTAGCTGGGACTACTGGTGCACACCACCAAGGTCAGCTAATTTTTTTTTTTGTATTTTCTTTTGTAGAGACTGGGTCTCCCTGTGTTGCCCATGCTAGTCTTGAACTCCTGAGCTCAAGTGATCCTCCTGCCTCAGCCTCCCAAAGTGTTGGGATTACAGGCATGAGTCACTGTGCCTGGCCTGCCTACATTTCTAGAAGCAGATAGCGTGCTCCACAAATGCTATTGGTGGCTTCAAACTCATCATCCCAGAACTCCAAATGTTCAATCTGGTTTGGGAGAAAATGCCTGAGCGTTGATCCCACATGTTGATTTAAACCAAAACCTTCAAAATATTTGGAGGAGGTAGAGGATGAAGTGTGTGCTAAGGAAAAGAAGAGTCATCTCTGGCCAGCCCATCCTGTTTCCAAGGGAAACCTTGTTCTCAAGACAGGCACCTAACAGAACTGCCTTTTCAATGTATCTGTTTACTCACGTATTGTTTATTCACTCCTAATCCCTCTGAGGACAGGGACCTCGTCTGTCTTGTTCATTATATTTACGATATTGCCTGGTGCATAGTAGGTCAAGGAATATGTGTCAAGTTGAATGAAGGAATTGCTTCTCTCTGGACCTCAGTTTTCTTATCTGGAAATTGATCGGGCTGAACTTAGTTTTGATTCATTGGTTGGTTCATTGATTCATTCAAAAATTTTGATTAAGCCCTTCTATGCCAGGCCCTTGCTAGATGTTAGGTATATGGTGTTGAAAAAAACAGACGACAGTCCCTCCCACCCCAGAGCTTTGATCCCACCATGGAGCCAGACAGTCACTACTTTCACACAATTAACTTTAATGATACACTGTGATAAGTGCTCCAAAGGAGAAAATACAGAGTTCTATGAGGGCATTTATTTAACAGGGGAGACCTCTAAATCTAGAAATCAAAACACCTTGTTAGAACTGCCAGTCCTCAAGCAAACCTATTTTTTTGATAAGCAAATGAATGTCCCCATGATGAAGAGCTCCAGACCAGTTGAAGTGGCTCAAATCCCATGAAGCCAGTGACTTGCTGGACCCCACCCAAGATTCCTATCCCGTGGGGCTGTGGTCCCTCCAGTTCCGCCATCAATAGGTTGGAACTCACCTTGTTCAGGTACCTTCAACCGTTCTCCATTTCCAGACTCATCACACTAGAATCAAGGTCTTCTGTAATCTGACTCCCACTTTTCTGGTGAGCCTTATCTGTCCCACACTCTGCACTCCAACAATGCTGGGCTGACCCCAGCATTGCCACTCACTACCACGGGGCCTGGGCCAGGACCTCGGTTTTGTCACCGGTGAGATAATGGGATCGGACTAACATGATGTTCAGGTTTTATAAATGGTATGTGATTCTGGGATTACTCCCTTAAAGCACTGCACACTTTTCGCCTTCATGCTTTCACCCAAGCTGTGCTGTCTGCCTGGAAGACCACAGTTGCCACCTGCGATCTCTATGAAATGAGACTGATATTCTAGATTTCTCTCCTTCACAATGGAGCTCAAATACCATCTTCTCCAAGAAGTTCTTTCTCCATGTTTTCAGAACAATATGTTTGACACTTTATTAGGATACTTATTACCTTCTACCATGCACAGCTGTGTACAGACACTATAACCTAGTGTTTGACTGTGGACTCGGCAGTAAAATAAACCAGGGTTCAGATCTCAGCTTTGCCACTTATTAGCTGTGCAAACTTGGCAAGTCATTTAACTCTCTGAGCTTCCATTACCTTATCTGTGAAATGGGAATTATAAAGCCTTCACTGTGTTGTACAAACTAAATGTGAAAATAAACAGGAAGTATTTCACGGTACTTGGCAAACAGCAAGGGCTAAACCCATGGTCACTCTCTCTTACTACAGTCTAAGTCCCTTTGTGATAGGAACTAGAGCTTATCCATTTCTGTACCCCCCAGAGAGCTTAAAGAAGAAAAGAGAAATGAAGTAACCAATGATTGCACATCTACTACAAGAAGGCATTGTCCTGTACATACATATTCCTTTTAATTCTCACAACTCAGTGAAGTAGGTATTATAATTACTCCCATTTTACAGATGAGGGAATTGAGGCTCAGAGAAGTGAAGTGCCTTACCCAAGGCCATGCAGATGATAATTGGTGGAGCTGAGATCTGAGCAGGGATGTGTGCCTCCAGAGGCCAAACTGGCTCTGAGTAATTCAAATGAACTTGTTCAGCACAGCTTAATATGTCTCCTAGAAACTACTCCCAAAGTTTACGGCATTGTCAGTTTACTTCTGTTTCCCACATGAGAGTGCAGGCTCCTTGAGAGCAGGGTCTGTGTCTTACTCCTTGTTATTTCCCATAGCCCCAAATATCTACAAGTGTGCCTTAGACATAGTCATTTGCTGGATGGATAAACAGATGGGTGGGTGGATGGATAGATGGAAGGATGGATGGATGGATGGATGGATGGATGGATAGATGGATGGAAGGATGGATGGATGGATGGATGGATGGATGGATGGATGGATAGATGGATGGAGGGAGGGAGGGATGGATGGATGGATGGGTAGATGGATGGAAGGATGGATGGATGGATGTGCAGAGGAACCAATGAGTGCATGAATACAAGAGTCCCTGAGGAAGTGCTTGCCTACCAAGCATTCTACTCGAATAGCTCTCTGCTCCCTTCCCCAGGGACAGCCCAAGGGCCCGGCTGAGAGTGGAAAAGACTGTGAGAGAAGAGTAGAGAAGAAAACACACCCCATGTGACCACCAAGCATCTCTCAAGGTGTCATTATGGTGGAAGCCACAGTTGTCAGATTCCAGCTGCAGTAGTCACACTGGCCTCTGGCCTCTGGAATGCCACCACGGTGGGGCAGACTTCTTGGTGACCATTAAGTGTGGAGCCAGGGTCTGATTCATGCTGCAATCTTTCCTCCCCCTTTCTCTCCACCAGCGCCCACTGCCCCACCCTTATTCTTGACCACAAGGAGATAGACCACGGGTCAGGTTTTACACAGAGCCATCAAATCCCCAGAGAGGGTTTTGGCCCAGGAAGTAGGTCAAAAGCCACTACCTTATTATGGAAACAGTAGCAAAGGCCCAAGATGCTTAATCACCAGGCTTGACTGATGGTATCACTGTCTCCCCGCATACCCGGGAGGGAGGGAGGGAGCTGAGGGCGATGTGAATATCCCCGGCCCACACTCACTTGGGCGGGATGAAGGAGATGATGTGTTCAAAGGGCACACATCACCCGTAGCACGGGGCCTGGCCTGTAGTAAGCGCTCAGTAAATGGGAGCTGCAATTATTAGTGTTACCAATTATCATTAAAGGTAATTAACTGCTACTGAAGTGGTGCTTCACTCTGGCTACATCTAGAAAGGATTTTAAGCCCAAGGTTTGGAACCCAAGTCCATGTCACACCCCAAAGTAATGAAAATGAAAAGAAAAGGTAAAAAGGAAAGATTGTGTTTACTTAGTACCAGGTAATCCATAAAGTAGAATCTGGGGCAGCTGTTAAGTCACTGGGTGGTGCCATATTTATTGCCAGTGTTTGGACTGTAGTGCCTAGGTGCCCAGCTGTGAAGTCAGAGGGACTGTCAACTTAGTGCCATCACTTATGCTTCCAGAGCCTCACTTTCCCACTCTGTAAAACTAATATACAAAGTCCTACCTGTGGACTTGTTGAATGATTAAATGTGCACTGATATCCCCTAGCTTGGCCACAAATGAGATCCCTGGAATAATGATATGAATATAAATCCTGCATTTTCAGGACCACAGCAGGTGGGTCTAATACCTCAGACCACAGACCTACTTGGGGGAACTGTGGAGTCAATCTATACATGGGCTTAGCACAGTTCTTGGCGTTAGTAACTTCTCAGTAAATATAGTCATTCCTCGGTGTCTGAGGGGGATTCGTTCCTGAACCCCTCAGGGATACCAAAGTCTGAGGATGCTCAGGTCCTTGATATAAAATGATGTAGTATTTGCATATAACATATGCACATCCTCCCATATACATTTTTTTGAGGGGACGGGGTCTTGCTCTGTTGCCCAGGCTAGAGTGGAGTGGTGTGATCACAGCTCACTGCACCCTTGACCTGCTAGGCAAATGCAATCCTCCTACCTTGGCCTCCTGAGTAGCTGGGACCATAGGCATGTGCCACCATATCCTAATTTTTTTGTACTTTTTGTAGAGACAGGGTTTCACCATGTTGGCCAAGCTGGTTTTGAACTCCTGAGCTCAAGCCATCCGTCCCCACCTTGGCCTCCCAAAGTGTTGGGATTTCAGGCATGAGCCACTGTGCCCAGTCCCCTCCAGTATACTTTATTTTTTATTTTTTTGAAGCAGAGTCTTACTCTGTCTCCCAGAGAGGCGTGATCTCAGCTAACTGCAACCTCCATCTCCTGGGTTCAAGGGATTCTTGTGCTTCAGCCTCCTGAGTAGCTGGGATTACAGGCATGTGCTAACACACCTGGCTAATTTTTTGTATTTTTAGTAGAGATGGGGTTTTGCCATGTTGGCCAGGCTAGTCTTGAACTCTTGACCTCAAGTGATTTGTCTACCTCTGCCTCCCAAAGTACTAGGATTACACGTGTAAGCTACTGTGCCCAGCCCCCTCCTGTATACTTTAAATCATCTCTAGATTACTTATGATACCTTGTATCATGTACATTGTATTCAATGTAAACTCTATGTAAATAGTTGTTCTACTGTATTGGTTTTTATTTGCATTATTTTTATTGTTGTAATGTTATTTGTTATTGTATTTTTTAAATTATACTCTAAGTTCTGGGATACATGTGCAGAACATGCAGGTTTGTTACGTAGATATACACGTGCCATGGTGGTTTGCTGTACCCACCAACCCGTCATCTACATTAGGTATTTCTCCTAATGCTATTCCTCCACTTGCCCCCCACCCTCTGACAGGCCCTGGTGTGTGATGTTCCCCTCTCTGTGTCCATGTGTTCTCATTGTTCAACTCCCACTTATGAGTGAGAACATGTGGTGTTTGGTTTTCTGTTCCTGTGTTACTTTGCTGAGAATGATGGTTTCCAGCTTCATCCATGTCCCTGCAAATGACATGAACTCATCCTTTTTTATGGCTGCATAGTATTCCATGGTGTATATGTGTCACATTTTCTTTATCCAGTCTATCATTGATGGGCATTTGGGTTGGTTCCAAGTCTTTGCTGTTGTGAACAGTGCTGCAATAAACATATATGTGCATGTGTCTTTATAGTAGAATGATTTATAATCTTTGGGTATATACCCACTATATACCCAAAGGATTATACTGTGGGATTGTTGGGTCAAATGGTATTTCTGGTTCTAGACCCTTGAGGAATCACCACACTGTCTTCCACAATGGTTGAACTAATTTACACTCCCACCAACAGTGTAAAAGCATTCCTGGCCAGGTGTGATGGCTCAAGCCTGTAATCCTAGCACTTTGGGAGGCTGAGGCAGGTGGATCACGAGGTCAAGAGATTGAGACCATCCTGGCCAACACAGTATAACCCCGTCTCTACTAAAAATACAAAAATTAGCTGGGCATGGTGGAGCACGCCTGTAGTCCCAGCTACTCGGGAGGCTGAGGCAGGAGAATTGCTTGAACCCAGAAGGTGGAGGTCTCAGTGAGCTGAGATCATGCCACTGTACTCCAGCCTGGCAACAGAGCGAGACTCTGTCTCAAAAAAAAAAAAAAAGCATTCCCATTTCTCCACATCCTCTCCAGCATCTATTGTTTCCTGGCTTTTTAATGATTGCTGTTCTAACTGGCATGAGATGGTATCTCATTGTGGTTTTGATTTGCATTTCTCTAATGACCAGCGATGATGAGCTTTTTTTTCATGTTTGTTGACTGCATAAATGTCGTCTTTTGAGAAGTGTCTGTTCATATCCTTTGCCCACCTTTTGATGGGGTTGTTTGTTTTTTTTCTTCTACATTTGTTTAAGTTCCTTGTAAATTCTGGATATTAGCCCTTCGTCAGATGGATGGATTGCAAAAATTTTCTCCCATTCTTTAGGTTGCCTGTTTACTCTGATGATAGTTTCTTTTGCTGTGCAGAAGTTATTTCATTTAATTAGATCCTATTTGTCAATTTTGGCTTTTGTTGCCATTGCTTTTGGTGTTTTAGTCATTAAGTCTTTGCCCATGCCTATGTCCTGAATGGTATTGCCTAGATTTTCTCCCAGGGTTTTTATGGTTTTAAGTCTTACATTTAAGTCTTTAATCCATCTTGAGTTAATTTTTGTATAAAGTGTAAGGAAGGGGTCCAGTTTCAGTTTTCTGCATATGGCTAGCCAGTTTTCCCAATACTATTTATTAAATAGGGAATTCTTTCCCCATTGCTTGTTTTTGTCAGATATGTCAAAGATAAGATGGTTGTAGATGTGTGGCATTATTCCTGAAGCCTCTGCTCTGTTTCATTTGTCTGTGTATCTGTTTTGGTACTAGTACCATGCTGTTTTGGCTACTGTAGCTTTGTAGTATAGTTTGAAGTCAGGTAGCATTATGCCTCCAGCTTTGTTCTTTTGCTTAGGATTGTCTTGGCTATATGGGCTCTTTTTTGGTTCCATATGAAATTTAAAGTAGTTTTTTTTAATTCTGTGAAGAAAGTCAATGGTAGTTTGATAGGGATAGCATTGAATCTACAAATTACTTTGGGCAGTATGGCCATTTTCACAATATTGGTTCTTCCTATCCATGAGCATGGAATCTTTTTCCATTTGTTTGTGTCCTCTCTTATTTCCTTGAGCAGTGGTTTGCAGTTCTCCTTGAAGAGGTCCTTTACGTCCCTTGTAAGTTGTATTCCTAGGTATTTTATTCTCTTTGTAGCAATTGTGAATGGGAGTTCACTCAAGATTTGGCTCACTGCTTGTCTATTATTGGTGTATAGGAATGCTTGTGATTTTTGCACATTGATTTTGTATCCTGAGACTTTGCTGAAGTTGCTTGTCAGCTTAAGGAGATTTTGGGCTGAGACGATGGGGTTTTCTAAATATACAATCATGTCATCTGCAAACAGATGCAATTTGACTTCCTCTCTTCCTATTTGAATATTCTTTACTTCTTTCTCTTGCCTGATTGCCCTGGCTAAAACTTCCAATACTATGTTGAATAGGAGTGGTAAGAGAGGGCATTCTTGTCTTGTGCTGGTTTTCAAAGGGAATGCTTCCAGCTTTTGCTCATTCAGTATGATATTGGCCATGAGTTTGTCATAAATAGCTCTTATTATTACATATATGAGATACATTCCATCAATACCTAGTTTATTGAGAGTTTTTAACATGAAGCAGTGTTGAATTTTATCGAAGGCCTTTTCTGCATCTATTGAGATAATCATGTGGTTCTTGTCATTGGTTCTGTTTATGTGATGGATTACCTTTATTGATTTGCATATGATGAACCAGCCTTGCGTCCCAGGGATGAAGCCAACTTAATCGTGTGGCTAAGCTTTTTGATGTGCTGCTGGATTCGGTTTGCCAGTATTTTATTGAGGATTTTTGCATCGATGTTCATCAGGGATATTGGCCTAAAATTTTCTTTTTTTGTTGCGTCTCTGCCAGGTTTTGGTATCAGGATGATGCTGGCCTCATAAAATGAGTTAGGGAGGAGTCCCTCTTTTTCTATTGTTTGGCATCGTTTCAGAAGGAATGGTATCAGCTCCTCTTTGTACCTGTGGTAGAATTCGGCTGTGAATGCGTCTTGTCCTGGGAGTTTTTTGGTTGGTAGGCTATTAATTACTGCCTCAATTTCAGAACTTGTTATTGGTCTATTCAGAGATTTGACTTCTTCCTTGTTTAGTCTTGGGAGGGTGCATGTGTTCAGGAATTTATCCATTTCTTCTAGATTTTCTAGTTTATTTGCGTAGAGGTGTTTATAGTATTCTCTGATGGTAGTTTGTATTTCTGTGGGATCAGTAGTGATATCCCCTTTATCATTTTTTATTGTGTCTACTTGATTCCTTCTCTTTTTTATTCTTTACTAGTCTGGCTAGCGGTCTATCTATTTTGTTAATCTTTTCAAAAAACCAGCTCCTGGATTCATTGATTTTTTGAAGGGTTTTTCGTGTCTCTATCTCCTTCAGTTGTGCTCTGATCTTAGTTATTTCTTGTCTTCTAGCTTTCGAATTTGTTTGCTCTTGCTTCTCTAGTTCTTTTAATTGTGATGTTAGGGTGTCAATTTTAGATCTTTCCTGCTTTCTCCTGTGGGTATTCAGTGCTATAAATTTCCCTCTAAACACTGCTTTAGTTGTATCCCAGAGATTCTGGTATGCTGTGCCTTTGTTCTCATTGGTTTCAAAGAACTTATTTATTTCTGCCTTAATTTTATTATTTACCCAGTAATCATTCAGAAGCAGATTGTTCAGTTTCCATGTAGTTGTGCAGTTTTGAGTGAGTTTCTTAATCCTGAGTTCTAATTTGATTGCACTGTGGTCTGAGAGACTGTTTGTTATGATTTTTGTTCTTTTGCATTTTCTGAGGAGTGTTTTACTTCCAACTATGTAGTCAATTTTAGAATAAGTGTGATGTGGTGCTAAGAATAATGTATATTCTGTTGATTTGGGGTGCAGAGTTCTGTAGATGTCAGTTAGGTCCACTTGGTCCAGGGCTGAGTTCAAGTCCTGAATATCCTTGTTAATTTTCTGTCTCATTCATCTGTGTAATATTGATAGTGGGGTTAAAGTCTCCCACTATTATTGTGTGGGAGTCTAAGTCTCTTTGTAGGTCTCTAAGAACTTGCTTTATGAACCTGAGTGCTCCTGTATTGGGTGCATGTATATTTAGGATAGTTAGCTCTTCTTGTTGCATTGATCCCTTTACCATTATGTAATGCCCTTCTTTGTCTTTTTTGATCTTTGTTGGTTTAAAGTCTGTTTTATCAGAGACCAGGATTGCAACCCCTGCTTTTTTTTTTTTTTTGGCTTGGCAAATATTCCTCCATAGCTTTATTTTGAGCCTATGTGTGTCTTTACACATGAGATGGGTCTCCTGAATACAGCACACCAATGGGTCTTGACTCTATCCAATTTGCCAGTCTGTGTCTTTTAACTGGGGCATTTAGCCCATTTACATTTAAGGTTAATATTGTTGTGTGAATTTGATCCTGTCATTATGATGCTATCTGGTTATTTTGCCCGTTAGTTGATGCAGTTTCTTCATAGTGTTGATGGTCTTTACAATTTGGTATGTTTTTGCAGTGGGTGGTACCAGTTTTTCCTTTCCATATTTAGTGCTTCTTTCAGGAGCTCCTGTAAGGCAGGCCTGGTGATGACAAAAATCTCTCAGCATTTGATTGTCTGTAAAGAACTTTATTTCTCCTTCGCTTATGAAGCTTAGTTTGGCTGGATATAAAATTCTGGGTTGAAAATTCTTTTCTTTAAGAGTGTTGAATATTGGCCCCCACTCTCTTCTGGCTTGTAGGGTTTCTGCAGAGAAATCAGCTGTTAGTCTGATGGGCTTCCCTTTGTGGGTAACCCGAACTTTCTCTCTGGCTGCCTTAACATTATTTCCTTCATTTCAAACTTGGTGAATCTGACGATTATGTGTCGTGGGGTTGCTCTTTTCAAGGAGTATCTTTGTGGTGTTCTCTGTATTTCCTGAATTTGAATGTTGGCCTGTCTTCCTAGGTTGGGAAAGTTCTCCTGGATAATATCCTGAAGAATGTTTTCCAGCTTGGTTCCATTCTGCTTGTCACTTTCAGGTACACCAATCAAATGTAGGATTGGTCTTTTCACATAGTCTCATATTTCTTGGAGGTTTTGTTTTTTCCTTTTCATTATTTTTTCTCTAATCTTGTCTTCACACTTTATTTCATTAGGGTGATCTTCAATCTCTGATATCCTTTCTTCTACTTGATTGATTCAGCTATTGATACTTGTGTATACTTCACGAAGTTCTCATCCTGTGTTTTTCAGCTCCATCAGGTCATTTATGTTCTTCTCTAAACTGGTTATTCTAGTTAGCAATTCCTCTAACCTTTTTGCAAGGTTCTTAGCTTCCTTGCATTGCTCCTTTAGCTCAGAGAAGTTTGTTATTCCCCACCTTCTGAAGCCTACTTCTGTCAATTCAACAAACTCATTCTCCCTCCAGTTTTGTTCCCTTGCTGGTGAGGAGTTGTGACCCTTTGGAGGAGAAGAAGTATTCTGGTTTTTGGAATTTTCAGCCTTTTTGCACTGGTTTTTCCTCATCTTCATGGATTTATCTACCTTTGGTGTTTGATATTGGTGACCTTCGGATGGGGTTTTTGTGTGGACATACTTTTTGTTGATATTGATGCTATTCCTTTCTGTTTGTTAGTTTTCATTAAAATAGTCAGGCCCTTCTGCTGCAGGTCTGCTGGAGTTTGCTGGAGGTCCACTCTAGACCCTGTTTGCCTGGGTATCACCAGCAGAGGCTGCAGAACAGCAAAGAATGCTGCCTGTTCCTTCCTCTGGAAGCTTTGTCTCAGAGGGGCACCTGCCAGATGCCAGCCAGAGCTCTCCTGTATGAGGTGTCTGTCGATCCCTGCTGGGAGGTGTCTCCCAGTCAGGAGGCATGGGGGTCCGGGACCCACTTGAGGAGGTAGTCTGTTTCTTAGCAGAGCTCGAGCACTGTGCTGGGAGATCCACTGCTCTCTTCAGAGCCAGCAGGCAGGAATGTTTAAGTCTGCTGAAGCTGCGCCCAGAGCCGCCCCTTCCCCCAGATGCTCTGTCCCAGGGAGTTTTATCTATAAGCCCCTGACTGGGGGTGCTGCCTTTCTTTCAGAGATGTCCTGACCAGAGAGGAGGAATCTAGAGAGGCAGTCTGGCCACAGTGGCTTTGCTGAGCTGTAGTGGGCTCCACCCAGTTCAAACTTCCCAGAGGCGTTGTTTACACTGTGAGGGGAAAACCACCTACTCAAGCCTCAGTTATGGCAGATGCCTCTCCCCCAACCAAACTCGAGTGTCCCAGGTCGACTTCAGGCTGCTGTGCTGGCAGCGAGAATTTCAAGACAGTGGATCTTAGCTTGCTGGGCTCCATGGGGGTGGGATCCACTGAGCTAGACCACTTGGCTCCCTGGCTTTAGTCCCCTTTAGGGGAGTGAATGGTTCTGTCTTGCTGGCATTCCAGGCACCACTGCGGTATGAAAAAAAACTCCTGCAGCTAGCTCAGTGTCTGCCCAAACGGCCACCCAGTTTTTTGCTTGAAAACCAGAGCCCTGGTGGTGCAGACACCCGAGGGAATCTCCTGATCTATGGGTTGCGAAGACCATGGGAAAAGCATAGTATCTGGGCTGGAATACACCATTCCTCAAGGCACAGTCCTTCATGGCTTCCCTTAGCTAGGAGAGGGAGTTCCCCCAATCCCTTGTACTTCCTGGGTGAGGCAACGCCCCACCCTGCGTCGGCTCGCCTTCCGTGGGCTGCACCCACTGTCTAATCAGTACCAATGAGATGAGCTGGGTACCTCAGTTGGAAATGGAGAAATCACCTGCCTTCTGTGTTGATCTTGCTGGGAGCTGCAGACTGGAGCTGTTCCTATTCAGCCATCTTGTCGGCCGCCCACTTGTTATTGCATTTTTAAGAAATATTTTCCATCCACAGTTGGCTGAATCCTTGGAACAGAGGGCTGACTATAATAACTATTGTTGTTATCCAAAGCCTCAGAGCTGTCCTTGAATCCCCTATTCCTTACCTCTGCAAGTACCTCTTTTGACTTACTTCAAAATTAAGTCTAAATCCAGCCAGGGTTTGGCATGTCTATTGCTGCCACTCTAGTGCATGCTACCTGGATTCCTGTAATTGTTCTCCTGGCTTCCACTCTTGGTCCCTGCAGTCCCCACCAAGCAGGCAGTCATCTTGATCTTCAGATGGCTAAATCAGAGCATGACACTGAATGAAAAACCCAAGCCCTTCCCCAGGATCTGCAAGAACTGAGCCCTTCTGGTCTCTCCACCTGTGTGTTGATCAGCTCCAGCCACAGTAGCCTTCTTGCTGTTCCTAGAATGGACCACGCTTGCTCTTACCACAGGACCTGTGCACTTGCCAATTTCTCCATTTTCCTGCCAGGATGCGGTCAAGGCTGTCCCATTCTCATGACTCACACTTCAGCCCACACATCCTTTCCTCAAAGCAGACTTTATTTTAAAAAAATGTTTATTTATTTATTATTTTTATTTTTTGAGATGGAGTTTCACTTTGTCACCTAGGCTGGAGTACAGTGGCATGATCTTGGCTCACTGCAACCTCCGCCTCCCGGGTTCAAGTGATCCTCTCACTTCAGCCTCCTGAGTAGCTAGGATTAGAGGTGCCCGCCACCAAGCCTGGCTACTTTTTGTGTTTTAGTAGAGATTGGGTTTCATCATGTTGGCCAGGCTGGTCTTGAACTCCTGACCTCAGGGGGTCCACCCTCCTCTGCCTCCCAAAGTGCTGGGATTATAGGCATGAGCCACTGCGTCTCACCTAAGCAGGCTTTTATGACCCCCTTTTCAATGTTGCCCTCAACATATGGGCATCACTTTCTTCACAGCAGCATTTGAAATGATCATTTTTAGTGGTTTATGGTTTGATAGCTCCTATGAGGGGCATATCTTATCTATTTTGTTCAGCTTTATGTTCTCAGAGCCTAGAGAGCGTGCCTAGAAAATACTTATGGGTATCATACATATTTTGCTAAATGAATGAATAAAGTTATGACTGCGATTATTGTAACTTCTTTTCTTTTTCAACGAGCATACCCTGAGATATTGTAACTCCTTAAAATGTCTGCAGTAAGCTAAAAGAAAATGGTAGGTTTCAAAACAGTATGGCACCATTTTCCCTTGTCTAAAATTTTGTTTCCAAAAACATATGCACACACATATCCATGTTTACACATACACATGCATATAATATACATAACACACACGTACATTATACATACCCAAATGTATATACAAACATCTATAAGGGGATACATCAAAATATTAATATTTTTCTTTACAATCAAGATACATATGTTTTAAAATCAGAAATAATCTATAAAACAATTTCCATTTCAAAAACATCAAAGTTAAAACAATGTTTTTGATAAAGAAAACAAACAACAGGAAAAGGAGAATATCCTAGGACCTGAGCTTAAGCCAATGAACAGCACATTTCATTTTATTTCCAAATTCCTGACAGCCAAAGGGGTCTTGTGCTGCTCCCAGACATCACACGTGCTGGTCTGGAGAGACATGGTCTTTCCTGATGTTCAGCTCCGGGAGGAACAGAGCGAGCATGGGAATGTTGAGATAAAGGGCGTTGTGCAACATGGTGAACAATGTCCTCAGCTTCGTCAGTGACACTGACACATTCTTCAATAACTATTTGTCACATCCACCCTCTATAAAAACTAGGGTATAACATCAAATCACAACTCAGCAAAGATATTTTTGCATGTGACAAAACTTAAGTGCTTGCATACATTGCCCAACTCGTGGATGGAATCACAGGCTCTTATATAATGCTGACAGCATGCCAGGCTGTGTTCTAAGTGCTTTACATATATTAACTGGTTTAATTCTCATATTAACCCTAGGAGATGGGCACTGTCATATTGCCATCATCATACCCATTTTACAGATGAATAAACTAGGTACAGAAAAGTTAAGCAACATGCCTAAGGTCATACAGCTAGTCAATGGTAAAGCTGAGATTTGAACCCACGCAGGCTGGCTCTGGCACTCTGGGCTCCTTACCACTAAGCAACACTGCCCCCCAAAAACCAGGGGCCTGGGGCAGTTACGCATTCCTTTCGACTCACACTGACTTGTCTTCCTGTCCACCCAGATATTTTGACATTCGTTTAATTTAATCAGCCTAGCCAGGCATATTCCATATGGCATCATTCTTCAATTAAGCATGGCTAAAGGCAACTGGCTTGTAGGCTTGGCACAGTAGTTTAGAATGGCAGGAATGTGTGTTTTGGGGGCAGATTGCCTAGGGTTTGAATCACAGCTCTAGCGCCTTTAGCTGTGTAACAGGAAATGTAACTGTTCCAAGCCTCAGTTATATCATCTAGAAAGTGAAAGAACTAACACTGACGTCTTATTGGGGTTGTGGAGATGAAAGGCTGTCATCAGTATGAATGTGTCTGTCCTAATACCCAATTCTGTTGAGAAGGTATGTGATAAAAATTAGCTATTGAGAGGCGAAGCCCACCAGCCATTCATTTATTCAGTTTCCTCTTCCATAAAATGGGGAATAATCATATTTACTTTGTAGGGTCGTTCGAGTGATTTAATCCAATAATGAATGTACAGTGCTTAGCACATGTACTATCCGTGCTTAAAAGTCAGTTATCATTGTTGTCATCACTTGCTGCTAGTATAACAAGGTGGGCAAGAGTGGAGGCTTGGCCAGGCATAGTGGCTCACGCTTGTAATCCCAGCACTTTGGGAGGCCGAGGAGGGTGGATCCAGGAGTTCGAGACCAACCTGGGCAACATCATGAGACCTCATCTCTACCAAAAATACAAAAAAACTAGCTGGGCATGGTGGCACGTGCCTGTAGTCCCAACTATTTGGGAGGCTGAGACAGTGGAATCAATTGAGCCCAGGAGTTCAAGGCAGCAGTGAGCTGTGATCAGGCCACTGCACTTCAGCCTGGGCAATGGGAACGAGACACTGTCTCAAAAAAAAAAAAAGAAAAGAAAAAAAGATTGGGGGCCCTTCAAAGTCACCCAAGCTGGGCTAAAACCATGGATTCCGGGGCAGGTTACATCATCTTTCTAAACCTCACTTTCCTCATCTGAGAAATGGGATAATAACAGTCCAAATGTGACAATGGGTGTAATGCTTTGGCATGCTGCCCGGCAATTAAGCCCTTAGCTACTATTCTCTCTAATGTATGTTTACTGACTGCCCACTTGGTCCTAAGCACCTGTCCCTCTTGGGCAGGAGTGGGCTGATTCTCCAGCTGAGGAGTCCTGGGCTGGGGTCAAGGGTCTCCATTTGAGGATCCTTGGCTTGTAGACCATCTGGTCCATGGCTGACACACATACCACACTAGAATGACCAGCTGCCCCCAGGAAAGCCAGCCTGGGTCCTGGCAGAGTGGGTGGGTGGAAGACAAGCTGTCTCGAAGCTCAGAAATGAGCACATCCTAATGCCTCTGAGCTTGGCAGTCACCTTTGGGAAGCTGAGACCAACCTTCAGGGCCAGACACCCAGTCCCAAGTCCTGGCCTGATGGCCAGGGGAAGCTCTGGTCTCGCCAGCATCCTGAGCAGTCGCTTTGTGCCTGAACAGAGCTTCCTTTGTGTGGTGGCAGCAGCGGATAACTGCTCCTGGGTGGCAGGTTACTCACTGAAGTGCAATCCCTGATTTACTAACTGGAGCAATTGCTAGGCTGTGCCAGCAAGGCTACCGTGTTGGCCTCCAGGGGCAGGTGCCACAAGGGCTGTCACTGTATCCTGGGGAGGACCCCAGAGCCTCTATTCCAAGATGTCCAAGCTACATCCATTGTCCCCATAGTGGGGTTTGGAACTTCAAGAAGGGGCTGGGCGCGGTGGCTCATGCCTGTAATCCCAGCACTTTGGGAGACTGAGGCAGGTGGATCATTTGAGGTCAGGAGTTCAAGACCAGCCTGGCCAACACAGTGAAACCTCGTCTCCACTAAAACATACAAAAATTAGCCGGGCAGTATTGGCACGTGCCTATAATCTCAGGTACTTGGGAGGCTGAAGCAGGAGAATTACTTGAGCCTGGAAGATGGAGGTTGCAGTGAGCTGAGATCGAGCCACTGCACTCCAGTCTGGGCAACAGAGTGAGACCTTGTCTCAAAAAACAAAAAAAAAAACAAAAAAACACAAAAAACACAAGAAGGTCTTTAGAAAACCCTGGACATCTTCAAGCTAATGGATCTAAAGTTTTTCTGGTGCTAACGGCAACCCCGCCCAGCAGGAATTATCATCTGTACTTTGTAGATGAGGAAACTGAGGCTCAGAGAAGTTGAAGTTAAGCAAGTGGCCCAAAGGACCTCAGCCAATCCAAAAGCCTTTCTTGCTGCCCAGTCCTGACATCCCTGGTGGTGGTGAAAACAGGGGAAGCCTGAGGGTACTGATTAATCACCGCCGTTTAATCTCGTTGAAAGCAGTTATTAAGTTGGTGCAAAAGTAATTGCGGTTCTTGCCATTACTTTTAATGGCAAAAACTCGTCAACTTTTGCACCAACCTAATACCATGTGGCAGGCGCAGGGTCAAGCAATGAGTGTGTATTGTCTCCTTCCATCTCAACATCACCTCCCCTGAGAGAGATGTCATTATTCCTCCTAACAGAGGAGAAAACTGAGACCCATGGAGGTTACTGGTGTGATCCCACAGCTGCTAAGTGGCAGAACCAGAATTTGAACCCACATTTCTCTGTGAGTAAGACAGATGGTGAATTATTACCACATATTGATTGAAGCAGGAGTTGGTAACATGACAAGGCTTTTAAAACCCAGTTTTGTTAAGTACAATACACATATGTACAGAAAAGTGTAATATGCATTATAGAAAAGTGCACCAATCATGAATTTTCACTATCTGAACACCGCCATCCATACCTAGGTGCAAAAGCAGAACTTTCCCAGTAACACACACCCCCTCACTCCCCTGTCCTGACCATTATCCTGACTTCTAATCTCATCAGTTCATTTTGTCCTTTAGCTAAATGAAATCACACATTGTGTGTCCTTTTGTGCCTGGCTTCTTTCATAATTATGTTTGTGTACAGGAAGCATGCTTTTCAATGTTTTATTATGAAAGTTTTCAAACATCACAGCAAAAGTTGAAGGCATTTTATAGTGAATATCCTTAAACTCACCATTTAAATTCTATGAATGTTGTACTGTACTTGCTTTTCTTTCACATAAAGCCATCCCTCTAGACATTCATTAATGCTTCAACTTCATTATAAATTTTAAAGTAAGTTGCAGGCATCAATACAATTTCCTTAACTACTTCAGCATGCACATATATTTGCTCACAACTTTTATCCTTTTGATGTAAAATTTATATATGATGAAATGCACAAGTGCTTTTTATTGAGTTTTGATAAATGCATACACCTGTGATCCCAAACGCTCTCAAAATAAAGAATATTCCCCTCACTCCAGGAAGTTCCCTCATGCCCCTTCCCAGTCAATACTCTCCCCTCCAGCACACTAGGCAACCCACTGTTCTAATATTTTTCCACAGTAGATTGGTTTTGCCTGTCCTGAAAATTCATATAAATGGAATGATACCTTATATAATCTCTCATGTAAGGCTTCTTTCATTCAATGTAGTGTTTCGAGATTCATCCATGTTGTTCCTGCATATCATTAATTCATTCCTTTTTATTAATGGGGAGTATTCTTTTGTAGGCCTATACTGCAGTTCGTTTGTCCATTTTCCTATTGATGGACACCCGGGCTGTTGACAATTTGGGGCTATTATGAGAAAGGTGCTATGTACACTCTTCTACAAGGCTTTTTGTGAATATGTGTTTTCATTTCTTTTGAGTAAATACTTAGGAGTACAATGACTGGGTCACAGGGTAGGTGTATGTTTTATTTTACAAAAAAATGACAGATCTTTTTCCAAGGTGGTGGTATCATTTTATTGCACCACCAACAATGTATCACTTTGTCACCAACAATGAATGAGAGTTCCAGTTGCTCCACAGCCTCATCAACATTTGGTCTAATTTTATTTTATTTTATTTTATTTTTTGAGACAGAGTCTTGCTCTGTCACCCAGGCTGGAGTGCAGTGGCACGATTTCAGCTCACTGCAACCTCCACCTCCCAAGCTCAAGTGATCCTCCCACCTCAGCCTCCCAAGTAGCTGGGTCTACAGGCATGTGTGGCCATGCTGGGCTAAATTTTTGTATTTTTTGTAGAGACGGGGTATCACTATATTGCCCAGGCTGGTCTCGAACTTCTGAGCTCAAATGATCCACCCCACTTCAGCTTCCCAAAGTGCTGGGACTACAGGCATGAGCTACCACACCTGGCTGGTATTGTCCATCTTTTTAATGTTTCTGGTAGGTATGTAGTAGCAGCTCACTGTGGTTTTAATTCACATTTTTATGAAAAAGCACCTCTTTCTCCAGATGGATACAGTTCCTTGCCAAGGCTCACCGCTTAGCAAGCAGAGCACAGCCTTCCCAACGATCCATGGTGGCTGTGCTTCAGGTCTCCATTGTGCCTACTGGGCAAGATGAACAGGAGCCAGCCCTTGAAGTACTATCTTTATTTTAAAGAAAAATAGCATCTATAGTGGTTGAGAGTGGCCTCTGCAGTTAGATTGTCTGGGTTCAGACCCCAGCCTCACCACATACCAGCTGTGTGACAATGGACAAATTACTTCCCATTTCTAAGTCTTCTTTCCCTCACATCTACTCATAAGTTTGTGGTGAAGATTAAATAAGATGGAACATGTAACATACCTAGCACAGAAAACACTAGTAAACATTAGTTGTTTTGTTATTGTTCTATCTGAGTAGAAAAGTTACATACAATTATCATAGAAAATGAAGAAAAGTAGAAAGAAGCTTAAAGTTACCATAACCCTGACATCCAAAGATAACTGTTATTAATATTTGGTGCATTTTTCTAGTATTTCTATATAGGATTAAAAAAATTAAAAAAAATTTTTTTTTTCACAGTCTCACTCTGTCACCTGGGCAGGAGTGCAGTGGCATGATTTTGGCTCACTGCAGCCTCAACCCCTTAGGTTCAAGCAATCCTCCTGCCTCAGACGCCTGAGTAGCTGGGACCATAGGCACACACCACCATGCCCGGCTAATTTTTTCATTTTTTTGTGGAGATGGGGGGGGTCTCACTTTGTTGCCCAGGCTGGTCTGAAACTCCTGGGCTCAAGCTATCCTCTCACCTTGGCCTCCCAAAGTGTTGGGATTACAGTCGTGAACCACTGTACCCAGCCTGGAATTGTTTAAAAACACCAATGGCATCATACTCTGTATACAATTTCATACCCTCCTTTCTATATTTAACTCTATGTCATTAACATTTTCTCATGTCATTGCATGTTCTTCAAAACTCCACTCCTAAAGGCTGTGGAATGTTCCAGCAACAGGTGCTGCACTGTGTCAGGTGATAAAGCAGTGGGTTGAAGATCAGTGATTCCAGAAACAGCCTTGTATCCTCTTGACTACATGTGATTATTCCCTTAGGATATTTTTAAAGCCTTTGATAAACATTATCAATTTGGAGCACCAGATCAAAACCACATCTTTTCACTTTTTCCTAAATATAAAATTAATGCAGGTTATGAAAAGAAGAAATAATACATGATTGTGAAGAATAGAAAGTGAAAGCCCCCCTCCCTCCCCAATAATCTCACTAGTAAAGAAAAATCACTTGGATGTACATGCTTCCAGACCTTCTATTCCATACATATGCAACAGTAGATATAAGTATACTAACCCAAGAGTAGAAGGGGATGCTGGAGTCTGCCTGTGCCTGGTTCAAGTTCTGACTCTGCTGTGTATTCACTGTGTGACCTGGGGCGAGTTAATTCACCTCACTGTGCCCTGTTTTTAAAAATCGCTTCATTTGTTTCTGGAGTTATTTTTCAAATATCTCCAGGTTCCTCAACATTCTCAACCCTGAATGGATACTGGAGAGTCTGCTGGAGTCTGTACCTGAAACTGGGCCAGGGATGCCTTAGCCCTTTGGACCAGACATTCCTCCCGTGCTGCTGCCCTGGAGGTCCCTGGACCACAGGTGAGGTTGAGGTTCCCCAGCTTTGCAGCAAGTAAACATTGATTCACCTGGGCACACGGGGTAATTGTACAAATTGCCCATGCAGACGGGTGCCTCATGCCTGGTTACCCAATGCTTACCCAGGTAGGTGTGGTTACCCAGAGACAGGTGGGTGCCCACGCCTCACCTACTACTTGGAGGCCCCAGTCATAGTCATCATATCAGGGAGTATGGGGGATGCCATTTGGGGCCTCCTCAAAAAAGATGCCACCTGCTCTAGCCCAGGAAGTCAAGCTATGGTTGCTCACCTTGGGACAGCAGGGACAGCTTGCTGGGCTTGTAAATAAATGTGGAGCAAATCACAGTGAATGACCCGCACCTCACTTAGGCCTTCACCAGGCATTGCCAAATGCTGCCTTCTCTTTACTCGCCCAGGAGCCCAGGCACATTGGTGTCTTCATTATTTCCGAGTGGACCTTATTCAATAACCCAGGGAAAATCAACAATGTGATTAATTAAAATCTTAAGACACACTCTGTTTTGTTATCTGTGGACTCTACTGAGCTACTTCCTCCAGGAAGAAGGAATTGGGCCACTTGTTGGGTTTATTTATTTACTTATCTACATGCATCTGGACAGTTTTGCGTTGTGATTCATTCTGGGAAAGCTATATCAGATGGGACCACATCCAAGGAGGAACCGGGTTGGGAAAGGATGCTGGAATCCCGGAATTGCCTTCCCAGTCACCTCAGAATCAGGATTCTGCTCCTTTTTAATGCTTTCTCCTTCACAATGAGTTTCCTCCCCAGAAACCTCATTAACCCTGAAACTTTTTGAACATTTTCCACAGGTAAGGGAGGCTGGTCTTCTGGACTCGGCTGAGTCCTGGGTGACTCAGGCTGAGTCCTCAGGAAAACCCCAGGGGCTCAGGATGCAACCTGCTGAGTCCCAGGCCGGTGGCCGAACCTCCTCAAGCCTCGTCTTCTCATCAGCAAAATTAAAAGTTCCCTCTTAGGGTGTTGCAGGTTTCAATAGAATCACACCGCGGATCAGGCTTGCTTCGGGGCCATTGCACATGCTGTTCCCTTTTTCTGAGACACAATTCCTCTCTTCCCATCGCCACTCCAGCCTCTCAACTTGGTTGACACCAACCATCCTTCCAGCCGTAGTTTAAATATCATTTCTGGCCGGGTGCCCTGGCTCATGCCTGTAATCCCGGCACTTTGGGAGGCCAAGGTGGGCAGATTGCTTGAGTCCAGGAGTTCAAGGCCAGCCTGGGCAACACAGACCCTGTCTCTACAAAAGTAAACAAAATTAGCCCAGTGTGGTGGTGTGTGCCTGTGGTCCCAGCTACTCAGGAGGCTGAGGTGGGAGGATTGCTTGAGACCGGGAGGTTGAGGCTGCTGTGAGCTGTAACTACGCCATTGTACTCCAGCCTGGGTGACAGAGCAAGACCCTGTCTCAAAATTCAATAAATAAATAAATATTATTTCTTCAGAGAGCACCTCAGCCCAGCTCAGGTGCCCAGTTCAAAGCACCCACCTCAGCCCAGTTCAAAGCACACACAGTCCCTTGAATTTTCCTTCTCAGCCTCATCGCATCTGTAATTTAAGTAACTCTTTGTTTAACGTCTGCCTCCTTGGCCCAGCCCAGGAGCCCCATGGGGGAGGGCTGGGTCTCTGTTGCTCACCCCTCCATCCCGCTCCTCATGCAGGTCTGGCACTTAGTGAGCACTTGGGAAACACGAGTGACCCTTTCAGAACCCAGGAGATGGCCTGTGGATCTGGAACCTCCAGCACCCACGTGAGGCCCTTTGACTTGGCCTCTTGCGGATAAGGTTTGGGCCAAGGCCATGGAGACAGTGGCAGAAGCCTTGGCGTTCAAGCTGTACCCCCCTAGAACTTGGGGTTCAGTCAGTTCCCCAATTCTGTGGTTAGATTAGGGGTGGGCAGGCCCAGACAAGCCTGTTCTGGAGCAGAGGCCACTGGGGCGGGCAAACCCTGAGCCTCACCCACGCTGCTCTGTCTCCGGAGCACATGCAGGCTGCTACATGCCTAAGGAAATGTGGGAGCTGCTCCCCAAACGCAGCTACACCCTGACCTCCATCTTGAGAGAGAGGAGAGCCTGTGGTGTACAGCGTGGCCCCAGCAGGCACCTGTGCTGATGGGAAAACACACAGACAGGCCAACGAATACACGTACGCGCACGCACGTACAGACTCCACTCAGAGGCAACTTCTGGGCAAGGCCCAGCCCTCTGCCGTGGCTTTGCATGGGCCCAGATATTTCTCTTTCTTGATTTATGAGCTGAGGAGGGTGAGAATCCCAATAGGCACAGCCTAGTGGCACACGGACCTGGTTGTCTGTGTGCCCTGGGGAATTACATTGAGAATAAGGACAATGCCAACAGCGGCAGCTGCCAAAGTTGTCTTTTAAAATCAAAGACTTCTATGTGCCAGGCACCGTGCTAAGCCTTCTGTACATGACCAATATTTATTGAGGGCCCACTGTGCTCCAGGCACCGTGTAAGGCTTTTGGGATACAGCGATGCACAGAGGAGGTATGAAGTTGTGCCCTCGTGCAGCTTATGGTTGGGAAAGGCACGTAGTAAGTGAAACAAATAAGTAACTTATATAGCAGGTTAGAAGGGGCATGTGCTATGGAGGGAAATAAGGTAGCAAAGGAGGAGAGAGGAGTGGAGTTGGGCAGGGGAATGCTGTGGTTTTTTTTTTTTTTTATGTTTTTATTTTTGAGACTGGGTCTTGCTGTGTTGCCCAGGCTGGGGGGCAGTGGTGCAATCACCGCTCTCACTGCAACCTCGACCTCCCAGGTTCAAGCCATCCTTCCACCTCAGCTTCCCAAGTAGCTGGAACTACAGGTGTGTACCACGACGCCCAGCTAATTTTTCTGTTTTTTTTTTTTTCTTTTTTGTATTTTTTGTGGAGACAGGGTTTCACCATGTTGCCCAGACCCGTCTCAAACTCCTGGGCTCAAGAGATCCTCCCACCTTGGCCTCCCAAAATACTGGGGATTACAGGCGTGAGTCACTGTGCCCCACCTAATGTTGTGGTTTTAAACAGCCTGATCAGGCTCCCGGAGAAGGTGACACTGTATCGTCTCAGGTCACCTTCTTAATAAGCTCCTCTGGTCATCACTATTATCATCCCCATGTGATGGCTGAGAGAGCTGAGGCTCAGATGGGGAACAGACGTGCTCAGAGGGTCTCAGTTTGTGATAGCAGAGCTAGGATTTGAACCCAGATCTCCCTGATGTCAAAGCGTTAGTTAACCAGCCATGAGATCCTGCCTTCTGGCACAGTGGCCTGCCCCTGCTTGCCACAGCCCTTGGGGTGCAGGCCTTCCAGGACCGGGGGCTGTGTTCAGATTCCATCTGCTGGGTTACCTGCCAGGAGAGGGCAGTTGCTGAGTCTCCCTAGGGCTGGCATTCCTGCTAGGCATGTGTCTCCAAGTCAGACCTGTTTGGGCCGCACAGCCCAGCCCCTGAAAAAGTTCTTTTGTGCTTTCTCAAAGGGCCTCACAAGAGGGTTAAACGCCCTCACATTAGTGCTAATTTGGGGCTGACTTTCCTATTCAGCCAGGGACAAAGCGGTGTTTGCACAAGGACCTGAGGAATGGGACCACACGCACTGCCAGGGAGCGGGGGGCTCTGTGCCCACCGCCCTCCGCCCACCCTCCCTGCCCTCGCAGGCACCTGTTTCTCTCACAGGTAACTGGAGCTCTGCTGGGATTCTGGGTCCTCTGGCTCTAGCTCTGCCCAGAGATCTGAGAAAGTCTTGGCCCCAGTCTCTCCCAGTGAAAACCCTCTATGAAGGAATGGAAGGGCCCATTACAGATCCCTATTGTCATGGACAAGAAATGTTTGTTGTAATGAAAAATAGAAACAACCTAAATGTCAATCAAAGGGGCAAATGGTTAAGCACACGAGAGAACAAACATTCACATCACACAGATATTTTAAAAGAGTGAGGCTGGTCTCTGGGCACAGCAACACAGAAAGCACATACAGCCTGCTGTGAAGCAAAAACAGAAAACTGCAAAAGAATATACACAGTAGGATCCCATTTAGATTCATTTATTTTATTTTATAATTTTTTTGAGACAGGGTCTCACTCTATTGCCCAGACTGGAGTGCAGTGGTGCAGTCTCGACTCACTGCAGTCTTGAACTTTCCAGCTCCAGTGATCCTCTCACCTCAGCCTCCTGAGTAGCTGGGACTACAGGTGTGCACCACCACACCTGGCCAATTGTGTGTGTGTGTGTGTGTGTGTAGAGACACCTGTAATCCCAGCACTTTGGGAGGCCAGGGCAGGTAGATCGCTTGAGCTCAGGAGTTTGAGACCAGCTTGGGCAACATAGGAACACCTCAACTCTCCAAAAAATGTTTTAAAAACCGGCCAGATGCAATGGTTCATGCCTGTAATCCCAACACTCTGGGAGGCTAAGGCGGGTGGATCACTTGAGGTCAGGAGTTCAAGACCAGCCTAGCCAACATGGTGAAACCCCCGTCTTGACAAAAAAAAAAAAAAAAAAAAAAAAAAAATTAGCCAGGCAGGCACTGTGCTGCACACCTGTAGTCCCAGCTACTTGGGAGGCTGAGACATGAGAATCGCTTGAACCCAGGAGGCGGAGGTCGCAGTGAGCCAACATCACGCCACTGCATTCCAGCCTGGGTGACAGAATGAGACTCCATCTCAAAAAAAAAAAAAAAACCTAGCTGGGTGTACTGGTGCATGCCTGTAGTCCCAGCTACTCAGAAGGCTGAGGCAGGAGGATCACTTGAGCCCCAGTGTGTAGACATTGCACCACTGCATTCCAGCCTGGGCAACAGAGTGAGACCCTGTCTCAAAAAAAAAAAAAGTATAAATGTGTATGTATGTATGTATGTATGTGTGTGCATGTGTAAGAGACAGAGATAAGTACATTGAATGAAGAACTTCTGTGTTGTTCTATACAGTTGACACTCATTACTTACGGTAGTTCTCCTCCTATAAAGTCACCGCAAACGCTGACTTCCCAAATCCAGAACCATTGCTCCTAGATATATCCAAGGTGAAATTCCTGTGAGCCACTGATCACATTTTCATTAACCAAGCAATATGGAACCTTGTTTTATGTGTGATTCTATTAAACACACTTTATTTAGTGTAAGTTATTGCTTCATTAACATTGACTGCACTGTAATTCATGCATGAAGGAAGCTTATCTAACATGTATTTTCTCTCTGTAAGGCACATCACAGCTTAGGAACACTAGACAACACTTCATCCCTACACTTAGGGGCTATTTTATTATTTATTTATTTATTTATTTATTTATTTATTTATTTTGAGACAGGGTCTCGCTGTGTTGCCCAAGCTGGAGTGCAGTGGTGTGATCACAGCTCATTGCAGCCTTTAACTCCCAGGCCTAAGCAATCCTCCCACCTCATCCTTCTGAGCAGCTGGAGCCACAGGCATGCACCACTATGTCCAGCTAATTTTTTTTATTTTTGTAAAAATAGGGTCTCACTATATAGCCCGGGCCAGTTTCCAACTCCTGAGCTCAAGCGATCCTCTCACCTCAGCCTCCCGAAGTGTTGAAATTACAGGCATGAGCCACTGCACTCAGCCTTGGGAGCCATTTTAAACAGCAAAATCACCAAAGAAAGCACAAAAAGTGAAAAGTGCAGAATTAAACAGAGCATGATAGGACATTTGTTGATTGTATGACAGCTGAAACAAGAGGTCATGGCCTTGCTTTGTTCAGCCTCAGTTGGGAATGTAGCATCGGGCAGCCCAAAGTTTTTACTGCTCCACACATGTGTGTGAAAGACAGTGAACACCCTGTGAATATTGACTTTGGAGTTGCAAATATATTTTAGCAAGCAAGCAAATTCACAAATATGGAATCTGCAAAGGATGAGGATCGACTGGCGATACTTTTAAGCTTCAACTTGGCATTCTGCGAGCTCCCTGGTGCCACGCCAGGCCTCTGGTCAGCTGTGTGAACTTAGGTGTCCATATCTGAACTAGATTTCATCTCCTTTGCAGAGTTGTTGTGAGAATTAAATGAAATGATGTCTGTAAAACACCTAGCACAGTGCCCGATACACAGTAGGTGCTAAAAAACCGGCCATTATGAGATGGCTCATGCCTGTAATCCCAGTGCTTTGGGAGGCCAAGGTGGGAGGATCACTTGAGGCTGGAAATTCAAGAGTAACCTAAGCAACATAGCAATATCCCCTCTCTAGAGAAAAAAAGTTTTAAACATTAGCTGGGTGTGGTGGTATATGTCTGTAGTTCCAGCTACTTTGGGAAGCTGAGGCAGGAGGATCACTTGAGCTTGGGAGCTGGAGGCTGCAGTGAATCATGATCATACTGGTGACACAGTGAGACCCTGTCTCATAAAAACAAAAAACAAAAAAGTGCATTGTTACTGTTATCATCATTGGCCCAGGACCCTGTGTTCTATACACAGGGTGATTTTAACCAAGGTTTAGAGAAGGCCTGTCTGCACCAGAACTCCGGGCTGGCATCATTTTCATAAATTCTTTGTCCAATTCAGCTCCTCTCTGGCTACTCAGAAAATAATCTGAATGTTGAAACTTGTAAGCAATAAAAGGATTTCATGACACAGGCCAAATCAGGACTTTTGCGCTTTGCAATGACAGCCTTCCCCTCTCCTCTGCTGTGGCCCTGGCTCTCCACTCTCCCCTTGGGCTTCCCATGGGACTGCTTAGCATGGATCCCACTGGGTTATGGTTAACAGTCAAGAGTCCCGGGCGCAGGGCCAGGATGGCAACTCGCCCAGGGCAGGAAGCAGCTTACGCATCAGTATTCCCCATACTCAGCACAGGGCCTGGCACAGATCAGTGCCCTGTGAAGGGCTATGAGTTGAAAAAATAGTGACCTAGAGTGTACTGGGTGTCTCACCCAAACTTCCCTGACACGGAATAGAAAGCGATGAGCAGAGTTAGCACTCAATATGTATTTGTGGGCTGGGCGTGGTGGTTCACGCTTGTAATCCCAGCACTTTGGGAGGCTGAGGCGGGTGGATTGCTCGAGGTCAGGAGTTTAAGACCAGCAGGGCCAGCATGATGAAACTCTACTGAAAAAAAAACAAAAATTAGCCAAGCGTGGTGGTAGGTGCCTGTAATCCCAGCTACTGGAGAGGCTGAGGCATGAGAATCTCTTGAACACATGAGGTGGAGGTTGCAGTGAGCCAAGATTGTGCACTGCACTCCACCATGGGTGACAGAGCGAGACTCCATCTCAAAAAAAAAAAAAAGTATTTGTGGAAGCAGGGAGGAAGGGAGGAAAAAGAAGGAAAGAAGAGGCATGCCTGACCCACCAACTGGATGACCAAACTATGAAAGAACCGAGAAACGAATGAAATGGAATTCCTCTCGTAGCTCTCTTTCTCTGGAGAACTCTCCTTCTCATCATTGGAAAAGGAGATAAATTAAATGAGCTGGTCTTTTAAATAAAAAGCGCTAGCATAATAGCCGTATTTACCATGTGACCAGCTGTGTTCTGTTCATTTTGAGTGTATTAACTAATTTAATTCTCACACCAATTCTAGGAGATGCGTTACTGTGCCCATTTTACAAATGAGCAGACCAAGGCTCCAAGAAGCCAAGTAACAAGCTCAAGGTCGTGTGGCTGCTTAGTGGAGCAGCTGGCTCCAGAGGCTGCCCTCTGGGCTGCGATTGCTTTGGTCCCTCTGAGGTGTTTCAGGAGGTGGACCCCCCCACAGGTGGTGATGACACAGGGCTGGTATTGTGCCCTGCTCATCCTGTTGCTCAGATCCTCAGGTGTGGACTCCTTTGCTTGCCTCTTGCCCATTTCTCCACAGTCTAGCTCTAACAGGCATTTTCAGTTTGATCTCCTTCTACTTCCTTTCCCGTACCCGATGCTGCACCCAACCCAGCTACTCCCTGTTCCCTGCTCACGCCCTGTGCATTCCTGTGTCTAGGCTTTTCCTGCTGCTGTTCCTTCCTTGGCCTGGAATGTGTTCTCCCACCCCCGACTCTCACAATCATCCCCACCTCTCCAAGTCCAATTCAGGTGCCACTTTACCTGTGAAGCCCTCTCTGGCCGTCCCTGTTTAAAATGCATTATGCCTTGCCCTGCTCTGGGCTTCAATAACTAACTCTTGATCATCTCCAGCCCCCCACATCCCACCCTAAGAAACTCTCATTGACCAGGAGCCGGGCTGAATTTCTTCACCCCTCCCCACCCCAGATGTTGAGATTTGGGAGAGCAAGGAGCACTGTCTAGCTCATATCCTTGTCCCCGCTGCCCAGCATAGGACCCGGCATAAGTACACTAACCGTAAAAGCATGGTTAAAAGTGACCTACTCCACTTTCAGCCACTAGCTGATGACGATGTGCTGGTGTCCCACACCTTCCATTCCAGGATTCCTTCAGGTTCCCTCAATACACCTCCCACTACACCTCTGTGCCGTGGCCATGCTGTTCCTTCCACCTGGAATGCTCTCTCTCCCTCGGCTGCTCAGAGAATCCGGAGTCTTTTCAAGTTCAGTTCAATGTCCCTTCCTCTAGAAAGCCTTCTCCCTCCTTTGCCCCAGAGCTAAATCACTTCTTTTGCGTTGTCTCCGCACTTCACACCTGCCTGGGGGTTTGCTAAGCTGTACTGCAATGAGTTTTCCTGTCTGTCCCAGGTGGCTCTTTGAAGCTGGGACATGACAGACCACCTCTACGTCCCCAGGACCAAATACAGTGATTTTAAAGCATTTTTAGTTGTGGAACTCTCTCTTCAAAAGCCAAATCTATACGTATCTCAAAATAAAACAGATATAAGAAAGCAGTTCTTGGCAGAATGGGGAAGGGGGCTGGGGGCGGCCCCACCTGTGTGAGCATCTCAGACCCACCAGGGACGCTGTCTCAGAGCTTCCAGGCCTCACAACACAGTGTGAAAACCCCTGACTCAGCACAACATCTGGAATAAGGTCGCTGCTCAACAAATTCTTTTTAAATGATTTGAAGGCCAAACACTTTCAGGACCCAAAGAACGAATTTCTTAGAGTGGAATTTCAGACACCTTGCCTGGAAGAAGAGACGCACTGGGGCTTTGGCTCAGGAGTCAGGGGTTCAAGCCTCAGCCCGGTTGCTCCCTGGCAGGACAGGGACCTCACCTCTCTGGACTTAATTTTTTTCATACATAAAATGAGAAGAAAAGTAACACTTACAGGTGTAAGGGCTACTGGCTGTGGTTATTTCTAGGCACTGGGGCTCTCTGCCCCTCTCTTTTCCTTAAATCACATCATTCATGTCCTACTGAAAAAAGACCCACTGGCCGGGCGCGGTGGCTGATGCCTGTAATCCCAGCACTTTGGGAGGCTAAGGCGGGCAGATCATGAGATCAGGAGTTTGAGACTAGCCTGGCCAACATAATGAAACGCTGTCTCTACTGAAAATACAAAAAAATTAGTCCAGCATGGTGGTGCACACCTGCAGTCCCAGCTACTCGGGAGGCTGAGGCAGGAGAATTGCTTGAACCTGGGAGGCGGAGATTGCAGCGAGCCAAGATTGCGCCACTGCACTCCAGCTTGGGCGACAGAGCGAGACTTCATCTCAAAAAAAAAAAAAAAAAAAAAAAGACGCACTGCAGTCAGAGCGTAGGCCAGTCTGGTATAATGATTTGAGCATGGGTCTTGGCGCCAGATCCTGGCTCTGGTCTCTGAGCCTCAGTTTGCTCATCTGCCAAATGGGGATAATAACAGTAGCTCGTGGGGTAGAGAAGGCTTGTAATGTAGAAGTTAAGTGTGTGCACAGGTCCAGTTGCCCTGCTTTGAGACCTGGCTCCCTCATTTTCTAGCCCTGTGACCTTGAGCAGATTACTTCACTCTATGTGCCTTGGTTTCTCCAGCTGTAAAAAGGGAGAAATAATAGTACTCCCCTCATAGGCGTGGATAGTCATAGACGTGAAATGCTTAAAACAGTGCCTGGCACATAGTAACTGCTACATACGTGTACCCAACTGATACCATCCCATGGGGCTGTTGTGAGGATTAAATTAGAATATAAATAAAACGTGTCCAGCCTAGGGCCTGGTATACGGTAAGAACTCAATTCAGAGGAGCTGTTATTTAATATGACTTTGGCTCAAATTCAGCATGTTACATATGTGCTCCTAGGGTGGGGGGGAGGGAAAAAAAAACCTGGGCAGAAATTCTAGGCCTTGCAATCTCACTCTGCGATCTCCTGTGAAAGGGGCCGCAGGAGCTTCTGCATTTGGGTGGGTGCGCCACGGTGCAGTTCTGGGTGTGTCCTGCTGCCTGACTCAGACACAAGTGCCCTCTCCCACCTGTCCCCCACCCATCTCCCACAGCACCCTGTGCCTGCCCATCCATGTGGTGATTAGGCCTGACCCCGAAAGCAGCAAGATTCTATCACTGCCCCAGGGCCAGGGGTGGCAGGAGGGGTTATAATTATGGGTTTCATCGAAATTGTGGAAATGGCAAGCGCTGCTTTCTGCGGCTCCTCTAAGGGCCCTGCTGGGGCCCTCCCCAAACCCTCCCACCTGAGTGCCCCCAGAAGCCGGCACTCCCAGTCCGTGGCAACCTACAGTTACTGACAACTTATTACAAGTGTGCTAAGCGTTTTATGTGAAGAATCTCATTTAATCCTCACAAACGGTATTATTTCCCCCATCTTACAGGTGAGGCTCAGGAAGGCAAAGTGACTCACCCTAAAGTATGCAGCCAAGACAGTCTCCAAGGACTTTCTGGCTCTTTGGCCCGTGATCTTAACCTCTACCTGAGTTTGTATCAAATATGGCACCAAAATCTGGTTGTAGTCCTACAGTTAGGGAACTGGGCCCCGAGTTTGGCCGTGGCTCTCACCCTGTGTGATCTGGGTAGTCACATCACCTCTCTGAGCCTAGGCTTCCTCTTGAGTTTAGCGTGAGGGCCGGAGGAGGAAACGTGTGTAAGTGTCTATTAATGCCTGGGATGGATAAGGCTCCATAAGGGTCAGCTACCATATTCTTTTGCTGTTGTTGGTACTGTTAGGCTTTATTGGTGGAGTGATGAAATCACCGTCTACACAGACACAAACATCAGGGCATTGGGAAACCTCTTCGTACTGGATGTGCCACAGGTGAGATTTGATCATACATTCTCCAATTTCTTCCAGATCCTGAGTCATGAAAAGGTGGGCTGAGTCATGCCTGGGGCTGCCATTTTGCTTATACTGAGCCATCACGTTGTGAAATCTTTAGTAAGTAGCAGGAGCTTTAATGGAAAGCAAATTAAACTCATCCCCCAGTTTGCTGGGGGTGTGGAAGCCCGTCAGTGAACCTCCCTGTCGCTTGGTTTCTCTAGCTGAATGTGTCAATCTTTTGCCGGGAAGCTCATAGTGATCATAGCATCGAGCCTGGAGCTCTTGGAAGGAAAGGGGTTTGAGAAGTCCTAGGTCTTCCTCCCCGCCTTTCCTTTTTCTTTTTAATAATGTGTTTTCTTCAGCCTGTGATAAATGACTGGGAGTGGAAGATGCCCAGTAGGGGGAGGGAAAGGGAGGGATGTTGTTTACTTATCTGGGAGCACATCGCCAAGACAAAGCTTGGAGTTCTAATACTCTCCAGTGCGTGACCCACTTCCCTCTGTGGCCCAGAGCAAGTATCGCCCTGATTTGCTGGTGACTCTGCAATAATCACCTCCCTCAAACTTCCACACCTCTCCCAGCAAGGCAGGAAGGAAACACCACGCCTGGCCTTGGGCAATCCCAGGGACCAGCCAGGATTCCATTAACCCCAGAAGTGAACCCTGGGTTCCATTGGTCAGGCCCCACCCCCCAACTTCGTTGGGCTTCCTTGGGTAATTTATGAGCTTCTCCACTTTGGCTATTATTCGCCTCTTGTTAATGAGCAGGCTTAGGGCATTCAGGATTTCCTTAGTCAGTGTTTCCTCCTTCTGGAGTAGTCTGTCTTTGGACTTTTATAGGTCGTTAACAGCCTTGCAAAGTCTGACACTGTACCAGGCAACTGGGTTTCTTTACTGGAAAGGAGAAGGGGGAGGCTGAGGGATGGATGGAAGCTACTTCAGGTCAAGGGGGGCTCTTGCTCACCACAGGACATAAGCTCACCATTTTCTGTCCCAAGGGGACAAACACGACACACGCGGCTACATGGGACTGAGGAGATTTTGTATCTGCATTCCTTTTAAAATGGAGAGACCTGGAAATTGGCCTCCAAAGACAGCAAAGTAATGTTTCATTCACTGCTCTTGGGGGCTTCCTATTTTCTGAGGTAAATGTGTGCAGTTGCTTTTCTGGAAGGCACTTTTTCCTCAGCCTCAAGGCCTCTCCAGCTGAGGTGGCTGAGGGAAGGCCTGGAGTGAGGAGATGAAGTCATGGTTGACAACAACACCCTTCTTTTCATTCCTCAGCACTTGACACACTGGCACGCTTAATAAAACAGGTGGCAGGCATGGTGGGACCAAAGTGCTGATTCAGCCATGCCACTTGCCTTTCATCTTGGGCTTGGACTGTCGAACAGACATGCTTAACAAGAAGAGATGGGGGAGTTTATCCCCTTAATAAGCCACCCTGAAGTCACTGTGCGGAATTGTGTTCATCTCTCAGGATGCTGCGGGGGAATCATTTCTAGTTACAGAGTATTAATAATTTGCCCAGTGGGCTTAAGAACTATTGATACATTCATTAATAACAACAAAATCTATTGATACATTTTTTGGAAAAAAGCAAGCTTAGGCTGGGCGCGGTGGCTCACGCCTGTAATCCCAGCACTTCGGAAGGCTGAGCCGGGTGAATCATGAGGTCAGGAGTTCGAGATCAGCCTGGCCAACATGGTAAAACCCCGTCTCTACTAGAAATAAAAAAAATTAGCTGGCGTGGTGGTGGGTGCCTGTAATCCCAGCTACTCGGGAGGCTGAGGCAGGAGAATCGCTTGAACCCACGAGGCAGAGGTTGCAGTGAGCTGAGATCGCGCCACTGCACTCCAGCCTGGGTGACAGTGCGAGACTCCATCTCAAAAAAAAGAAAAAAGCAAGCTTATAAAACATAATATCTTGTCTGCGATTCTGTTTTTGTGAAAAAAAATCTACTATGGAAAGAATAGGTTGGAAGGTTTTAAAATATCAGCATTGAATGGTGGAGTAATGTTTTTAGATTTTTAGTTATTTATTGCCTTTGGTAATTCTGAAAATTTTCTCCCACAAACATATATTACATTTGAAATAAATAATAAAAGTAAACCCCCGGATATTTCTGGTAAATCCAACCCCAGCTTAGCTTAAAATTGTCTCCCAGATTCAGACAAAAATATCTCAAGGTCAGTGGCTAATTTCTGCTTTTATGCCTTCTTCAATTCAGCCCTACCACCCCGAAAGCCCAGGGAGTTGAAGCTAAAGAGAAATCATTAGGCTGGGTGCCGTGGCTCACGCCTGTAATCCCAGCACTTTAGGAGGCCAAGGTGGGTGGATCACCTGAGGTCAGGAGTTCGAGACCAGCGTGGCCAACATGGTGAAACTCCGTCTCTACTAAATATACAAAAATTAGCCGGGGCCTGGTGGTGGGCGCCTGTAATCCCAGCTACTCGGGAGGCTGAGGCAGGAGAGTCGCTTGAACCCCAGAGGCGGAGGTTGCAGTGAATGAGATCGCGCCACTGCACTCCAGCCTGAGTGACAGGGCGAGACTCTGTTTCAAAACAATAAAGAGAAATCATTGTTCACCATATTTGTATTTGACTGTGTGGCCCTTTTTTCCCTCTAGACCTAGCTTCTCCTGTAATGAGAGCTGTCACAGAAGGGCGCGGGGCCGGAGTGGCTGTCTTTCCACAGTCATAAAATGTTTGTTTTCCCCTTGCCTTGCTTTACCCTGAGAGGCTGGGTTTAGCAACACTGTACAGTTCTCAGAGCGGGGCTGTTTATCAAAATGTGCTGTTTAAACCCAGGTTAAGGCAACCAGGATTTTGAGTATGGAACCAGCCCTATGTCCCAGCCTGCCTGGTCTGTGTCTGCTCCTCAGCAGGAGCCAGGAACAAGCAGGGCCCTGGGGGAAGCCTCTCTTTATGAGGCTTCTGCTACTGAATCTCTTCAGCTTCCTCAGCTGGAAGCCTGAAGCTAAGCCTAGACAGTCTTGGCATCACCTCACCTTGAGCAAGGGGAGGGGTTTATTTAAAAAAAAAAAAGCTCTAGAAGATCAGGAGGATGACAACAGGTCATTTGGGAGTAAAACACTTTTTAGTGATGAAGCCTGAAAAGGGATTTTGAAACCCCAGACAGTAGTTGCTTATGTGACGGGAGAAACAGCCCTCAGGCCACCAGGGTCATTGCTCCTGGGGATGTTTTCTGAGCCTCCCTTCCGCTCCTGGTTGCAAAACACAGTGGTCTGTGCAAGGGCCCTCCAAGCTGCCGCCTGTGCACCTGGTCCTGCAGCCCTGCTGCTGCTTCGGAGGAGGTTATGTCCACCCTAAGGAAGGCTTGGGTGAGGAGGAGGGCTAGTCAAGTGGGGCATCTTCCTCTCCTTTGGAAAAGGATGACAGAGGGGACCTGCCCTTAGCTCACTGTTAACAGAATAGGGCCTCGGGAAAGGCTTCTCAGTTCTCCTGGTGAAAGCTGTCAGGCTTGGCACGTGGAGAAGGAAAGCAGGAGGAGGAGGAGGAGGGGAGAGCAGCTGGAGGAGGAGAAGGAGGAGGAATAGGAGAAGGAGGAGGAGGAAGAGGAGGAGGAGGAAGAAAAAGAAGAGAGGGCAGCCGTGTGCTTTTGTACCGCTGAACTTGCCCCTGGTGAGGCAGGTGAGAGCCCAGCACCCCAGCAGTCTGGGACCAGGGCAGAAGCTGCATCGTCCAGAAGGGATCATGGCCTGTTTGTCCCTGGAATAGGGCAGCGCATAGCTGGTGCTCAATAAATATTTCAATGAACACCCAGCCTCTGGTGGGCAGTCAGCAAATGAACGAGTCTTGGATAGCAGCAGTTAAGAACTACTAAGTTAACTCCTAGTTAAGACTAGAGTTGGTGGATCTGAGTTCACATTTCAGCTCTGTCACTAAGAGCTGTGTGGCCTTGAGCAAAGGGGAACCGAATACCCACTACACAGAGTGGTTAAGGGGACTAAGAAAGTTTGCGGTTGGCCAGGTGCGGTGGCTCACGCCTGTAATCCCAGCACTTTGGGAGGCCGAGGCAGGCGGATCATGAGGTCAAGAGATGGAGACCATCCTGGCCAACATGGTGAAACCCCATCTTTACTAAAAATACAAAAATTAGCTGGGCATGGTGGCCTGTGCTGTAGTCCCAGGCTGAGGCAGGAGAATCGCTTGAACCCGGGAGCCAGAGGTTGTGGTGAGCCGAGGCCACTGCACTCCAGCCTGGTAACAGAGTGGGACTCTGTCAAAAAAAAAGAAAGAAAGAAAAGAAGAAAGGAAAGAAAGAAAGAAAGAAGGAAGGAAAGAAGGAAAGAAAGAAAGAGAGAGAGAGAGAAAGAGAGAAAGAAAAAAAGAAAAAAGAAAGAAAGAGAAAGATCGCAGTGCAGAGCGGGAGCCTGGTAAACAGTGGATAGACAAGAAATGAATGAAAGCTTCAAACAATAACTGAGCAGCATGAGAGACCTCTGAGGGTGATGGAACGATTGTGTATGTTGATCGTGGTAGAGGGGACGCAAATCCATACCTTTGCCAAAATCCACAGAACTGTATGCCATAAAGAGTGAATTGTATTTTTAAACTTTTAAAAGATTGGTTGTCTCAAAGATTCCTTCTGGTTTTGACATTGTATGGATTTCTTCACCTATAAGATAGAGTTGCTGCTGGAAAGAAATGATGTAATTGATGTGATTCTGCATTATGGTGGAAAGAAAAAGGGTCTGTATGATATAGTTTCATTTGTTCACTCTAGCGTCCTCTTATCAGCCTGCTTTTGGTTCCTTCAGGACTTACCCAGGGAGTGGTAGAGGATGGCCACTCAGGACCTCATTTGGCGTCCAGGGGCAGCGAGCTCTCAGAGGTACCACATCCTTTATGGTCCCACATGGCTATTATGACTTGAAATGTGGCTGCCTTAATGAGGGAAGTGAACTTTTAATTTTATAATCTTAATTAACTTACATTTAAATTTAGAAACCAAATCAGTGTGAAAGATTTTCCTATTAAATATAACTATTGTTTTGCTAGGACTACATCTTAATTTTATTTATTTTATTGTTAATTTTTTTTCCTGAGATGTAATTCACATACCATAAAATTCACCTTTTGATTATTCATTTTTTAAATTGAGACAGGGTCTGGCTCTGTCACCCAGGCTGCAGTGCAGTGGCACCATCACAGCTGACTGCAGCTTCAAACTCCCCAGCTCAAGGGATCCTCCCACCTCAGCCTCCTGAGGAGCTGGGACCACAGGTGTGAGCCACCATGCCTGGCTAATTTTTAAAAAAACTTTTAGTAAGACAAGATATCACTGTGTTGCCCAGGCTGGTCTCAAACTCCTGGGCTCAAGCAATCCTCCTGCCTTAGCCTCCCAAAGTGTTGCAATAATAAGTGTGAACCACCACGCCTGGCTTTTTTTTTTTTTTTTTTTAATAATTCACCATTTTAAAGTGTTACAACTCAGTGGTTTTAGTATATTTACAAGGTTATGCAACTATCACCACTGTCTAATTCCAGAACATTTTATCACCCCTCCCATACCTATCAACCGTCACTCTGAATTCCTCCCTAACCCCTAGCCTCAGGCAAACACTAGTCCACTGTCTGTCTCTATGGATCTGCCTATTCTGGGCATGTTATATAGATGCAGTCACTCAATATGTGTCTTTTGTGTCGGTTCTTTTCAGTTAGTATATGTTTTTGAGGTTCAACCATGATGTACTTTACTCCTTTTATCGCTGAATAATATTCCATTGTATGAATGTACCACGTTTTGTTTATTCATTCATCAGCTGATGGACATTTGGATGTTTCCATTTTTTTTGGCTACTAGCCCTTGAAAATATAGCATTCAAATGACATGTGTTGGAAAGGTAAATCAGATTTACAGAAAAAAGAATAAAAATACCTCATTAATAATTTATTTATATTCAATACATTTTGAAATGTTTTTTTGTTGTTGTTGGGTTTTTTTGTTTGTTTGATTTTTTGAGATGGAGTTTCACTCTTGTTGCCCAGGTTGGAGTGCAACAGTGCAATCTCGGCTCACCGCAACCTCCGCCTCCCGGGTTCAAGCGATTCTCCTGCCTCAGCCTCCCGAGTAGCTGGGATTACAGGCATGTGCCACCATGCCCGGCTAATTTTCTATTTTTAGTAGAGACGGGGTTTCTCTATGTTGGTCAGGCTGGTCTCGAACTCCTGACCTCAGGTGATCCGCCCACCTCGGCCTCCCAAAGTGCTGGGATTACAGGTGTGAGCCACCGCACCCGGCCCAAAATAATTTTTTATATATGGGGTTCGGTAAAATATACCATTGAAAAAAACAAGCCTAGAAACAAAGCAGAGGAGGTGCGACTGTGGGGGAGGGAGGGCAGGGACCTTACTCCCCGGGTCTCTTTGTTCAACTCCCTGCACCCAATGGTAGACTTAGAATGAGGGGCGAGGGAGGGCCTGGGAGGAGCAGCCACTTTTGGAGTCACTGTGCCTTGGCACTTAGGGGAGCTGCAGAAAGCACAGGTCCAGGCAGGAGTTGGTAGATTTCCCCCTGGGAGGGCACTCAGGGCTGGATTAATTGGACAAAAGGAGTAACTGGAGTGGCCAATGACAACACTGCCTTCTCCTGGCACCTGGCCTGCGCCAGGCTGCGGAGTTGCTCAAGGCACTTTTTGCTCAAGTACCTGCAAGCTCCTGTGCTCCTCTCCTTTGCGGGGGAGCAAAGGCAGCAACTTGAGAGGCTACATTGTCTCTGGGAAGCAGGGACTGGAGCCCAGGCCCTGCTCCGTCACTGTTTTGTTGTGTCCTTGGGCAAGTTCTTTCTGCTCTCTGGGTCTTGATTTCCTCGTGGGTCAGATGAGAGGACTGGATTAGATAATCTATAGGGTGTTTTCCAGCTTTAACATTTTAGAGTTTTGAAAACAGTCCTGAGTCAGACAGACGTGGGATCAAAGCCTGGCTTTATCCTTACCAGCTGCGTAACTTCTCTGTGCCTTGTTTCTCTATCTTTAAAATGGAGTAAATAATAAATAGTGACTTCACAGGGTTACTGAAAGGTTTAAATAAGGTAACTGTTGCCAACACTTGGTGCTTACTATTACCAAACACTGTCCTAACTGCTTTGCACAGATGAGCTTATTTAATCCTCCCAGCAAATCCAAGTTCCTACAGTGAGAATGTGACAGAGAGGATTTTGGACCCAAGTAGTCCAGCTCCAGAACCTGTTTCCTCGTCCACCGTGCTGACCTGCTTTCAGTACAGGTAGGAGGCTGTGTCCTCAATAAATGCTAGAGGGAGAGGAAGGCAGAATTCTATGATTGTTAAAATACTTCTGATGGAAATCCTAGTATGTTCCACATTAAATAGATGCGGAAACCAAACTCAACAGGACGAAGTGATGAGCTCTGGACCACCGCCAAAATGGTGACAGAGCAAAACCCAGATATTCTGGCTCAGAGTTCCCCAAGTATTTGGAACCGGAGTGGATCTCAAGTTACACATGCAAATCTGTTGGCAGATAAGCAGCCCCAACCCAGGCTAATCTCAGAAAGTATCACTTAGCTGATTAATATCTGAATATCAGGGGTGTGTTTCTGGAAATGCCTTTGCCTTCCTCAGTGCATACTCTCTGAATTTCATCCAGGTACAATTCTTAGTTGTTAAGTGTTGCACTTAATAAGAATTGGCTGTCTAGGGTGTTTTTAAAACCACTCTTGGCTGCTTCTAAGATTCAGCTCAAATATTTCTTGAGTGTCTACTGTGGGCAGGCCATGTACTACGTACTGGAAATACGCAGAGATGAAGGAACTACTTCCCGCCCTGCCCTCTGGGAGTTCTCAGTTGAATCAGGCAGATAGAAGAAATTCCCTTGCTCAAGAATAATTGTTTTAAAATGGACAAAAATGATAAAACTCAGTGTTGGTGACTGTGCAGGGAAACAGTCACTCTTATTCCCTGCTGGTGGGAAAGGAATATGGTCCAATCTTTCTAGAGGGCAGTTCGATAACAGTTATCAAAAGTCATAAAACTGTGCCTACCCTTATAACCCTGCAATTCTACTTCTTGAAATTGGCCCCAAGGAAATGATTATGGCTGGGCACAAAGGTTTAGCCATAATTATGTTTGTGCAGCGTTGTTTATGATAATGAAATACTGGATACATCCTTGTACGTCAATGGGGGATTGGTAAATTAGGCATGGGTCTTCCACACCAAGGTCACCAGAGAATATTTAATGCTACAGAGGTTCACATTGTTACCCAGTGGGGAGAAAAGGCAGGATACAAAAATGCCATCAAATAGTGCGGCAGCATTTTTTCAGTAAGAACAAGTCTTTTCCAAAAATTAGCTGGGTGTGGTGGTGGGCGCCTGTAATCCCAGCTACTTAGGAGGCTGAGGCATGAGAATTGCTTGACCCCAGGAGGCGGAGGTTCCAGCGAGCTGAGATTGTGCCACTGCACTCCAGCCTGGAGACGGAGCGAGACTCCATCTCAAAAAGACAAAAAAGAATATGTATTTTCTACAGTAAGAGCTAACATTTGTAGAGTCATTTTTAGGCATTATTTCAACCCTGTAACAGATACCCTTTTTAAAAAAATTGTTTAATAAACTCTTAACTATCATAGGTGCTCTTTAAAATAATTTTTTTGGGGGGAGGCCAAGGCAGGCGGATCACCTGAGGTCAGGAGTTCAAGACCAGCCTGGCCAACATGGTGAAACCCCGTCTCTCTACAAATATAAAAATTAGCCGGTGTGGCGGTCGGTGCCTGTAATCCAGCTACTCGGGAGGCTGAGGCAGGATAATTGCTTGAACCTGGGAGGCGGAGGCTGCAGTGAGCCGAGATTGCACCACTGCACTCCAGCCTAAGTGACAGAGTGAGACTCCGTCTCCAAAAAAATAAATAAATAGCCAGGCGTGGTGGCTCACGCCTGTAATCCCAGCACTTTGGAAGGCTGAGGTGGGCTGATCACCTGAGATCAGGAGTTTGAGACCAGCCTGACCAACATGGTGAAACCCCGTCTCTACTAAAATACAAAAATTAGCCGGGCGTAGTGGCGGGCGCTTGTAATCTCAGCTACTTGGGAGGCTGAGGCAGGAGACTCACTTGAAACCAGGAGGCAGAGGTTGCAGTGAGCTGAGATCACGCCACTGCACTGCAGCCTGGGCAACAAGAGGGAGACTCCGTCTCAAAAAAATAAATAAAAATAAAAATAAAAATAATTATTTTTTTAGAGACAGGTCTCACTGTTGCCCAGGCTGGAGTGCAGTGGCTGTTTGGAGGTGTGACCATAGCGCACTACACCCTTGAACTCCTAGGATCAAGTGTTTCTCCCGCCTCAGCCTCTCAAGTAGCTGAGACCACCGGTGTGGACCCAGCCTTATAGGTGCTCTTTTTATTCTCATTTTACAATTGAGAAAGTTGAGGCTCTGAGAGTGTAAGGGACTAGCCCACATGTTCTAGCTGGGATTGAAGTTTGGCTCTGAGAGCCTGTACAGTTAACTCGGATGTAATTGCTTTCCTGTAGGCCAGGAAAATCATATGGGAGAATAATGGTGGTTCTCTTGGGATGGTGAATTATAAATATTTAATTTTTTCTTCATTATAATTATCTGCATTTTCATTGCTTTTTTTCCTCTCAATGAGCATTGGTTGCTTTTGTAATTAGAAGGAAAAAAGTTATTTTATTTCAAATAACATTGGCCTGTTGAACTCACAAATCACAAAAATGAAAAGCTGGACATATAAGAGGGTTTGTCCTTGGCAAGTCCTCTACCTGCCAGGGGGTTGTTTCAGATGGAGGACAGGAAACCCTAATGTCTGGTCTTCAGAACTCTAATGGAGGACCCTCATCCCCAGCCAGCGCCTCAGGCCACATCCCAAAGGGCGAGTTTCCAACCGGCAGGTTCCCATCTTCCCATCAGCCCTGAATTCCACAGCCTGGTTTTCGCTAGCAATTCAAAGGTGGGCACCCCGATCTCAGTGGCCCCATTCATCATGTTGGAAGCCTTCCCACCACCTCATTTCAGAATGAGTTAGGCAAGGACAAGCCCAAAGCAGGTGGCAAAGATTATTTAAAAACAAAGATTTTTTTTTTCTCCGAATTCGCTAGGGATCCCTAGAGTCACTACCCACCAAGGAATTAACCCCTTTTTGTCCTCACAGGGCTGACTGCCTATTGTGATAGCTGTTCATTATGAAACTGTCCATCACAACTGCTGTTAGAGAACTACCTGCTGGGCTTCTACCATCTGAGGAAAGGAAGGGGTGGGAGAAGGCCAAATACTGTTGTGGGGGGTGTGGAGGTGTAGGGGAGGACAAGGAGGAGGGATACAGGTGGTTGTAATCATAGTAAAAGCAGCAAAATGTTAATAAACTACAACAAATGTTTCCTGAGTACTTACACATGCTGGGGGGTTTATATGCATTATTTCATTGAATCTTCCCTTAAAACCCCATGAGGTGGGCACTGTCATTACACCGATTTTGCAAGTGGGAGAGCAGTCAGGCTGAGTGAGGCTAAATAACTGTCCAAGGTTATACTGCTGCTAAATGGAGCAGTTAGGATTATAAACCCAAGTCCTCCTCTTGCTAACCACCCACCTGGAGCCCTGCAGAGCCCCCGGAGAGCCTCTTCTCAGGGCGTGCTTCATATACATATACGCACTTCACACACATTTTCAATTTCAGGACTTGCTGTTTTCAAGTCTCTTGGCCAGAAAGATCTCACGAGGTTTCTTTTGTTTTGTTTTGTTTCTCCTAGATTTATGTGATGCCACTTTGGAGGTACTCAAGCTTGATGGCTTTGAAATGTGCCTGTCCTGGGTTTGTATCCTATTTCTAGCACTGTATGTTGTTGTATCTTGGGCCTCAGTATTATCAATGTAAAATAGAGACTGAAAATTCAACATACATGTCCTTAATCACACAGTAACCATAAAGTTTGGAAACACACTTATTTTGCCTGTAACACACTTATTTTAATGTAATCGAGCTATACCATTCATATTTGTTATGCATATTTTCCTCTTTTCAGATACAGAGTAGCTCATGAGATAGAGCTGAGCTCATGGGAGATATATATATATATATGTATATATGTATGTATGTATACATACATTACATATTTTATATTATAAAATTAAATATGTGTGTAAAGAACTTAGCATGCAGCCTGGCCCATAGTAGGTGCTTAATACATGATAGCTGCCATTGTTTGTTGGTTTTGGGCCTTAACTCAATCTCACAAACGTTTGTTGAGTGTCTGTGTGAAGGCCCTAGAGGCAAGCTCTTATGTGGTAGGGAAGGCAAACAGACATATACATAAATTATTCTCAAAGAAGGCAGTCTATGTTAAGTGAAATGCTGCCAGTATAGACAAAGTGCATTGAGAGAATAACGGACAAAGCAGTGAATTCTTGCCAGGGAGATCTGGGTGGTAAGATTTTTATTTTTAGATTAAATTGACAATACAGAGAAATGCAGATCTTTGGTGTACAATTCAGTGAATTTTGGCAAATGTATTCACTCATGAAATTACCACTGGAATGAAGATCAAGAACATTTTCATACCCCCAAAACCCCTTCTAATCAATCCTCACTCCCCAAAGGCAACCACAGTTCTGTTTTTTCCCCACAATAGTTTTGCCTGTTCTTAACCTTCATATAAATGGAATCATTCAGAATGTCCCCTTCTTGTATCTGGCTTCTTTCATTTAACATGGGTGATAAGGTTTGAGCTGAGCCTGAAAGCACTGCTAGGGTTGAATAAGCAACAATGGAGGCAGGGGAGAAAAGGTGAGGTATAGAGAATAGCTTGAGAAAGAAAAGGAGACAGATAAAGTGAATTGGGGACTGGTGTGACTAGAGTAAGGGGTACCCAATGGGGAAGAGAAAGAAGGATGGAAAGCTAGGTTGGAGCTTTGTTTTGCAGAGTTTCCAATGCCAGGAGAAAGGCATGTAGACTTTATCCTGAAGGCAACAGGGAGCCAGCCAGGGAACAGAAGAGTGGACTGATGAGATCTGGGTTTTGAGGAGATATATATGTGGCCACAGCAGGTAGATACAATGAAGTTCAGAAAGTCTGGAGGCCTGGACACCAGTTATTTGATTGTTTATTAATTCATCCATTCATTCACAATGTCTGCCAACTTTGTGATCAATAGCCTGCTCATTCATTCATTCACCCAAAAAGTATTTATCTGGTACTGAACTCTAGATTTTGGGTTTCTGGCCATTACATCTTTGGCTTTATCCATTGACTAGGAAACAAGTTTGATAAATCCTTCTTTAAAAAATTGAGATGGGATCTTACTATGTTGCCCAGGCTTGTCTTGGATTCCTGGGTTCAAGCAATCCTCCCTCCTTGGCCTACCAAAGTGCTAGGCATGGGTCACTACGCCCAGCCTCTGCTGCTTGTATCAAATTCTCTCCTCACCCTGAAAGTCTGGGAAATCCTTGATTTTTTTTCTAGTAATGGGCTCATCAAATCCTGCTAAGAAAATCTTCATTCCCATCGGGTATGTCTTTCCTAAAAATCCAATTGGGCAGACATCACCTTAGATTATTTTGTATGTGAGATAATAAGTAAATAGCCCAGAGAAACAGGAAGGGTTTAAATCAATGAAGGCAAGGTCAACTCTATGCCTTCTTGGAGGGCTGGGGACAGTGTTTCCCAAAGTGTGTTCCACAGTGGATCGCTGGTTCTACATGTTGTTATAGGAGTCAGTGGGGATGGAGGAGATGAAATCATGGCCATCTTAGTTTGGGAAATACTGGGTTAAAAAACAAACAAGGTAGGTTTCCTGACTGCAGGACTTTTCAGATGCTTGATGACTATGCCTTGTTCATTTCTAAGGAGAGATGTGAAGCTTTTCCCAAATGTTTTGATCCTGGAATCTTTTCTGCCTGGAACATCTCAGGCATTCTTGTATTTCTCAGAATGCATTTGTGAGATTCCCCGACATGACTTGAGAGAAATCAGAAGCAGTTCAGATTGAGGAGAGTTATGGAGCAAAATACCCATAAGGTTGGGCCAGAGTAGGGAAGAGCCTGGAGCTGTGAAGAAGAGGGAGCTCCTTCCACAGGGAGACACAGGAAAAGGAGAAGGAAGTGGGCTTGAGCCTTGCCTCGCAGTTGCATGGAAGTAGGAAGAGGAAAGAAATTTCCCAGTGGGAAAAGGAACTGGTGCAGGACTGAACGGGGACCGCGGAAGGACATCTGTATTGCAGAATTTCTATGGAGGAAACTTTATCTTCAAAGTGGCTGCAGCTGGAGCCTGTATTTGCTGGGCAAGAGAAAAAGGAGGAAAAAGTACATGGCTACTGGCCATGGGATGTGACAAGGACAGGGAAGTAGGGTGCTCCTTCACGATCCCCACCCCTAGAACTGGCTCTTTCCCACAGGCAGATGAGTGAAGAGCGCTGAGCTCTGTCCTCTCATTGTATGGCACGCTTATCTCCCTCACTGTGCTTCAGTTCCCCCAACTGCCAAAGGATGAGAAGGTAGGCCTTCCAGAAAAAGAGTCTGAGCCTTCCAAGGGAGGCAGGCAGATCTGTGCTTCTTCATAGCTGGGCAGAGCTTCACCAACAGGCTTCAGACAGGTTTGCACCCAAAGTCACGGCGGTAGCTGAGGTTCTGAAGTAACAGGGGATCTGGGTTCAAATACCAACTCCACCACTTACCTTGAGCCAGTCACTTTACCTCTCTGGGCTTTTCATGTTTCCGTTTTTCTCACCTCAAACACTTGGGCACCAGGAGGTTAGTACAAGGTACTTATGTTTGTTAGTAACATCAATAAACTCCTCTAAAGCCCATTGTCTCTGTAAAGGGAAATTTGTTACATTAAGATGGTTAAGAGACTTTGTACTGTAAGGGGCAAAAACTGGTAGAACGAGTTGAAACTGATTGTTTTTTCATTTTCTGTAAATCCCGCCCACGTCATCCCCCTCAGGGTTCAAGCAGGGCTTAAGAATAACTCGGTGGAGACTCTTGTGGGTAAGGGGGATGCTGAATGCCTCCTCCATTCCCAGCATTGGTCTCCTGCTGGGTGTGACTCAGACTGCACAGTGGGCCAGGAAGAAGGGGGTGGGGGTGTCAGAGGTCACTAGGCCCCAAAAAAGAAAATGTTCTATTTCCCAGGTGGGGCCTGTTTTACAACAGATCAGGGCATCCCCAGGCTCTAGGGACAACATCCCTCCCTTACCATAAACTAATCCATTCTGGTCAAGTGGAGGATGATTCTCGCCCAAGGCACCAAAAGGCAGAATCCCCCAGGTCTGATGTTTGGGGTTAGCTGGTTTTCTCAGGCCTGCTCCCTTTGTGATGCAGGCTTCGCTTTTTAGCCTTACACCTTCCCTGAGGCCTCCTTGTGGCTCCAGAAAGTCTTGCAAACAGTTCATTCACCCTATCTGTTCAAGAAGGTTCTGCCTAGAAGCTGCGGGATGGGGTGGCTTTTGAAGATGGTGTCGAGGCCCGGGGGTTTATGAAATGTTATCTTGGCTGATAAAGGCATCTGCTACTAATTATTTTTTCCTATGTTTTCTTTTTTTGTCACCTTCAAAGTCACAGGTCTCAGACAGTTGGAAAGAACCTGAGTGACCTTCAAACTCAAACCATTCATTTCACAGTTGGAGAAACTGGCTCAGGGAAGGAAGATGACTTGCCTGAGGTCACACAGCCAGCAAGCAGCAGAGCTGGAACTCAAACCTTGATCTCTTGCCCCTTGGTCCTGTGCTGTCTCTCCTGCTGCCTAATATTGGTAACAGCTATGGGGCACTTACTTTGTGCCAGGCACTATATTAAGTGCTTTACATGCACTTAATCCTTACGACCATCCTATGAAATAAATACTATTATTAATCCCATTTATAGATAAGGAAACAGACTCAGAGAAACAAGTTATGAAGCTTAGGGTCACAGCTAACAAAAAGCTGAGCCAGGTTTCAAACCCAGATCAGTCTCAAAACCCGGAGCTTGTAATCACTAACACTAATCTAAGGCATAAGTCTTCTCTCTGAGGGGCTTAACTTTCAACATCCCCAAACCACCTCACACGTTTCAGGGAACCCACAAAGACTGGAGAGAGAAAGAGGGTGAAACAAAAGGCTCCCAAACTGGTCCCATTCAGATGGGGCTATCCCAAGTTGTCACTTCAGTCTAAGAGCAGCCAAATGAAATACTGTGACCCTATGTTGGGTCATCAGTCAATTCAGAGGCCCCTGGTAGTTTTGAAATATGGCCAAACAGGCAAAGCCATGGACTAGAGAGTCAAGTCACTGTCACCTGCCTATCAAGACTCATCTTCTTAGCAGTTTCTCCAACACCCATCAGTGGGTAATACTGAGGATGTCTGCACATGACCCAGGAGGTGCAAATGACTGAGCTCATTGTGAAAGGAGACAGGGCTGCAGGTGAAGTATGCATATTCATAGAGTACTGGCAAGGCATGAATCAGATTTCTTAGGAGACTGGGCAGAGAGCAGCAGTCATGCTCTCATCCTCTGAGGCAGGGGAACCTGATGACTAACCCCCATCTTCAGGCACATTTGCCTTGGGCTGAGTGCCCCGGGTGGCAGAAGCAAAGAAAGAGACAAGACAAGGAACTGTTTCACTGGGGTGGCAAGAGATGCCCATCCCTAATGATAAAAGACAATGGCTGACACTTATCAGGTCTTAACTATACACCAGAGTGGTGCTGAATGTTTTGCAGTGTGTTACCTTATTTGCAAAAACCTCACAACGGTGAAATTATACCTATTTTACAGATGAAGAAACTGAGACTCAGAGAGCTCAAAGGACTTGCCCAAGGTCACACAAGTAGTGAATGGTTGAGCCAGGATACAGACTCATGTAGACTGGCTCTAAAATCCAAGCTAGATGTGCTCCACCTTCTGTGTATGTGTGTGTGAGGGCAGGTAGTCGGCAGTAGAGACTTCTGCATCACCTGAAGGGTGAAGTTAGAGAAGTCTAACAGACTCCTCCAACACAAGATATTTTGTGAAATTTGACAACAAAACAATGTTTCCAAACATCTAGTTGCAAGCAGAGGAAAGGTTTTCGAGTAGAAGGGTTTCATCAAGGTTTCCCCACTGGGCTTGTGTACAGGAATATACCTTATTCATTTCTCTCCCCAGACTGTGGCATAGCTACTTGAACTGAGCACGTCCTCACCAAGTTACCTGAATGACTGTTTGCTGAAGCAACATAATGTAGCAGTTCAGCTTTGGAGCCAAACAGTCTGGGTTGAGATCCCACCTTGGGTCCTCTGGCGCTGCATGACCTGATCAAGTTTCATAGCTTCTTTAAGTCTCGGCTTCCACATCTATAAAATAGAGGTGGGCACTTGTAAGGACTGAGTGAAACAGGACAGGTAAAGTGTACAGACCCGAACAGAGAGTTAAGTGCTCAAAAAATGAGAGCTGCTATTATAATTGGTGATGATTAAATAACTCTCCATACTCACTGAATGAATGGATAAATGAATAACGCATGTGCCTAGTCAATGTGGCAGCCTGTCCGGAGCACTGGCTGAAAGGGTAAGCAGGGGCAAGTGAGGGGTGGGGAGATTGATGGTGACTTCTGAGCGGTTACCTTCCTGAGAGAAGAGCCAGAGGGGCCTGATCGTGGCGTAAGATATGGTTCTTAGGCCCCTGCAGGCCACAGTTTCTAAGTCCTTCCTCTTCTCCACTGCTGGACCATAAGGCCCCAAACTGATGGCCTTGAAAAATTCCCTAGCAGGCCAGCGGTGGATTCAGAAAACCCCTCACCTGAATGTTCAAGGCCCAAGGTTGAGCACTTAACCTCTGACCACATGGCCTCTGCCTTCCTAGTGGGGATACAGGGCCCAGAAAGGTCTCAGCAAAACCCTCCCTCTCCCCACCCTCTCCAGTGAGATCAGATCTAAATAAACACCAATGGCAGCCTTTGAAGGAACACTCCTAAGAAACAGGACGGGTTAGGACCTTATGGGTTAGTTGTGCCTATCTGAACCTCTCTAAGCAGAGCAGGTCCCGCCCTGCCCTGCCCCACCTCACCCCACCCCACCCTAACCTAGGAAGGTAGCACTGACCCTGGCCACCTACTCATTCCATTCAGCACTGGGGCACCAAGACCCTCTGTCCAAGCCAGACCTTGGCCAATTTTCCTCTGTAGCATTTCAAGGAAATCCTTATCTTAACCCTCCAGGCCCCAGTTTGACCCCTGCAGAGAGGAGGAAATACGTTTCCAGTGTTTGCCGTGGGGGTAGTGGGGATAAATATGTTTTTCTCTGCGATGCTGTCTTTTATTTGGAAGTGGGCAGTGTCTTGTTTAATGGCCTCTTTTAAGACAGACTCAGCAATAGTGGTTGGGCTGCTGGGGCCTGAGGCACAGGTGAGGGCTCACCTGGGGCCAAGACAGCTGGGTTCTGTTCTTCCCAGCAGGCCCTCTCCTTCCAGGACTGAGGCTGCGTTCTCCCTGGCTCCCCTCTCCCTGGCTGCCTCCTGTTCTGGCTGGTTCCTGGCAACAGAGAAAGAATCTCAAGACGGCACACTGGCTGCTTCTTCCTTCTCTGCCTGAGCAGAGGATAAGCCTTCTCTGATTTGTTACTTTTAAATAAAGTTTCTTTTTCCTATTAACAGAAGAAATAATGTCCACAGAAACAAAAATAAAGCATAAATCACCACTGACCCCAATATCCATAATACTCCCTGGGGTGAATTATTGTTTTCTCTATTCATATAAATGGATTTTTAAAATAGGAATGGACTAATTTACTAAGAGTAAACGGAAGACTTAAAAGTAGGGAATCAGACCCAGATTCAAGACTTAGCTCAGAAACTCCCTGAAAATAACCTTAGTAAGTTTCACTTCTGCGCCTCACTTTCCTCATTTGCAAAATAAAGATAATAGTACTCACATCATAAGGTGGTTGTGAGAATAATACGAGGTCAAACACTGAGCCTAATGCCTGGAACATCATAAAAACACATAATTGCTAACAACTGTACTGAAAGCACAGTAAATAACTTCCATGGTACACAGGAAGCCTCCGTAGCATCCTTTTAAACTGTAGCAGGGCATGCAGCTACATTCAGGTATCTTAATTTACTTCACTGAATCTCTTGTGAAGGGTATTTTTATTAATTCTAATTTTTCAGGATTATAAACAATGCTCTGATGCACATCCTTGTAGGTAACTCTTTGCACACAAAGATTATTTGCTTAGGCAAAATTCCTATGAGTGAAATTGCTAGATCAAAGGATGAGCTAAACTGGAAAGCCAAAGCTTAGACTGGCTCACTCTCCTTCCAGCAAGGAGCACGCTTGTTTTCCCTTGCCAATACTGTGATTAGCATTTTCTTTCATCTTTATCAACTGGATAAATGAAAACAAAACAAAACAAAAACAACTGCTTGTTTGCTTTCGGAGACTTTTATTTCTAAGGAGAGCTTTCAGGGTGACTTTAGACTCCATGATTCCTCATGTCCAAGGAAGCTCCAGGAAGGAATGTAGGTGGTCTTATTGGAAGAACTGTGATAACCATCTAAAGTACAGAATGTAAAAGGGCCTGAGAGCTGCCCGTTCCATGTCCTGCTGCTCTGCAGGCACAACTTCCAGGTCCATCCATGCCTTCAAAGAAGGGCCATATTCTCATGGCCGGGCGCGGTGGCTCATGCCTGTAATCCCAGCACTTTGGGAGGCCGAGGCGGGCGGATCACCTGAGGTCGGGAGTTTGAGACCAGCCTGACCAACATGGTGAAACCCCATCTCTACTAAAAATACAAAATTAGTTGGACGTGGTGGCACATGCCTGTAATCCCAGCTACTAGGGAGGTTGAGGCAGGAGAATCGCTTGAACCTGGGAGGCGGAGGTTGTGGTGAGCCAAGATCGTACCATTGCACTCCAGCCTGGGCAACAAGAGCGAAACTCTGTCTCAAAAAAAAAAAAAAAAAAAAAGATGGGGGGGCATATTCTCTATGTAGGGTGTGTGGCCTACCCCTCTGCTTAAGAACATTATAATGAAGCTTTTACTTTAAATGTTAAACGTTCAAATGAAATGCTACAGAATATTTTAATGAGTTTTGAGTGAGTGCCCAGGACAGCACTTCTGTGACCCCTTAGGACCCATAATGGTATCTAGGGTGATGCTTTGTCTGAAAGTCAAGGGTCAATCCAAAGTTCTTCACTTAACCAGGGGCATTCTCTCTGAACCTCAGTCTAACAAATGGGGCCAACCATGCACTCTTGTCCCTTCCTCCTGGGATGGCTGTATGGATCAGGGGAGATGAAGCACAGGAAAACACTTTGAAAAGAGCTCTACATCTAGCAGAGGCTGTATTGAAGGGAGGTTGAGGGCTGAATGCTGTGAACTTAGCTGTGCACTGGGGCTGGAAATGGGAAGTGGCTGAGGCCTTTTTTTAAAGCTGGGTGCTCCCTATAACACCAGCTACCTTTTATTGGGTACCTATTTGCCATAGGTTTTATGTCAATATCTCATTTAATTTAATCCCCAGGCTGACCCCACTGAAGCATGATGGGAAATTACATACAGACCTGAAGTCATGGGTGCAAAGAGAAGGCACTGGTGCATGAAAATAAGAGGGAGTAGAGGAATTCAAACTTTGGAGGTCTTCCCTTGGGTGGTGGTGGGTGGGGTGGGGGTAGAAGGCAATACCTAATTTGCCCAGAATGTCAGTAATGTGTGAAATTATATTCATTCATCCGTTTTTCATTTATTCAACAAACATTTATTGAATACCTATTATGTTGAGACACAGGACAAGTGCTATGTGAGATTTATTTTTCCTTGTATGGTTTCTGCCCTCCAGAAATTTACAAATCCTATCTGCCTTGCAGATACTATCAACCAACCTATCTACTTTTCTTCCCTCCCTCCCTCCCATCTCCCTTCTATCTATCCCTCCTAGACCTTGTTCCAGACAGGGACTAGGAAGCTTGAAAGGACTATTTCCACAACTTTGGGATCAGGCCAACTTCAGTTTGATTTCATCTCTGTCACTAAGGGGAGAGCCAGGTGACCTTAGATGTTATACCACCTCTCTGGGACTGTTACCATCTTCTGTAAAACAGGGATACTTATGGCGGCTACTTCACAGGCCTCTTGAATTACATGATTTTATATATATATATATATCAAGCACTAGAACAGTGACTGACACATACTATGGACACTGTTATCTAATCCTCATAGCAATCATTTCACTGAGGACAAACTGAGGCAGAAGGAAGTGAAGTTGCTTGTCCAAGGCCTCAGGCAGTCACCCTCAGAGCTGACGTTCTTTAGTAACTTGGCCAACCATGTGACCCCATTTTACAGGTAGGAATGGGATAGAGCATCTACAGCTAGCATTATGGCGTTAAGTGCTCAATAAATGATAGTAATTTTAATTGCAAAATCAAAATGAGATCAGATAGCTGAGCTCGCTGCTGAGAGCCTGCAAGCCAGACAGCCCCCCGTCTCCATTCCTGTGCCTCCCAGGGGATCACTGGGCAAGGACTCAGTCTTCACTCTCTTCATCCCTGCCCTTGTCCCAGGAAGGATAGGGACACAATGGCCATTTATCAATGGGAAATTATTTTGGTTTAATGACATTTAAACTGGGGCTTTGTATAGAATTTCTAATTACAAAAGCAGTGCAAGTTCAATGTAGCCCGTTTGGGGGAAGACGGGGAAAAGATTGAAATCCTGGTATTTCAGTGCCCACAGAGAAGCACTGTTGACATGTGGGTATATATTCTTTCAATATTTGAATATAGGTCAACAGATTTGCATTAAGAGTTCTGGATAATTAGAAAGCATTCAAGTGTTAGAAAAGGACGGCTGTCAGCAAGGTCCTCGTGTTCAGCAGCGCATGTCCCGTCTGGTAAATGGTGCCGTCATTGTTCAGTACACAACTTTCACAGACACACAGAGGAGCCCTGGCTCTCAGTGCTCACTTACAGTGGCTCTAACTTTTACTCCTCCCCAACATGCCAAGGAGAAGTGTCATACTCTTTGGGAACAGTGGCTTCTGCACAGGCATGATCGTGGAAAGGAGGGGAGGGATGAAGGACTGTGCAGTCCTCCAACAGGGCAGATCACAACGTCTGGAGAAAGAACATCAGTAATCTAGAAAAGCAAATCAAGATGATTTTAATAGGGAACTCCCCCCTTATAGTGATTCACTAATCTGTTCTTATAGAGAGGGAAATTGAGACTCTGAGAGGAGAGAATTTACTCAGTCACACAATAAGTAGCCAGAGGTCAGGCAGAACTTGAGCCCAGGGCACTCCCTAACTTAGTCCAGTCCTGCAAGAATGGAATCAGAAAGATGTGCGTTCAAATCTCAATTCTTTAACTTATTAGCTTTTGGTTTTTTTTTGTTGTTGTTGTTGAAATTATCTGTTTGCGCAGGCTGAGTGCAGTGGCGCGATCTTGGTTCACTGCAACCTCCGCCTCCCAGGTTCAAGCAATCCTCCTGCCTCAGCCTCCCAAGTAGTTGGGATTACAGGTATATGCCACCATGCCCAGCTAATTTTTGTTTTTTTAGTAGAGACGGGGTTTCACCGTGTTGGCCAGGCTGGTCTCGAACTCCTGATCTGAAGTGATCTGCCTGCCTTGGCCTCGCAAAGTGCTGGTATTATTGGCATGAGCCACCGCACCCAGCTAACTTTTGACTTCCAACAAATCATTTAACCTGCAAGTCTCAGTTTCTTCACTTGTGAAATAAGGTTAATATCTTCCTCATTAGATTTAAATGAGAATTAAGGGGGAAAAAAGGCTTTTCTAACAAGTATTGAGTGCTAGATGCCAGGTACAGATAATGCACTTCACACGCATTATCTTTTAATCCTCACAATAACCCCATAAGGGAGGAATACAATTTTTATATACACTTTACAGGTGAGGAAACTGAGGCTCAAAGAGCTGTAGCCACTTGCCCGACATCATGTAGCTAGTAAGTGGTTGGGCTGAGATTTGAAAGGAGGCCTGTGAGTCTCAGAACAATACTATCCTAACACATAGGTAAGTCTTGGCACAGTGCTTGCAAAATACAAATGCTAACTAAACAGCAGCCGTCATTATTTACTGTCGTTATTGTGGATATAATTATTATGTTACATGTAATTGGCTGGTCTCTGTTTATGTTTTTTTAAACTTTGTTTTTTTTTTTTTTTGGAATAGCTGTTCTGTTTTAAATCTCCTCTGCAGAGGAACCAAGAGCTGTGCTGATCCATGAAGGGGAAGTAGGTGCCAGCCTTGCTCAGCCCCACAGGAGCAGGAAGGGGGCAGCAGCAAAGCACGGGGAGTGTCTCTTTAAAGGCCTGGCATCTCTGGGTTGTTGGGATGAAGGCCTAGAAAGCACTTGTACCTCCTGCCTGGGAGGTATAATTCCTACTGAGGGGCCTGGTGACCTTGCAAACTGGCTCATGGCGTTCCTGCCTACCTAGCCCAGACCACCGCTCCTTCTATCCCATCCGGGACACTTCTGTAGCCTTCCTGTGTGTGGAGACATAGAAACCCTGTGATTTGGGTCTCTGCTGATCTCTGAAGATGGGTGCGGGTGATGAAAGAGGCAAAACCTAGAGGCAGAGGGAGAGGACCCATTTTTAAAACCCCAGCGAGCACAGACACGCCACCTGGAATCCCAGCCTCCCCTGAGCCCAGTCAGCATGAGTCACCCCACAGCCCTTCACCTGTGGGTTGCAACACGGTTGACAGAAACTCCACAGCCTTCCATGAGGTGGGCAGACAGGTACATACAGAGGAGTGTGCCATCCTTTGGACTGCAATAAGCTTTGCAGTTACAGTTGGCACCAAATAGCCCTTCAGCCACCAATAACCTCTGTGAAGTGGTTGGGCACCCAGGCTCTGCTCTCGGATTAAATCCCAGCTCTAGCTCTGCCACTGCCTAACTCTGCAGCTTGAGTAGTTTACTTCAGTATCCTGTACCTCAGTTTCCTCATCTATAAAATGGGGGTATCAAAAATGTCTATCTCCCAGGGTTGCTGTAAGGATTAGGCGAGACAATGCATGCAAAGGCGCACAATGCCCGGTGCCTGTGGTATATGAAGCACCTACTAGGTGCCAGACACTGGAGATTCCACAGTGAGCGACACAAAGTCTTTGCTCTTATGGAATTTACATTCCAGAGGAAGGGGAGAAAGACAATAAACAATTAGAAAAATATCATAGGTCATATTACATTGTATCATAAGTCATAAGGGCTCTGCAGAGAACAAAAAGTAGTGTGATCCAGAGTGACTGAATGTCTACTTTATTAACAAGGGTGACTGAAGAGGGCTGCTCTGAGGAGGTGGCTTTATTAGCAATTATTTACTATTATTTATTAGGGTCCCCTGGGCTTCCCCCAACACAGCCTCCAGGGAGAAACCAATCTCTGAGAGTTCTCAAACCCAGTACCCCCTCTCCAGAGCCCTGACCCCACCCCAAGAGGGCTCCTTTGAATTCTGACTTTACCCTGAAAAACCTCCATAAATTGGCAGGGGTAGCTGAAACCTCACTTGCCGTTCCCAGAGAAGAGAGAGAGGAGTGGGCCAAGTTGAGGTTTCCAGGAAGACAGAGCAAAGAGATAATTCGCCAAAAGGGGAAGGGTGGGGGAGGGGAGAATAGAAAGAGAGAGAGGGAAAAAAAGATGCCAAGATCTCTGGCTTAGATTTAATTTCAAACTAATCCTGGAAGAAGCTCTTTAAAAAGCTCTAACATTCTCCTGTTTGTGTTTGTGGATATTCTGGGGTTTACCAAGCTTGTTCTTTATAGAAGACAGCTCACAGCAATTACTCCACAATTACTTCATCTGACAGGCATTGAATTTCTCCCAAGTTCCCAATACAGAACGAAGCACTTGGAGCCTGTGAAATGACCAGCTGGCTGAGGCTTCAGAGGAGCCTTCAACTTTTCTATCCCTTCTGTGCTGACCAGAGGTATGTGGCTTGCCCACACCCCCTTCACACCCAATAAAAGCCTGTTCTCCTTTACTCCCCCACCCCCTGCCACCAACACACACCCCCCAGATTGTAAACTCCTCTAGAACAGTAACCCCTGTTTTTTCTGGCCTCAGTTTCTCCAGAACCCAGAGTAGGGTCTGGCACACAACGGGTGCTCAATGAATGTCTACTGAATTGAGGCCACTGACTTCAGCCCAAGGGGCAGCCAGACTTGGAGTGAGATGACTGCAGATTGGATCTGGGCTGGGACCTCGCTAGCTGTGCCCTTGGGCAAGGCACTTTGCCTCTCTGGCCTCCATTTCCTCCCTCATCTGTAAAATGTGTGTTGAAGAGGAAGGGGGAAGCGATAATAAATCTACCACAGTAGGTTACTTTAAGAACCAAAAGAAGTCACTTGAGTAACTGCAAAAGATTATTCAAAAATATTACCTTAAAGGGGAAACTGAAAAAAAGGGAACTTATACAAAGATCTACCTGGGAAAAGTTGCTCTCTCCTTTGAGAATTCCCCAGTGGTACAGAAGGAGGGGGCAAAGAAATTTGGGGGTGGGGATGTTTCTGGGTATCTGGGACAATGACTAGAAACAGGAATCAAGTTTTCCTTTAAGCCAAGTTATCTGTTTGTCCCTGTACTTTTCCTCTAGTTATCTTGCTTCTTTCCAACATTTTTTTCTCCATCCCTCCTCCCTCATCTCCACCCCCCACCCCCTCACCAAGGAAGGAATTGGCCAGCTCCACCCAGCCAGTCCCCCATAGCTCCGCCCTCCTCGGCGGGCTAAGAGTTAACAGCTGCACCTGTTGAGGTATACCTCCAGTCGCCGGCACCTGTACCTGTAGCCAATCAGCGCCAGCGCTGCTGGGAACCTACCTGTCAGCAAAATCTCGACACCCAAACCTCAACATAAATCAAACACTTTCCTGGGCAGAGAATGTCTGTGTCAGGCAAGAATTAGAGACAAGCGGTCAGCAGAGCCTCAGTGCTGATCGTCGGAGCTTGGGAGCAGGAAGATGTCGAATGAACTTGAGTGAGTAAACATCGGTGGATACCTGCCGCTCTCAGAGCGTGGAGGCTGGATGGGGTTTCCTGGAGGGGGAAGAGCGGGGAGGCCGGCACCGGGATTCACAGAGCAATTTGTAAGGGTAAATGAATGGGCTGACGATCTTACTTTGGCGTGTCAAGGCAAGCCCCAGTCTCAAGCTAGAGGTGAGTGTTTCCCTGGGAAAATAGTTTTTCTCATTCTCTTTGCTGAGCAGTTTCGAGCCAGGCAGGGAAACACAAGACTGAAACTGTGAAGGTTTCTGGCACCACTTTTTGATCCTCTGAAGGGGTCTTGGAAATCAGACAACCCCAATCCCATCGAGGCTTTCTATCTTCTTGCCAAAAGGAACTTCTTTAAGGTAGTTCTAAGAGCTGTCTTAGGCAGAGAGTTGGGTTTCTCTAAAGGGACTTGTTTGCTGGGTTGGAACAGTCCCAAGTGGGAAGGTTACAGTGTGGTGGTGAAGCATGTGTACTCTTTGTAGTGGGCTTGACCTAAGTTCAAATCCAGGCTCTGTCCCTGGGTGATCTCAGACAAGACATTCAATTTTTCTGGGCTTCATTTTCCTCATCTGGAAAACGGGTACAAGAATGCTCTGTAGAATTCTGGAAAGAGTTAAGTGTGATAAATCCTGTAAAATGCTTAGCATAAAGCTATGGTCTGAAGATGCGTTCAGTAAAATGTGGTTCCTCTTATTCAGAGGCAGTTCTAAGGCTGGGGAAGATGAGAAGTGATTTTTGGTAGGTCACCTCTTTTGGCTGGGAGGATGCATGTGCCTTCCTGCCCACATCTGAGATTTAAGATCCTGACTGACTGATGCTGATCTTCACCATGATGTCCTTCTTGGGGTCCAGACCTTAGAGAAGGTAGGGTGAGGCTGGGATCTGGGCTGCTTTAGATTGGGTTCAGGGCGCTGGCAGGAGAAGCCAGAACCCTTTAAACACAGGTTCTCCTTTTCCTGCCACCCTCAGAGGTGAGTGGGCAGAGGCAAGGATTGTACCATCTTTTTTCTAACTACTCCTCAACAGACTTTTAAGAACTTGAAGATCTGTGGGCAGACAGCAGTGCTAGGTCCTGACTGCAGACAGGATTCTATGTTCTAGCTAGCCCTTCAGCTCTTCATGTTCACAGCACAATCACTTGGGTTAACAGGCACATTTCTTTTGAATGAATTTCCCGGGGTTGACAATGTATTGACAATTGGACCGCAATGAGAATAAGAGCAGGAGCATTGGTACTGACACCTGGGTTCAAGTCCCAGCTCTAGCACTTATAGCTGTGTGATGTTGAGCAAGTCCCTTAATCCTCATCTGTAAATAGTGGCCAACAGTAGTATCCACCTCATGGGGTTGTTAGAGGATTTGACAATTTTAGAATAGTGATTGCTTTTAAGGCTGGTGGAGAACACACCAGTAACACCATTGTCATTTCATGTAGAACTAACCAATCAATGAGCATTCCCAAATCTCTTGCTATTTTTCCATACTTTGAACGCGCAAAAAAATCTTGACATGTGTCTCCATCCCACTTAAATTTGCTGGCTAAAACTGCGGAGGCTACAGACAGAATCTATTCATTACTGCACGTTAGGGGGTATGTGTTCTGAAGCTGGGTTACTTGAACAGAAAGGTTTCTTGCTTTTCTCCTCCCTAATGGTTTGGATTTGAAGTCAGATCCGCTGACAGTTGAGGCTTCTCAGTTTGGGGTGGGGTGAGGGAAGCCAGTTGCCTGCTGAGTAATTGCAGGCGGACTCCAAGCCACCATTTGAGATTACAATGGCAGAGCCTGGGGGCTCAGCTGCCCCTACTGGTAAGGGGAGGGCACCCGGCGCTTGGCTTGCAAGTTCTGAGCTGCTGTTGCTTCTGCGGCCTCGACATTCTCCTAAAAAGTGCCAAGTTAAGAGGACTGGCCATAGCTTACAGCTTGGGCCCTCATGGAATGGCCAACTCTGGCCAGGCCTTGATATAGTGGCAAAAGTGGGACTTGCCTGTCACTCTAAATTCTGCCACTTACCAACAGCAGGATCCTGGTGAATTTGTTTGTCCTCCCTGACCCTCAGTCTGCTCATCTGTCTGTAACACCTACCTGGCAGGAACAACTGTGAGCTCCCAAATGTGGACCAGAGCTCCATCCGCGCCCGCCCGGTGGCCAGGCCCCGGGTGTAAGGCGGCACTTCGAAGGCTGGTCCCTGAGAAGCATGGAGGCCCCGGCGGTGTAGTTAGAAACCAGCTGGAGGTGGCTGGCGGGTGCTGAGCGCCGGGCCTTTCATGTGGTCGCAGCGCTCTGGGTGCCTGGAGCCCGCAGCCCTGGGCAGCCCCGGGCTACCGCAGGGCGCAAGGGATCCTGGGCTGCGGCCGAGGGCGCCGGAAGTCGCCGCCGACCGCCTGGGTCTCGCAGGAAAACAGCCGGCGCCCGCGAGCTGCCCGGCGTCGGGTTTTCCTGAAGGTGCGTCGGGGCCCCCGGGGAGCTGGAGCCGCAGGCGACCTCCCCGGTGACCTCTTGTTCCCCTCTGGAGCGCCGGCCGGCGCTCCAGGCAGGCCCGGTTGACAGCCCAGGAAGGGAGAGTTTCGCCGCAAAGGGGCTTGGCACACAGCAGGTCTAAGGCACCGAGGCAGGAGCGTCCCCCGCGGCCTCGCTCCCTGCTCTCTGGGCCCCACCGCTACCGCCTGGAGTCTCCCCTCAGCCTCGCAGAGACGCGACTCGGTTGGGGGAAGGGGACTAGAACCGTCGCAGTCCTGACCGCGGCCGCCGCCGCCGTTCTATCTGATCTCCAGGAGCGCCGGCTCCAGACTGCCTGGAGCGCTGAAAGAGTTAATCAGGAACGCCTCCCCGCTGTGGTTTTGTGGTCGAAACCATGATTGCCAGGAGCAAATTTTTGTCGTGCACGAGGTGTGTTATTAAAAGTCGGAGCTACGCTGCTGCTGAATGAAAAGTTAAAAGCCCTCTTTGAGTTCGGGCTATAAAACTGGCGGACTGGGCCGAGAGGCTTGAGCCAACCCTAACGGCGGCGGCCCGGGCGGCGCGGGGGTCCTGCGGCTCCGCCAGCTGCTGGGAGCGGGCGGGCCGCGCAGTCCCAGCAGTGAGTGGCCGCAGCCAGGCGGTCGGCAGAGCTCCCACTGAACCACCGGAGGAGTGAAGAGGGAAAACGGGGCTGAAACCCAAATGGGATCATCCAGCTTTCTCTTACGTTAGAACAAAAATGACAGCCAACATTTATGGAGCGCTGACTCCGCATCTGACATTGTGTCGAGTGCTTGATAAATACACGCTCTTCTTTAAACCCTCCCAACAAACTAATGCGGGATGGGAGTGTAAATGCAGTTTTGCCGAAGAGGGGACCCAGACTTGGTTCAGGCTTGCCCAAGGTCTCACGGAAGCACTGGGATCTTAACCGGGTCTTAGCCGAGCAGCCATAGGCCACCCCGCTTCCTCTGTGCTTAGCCTCTGAAAAGAAGACAGAGGAGATGTGCCAAACTGTTGAGAGTGGTTATTTCTGAGCAGAAGAATGTGGATGAATTCCATTCTTCCTATTTTTCTGTAGGTTCTACATGTTATATATTTGTTGTATTTTACAAACCTATGTTACCTTTGGAGTCGTTAAGGGGAAGAGAGGGAGTCATTATTTTGAAAGAGAACACCTAGAACAGTGTTCTCAAACTGTGGTCCGTGGACCATCATCATCATCATCATCACCTGGGAACTAGTTAAAAATGCAAATTCTCAGCCCCACCCTAGACCTACTGAATCAGAAACTGGGGGTATGGCTCAGCGTTATGTGTTTTCACAGGCCCTCCAGGTGATTCTGATGCGTGTCCAAGTTGTAAAACTGTTGGCCTAGAAGACCAGGCAGAGGACTGGGAAGCAGGAGGTTCCCAAATCCACTACGGACCTGCAGTGTAGTTGCTGAGTCAGCAGGCTGAGAGCTTAGTTCCAAGATCACACCTGTGTTTTAAGCCCAGCTCTGCCACCTATAGATTGGGTGACTTGGATGAGCTCCTTAACCTAAGTGTCAGTTTTTGCCCATGTAAAATGATGATAAAAATACCCACCTCACAAGGCATGTATGAGAATAAAAAGGCACAAGGCCTGACTCTATTAAATAATTGAGCTCCTTTCCCTCTCTTGCCTTCCCTCCCCTCTCTGGAACTCAGCTTTCCTATCTAAAATGCAGCAAATAATCCTGGCTGGCTGCCTCCCCCTCTCTATTCCTTTTGCCTCCTAAAAAGGTTAGAACAACTGACCTAGCGAAAGTCTTGAAGGGAAATTATCTCTCCGTTATTTGGTGTTATTTCTCTAGGCTTTTCCAGGGGGTCAGCAAGAATTGGGAACTTTCAAGGGCAGGGACCGAAAGGGGACAGAACAGTGTAGCCACATGAATGGCAGTGGCCTTCACTTTTTTTGTCCTCAGCACCCAGTACGTGGCCATTTACAGAGTAATCCTCAGTGAATGTTTGTTGAGTGAATCAGTGAGTGAATAAATGAAGGGATGTGGCACCCCCGGGTTTACAGGTGGATTTCAACTTCTTTCACACCTCAGTTGAACAATAGATGGGGGGAGAAAAGGAAAATTAGGCAAGACACCAAGAGGAGAATATAGCACGAAAGAAAAATTCCCATACAGGGAAGAATTTTTAAAATAGCAGAAACTCACTTTCTTCTCTAATTAGGAAAGGGCACCTAGATAATTTACATGCAACTGAAAGTGTCTGCTGCAGCCTGACCACCGTCAACTTGCCCACCTGGGTCCTGACAATGAAGCTGGTAGTGCGTGTTCCTCTTAAGTGGAAATCTCCAAGCATCAGGATGATTCTGCCAGCTAGGAAGAGATATCCCGATTCATAGGCTGGAGAAAGGCTGTGAATTGTGCAGTTTGCTGGGGACTACCCCACAAAGTATTAGTAATAATAATAAAAGCAGTTCACATTGTTATGTGCTGGCACTATGCTGATCGCTTTACCTGCATTACCTCATTGCATCTTCCAACAGTAATACTTCACAAAGTTGTAAAAAACAAAGACAATGACTAGAAGTTGTTAGCCAGCACCCGGTACTTGGTAATCCCTCAATGAACGGTAGCTCTCATAGCAATTCTGTGAGGTTAGCATTCTCATTGCCTCACATTTTGCAGGTAAGAAAACAGGCACAGAGATGTCAGCTTGCTTGCTTAAAGTCACCCAGTAAGTAGCAGAGCTGGACCTGGAACCCAGGTCTGCAAAGCTCTGGGCCCACTCCCATAACGATGAGTTCATACTGCCTCATGCAAACTGGTGTCATTACAGAGCCATGCCCTACACTCTGCCATTTCCCCATTAAGGCCCCCAAATGAGCCCCCAGCCCATGTGACGAGGCACATTTCACAATCTGTACACCCAGAAAACCAGATGGGCCACTGGCAGGCACGAGAACCCTGGGGCGCCCCTGTCGTGCCCAGGGAACATCGTGTGTGGGGCTGACTGAAAAATGATTCCTCTGTGAGCAGTTGTGTCAGGGCCTCCCTGTGGGTGATTAGAGAGTGATTGATCACTGTTAATGAGGTTGGGTGGCTCATGGCAGGATTTAGCAAGTCATTGGGAGTATCTGGGTGTCAACACCCAGCTCAGGCGGCCCCTGGAACTCTTCCTCCTCTGGCTGAAGGGAAGTGGGGTCTAGCCTGCTGGATCAGTCCTGTGCCACACACCTTCTTTGGTGGAGCTTGAGACCACCTCCTTTGGTGTTGGGTTTTCTTCCCACCTTCTGGAAAGTTGAGTGAGTACTTTCTTTTCTGTAGCTTAACTACTGAGTCCCATCCTGCCGTATGCTGCATGTCCTTAGGCAGGTGCCTCTCTGGAACTAGACCTCTGAGGTCTGTCTGCATCCTAAATTGCTAGGATTCTAACAGAAGGAAATGATACCAAAAGTTCTCAACTGATGGCTGAGACAGCATTTCCTTGGTCTTATTGGGGGTTTTAAGTAGCTCAGCCAGAAAGCAGTGGGCATTTTGAGTCAGAAGAGACTTGTTGGGATGAAACCCCACTTTACCACTCTAGACTTTCACCATCCTGGTGCCCAGAATGAGGCATGTTGGAGCCATGAAGGCTGAGGCTAACTGGGCATGGAGCAGCTGGCACCACACCCCTGTTGTGCTGAGTGCCAGTGAACTGGGGAAAGGTCCCATCCCCTCCTCCCAGAGCACTGGCCCCGGCAATTTGCACTTCCTCACAGACTGGACGGGAGGCCTCAAGAAGTGAGGCCTATCAGGTAGACCCCTGAGCTCCTCTCTCTTGATCTTGTTGCCTACTCTCTCCTAAATGGAGGAGAAGCCAGACGGGGAGACTCTGAGGAGGCGGCTCTGTGAAGGTTCTGGATGCTGGGAGCCAGAGACCTCAGTTCTAGGCCTGATGCCTTGAGGTACAAGCTCAGTGGCCTTAGGCAAGCCAGTGGCCCTCTCCATGGCTCAGTTTTTCCTCAGATGAGGACAGTCATAACTTCCCTCCCTACCTGACAGGGGCGTTGCAGGATCAGAGGTGATGACAGATGTATGAGAAGCACATTGAAAAATATAACACTATGCAAATGTGAGGGATTATCAAATCTTGGATTTCCTCCTTAGTGGGCTGGCTTTCCTTAAAACAAGGTGGCATATGCAAAGTACCTGGCTCACACCTGGCACACAGTAGGCGGACAAGCTCTGGGAGCTGTGCCAGGCTGATGCCTTTGATCTTGCCTTTCCTTTGATCTGGAAGGTCCAAGGTCCTCCCAACTCATCTCCATTCTCCCTCTTCCCCTCCACCCCTCTTCTCCTCCACCCCTCTTCTCCTCCACCCCTATTCCCCTCCACCCCTCTTCCCCTCCACCCCTCTTCCCCTCCACCCCTCTTCTTAACCAACATCCGTCACTCCCTTGGGTTCAGGCAGGTCAGAAGTCCTCTTGTTTCTTTTTCTTCATAGCTCTCTTCACCCATCTAATGTTAACTGTTTGTTTTTGTGGTCATGTAGGTCTTGCTGCCACTAAAATGCAACCTCCGTGTCAGCAGGGATGACCTCGTTATCTTATTCTCCCAGGACAGGTTCTGGCACATAGTAGTTACTTGATAAATATTTGTTAAAAATGAGGGATGGATGGTTACAGGGATGGATGCCACCCAGGTTTATTGCTTTTTAAATCTCTCCTACATCCCTTCTTGGAAAGTAGTAGTTTTTTCCCTCTTGAGAAAGTGCTAGCCATAGAGTTCCCAGGCCAGACCCTAGGAGTCCTGGCTTCACTCATTCAGTACCCTGCAACAGGTCACCTAACATCTCTATTGTATATTTCCTGGTCTGTAAAGTAGGGATAATAACACATCATGTATGTTGGGAGGCTCTATGAGATAATGGAAGTTGGGCAAGGTGTTATTACACTATCTCTTTTGTTTCTTTTGAACAGAACCCCATTCACAGACAGGAGGCTTGTGGGGGATGATAATTTAAGAACCTCAGGCAGAGTATCCCCTTTACTCCCATTTGGAGGTTCTGGGATGATGATGGTGGTGATGGCTATTATTAACTGAGCAATTATTCTCTGGCAGGCTCTAGGTTAAACACATTTCCTACCTTAATGTACTTAATTCTCCTAACAACCCATGAGACGAACCCTACTGTAAAGTAGCCACCCCTATTGACTCTCCATTATCTTACTATGTTAATTTTCTTCATAGCACTTATTACTAACTAAAAATAACTAATTTACCTACTTGTTTATGGTCTGTCTTCCCCAATTAGATTGTAAGTTCCATGGAAGCAGAGTCTTATCTGTCTCATTTTAGTTGATTCCCAGTGCTCAGAAGAGTCCCTGACTGGCACACTGGCACACAGAAGACACTCAATAGACCCATTTAACAGATGAGGAAATAGAAGGGCTAAGTGCCTTACCCAAGGACATGTAGTTAACAAACCCATACACTGTGACCCTGGTGCTGCCTCCTTCTATGGTGCTGCAGGTTCAGGTGTGCTGTGTCTGGTAGAGATCTGATGGCAGGCTGTCCATGGCAGGTCTTCCCTCCTCCCTCATTTCCTTTTCACTTTCTGATAGTTTAGTTCCGTCTTGGACAGGGACACCAACAGAGAGTTTGTGGAGGCCCCAGGGAAGCTGACCTCATAGGTTGGGAGTCCCCTGGTTTCCCTTCTTTCTTCTGGCCCTATCACCCATGAGTAGGACTCACTCCTTCTTAGAACTCTTTTCACATTGATCCAGTATCAGCTCCTGGGACAACTTATTTTTTCCCCCTCTCTCACCTACTGGCTCCTCAGTCCTCATTTGTAATCTTTAAGAGACCAGAGAGCCAAAAGTTCTTGGATTTTAGGATTCAACACACAAGTCAATACTAACCTTATTCATTAAGACTTTGTAGAAGCCAAATTCTTAGTTCTAGAACATGAGGTTATTGGTGGCAGGAGCAGGCATGGGAACCAGGGCATTGGGACTCCCAGCCCCTGACCAGAAACTCTTCCAGTCATCATCTTGCCGCCTTCCTCCTGCCTTGTGTGGGTGGGAAATTCCTTTCTGCCTTGCAATAGAGAATTAGTTCAATGTATTTTGAGAAGGGAAATTTCCAGAATAGGAAAGGCATCTAGAAAAGAGACTAGCACAGGGCTTGAATGCTTTACTGTGTAGTCCGACAGCTCCAAGTTCAAGCTGAGCCTCCATCACTTATTGGCTGAGTGACCTTGAGCAGGTGATGTCACCTATTTGAGTCTCAATTTCCCCTTCTATAAAAGGAGATGATAATTCCTATCTCTCAGGGCTGTTGTGTGGAGTAGATGAGATGACACACAAAAACAAATGGCACTATGTTTGCCAGTGGTAAGTGTTTAAAGTACAGAAGCTGCTGTTTATCAAGGAATCAGACTTTGGGATACCAACAAGATAGATTGGAGACCTTATAGGCCAAGAGACCCACCCAGGTGAATAGCAGACATTGTCTGTTCTTTTGTTTCGGTGTCACTTTATCATTGTCTTCTAAAATTTATCTTTTTTAAAGGGTAAGATAACTCACAGCATCAAAGCTGATAATGGTCAACCCCTAGAGTCAGCAGATTGGGGCTCCAGGCCCAGACCTGCCACTGACTTGCAGAGTAACCATGTCTTCTACCACTTTGCAACCCCTCAATGTCTTGCCCCAAGCTGAACTGGAACACAGTGATGGCTTGCATGAATTACACACTTGTTTTGTGCCAGGCAGAGTTTTAAGCATTTTCTTGTGCTGATGCGTTATCCTCATGATATTATGTGGTGGGTGCTTTTATTAGACTCGTTTACAAATGAGGAACAGTGTTAAGCACTGGTGGTCCCTGTTGACCCAGAGGGTGGGATCAGTCAGGCATTTCCCTGCTTTTCCCATGCCTCGTTGGTTGGGAGTTTCCATTAGCTCCGGGCTGGGCAGACAGTGAGGGTGGCCACCCTGGACTTGCTCAGTAAATTCCTCTAAACCCCAGGCCCAGGAAGCAATGAGGAGGGGCCTCTTCTCACCTCTCCTTGAGGCCCCTTGATTTATAGCAACAGAAACTCAGGGTGTGCCTCCCGCTCTCCGCACCCCTAGAACAGGAAAGTTTCTGTCATTTCTCTTTCCTGCGTGACAGCTCCACCTCCCTTCCTCTCAGAGCCCAGCTCCTCACACCTTGGGGCCCGGTGGGATGGGAGACACTGTCCTGGATGAAGCCACTGGGAGAGCTGCCGCCTCCTGTATGCCGAGGTATGGCCTGGCCTGCTGTTCCCACTGCAGTCTGAGGATATGGGCCCTAGTGGCCTGGCAGCAGGAGGGTACTTCATGCACCTGATTACAGGGGTCTCTGCCCACCCACTAGTCTGCCACTGTGCCACAGTTTTACCACAAACACATTTTTCTGCTGTGATAAAGACTGCACCCCTGCATCAACGGAAAAGCAGTGTGGCTGAGTGGCAAGTGTGTGCCTTTGTGCTCAATAAGGCTGAGTTGAAATCCTGGTTGTCTCATGGACCAGCTGGATGATCTTGGACATTTTCTCGTTCTCTGCAAGACTCAGGTTCCTTTATCTTAACAGACGAAGCAAATGATCCTTACCTTGTAGTGTCCTTGTAAGAAGCACGGCCTAATGAATAGAGAACATTCATATGCATTATCATAAATGGCAGCTGGCATTGTTCTTAGGTCCCTAACATGGGAGATTCTGCCTGGCCCATGTAGAAAGGGAGGCACTGGGAAACCAGGAGACCAGCCAGTGCCCACTTCATCTCTGGGGCTCTCTCTTCATAGCCTGGACCACCCCATCTTCATACACTCTTTGCTCTAAATTGAACACAACTAGAACTTTTCTGCTTCTATGCCTTTGTTTGTGGTTAAGAGCATGTGCAATAACCAGCGATTCTTCAAAATGTGGTCCCCAGACTACCAGAATCAGCAGCACCAGGGAAATCGCTAGAAATGTACATTCTCAGCCACCCAGAGCCAGTGAATCAGACACTCCAGGGGTGGGGCCCAACAATCTGTGTGTTTTTAAATTAATTTTAAAATAATGGACATATAATAATTGTACATATTTATAGAGTACAGTGTGAGATTTCAATGCACCTTTACGTTGTATAATGACCAAATCAGGATAATTGCCATATTTATCACTTTAAATATTTATCATTTCTTTGGGATGATAACATTAAAAATCTACTCTTCTAGATATCCTGAAGTAGACACTACATTGTTCTTTGCTGTAGTCACCCTGCTGTGAAAGCGATCTATGTTTTAACAAGCCTTCCAAGTCATTCTCATGCAGCTAAAGTTTGAGAACATTATTCTGTACCATTGCATCACCCTGAAGGAGCTTGAATCCCCTCTGGGCCACTCACTTACTGGGACCTTGGACAACTCTCAACTTATCTGAGCTTCAGTTTCCTCCACTGTATAATAGGAATAATAATAGTATCTGCCTTGCAGGGTCGTTTCAAGTAACATGGTAATTTATGAAATGTGCTTAGCTAGTGCCTAGCGCATGGCCAGTGTTCAATAAAGAGTAGCTATTATTTTTCCATTCTTATTATTTTTCTGTTAGGTCCCTGCTCCTTCCCCACACTGCTGAGTGAAATAATCCCCAGTGCTGAGTTTCCCCAACTAAAATGTCTGCCTGCTCCAGAAAGCCTTTCCTGATCTCTTTCCTTTGAGCCCTTGTGGCTTGTCTCTTGAGCGAGATAATGCCTTGTATTTGTCCAAGCTTCTCAGCACCAGTACCCGGGTCCTTCCTGCCTCTGTGTGCCCTGCAGCCTTCAACTCCAGTTCCTGGCTTCTGAGCAACTGCTCAAAACTCTACAATAAAATTGGCCTGAAATGCCATTTCCCAGACCAGGTTCTGCCTAAGGGCTTCCTCGCCCTGGCTCTCTCTGTCATAGACCACGCTTTCTCCCAGACTTGAAATGATCTACGCCTTCTGTGCCTTTCACAGTCTTGAGGACAACTTCTTCAGTAGAACTCATGATGGGTTATCTGGAAATTTTATTCTTATCACATTGCAGCTTATCATTGGCATTTCCCATTCATTACACGAATTCTCTTTGAATAAGTACGCACTATGAAAGTATTTTATTGAATCCACTCTGTAGTCTTGAAGATCAGGATGATGGCCTTCATGCTGTGGAAGAGGGAACTAAGGCCCAGGTCAACAGCTTCTACATGGCAACATTTGGAATTGATCCAGCTCCAGAGTTTGTGTCCATTCTGCTGCCCCACACTGCCTAATGGTGGCAGAAGAGGCAGTTTCTTGTTTTCAAAGCTAATAACTCTGAATTCCTGGGCGTTGGCCTGCGGCTGCCCATTCACAGACCTTCCTCTGGGATAGCCTAAATTTGACTCTCCTTACTTGCATTCAGTTTCAGGTCTGTGCGGCTGCTAAAGAACGACCCAGTCAACTTGCAGAAATTCTCTTACACTAGTGAGGATGAGGCCTGGAAGACGTACCTAGAAAACCCGTTGACAGCTGCCACAAAGGCCATGATGAGAGTCAATGGAGATGATGACAGTGTTGCGGCCTTGAGCTTCCTCTATGATTACTACATGGTACGTCTACCCCCTCTGGACATGCCCCCTTTTGACTGAATGGGTGTCTTCACTTCAGGCCTCATGGCTCAGCAGCCCACCATGACCACCCCAGCCCCTCATCTCTGGGCCTTTGCACAATGCTGTTCCCTCTGCCTGGCACCCTCCCTTTCCCATGGCTAACCCCTACTCTCAACTTGGGGTCTCAGCTTAAATGTCACTTCATTCATTCACTGGAGAGGAGGCTTTCTTGTCTGGGTGCCCTCAGCAACCACCATCGTCGTCCTTGATGCCATCAAGAATGCTTAGAAGCTTGCTGTTTACACATTTATTTCTTCCATCTTCTGCACGAGACTAAGCTCCTAGAGGATCATTACTGAGTCTTCAGCACACCATACAGCCTGCCACACAGTCTGTGACATGTGCTGACCAAGTGGACAGTGCCTGACCCACTCGTTGCCTGGTCCAAGCACATTCTGTGACAGCAACACTCTTATACCCCACCATCTTCTTTTTGCCCCTGTCCCTCGGATCTTACGTTTCCCTGTCATCCCAACCTACCTGGTACAGCCCCACCACCTGGAGTATACCTCCTACTCTTTAACCCATTCCCTTCCTTCGGGGCCCTTCCCAAGGCCCACCTTCTCTTAGAAGCCATCTGCCACCTCATCTCCCTCTCCTGAGGGTCTTACTGTCTTTCCTACTCCAGCTGCCATTATGTCTTTTACTGTTCACTAACTACTTCTAGGGTCTTGGCCTTGTCTCTGAGAGGCTGTCAGCTCCTGAGAATAGGAATTAGGCCCTCCCATATCTGATAAGTAGGGGTTGGTCCAGTCAGGAATCACGAGGGTATAACACATGACACAACCCCCCTCCCACCTCCAGTGCGTGTGCTAGACATTGCTAATGGATTGCAGCCTGCATTCTCATGAAGGGCACAGGAGGCTGCAGAATCTTTGTCAATGTAGTAATCCAGGTAGGCCCTACTCATCTGTCTGAATTGTCACAAGACAGCAAACTGACTTGCTGTCCCTGGGCTGGGTAACTGCTCCAAGAAGCTTTCCTAGATTGGGGGATGGGGGCACACAGCTAGCCAATTATTGAGAAACTTGAAGATTTAAAGCCACCTTGTACATAAGACCTCAAACTCACTAGCCCAAGAAGTGTTTTATCCACTCTGCCTCAAGAATAAAGGCAAATTCTTTGTGTGAACTCAGAGGCCAAGTGGGTTCCAGATAGGAGAAAGCCCAAAACTATCCTCTGGCTTTGGTTCTCCTTCTGGAGTGGTCTGGTTACCCTACCTCCCTCCTCCCCAGCAGACTGGTGGCATCCATAGAGTGTTCAGCCCAGGTCGACGGAAGAGGAGTTTGAATGGCTGCCTTGGCTTGGGGCCATGGTAGGAACCAGAATTCTAGATCTAGGTTCAAACTGCAGCCTGGGATTTACAGGTTGAGGATGGACCATCAAATACAATCCAACTCCTTGTCCCCTTGGCAAGAAGCCATTCCAGGGCCAGGATGGTAGAAGAGAGGCTCTGAAGGTGACATTGATAATACTGGTTTTAGCGAAGTACAGTGTCTCAGTGAGATACACCTGCCCTGGCCTCCCCATTCCAGAGCACTCTGGATTCAGAGCAGTCCCCTGGACAGTGATGACATGGTCTGATGGTGTGGAAGGAGCACCAAGTCGGGAATTTGAGACCAAGTCCTGCCACAAATCTGGCTTTGGGTAATATAGTGCTAAAGGCAACTGCTTACCATTTCTTACTGAATGTCCACCACTGTGTCAAGCACTTTCCTTCATACTCTCTTGGGGTGTGATTAAGAGTACAGGCTTTGGAGGCTATGCTGGGTTGGGGTCCTGGTTCTAGCTGTATCAGCCTTAGAGACAAATGAATTAGAATGTTCTAAGATATAACAATATTATAATTATACTCATGAAAGGTCACATTTATATAGTGCTCTCCATGTGCTAGGTGCTATTCTGAGTGTTCAAAGTGACCCCCTGAGTTTGGTATTATATGATGATCTCTGTACAGATGAGGATATGAGGAATGGAGAGGTTAAGGGACTTGTGTAAGGTCACACAGCTAGTATGTGGTAGGTCTAGGAACTGAACCCAAGAAAGCTGGATTCAGAGTCTATGCTTGTAAGTACTAAGACAATAGAGTCTCTCTGAGCCCCCATTTCCTCATCCATAGAATGGTGATGATACTAGTAGACATCTCAGAGTGACTGTGAGGACTAAGAGATGAGAAGGCACTTAGTACAAGGCCTAGCCCATATGAAGTACTCTATTAAAAAAGGGAGTATTTTTTATTAACAAATATTCATAATCCCCTTTAAGTAGGTATTATAACCACTCACTTGACATATGAAGAAACTGAGTCTCAGAGAGGCGTAGTCATTTATCCAAAGTCACAGTGCACTTTCAAGTAGCATTTCTAGGACTTATGCCAGGCCTGCCTGACTCCAAATTTCATGCTCCTTAACTATCAAGCTTGAGGTTCTTCTTCCCACTCCCTGACTTGGGGCTCAGACTAATCATAGCTAGAGCTCCAGCCAGTGGGAAAGACTGGAGGGTTTTCTAGTGAGCAAGTGTATTAGTCTGTTCTCACGCTGCTAATAAAGACATACCTGGGACTGGGTAATTTTTAAAGGAAAGAGGTTTAATTGACTCACAGTTCAGCATGGCCAGGGAGGCGTCAGGAAACTTACAATCATGGAGGAAGGGGAAGCAAACACATCCTTCTTCACATGGCGGCAGCAAGGAAAAGTCCCGAGCGAAAGGGAGAAAGCCCTCTTATGAAATAATCAGATACGATGAGAACTCACTGTCACGAGAACAGCAGCATGGGAGTAACCGCCCCCATCATTCAATTACCGCCCACTGCCATGTGATTATGGGAACTACGATTCAAGATGAGATTTGGGTGGGGACACAGCCGAACCATATCACCAAAGTTACTCCCCTGCCTGGCCAAAGCTGCAGGAGGGGATTGAGGCTCCTACCAGCAGAAGCTTAGCCATGCATAAATCCTTCCTTTCTCTCTTCTCAGGGTCCCAAGGAGAAGCGGATATTGTCCTCCAGCACTGGGGGCAGGAATGACCAAGGAAAGAGGTGAGGCTTGCCAACACCCTCTGCCTCTTTGCCCTTCCCCACCTCCACCTGGAGCCTCTTCCACACAGGTTTGACTTATCCATCAGGCACAGGAGGCACAGTGCTGAGGGCCCACAACACATTTTGGGATCCATGATAGTGTTTTCATTTATTTTAAAATTAAAAGAAAAAAATCAATATAATCCAACTTGGATTATATTCATCTTTATACCATTGTACTTACTAAAGATATTTTTTAATATTTTGGAAGAGGCCAGTGAAGGCAGAGCCTAGGGCTCTTGAAAGTCCTAATGAAACTCAGCTTGAAAACACACACACACACACACACACACACACACACACACACCCACACCCCAGATGCCTATAGGCCATGTGGGCTGGAGTTTACTGAAAACAAACTTCAAAGCCTTAGTAATAGAAAAGCCCTGGGGGCAGCTTTTCTTTCTCAGCTTCAAAACCCTCTCCCCTGCAGCCCCACAGCCTCTGGGGGAGGGAGACCTGTGTTGGGGGAGGGAGACCTGTGTTGGGGGAGGGACATCTGGGTTCCCATACTTCTTCCCCTGGCATTAGTGCCCCAGGGCATTGACGTTCCTTTCCTTTAGAAAGCGGCCCAGGCCATGCTTAAGACTAGATGGGCACTGGAAAGACCTTGTCCCTCTTTCTCCACTTTCTCCTTCCTGGCCAATCAGGTGACTTCTCACAAATGACCCTGTAGGGCCTCTGCTGGGAAGCCTTTTGAAAAATTCAAACAGGCCTTGCAGCTTATCTCATAACCCAGCCTGGGCCTGCAGCTGGCTCAGGGCCAGTCCCCTCCACTGCCAGGAACAGTGGGTTTGGGTACGTGGGGACCTTTCTCAAAACTAATTTTTTTTTTTTTTTTGAGACGGAGTCTCGCTCTGTTGCCCAGGCTGGAGTGCAGTGGCACGGTCTTGGCTCAGTGCAAGCTCCGTCTCCCGGGTTCAAGCCATTCTCCTGCCTCAGCCTCCCGAGCAGCTGGGACTACAGGCTCCCGTCACCTCGCCCGGCTAATATTTTGTATTTTTAGTAGAGATGGGGTTTCACCATATTAGCCAGGATGGTCTCGATCTCCTGACCTCGTGATCCGCCCGCCTCGGCCTCCATAAGAGCTGGGATTACAGACGTGAGCCACCGTGCCCTGCCACTCAAAACTAATTTTTAAAAATATCATTAGCTCTTCTGATTACAAAAGCAACACCAGTCTCTTGCAAAAGATTCAAACTCTTCAGAAATGTATAAAGTAAAAAAAAAATTCCTATAATCCTGTACCCCTCTCCCGCTTAACAGTTTGGGGTACATCCTTCCAGATCTTTTTCTAAGCATGTGTTAACTGTACTCACAGATACATGTTTCTCCCACCCTCCCCACTTTGTACACACCCCGCTAGGGTTGACTCAATGCAGTTGTTTTGAAGTAGGGACATTTTGACACAGAGACATTTGACTTTGGCTAAAAATAAATGATTAAACTTTCAGGGTTTTTTGTTTTTGTTTTTAATAAGTACTGTAATGGATAAAACAGATGTTGCTCCCATAACCCTGAGCCTGTGCTTGGTTCCATTCTCAGCACCTCCCTGCTCATCCCTGTGGCCAACTGGGCTGCTACAGTGTCTTATTTCGTGCATGCTGGATGGGCCTAAACATTACACTGGATCAAAGGCCAGTGTGTCAGTTGCCTTCCACTCTAGCCAAAGACCCCCCTTTACCCCCAGAGAGAAGTACACTCAGCCCCTTTTCTTTCTCCCCAGGTACTACCATGGCATGGAATATGAGACGGACCTCACCCCCCTTGAAAGCCCCACACACCTCATGAAATTCCTGACAGAGAACGTGTCTGGAACTCCAGAGTACCCAGATTTGCTCAAGAAGAATAACCTGATGAGCTTGGAGGGGGCCTTGCCCACCCCTGGCAAGGCAGTTCCCCTCCCTGCAGGCCCCAGCAAGCTGGAGGCCGGCTCTGTGGACAGCTACCTGTTGCCCACCAGTGATATGTATGATAATGGCTCCCTCAACTCCTTGTTTGAAAGCATTCATGGGGTGCCGCCAACACAGCGCTGGCAGCCAGACAGCACCTTCAAAGATGACCCACAGGAGGTGAGGGCGCATCCCCGCTCCCCTATAGCATAGATATGTGTGTGCATGTACAGAATAAGAGAAGATAGTGAACAGATCAGAGCTTTGGAATCCATGGGGGAAAGCATCCTAGAGCTGAGACGGGATTGCCATGTACTATTGTCCAAGTTGTACACTGTAAAACCTGCATAGCTGTAATGCACAGCCCTGGGCTGAGGCTTCCCAGAGTGAATGTGAGCATTTATTCTCTTGGGGCTGTGTTTCTCTGCAGTCGATGCTCTTCCCAGATATCCTGAAAACCTCCCCGGAACCCCCATGTCCAGAGGACTACCCCAGCCTCAAAAGGTAACTTGGTCTCCCTGGACCCTCAGACACCTGGGCAGTGGGCAGGAGGCTGCAGACAGAGCCCCACACTGTCCCCAGAGCATAGCAGGCACAATCAATTAATGAGAAGTGGGGGATGAAGGCAGATAGATAGAGGGAGACAGAATGATTCCCACATCCTGTCCCCGGGCTGTGATAGGGAGCTCAGAACTTGTACCTTATCAGAAAACTGAGGTTCTTTTATCCTTAGTTTTCCCTGGTTTTGTCACCCCTCAAGGTTCTCTCTAATTTTCATTGGGCCCTCATTATTCAGCAGGACTGTGGCTCAACAAAGCCATTAAATAGAACCCCCAAATTGAGGAAACTGGGGCCCAAGGAAGTAAGGTTATTTTCCAAGGTCAAACGGCAAGTCTGTAACATAGCCTCAGGCTTCCTGCCCCACTGCCCTCTAGGAGACTTCCTGCCTGGGAGCCCAGCCTCACTGTCCTCTCGCTCCTCCCTGCAGTGACTTTGAATACACCCTGGGCTCCCCCAAAGCCATCCACATCAAGTCAGGCGAGTCACCCATGGCCTACCTCAACAAAGGCCAGTTCTACCCCGTCACCCTGCGGACCCCAGCAGGTGGCAAAGGCCTTGCCTTGTCCTCCAACAAAGTCAAGGTGCGTTGGCCTGGAGCAGCTTCAGAAGGGGTGGAATGGGGCAAGATATACCTCCTCCTTGGGTTAGCCACGGACCCTGGGGAAAGGCTGTTTGATAATAGCCCATTGCCACAGGGTTGGGGAAACTGAGGCAAAAGGGCAGGCCATTGGACCCAGGCTCTAGGAAGAGGCCAGGAGTGACTGTGACCAACTGTGCTTGCAGAGTGTGGTGATGGTTGTCTTCGACAATGAGAAGGTCCCAGTAGAGCAGCTGCGCTTCTGGAAGCACTGGCATTCCCGGCAACCCACTGCCAAGCAGCGGGTCATTGACGTGGGTGAGAGCCTTCTCAAGCCTCCATTCCAGCTCCTCTCTCTCTCCCCACCCCCGCATCAATCAGGCCTTTTTCTTACTCACCCCTGTTTCCCTACCTGGCTCTGACCTCTGTCTCCAGGTCAAACACTGTGGGGTTTGCAAGGATTTGCATCTGTTGACTAGAAGTTGTGGCGTCTTTTCTGTATTGCTTTGGGATAAACAGGGCCCTGGGGACCCTAGCAGTGTGAGATAAATAGGCTCCTGCGATGCTGGCCTGTTTGTCTCCATCAGGAGGCTGATGAAGACACAAATGCACAAGATAAGATGCAGGCAGCAGGTTCGGAAGGCCTGAGGCACAGCACAGGACGTTCAGCTTTTGGGAGCTGGGCGGGGGAAAGGCTCCCTGTGGGTGCCACCTCGTCCCCATCCCTAGCCCTGAAACAAGTGGGAGGCACAGCCCGCCCTCAAGTCTTCAGCTTCTGGCTCCCTTACTCCCTTCCTGGCTGTGTGATCTATGTCACCTCACCTTCCTGAGCCTCAGTTTGTTCAACTCTCAAATGGGCTGAGGCCAGCTGCCTTGCCTGCTTACAATGCTGATTTCAGCTTAGCAGCTATGTGCCCTGGGGAACATGATACACACGGGACTGTTTAATGACTTGCCCGAGAGGCTGGATAGCATAGCAGTGAGGAGCATGGGTTCAGGAGCCAGACAGATCTGAGCTTCAGCCCCTATTCTGCCTTTTATTAGCTGAGTGACCTTAGCCAAGTAACCAAACCTCTCTGAGCTTCATTTTCCTCATATGTAAACTGAATACTCAAAGCATAGTTGTGAAGGATGAACTGAGGGCTTAGCATATTGTAAGTGTTGAAGAAATGGCACTTGCTAGTCCTACTACTTTTGCTACTGCTCTTACTCCCCCTATTACTGTTGTTATTACCATACTGCTGCTGCTGCTTCATCTGGGAGAAGTCCCAAATCACAGCCCTGGTGAAAAGTATAACCTCCACCCCCAACATGATGAGACTATTTGGCAAAGCTTGGGATTCCCTCTGGGGCTTTGGGCAGATCTGCTTCTCAGGCTGGACCTGTTTTCCCATCTGTAATCCAGGGCACAGGAATCCCTTTTCCTCCCTGGATTGAAGTGTGGTTCTTGGGGGAGAGAATGTATGCCCCTGCCAAGAGTGAGGCCCAGTTTTTTTTGTTTTTTTTTTGAGACAGAGTCTCGCTCTCTCACCCAGGCTAGAGTGCAGTGGCGCGATCTTGGCTCACTGCAACCTCTGCCTTCCAGGTTTACTTATGCCATTCTCCTGCCTCAGCCTCCCGAGTAGCTGAGACTACAGGCGCCTGCCACCATGCCCGGCTAATTTTTTGTATTTTTAGTAGAAACAGGGTTTCACTGTGTTAGCCAGGATGGTCTTCATCTCCTGACCTTGTGATCCCCCTGCCTCGGCCTCCCAAAGTGCTGGGATTACAGGCGTGAGACACCACGCCCGGCCGAGTGAGGCCCAGTTTTTAATGCCTCCCTCCTCAAGTGGTCCCAGATCCCTTCCTTCCTGATTCTCCTTCTGGTCTCCTGCGGTTTCAGCTGACTGCAAAGAAAACTTCAACACTGTGGAGCACATTGAGGAGGTGGCCTATAATGCACTGTCCTTTGTGTGGAACGTGAATGAAGAGGCCAAGGTCAGTGCTGAGGGCAGTGGCTGGGATGGGACTGGGCCGCCTGGAAGTTCCTATTCTGGGGTAGAGGCTTTCTTGCACCTAGATTAGTGTCATTTGCTCCGACGAGGGCACTCATGGAGGAGGCAGGATGCAGTGTAGTATGGAAGCTTGGGCTTTGGAGCCAGGCAGGCTGGGTCCGCATCCCACCCTTCCACCTATTGGTCCAAAGTGTGACTTTGGACCAGTGCCTTAGTCCCTCTGAGCCTAAGTTGTTTTGACTATAAAATAGGAGTGGCATCATAGCACCAACTGGTAGGTTGTAGTGAGGAGCAGGTGAGATAAGTAAAAGGTAGAGCACACGCCTGGCCCAAAAGTGGCAACTGTTGATATTACTCCAGTCCACCCATTTACTAGATGGGAAAACTGAGCCTTTTGCGTGGTCACACAGCAAGCCACTGGGGGCACCCAGGTTTCTTGACTTCTTGGCCAGCGCAGAATGTCGCATGCAGGAGAAATGCGAAGGAGTCCGGTGAATGAGGGCTCGAATCCCAGTTATCTCACTTCTCTGAGCCTGTAAAAATGAGAACAGTAACCTGCCTGCTAGGATTGGAGTGCAGAGCCCACAAGATCATGCATGTCTACAAACCGGAGAGGCCTGAGAGATGGAGCCTCTGGTGATGTTTTCATGCCAGTAGTTAAGCCGTTAAGATTCTTCCAGCCTTAGTGCTTGAGCCCAGCCGCGGGCTTGCCGTGTGCTCATGGGCCTCGCTGTGTCTTGGTTTGCTGTTTAGAGAGCCGGCATGGTGGAGAGGCACTAGTGTGGGAGTCAGGAGCTGAGCACCTTCGGCCTGTCCCTTCCCCTCCCTGGACCAGGCTTACCTCACTCAGCAGGGTCAGGTCCAGCTCATCTCAGGGGCATTTCTGGCCTGGAGAGGCTGGGGAGCTAACCCCTGCCTCCCCGCCTGCCTCCAGGGATGGCCAGGCTGCCTGGAGAAGATGGAGGTGCAGGAGCTCAGAAAACACAAAGGGAGCACAAAGGCAGGGATTATTATTATTCAGACTGGCACCGGGCTGGAGGAGGAGCTGGGGCCTCGGGTTCAGGGAGTGGGGAGTTTCGTGGGAAGGGAGAGATGGGTTTCGGTGGGGATTTTCTCACAGCCTTTTAAGCCCCCAGGCTTGGGTCTTTCTCAGGTGCGAGCTGGGCGGGGGCTGCATGAGGGCAGAGCTGGCTGAGGGGGAGGTATGTCTGGCATGTGCCTGGGGGCCTGGTCTGCACAGCCAGGGAAAGAAGGGGGTCTGCTCAGACACACACCCCCACATCCTGTTTGCATCAGGGTCATTTCCAAAGGAAATGTTTCAAAGACCAGGGGCCAGCCTGCGTCGGGGGGACCGGGGTTCCCATGGAGCCCCAGAGGAGGACAATCACCAGGTGACCTTGCCAGGGTTTGCCCCGCTGAGACTGACCCCAGGCGACCATCAGTTGGGCATAGGCTTTGGGATGAGACTTCCAGCTGTCCCTCTCATGGCAACGGTTATAACATATCAAGCCTACACACCCCACAGCCACACAAGATAGGTTTCATTATCCTCATTCTGCAGACAAGGAAACCGAGGCTCAGTGAGGTGAAAGGATTTGTCTGAAGCCGTATATGGCTAGTGAGCGGCAGAGCCCAGCTTCCCGCAGCAGGTGTGGGCGGCCCCTCCTCCAGGCTCACTTTGTTATGCCCCACGCCTGACTCCCTAGGGGAATGGCAGCAATTATAGCCCTGCTCAGAGCATCTGTTTCCCCGGCTGTAAGATGGGGTGACTAGGACGCTCCCTTGCTGTATGTGGGGTGGGATCAAATCAGCTGAAAGAACCTGTCACTAGAGGGTCCTGCTATGGCTAGAGTGGGTGGTTGGGGTGGAGAGGGGCTGTGTCTCTGGGCCAGCAGGAAAGTGGTCTCCTTGTGCTGGGGACAGGGGACTCAGCCCTTTTCCACCTCCTTGTCCTGAGTTGCAGAAAAACGAGGCTCTGGATCTTAAGCTCCTATAGGACTCTTGACATCCCCCCCAGTCTCCACCCCTTGGGCTGCCCTTGGCAGTCTAGCGGAAACTGTACCAACAGCGGTGAAGAGCCTGGGCTATGAGTCTGGGTTCAAACCCCTGCTGCACCACACACTGCCCGTGTCATCTCGGGAAAGTTGCCCCACCTCTCTGAGCATCAGCTTCCCTATCTGTGAAAGAGGAGTGCTGATGTTTGCCTTCTAGGGGCCTAGTGAGGCTTAAGGGTGAGCAGCAGGCACACAGAAGGCTAGAAATACAGGATCACTGTGGGACGGTGGGGCTGGCCACCTGGGCAGGCCACTTACCCAGCAGCCCCCTCTGTCTCCAGGTGTTCATCGGCGTAAACTGTCTGAGCACAGACTTTTCCTCACAAAAGGGGGTGAAGGGTGTCCCCCTGAACCTGCAGATTGACACCTATGACTGTGGCTTGGGCACTGAGCGCCTGGTACACCGTGCTGTCTGCCAGATCAAGATCTTCTGTGACAAGGTGGCTGGACTGGGCAGACCCTATACTGGGTCCCGGGGAGGTAGAAGGGCCAAACCCAGACCCGTGCATCCTCCTAGCCTCTCTGGGTTGTCCGTCTCTCTCTGTTTTTCTATCCCTTCTCCTCCTTCCCCTCTCCTCCTCCACCCCCACTCCTCCATCTCTCTGTCTCTCTGAGTTTCTTCTTTTCTGTCTTCTGTCTGTCCGCCTCTCTCATGGCCTGTACTGACCTCAGGCAAGCAGGGCCAGGCCCCACTGGCCAGGCTGGGCCAGGTAAGTGCTGGTACCTTCCCATTTCCTGGTCTTGTTCTGGAAAAAAGAAGGACCAGAAGCTTGGCCCATATTTAAGATGCAAAGCAGCAGCTGTGAAAGTAGCTAGCCCCTCCCAGGCCCTTGGTGACCCTCTCTCCTTTTCCCCTGCAGGGAGCTGAGAGGAAGATGCGCGATGACGAGCGGAAGCAGTTCCGGAGGAAGGTCAAGTGCCCTGACTCCAGCAACAGTGGTCAGTGGGGATCCAGGGCCTGGGTGGGCTCGGCTGGCGTGAAGGGGAGAAGGAGACCAGAGGTGGGAGGGACTTGAGTGGAGGGACCTTGGGGCACATTGGCTTCCTTCTCCCATCAGGCGTCAAGGGCTGCCTGCTGTCGGGCTTCAGGGGCAATGAGACGACCTACCTTCGGCCAGAGACTGACCTGGAGACGCCACCCGTGCTGTTCATCCCCAATGTGCACTTCTCCAGCCTGCAGCGCTCTGGAGGGGTGAGGCCAGGGCTGGGGTCTCGGGAAGGAGCCGAGAGAGGGTCCTGGCTCCTAGGTGGGGCCTGCCTTAGCACAGACCAGTGGGGAGCAGCCTGCCCCTCAGCCAGTTTCAAGACCTTTATTGAATCATAGGGGTTTAAACATGTATATATGGTCCTATAGCTTCAGTGACCTATTGTACTGAAGAGAAGAATGTTATGAAGAAACAGATTTCGTAACCATTAAAACGTTCATGCTTAGGGCACACAAAGAGGAGGCTTCTGATACCTGATCCCAAATTTGATTGCAGCCCCATGGAATTCTCACGGCAGCACTTGTGGTGCTCACTGTGTGCCAGGTGCGGCTCTGAGCGCTTCCCAGGCATCACCGTCCTTACCCTTCTCTACAGCCCTGGGAAGTCAATAATAATGTCTCCCTGGATCTGTGGGGTAGAAATGGAGGCACAGAGAAGTTAAGAAACCTCCTGAGATTGCACAGCTAGTAAGTGGCAGAGCCAGGATCTGGACTGAGGCACCTGTTCAGAATCCACACCTTTCCCCACTAGCTGTTCTGCCTCTCAAGCAGCCGGGACTGAGCGCCTGGCAGCCAGGAGTGGGCTGGGTTCCCTGTTACAGCTGTCCTCCGAGAGACTGCACCTACCCCCTTTTCCAGGCATGGTCCCACAACAATTCAATGGCAGGGTCAAGACCCCAGAGCCTGTCTCCTAGTGCGCTTCCATACTGGAGAGTCTGAGCACTTCCTTCCTTTAAGGGTACAGCTCCGCACTGTTTCTTCAGGAATATTTATACAAATGGACCTCGGTGTACAAGGCATGTTTAGTGTATTGACTTAGGACAATGAGGTGTAGACAGTGGCGCTGAGAAGAGCGGCCAGTGCTGACAGAGCTTGGCACAGGCGCAGAGCACTGTCTGTGTCCCTCCTCTCTCTGCCATCCTGGGAGCTGCGCTGTGGCCCCGCAGCACAGGCGGTTGTGTGAACCTGTTCTCTCTTGGCTCTCCTCACTCTCTCACCAACTAGAGGCCCTCAGTAAGGAGATGACCACTCAGGGTGAAGGCCCCTGTGGCTAGGTTGACAGTCAACCTGTGGGGGTTGAGGGTGGGCCAGTCTCCACACCTGTGAGCCTGGGAGAGGGGAAGCCCAGGGTAATAGCCAACAGAGAGCCTGAGTTTGAACCCTGACTCTGCCTCCTGCCGGGCGTGTCATCTCTAGAGCTCTCTGCTCTCTCTAGGTCTCAGCTTCTTACCTCACAAGACTGACTGATGCCTGCCCCACACCGCACAGTGCCAGGCACACTGTAGGGTCCAAGAAGAGGGCCTCTGGCCAGGCTTAGTGGCATACACCTGTAATCCCAGCTACTTGGGAGGCTGAGGCCACAGGATTGCTTCAGCCCACGAGTTCGAGGCTGCAGTGAGCTGTGATGGTGGGACTGCACTCCAGCCTGGGAGACTCTTTCCCCCCAGAAAAAAAAAGAAAAAAAAAAAAGGCCTGTTGCCCTTGCTCCCTTGGCCCTCAGCTCCAACTGCCTAGTTACCGGCCGCAGGACCATCTGCAATTCCCAGCCCTTCTGGGCATGCTGGGGCCCAGGTGGGGCTCAGTGTGACTCTGCTCTGACAACATGGCTTTAGCACCTCCTGTGTGTTCATTGAGTCCTTGACCCATCCAGCTCAGGCTGGGTGATTCCTTTCCACTCAACATCTCAGGTCACTTAAGGGCACTTGTCTGAGCAGAATGGGCTAGAAAGGCATTGTAACAGTATTCTCCCCACCTCCCACCAAAAATATTCCTCCCAGAGAGCCTCCAGCAGTCGGGGGCTCCTCTCATTTTCCTGCGTGTGATGGAAAATGTCTTTTTCACTTCATTGCAGGCAGCCCCCTCGGCAGGACCCAGCAGCTCCAACAGGTATGGAGAGAAACAACCACATGCCTCCATCCACACCTGTGCCCCCTCCACACCTGTGCCCCCTCCACACCTGTGCCCCCTCTACACCTGTGCCCCCTACACCTGTGCCCCTCCACACCTGTGCCCCTCCACACCTGTGCCCCCTCCACACCTGTGCACCCTCCACACCTGTGCCCCCTCCACACCTGTGCACCCTCCACACCTGTGCACCCTCCACACCTGTGCCCCTCTACACCTGTGCCCCCTCCACACCTGTGCCCCCTCTACACCTGTGCCCTACACCTGTGCCCCTCCACACCTGTGCCCCTCCACACCTGTGCCCTCTCTACACCTGTGCCCCCTCTACACCTGTGCCCCTCCACACCTGTGCACCTCCACACCTGTACCCCTCCACACCTGTGCCCCTCCACACCTGTACCCCTCCACACCTGTGCCCCTCCACACCTGTACCCCCTCCACACCTGTGCCCCCTCCACACCTGTACCCCCTCTACACCTGTGCCCCCTCCACACCTGTGCACCTCCACACCTGTGCACCTCCACACCTGTACCCCTCCACACCTGTGCACCTCCACACCTGTACCCCTCCACACCTGTGCCCCTCCACACCTGTACCCCTCCACACCTGTGCCCCTCCACACCTGTACCCCCTCCACACCTGTGCCCCCTCCACACCTGTACCCCCTCTACACCTGTGCCCCTCCACACCTGTGCACCTCCACACCTGTGCCCCCTCCACACCTGTACCCCCTCCACACCTGTGCCCCCTCCACACCTGTGCCCCTCCACACCTGTGCCCCTCCACACCTGTGCCCCCTCCACACCTGTGCCCCTCCACACCTGTGCCCCCTCCACACCTGTACCCTTCCACACCTGTGCCCCCTCCACACCTGTGCCCCCTCCACACCTGTGCCCCTCCACACCTGTGCCCCCTCCACACCTGTGCCCCCTCCACACCTGTGCCCCCTCTACACCTGTGCCCCCTCCACACCTGTGCCCCTCCACACCTGTGCCCCTCCACACCTGTTCCCCCTCCACACCTGTGCCCCCTCCACACCTGTGCCCCCTCCACACCTGTACCCCCTCTACACCTGTGCCCCCTCCACACCTGTGCCCCTCCACACCTGTGCCCCCTCCACACCTGTGCCCCTCCACACCTGTGCCTCCGCCACACCTGTACCCCCTCTACACCTGTGCCCCCTCCACACCTGTACCCCTCCACACCTGTACCCTTCCACACCTGTGCCCCTCCACACCTGTGCCCCTCCACACCTGTGCCCCTCCACACCTGTGCCCCTCCACACCTGTGCCCCTCCACACCTGTGCCCCTCCACACCTGTGCCCCCTCCACACCTGTGCCCCCTCCACACCTGTGCCCCTCCACACCTGTGCCCCCTCTACACCTGTGCCCCTCCACACCTGTGCCCCCTCTACACCTGTGCCTCCTCCACACCTGTGCCCCTCCACACCTGTGCCCCTCCACACCTGTGCCCCCTCCACACCTGTGCCCCCTCCACACCTGTGCCCCTCCACACCTGTGCCCCCTCCACACCTGTGCCCCCTCCACACCTGTGCCCCCTCCACACCTGTGCCCCCTCCACACCTGTGCCCCCTCTACACCTGTGCCCCCTCCACACCTGTGATCCCTCCACACCTGTGCCCCCTCCACACCTGTGCCCCTCCACACCTGTGCCCCCTCCACACCTGTGCCCCTCCACACCTGTGCCCCCTCCACACCTGTGCCCCCTCCACACCTGTGCCCCCTCCACACCTGTGCCCCCTCCACACCTGTGCCCCTCCACACCTGTGCCCCCTCCACACCTGTGCCCCCTCCACACCTGTGCCCCTGCACACCTGTGCCCCTCCACACCTGTGCCTCCGCCACACCTGTACCCCCTCTACACCTGTGCCCTCTGTACCATGCCCACTGTACCATGCCCATTGCCCCCAGCCTGCTTTTCTCCCTGTTCCTTGCAAGCTAGGGTGTGGGGCCAGAGGAGGAAGCCACCAACTTCTGTCCCCAGCCCCCAAGCTAGATCCATGCTTCTTTCTCATTGAAACTGCCTGGGTTTTTATGGGTTTGTTTTATGTGAAAAGTTGGCGAATCTCTGGCGAGACACCCGCTTGTAAAAAGGGAAAGGAAAAGAGTCTGTGGTGGTGCAGATTCAGAGAGAAGAGGGAAGCTGTGCTGGAGGCTTAGGGGATGAAAACCCTCCATCTCCTTCCCCAACACACCCCCACTGGGGGGCCTAGCTGGGGCCGGCACCCCTTGACACTTTGGCCTAGGAAGGGCCTTTGTGTCCTTCCCTCTGTCAGTCACAGCCTTAGTGCCCTGAGCAGTCCCTTCACCTCTCTGAGCCTCAGCCTACACATTTGTCAGACGAGGAAAACAGCCTCGAGAGGGTGAGGAGGGCAGTGTGGATATGGAATCTTCGTAAGTGGGAAAGCACTTTATGAAGATCATTTGCTGTTATGATCAGTTTCTTCCCTATGAACAAAATGTACTTTTCACTTGGTGCTTTCACCCCAAATTATGTCACTTGTCACCTCACAACAGCCTCAGAGTTAGGCAAGCAGGGTTATTGCCCTGCTTTATGGATGCAGAAACTGAGGCTCAGAGAAGTGAGGTGCCTTCTAGTCACACAGCTGTGAAAGTCACCACAGCAGGACTGGAGCCCAAGCCTGTCTTACTCCAAAGCCCCCAGTCCTTCCACCCCCCCACCCCGCCTCACATCTGACCTGATTTCTTTTGAAAAGGAACGATGATGATGACGATGAGTCCACATTTATTGAGGCCCTCCGGTGCGTCACAGTGTTCTAAGCGCAGTGAGCAGGGTCTCCTGTGGCCTCACACCCCTCTATGAAGTATTGCTATCATTGCTTTCTCATCATCCCATTTTATACATGGGGTCACTGATGGGCTAAGGGACTCACCCAGGTCACACAGCTAGTGCGTGGCAGGGCTGGGATTCAAACCCAGGCAGTCCAACTCCAGACCTGCTGCTTTACCCCCACTGTCCCTCTGCTTTGCATCCACCCTTGTGTTTTCTTCCCCATTTCTAGGGCCCCTGGAGGCCCAGCAGGGTCCTTGAGCCTCTAGGGGTCCCCAAGTTTCTCACAAGCTCCCCCACTGCCATCCCCACAGGCTGCCTCTGAAGCGTACCTGCTCGCCCTTCACTGAGGAGTTTGAGCCTCTGCCCTCCAAGCAGGCCAAGGAAGACGACCTTCAGAGAGGTGACCTCCCGCCCTCCTCATTTACTCACCGAGCCCACCCCAGCTCCCACCTCCCTCATGGGCTTTCCCAAAGCCTCCTTGGGGTGGGGCACGAGGCGCTGCCTTACCCCTTGGAGCTAGGTTTAGGTCAAGACTTGGGGGTGGGGGTAAGGAGGGAACTTCAGGCCGCTTGGAGAGACCACCACAGGACTGGCGGCTTCTGTCTCCTGACCTCGTGTGGACGTGGGAGTCCTGGGCAGCTGGCATAGTCAGCAGGCTGGTTATGCTGGGCGAGTCCCCCCTCTCCCACTTTTTCTAATGGGGAGTGGGAGAAGGGTGGGGTTTTGATGTCTGGCTTTCTTGCTTTGACCCTCTAAATCTGTTACTTCCTTGGGGTGGGGAACAAGCCCAAACCTCTGGGGGCTGTAGCTGGCCATCAGGAAGAAACCAACTAGCAGCTAAGCTCAAAAGCTTCCAGCAGCCATGAATCGAGCTTTGCGTGGCACCTCGTGTTTCCAGACACTGCCATCAATTCCCACAATGACTCTACGAAACAGCGGACAGAGCCTCCATTTTATATGCAAATAAAATCAGGCTCCGTGATGTTAAAATCACGTTTGCAAGGTCACCTGGCTGGCAGGTAGTAGAGCAGGGGTTCAGACACCCCCACATAAGCACAGCTTAAGAAGGTGCATGGGAATCTGCAGAGCCGGCCAAAGGGCCTCCCAGCTGGGCAAAGACCCTCAGCAGAAGTCAATCTTCAAGTAACGTTTTCAGATTCCCCAGCCCCTGAGATGATCCTGTTCACATTATCTTCCTTGCACTCAAGCTGGCCCTTGCTTTTCAGTTCTGCTGTATGTGCGGAGGGAGACTGAGGAGGTGTTTGACGCGCTCATGTTGAAGACCCCAGACCTGAAGGGGCTGAGGAATGCGGTAAGCTGCCTGTGGACCCCGCCCACCGTGGCAGACCCCCTCTACGCTCCTGTCCCCACTCCTCACCACGCAGTTCTGATTTCCCACAGGAGGGAACCTTGGCATGCCGGTGGCCTACCTGTCCCACCCTGTTCAGGGGGCCTGAGGGGCCCTGCCGGTGGGGGTGTGCCTCTGCGATGTTATCTCCCAGCCAGAACCCTGACTCCACCCTGGGAGTCGCACACACCATAAATCCTCCTTAATCTGATGGCTGCTGTCTGACAGGCCAGGGTTTTTTGTTGGCTTTGCAAACCTGTTTCTGTTTTAATGGGAATGGAACCCAAAAAGGCCAGGCCCCAGAGGCGCTCTCTTTTTCTTTCCCAGGGGGCCTCATTCTGCCTGCTTGTGGTTGGCTGGGGGCCACTGGCTGGGGTAGCTGAAGGCAATGTCTCTGCAAGGAGACCTTCCCCAGCCCCCCAAACCACCAGAGTGGGCAAAACAGCCCAGTCCTGAATAAAACCCATAGCCAGCTTTGTGGCTCCGGCAAAAACTAAGCAAACACTGCCTCCACCAGGGTCAGCTGTGGCTGAAGGTGGAACCACTCGGAAAAGCCAGATGGTGTCAAGATTTCAGGCTGGCGGAGTGAAAATGGCATCAAATAGTAACACTAGCTGACCTTTATTGAAGGCCCACTATGTGCCAGGCAGTTGGTCAGACATGCCGCCTGCACTGGCTCATCACGTGCCCTTAACAACCCTGAAAAGTGGGTACTATTCGTATCTCCTGATTTCCCGCAAGGACACAGCCTCCGAGAGGTCAGGTGACTTGCCAGGGTTACTCAGCTCCAGGTGACAGAGCCGGGATGCCAGCCCAGGCTCTCCTCATGCTACTCGGCTGCTTGTTCTCTTTACGCATCGTCAGCCCTGCTTGGCATCAGCCCCAGGAAGTTGGGCTCACAAAAGACCATTAATGTCACCTAAATATAGACTCAGAGGCTTTGGGTTGGACAATACCTTAAAGGGTCAGCTCCCCATCTAGTGCCTGCGCTCCCTCTCGCCAGCAGCGCTTCCAAGCTGGTGCCCACTTTTGACCTGTGTACCTCCAGGAATGGAGAGTTTACTACCTATGGGGCAGCCCGTGGTGTCTTTGTCCAATTTGTCCAATTTATGGTGAGAGAGTTCCTGAGTTCTTCCTTAGATTGACTTGAGATCTTCTTCCTGGTAGCTTTCAGTCACATCATCATTAAAAGAAATAGTCGTCTAAGAACTCTTCTTGCCAGGAGGAATCTCTGTTAGGGTAGAGAATAACTGAGAAGCTGAACCTGATCCTTTTTCTAAAATGCCCAGAGAGGATGACCTCCACCTGAAACCCAGGACCTGAGGTTTGCTGCAGCTTCTAGGCAGCTAGTACTAATCAACGCAGACGTCTTACAGAGCTGTTTCCCTGGGACAGGCACTGGCCTGAGCCCTTTACACAATCGTCTCAGTTCGTGTGCAGAACCACAGTGTGTGTACATCCTATTACTATGCCCATTTTACAAGTGAGGAAACCGAGGCTCAGAGAAGTAAGAGTGGCCTGTTCGAAGTTCTGCACATCCAGGGGGTGCAGCTGGGACCAGACTGGATGTGCCTGCCCCAGAGGAAACTTCAGAAGCTCTGGGGAGACAGGCTGACGCTGGCTGTGTGATCTCAGGCAGGTCACTCAACAAGCCTCTGACCCACAGTCTCCTCATGTAGGGAAGTAAGTTCCAACATTTTCGGATGTGATGGAGTCAGTTAACCTGGGGTCTAGGCCTTGGGCACGTGGCTTATGCTGTTTGAGCGCCGCATGCTCGCCCAACAAATGGGCTTAATAATTCCGGCCTAAAAGGGGGAGATGTCTGGGCTTTCCCCTGTCCCAGCAGGGCAAGCAGCATCTTCATTGCTCTGCTTCTGAAAAAAACAACACTGACCGCTTTTTCAGGGCTCAGTACGCGCCAGGAGCTGTCTTAAGTGTTTAATGTGGATCAATCCACTTAATTCTTCCAGCAACCCTCTGAGGTGGGCACTGTTCCTGTCTCCACAGGTAGCTTGCACGAGGCCAGCCAGCTGGTACATGGGTGCACCCTCAGCACTAGGACAGTTTCAATATCTCATGGGCAAGTTCAGGGAAATGGTAGATGCTCTTCAGGATATTTTTCAGCCACTAAAAATGCTGCTTGACAAGTGTTTGTTGTGACATAGGAAGGCTTATACTAGGATGATAAGTAAAAAGATATATAAAACCATGTGGAACCTAAAAACATTTATACACACAACCGTACGTACACATGACCAAAAGATGGGAAGATGCACACCCAGATGTTAATGGTGTCTATCTCTGAGAAACAGGATTATAGATGATTGTAATTTTCTTCTTCATATTTGCCCACAATATGCATATGTTTTACTTTTGTAATCAGGAAGTAAAAAAAGTGATGGCATAAAAGACTTGTATAAATCTAGCGTGGGCAGCAGGCAATGAATCACCTGTCTTTTCCTTCCAGATCTCTGAGAAGTATGGGTTCCCTGAAGAGAACATTTACAAAGTCTACAAGAAATGCAAGCGAGGGTGAGTGCCTAGTTCACCCTCCCCCAGCTGGTTGCTCAGTGCTGAGCAATGTTTGTACTTGGCCTTTGTGGAGGGGCTGAGGGGATGTGGAGTTGGGGTGGAGAGCTCCCCAGCCAGGCCAAAGCCACTGGTCACCTCTCCATCTGCAGAGACCAGACATGGGTCACAACTGGGAAGGATGGGAGTGGGAGACAAGTGGAAGGGTCATTACATATATGACCTCCTGGGTGGGGTGGAGGGAGAAGTGGAGGGTCATGTGTCAGAAGACCCAGGTTCAAGGCCACTGGGAAACCAAGCCATTTGATTATAAAGATAATGATTATAGTGACCACCATCCCCTTGAGCACTCACTATGTGTCAGACACGAGGCTAAGCACACACTACTTAACTCTCACAGCCATACTAAGAGGTAAATACCATAGTCCTCATTTGACAGATAAGGAAACTGAGGCTCAGAGGTAATAAGCAGTGTTCAGGGGCAGGAGAAGTGGATCAAAGGCATGAGGCAGGCAGGCCCAACAAAGTTGTTACTGACAGAGCCGTAGGCAGGAAGGGAGTGGCTGGCGATGAGTCTGGAAAAGGAGTTGTGATTGGGAGTCATTTTGAGGGAATCCAGCCAGGGATGCTCCACAGGCCTCCTCCATCTTTGCTAGACAGACTAGGCCAGGAATAAAGCTGTACCCTCCAGGGGGCAGGCAGTGCCTGGCTGCCTACCATGGGCTCCTGGGCACCAGAGTACCTTTGTTGTCTGCTCAGAACATCCCTTGGGAAAGGGAGGTAGGGTCACATGGTAACTGTCCTCCAGACATCAGTCCCCTGGTCAGAGCTAGTGAGCCTGTCCTCTACAGCCCTTCCTGAGTAGGTGACTTCACCAGCCTGGCATAGGGCCCCCAGACAGTGAGGAATTGTCACTGCTGTTGCCAGCCCAGAGGCCCCAGAACCAGAGCCCTGGGAAATGCACTCCTAGCCCCTCTGCCCACAGCTCCAATCTGATCCTCTTGCTGTGGATAGTCTAACTCGAGCGACATTTGCTAGTAGCCCCTTGGAGGTGCTCAGCCACTTGCCCCGTGGCTACTGCAAGTGGATCTTCCTTTGTAGAAGACTTTGCAAAGTGAGGCAGGTTTTGTACTCAAGCTGAATCCCCATCTCATCAGGCCTAGGGACCTGGCCGCCTTCCTCACAGGCCCAGCCCTGCCTGCCTTCCTCCTCCTCGGTTCCTTCCTAGCCTTCCATAGAAGGCTGAGGGTGGGGGAAGGTGTCCATCCCTGCAGCCCCTGGGAAGGGGGTTTTTTTTGGTTTTAGTTGCATGCATGTCTAGAGTTTTTCGTGTGTCTTTTTTTTCCAAGTTTCGGTTTCCATCTGAGTCTCACATGCTCTGTAGAGTGAAATCCACTTCACAGCAAAGGGCAGTCTCTGCTTTGCCCAGACAAGCCCAACCCCACTCTCCCTTCAGCTCCAGTGCCCATGCCCCCTGGCTCCAGCCCCACCTGTGGCAGGCCTCCCTTACCAATCCCACTCCAGGCCAGGCTGTGTGATTGCATGGGGGGTGGGAGGGTGGGGTGTGTGTACAAGGATGTTCCCCAGCCCCACTGGCTGAGTTGCCAGAGGCTTCCCCTTAAGCCCCAGCCAGCTATTGAAATCATAATTCTAAAACCTTCCATTTATGGGGCACTTCCTACATGCCAGGCACTGGGCTGCATCACTCCCAAGCATCATCTCGTTGACCCTTTGAGCTGGGTATCATTATCTCTGTTTGTACATATGGGGAAACTGAGGTCTGCAGTAGTTACAAGGTCATGAGTTAGGAACTGGCAGAAGCATCTTGGACTTCTAAAGCCTGTACAGGCATCCACTCTGTTATCCTGCCTCCTGCTTGTTCCTCTAATCACTACGCAATGTGCAAATAAAGGATGCAGCCAGGCTGGCCAGTTTATTTGCCCAGCACCATAGCCAGGGCATCACTCAGCAGCCCTTCACAGGCACCCCACACACCCCCACGGCCATGAAAACATCAGCCCCAGGACTGTCTGAAATGTCTGAATGACAGTGTTCCCCAAAATAGATCTTAGGAGAGGAGAGGCCAGGCTCATCTTCTGCCTCCCTCTGAGTCCTCATGTGAGAAACAGGAAATTCTGATCAAAGGCCTGGTTTATTTTCATAAAACCCTCCCGAAAGTCCTCTGGATGAAGGTGGATAGAATCAGCTTTACAGGCCCCACTAAGTGCTGGAAAGATGAGCAAATACATTGTTTTTGCTGGCAGCTGGCCAGGGGTTTAATGTGACTCAGGACTGAAGACAGCTAGAAGGTGGCAAGTAACAAGAGGCCCACATTTGGTGACAGTGGTACTGCCTCTCAGGGGCCCGCTGTCATTAGCTTTTGAGAAGAGGGGTCTGTGGGCCCATCTGGAAGCCCTTTTGTGCAGGTGTGAGCAGGTGTGAGCTTGGCAGATGTGAGCAGGTGTGAGCTCAGGGCGCTGGAAGGCCCTGCTGGGGAGTGGGAGGGATCCAGCCTTCCAGCTGGTACATATCAGTTACTTCACAGTGCCTGGCACCTAGAAGCACGCAATCAATGGCAGACAAAACAACCCTGATTTTGTAAAAGGACCCACCCCTCTGCCCAGTTCTGGTCTCCCCTGGTCTGTTTCCGACCTCCAGTGCCCAAAGAGCCCTCTGTGAAATGAAGGAACTCCAGGCAGGACCCAAGAAAGGGGAGCCTATGATTACACATTGGCAGTCAGCGCTCAAACCACTGACAGCCCAAGCCTGGATCTTCTTCCTGAGAGCGGCAGGGAGAGACAACTGGATGTGGGCCATGCCTTCGGGTCCGTGTTGTCTCCATTGCCCTCGGGGGGTCCTCGTGCCTGCCGCTCCTGCACCACTTCAAAGAACTCTCCCATAGCCCTGGATTTTGCCTTCCTTCTATCTGCTGCTTCTTCACTTGTATTTATAGGGCTTTGTTCCCTTCTAAAAATGATACAGTAGAAAAAGAAAAGGTTCAAATCCCAGCCCTGCCATCTATGAACTGTGTGACCTTAGACAAATAACTTTGTTTCTTTGAACCTCAGCTTCCCCATTTATGAACTGGGGTAATATGAGGATTCATCCTCCCAGTCCCTACTAGATTCAAAACTCCTGGAAGGCAGGAACTAGGTCTAATTCATCTCCATATGGTCCTTGTTTTTGAGCAAAGCCCTGCACATGGAAAGGCCTCAGTGAATATAGGGGATGAATGGGAAGATGATGGCAGGTGGGCAGGTGGATGGAGGATGGTGGATGGGTGGGGGTGTGGGTAGATGGTGCATGAGTGGGTAGATGGACGAGTAGATGCCAGGTAGGTGTGTGTGTGGGTGTGTAGTAGAGGGTAGATGGGGGTGTGTATGGGTGGGTAGATGGTGGATGGGGGTGTGGTTGGGTGGGTGGATGATGGATGGGGAGTGTGTGTATGTGAATGAATGGTGGATGGTGAATGTGTGGGTGGATATACCCAACTCCATTACATGCTCAGAAGACAGCAGGGAAGGAGCAAGGAGAAGGTTGATGTGATCAGCTCAAGTCACATCTTGGTGGGTCCTTCATCAGGAGCAGCTTCTAGAGGGCTGCTCTTTCTTTGGCATAAACAATGGCTCTGACTCCCTGCAGGGGCCCACAGCCATGAAGATTCTGTCTCTCTCAGGTTGACCCAGGTCCTTGCCTGGAGAATATGGGGAGAGAGTGGGCCTAGCCCCTCAAGTCTATCGGACAATCCTCCTGAGATTTCAGCTTCCTGGGAATGGAACTGGGAAGGGCTTGTGTGGCACCTGCCTCTGGCTCAGGCATGCCTGAGGGACACATCCTAGCCTCTTGTTGAACCCAACCCACCACCCCTCCTGGGCTTGAACTCACACTTCATGTCTGAGTCCTCAATATGGTGACTAAGGGAGCACTGCGTCTCCCCCAGATCTACATACTAGTTGCTTGAATGTCCATCCTCGGGTGTACCAGGAGAGAGGCAATCCGGCGCAGTAGCTGTGAGTGTGGGGGCCAGCAGGCCTGGGTTGGGTTGTGGCTCGGCCACTGGGCAATGTGCAGTAAAGGAGACTGTGACTCCCTCACCTCGTGGGGTTGTTGTGAGGATCAGAGGGAAGGTTTGTGAGGTGCCTAAAATGTGGCAGGTACCCACTGGGTATGACCCATCACTCATCCTGGTCACTCAGACGGCCTGAAAACAGGGCGCCTGCTGTGTTCCAACCACATCCCCTCTTCCATTCCAGAATCTTAGTCAACATGGACAACAACATCATTCAGCATTACAGCAACCACGTCGCCTTCCTGCTGGACATGGGGGAGCTGGACGGCAAAATTCAGATCATCCTTAAGGAGCTGTAAGGCCTCTCGAGCATCCAAACCCTCACGACCTGCAAGGGGCCAGCAGGGACGTGGCCCCACGCCACACACAACCTCTCCACATGCCTCAGCGCTGTTACTTGAATGCCTTCCCTGAGGGAAGAGGCCCTTGAGTCACAGACCCACAGACGTCAGGGCCAGGGAGAGACGTAGGGGGTCCCCTGGCCTGGATCCCCATGGTATGCTTGAATCTGCTCCCTGAACTTCCTGCCAGTGCCTCCCCGTACCCCAAAACAATGTCACCATGGTTACCACCTACCCAGAAGACTGTTCCCTCCTCCCGAGACCCTTGTCTGCAGTGGTGCTCCTGCAGGCTGCCCGTTAAGATGGTGGCGGCACACGCTCCCTCCCGCAGCACCACGCCAGCTGGTGCGGCCCCCACTCTCTGTCTTCCTTCAACTTCAGACAAAGGATTTCTCAACCTTTGGTCAGTTAACTTGAAAACTCTTGATTTTCAGTGCAAATGACTTTTAAAAGACACTATATTGGAGTCTCTTTCTCAGACTTCCTCAGCGCAGGATGTAAATAGCACTAACGATCGACTGGAACAAAGTGACCGCTGTGTAAAACTACTGCCTTGCCACTCACTGTTGTATACATTTCTTATTTACAATTTTCATTTGTTATATATATATATAAATATATTGTATATATGCAACATTTTATATTTTTCATGGATATGTTTTTATCATTTCAAAAAATGTGTATTTCACATTTCTTGGAGTTTTTTTAGCTGTTATTCAGTGATGCATTTTGTATACTCACGTGGTATTTAGTAATAAAAATCTATCTATGTATTACGTAACATTACTTCACATGCTGCTCTCATTCCTTTTGGGAGAGTCTGCTGGAAAGAGATGGCTACATTGGTCGGGGCCTTGCTCCTCTTTCTCCCTTCGCTCTGGCTCTGTGCGGAGAACGGGTTGCCCTGGACTTGAAGGATGCTGGGACGTGCAGGGCACCGGTGGAGCAGAGGTGCCCCCTCTGGAAGGCAGCAGATTCCTGATGCCCAGATGTTTGTGTTTGAATGTTACAGCCTCAGGATCATTGACTCTGCAGAGAAAGTCCTGGGAAGGGTGTAGAATGAGCTTGAAGAGGACCTCACAGCTGAGGCCATCAGGCAGCACCCAAGGCTGGGAGCCACATGACCTGAGTCTTGTGCCAGCTCTGCGCCTACTTTCTAGGCCAAGCCACGTTCCCTGCAGCCAGCTCCTACAGCTCACAGAAGCAATTGCAGGCATCTCTTCCCAACTCTGAAGGAGTGTGGTCATGTTGGCACATTGAAATCAGCCATGGTGACAGTCAGAAATTGACAAATGCTACAAATCAAGGCCTTTATTTTCCTTAGAGAACAAATCACAGATTCAGGCTTGCTTTCTTTTCATTTATTTTATTTATTTATTTTTTTCTTGAGATGGAGCCTCGCTTTGTCACCCAGGCTGGAGTGCAGTGGCATGATCTTGGCTCACTGCAACCTCCGCCTCCCGGGTTCAAGCGATTCTCCTGCCTCAGCCATCTGAGTAGCTGGGACTACAGGTGCCTGACACCACGCTTGGCTAATTTTTGTATTTTTAGTAGAGACGAGGTTTCACCATATTGGCCAGGCTGGTCTCGAACTCCTGACCTTGTGATCCACTCGCCTCAGCCTCCCAAAGTGCTGGGATTACAGGCATGAGCCACTGCACCTGGCCAGTTTTTGTCTCTTTTAGTTCAGTTCCTCCATTCCCTCATTTATCTTTTTTTTGTTTTTTTGAGACGGAGTCTGGCTCTGTCGCCCAGGCTGGAGTGGAGTGGCATGATCTCGACTCGCTGCAAGCTCCGCCTCCCGGGTTCTCGCCATTCTGCCTCAGCCTCCTGAGTAGCTGGGATTACAGGTGCCCACCACCATGCCCAGCTAATTTTTTGTATTTTTAGTAAAGACGGGGTTTCACCGTGTTAGCCAGGATGGTCTCGATCTCCTGACATCATGATCCACCCACCTCGGCCTCCCAAAGTGCTGGGATTACAGGCGTGAGCCACCGCGTCCGGCCACATTTATCTTTTTTAAGCTGCCAAGTTGAAGTGGGTCTTTCTTCCTTTGGGAGAGCAGACTTACCAGCCACTGCTACCCGTAGCCCTCAGTTTCTTTGGCTATAAAGTGCAGGACATGATCTCCGTTGGTTGTTTGTAATTATCATCTTCAGAGCCTCAGGGCTCACTGGTGGGTCTCCAAGGCCACTACAATGCGAGGAAGGGGCTGCAGCAGTCCCTGCGTACCCTCCCTAACTCCATCACTGCAGCTCTGCTTCTCTCCACTTAAATATTTGGGTTTCTTGTAAACATTTGTCTGAGTAAAACTTTTTTTTAAAAGGTGTGAAAACCATGATCCCTCTAAGAACCTCCCAGCGCTGACAGTCTGTGGTCCTAATTCCCAAGCCCCTACCTAGAGTCAAGGCTATGGGCAGGTGAGTCTCTAGCCTAAGGCACAAAAATTAAGGGGTGCCGAAAAGCTCAATAAGCAAGATAAATAAGTTTAATGCAATATTTTTAAAATTAAGCCCCCCCCCCAAAAAAAAATCCACGGTGAACAAAACATCACAGTTTTAAAGACAGGATTCGTATTACTGATGTTTCCTTTTGACTCGCGTTCCCATTAGGCTTGCCTGCCCCTGTGGGAGGGACCCAGTGGGGCACCCAGAGTTGCTCTGCCCAGGCCAGGCCTCACTGTGGCTGTGACGCACCCTTGATGTCAGAACGAGGTGATGCGTGAAGGTTAAATGACAGAGGAGTGTGGAACCACAGCCATGCTGTAGGTGCTCCAGGTGCTCTGCGTGTACAAAGTTCCCACCTCCTGAACTTCCCACCCAGCTCCCCTCCCAGAGCCAGTTAGGAAGCTGGAAGGTGGCGCTTCTCAACCTACACCTATCATTGGAATCACCTGGGTGGCTCCTGCCTCCCCCCCCTACCCCCTGCCCAGACCCCACCCTGGAGGAGTTAAATCAGCATTTGTGGGTGGGCCCCAGGCCTCAGTACTTTTTAAAGTCCCCAGGTGATTACAGTGTGCAGTCAAGGCTGAGAACCACTTCTCTGGAGAGGCCACAGTTGTACAGGCCTTGGAGGCTTTGTAACCTCTCAGTATCTGGCGGGGTTAATGTACAGAGAGACTTAACAGCGTCAGTCAAAGCCCGCTGGGAGATCAGAAAAGGAGCCTGGCAGCTCCCCACCCACCGCGAATCTGTGCAGCCTCCACCAAAACCACTAGGGCACATTTCTTTTTCCCTCCACATAGAGAGACAAAAGCTATCAGGCCTAGACAGGCCATGTGGACTCCATGGAAGGGCCTGTAAGCCTTGAGAAAATTCAGTCCCGCCAGCAGAGAAAGTCAGGGAAAAGCGCAGCCCCCGGGCCCGGCCACTGCCATTCCAAGATGATCTCCCACTCCAAAGAGAAAAAGGTCTAAAAGGAGTAAAGAGAGGTCTTTCCAAACAGGTGGTCACTTTAGAAAGGAAGCTGTGGACTGGTGGAAAAAGCATCACCTGCCTGCAGGTAGCTTTCGCCCAGTAGACATACCGTAAGTGAGTGAGGTCAGAAAGGGACAAATGAGAAAGGCAGGAGTGAGGGAATGAATGAATGCGTAAATGAATGAAGGAATGAAACAGGGAAGGGTGGGGCTTCCAGGCTTGGCCACCTTCAGGGTGGACTGATCCTCCTTGAAGTCTGCGCTTCAGGAGTCCCTTCAGTCTGCGGCAGGGAGTCGTGCCGGAAGGCAGCCTGGATGGGTGCGTGGGGAAGCAGCCAGGGGGCTCTGTCCACTCCTCCCTTCTGCTCAGGAAGCCACTGGAGTCTGTGGGGCTGGGGTGAAGTCTCCAGGGAGCAATGTCTCCAGCTCAAGACAAAGGCAATGGCAGCAGTCCGGCTAGGATGCCAGGCCAGAGTGGTAGGGCCACCCCCCAAGTTGTCAGCTGCCACACTCAAGATCGGTCTCCTCCTGAGGAATGTCCTGGGGACGCTGGGCAGGGTGGGCTGGTGGCTGGAGTTCTCCTTGACCTTGTGTGACATCCCTACAGAACCGGGATCCATTTCTTGTCCTCGTTGTAGAGGAAGGACTGCTTTCCTGGAAGCTCTGGCTTGTACGTAGCTGTGAGGGACAGAGAGGCGGAGGCATTAAGAGAGAAAAGGCCCATTGCTGCAGTCTCTGGCATTCTACCTCAGAGCTGGAAAAGCCTGGGGACCCCTGTGCCAGCCCCTGTATCTTACACGTGGGGAGACAGAGAGGAAGGAACTGGCCCGAGGTTATTTGGCTCTTAACTGGCCCAGGGGAAGTCAAACTCTGACTTCCTGCCTTCTTTAATTCTTTTCAGCTTCTTTAACAGAACAAAATTTACAAAACTATTTTCTATGAAATTCAAAAAGAAATTGAGTAAAGCAATATTCTTAAAGAAGCAAGGTGTTAGCTTCATGGGGTCTTATTTTGATCTAGTTCAGGGGTTTCCATAAAAGCAGAAGCCATGACAATTGCGGACATGGTTCTCTAGGAGATGAGCAGGGCTTGGTAACTGTAGCCCCAGGTGACCAGAAACTCATGTTGATACTGACTTGGTTAATGAGGGTCCCGTGCGCAGCCTCTCTGTTCCTATACTTGGAAAGCCGCTCAGGGGAGCCCATGGTAGTCCAGGTATACCTGAGTTTACTGGAAGCTGAGCAGGCAGATGCCGGCACGTGCACATGCCCAGGAAACCCCTCGCAGAAGCCCACCTTGGCATGGGTGATCAGAGTGGCAGGAGCTGCCTGTCTCTGTGTGCCAGGTGCCTAGCACCACATACGGCATGGAAAAGTCATTGGGGCAATGCTTCCAGAGGATGTGGTAGAGCAGGGTCAAAGCAGGATCCCTGCCCATGCCCTACCCTCTCTGGAGCTCACCCCTTGTATGGAGCATTTGCATGTTTGCAATGCTGAGTTCTCCTCCACTGACTAGATGAGCCCCAGATCAAACCTCTACAGCCTTGCTGGTGTGATTATCACCACATTTGCAAGGCCAAAGCTAGGAGAATGACCTTCTCCTGGCCCAGTCTGCCTTATGTTAGTCTCACCTGTGAGTATGGAGCTGACGGCGTCTCCCCACCTGACTGTGGCCTCTGGGGGCAAACCTGGGGCCCAGGTCATCTTGGCTCCCTCGCACGGGAGCATCGTCAACACTCACAGAAAGGCTGAGTGTAACCAAGCTGGCGGTCATCACAGCTCTGCCTTCATCCTCCCATGCCACCTGCCACACATCAGTCCCCAGTGCCACCAGCTTTGGCCATGGTCAGGCTGTGGTAATAGCGAAAGCGCTCTATAGACAGCTACAAATAGGTCAGGAAGCACAGAGGCTGCCCACTGGACTGAGTCCCTCATGATATTAGCTCCCAGGTAGATCCCAGATGTAACAGGGGATCCCTACTTATGCTTGCCTGTAAAAAGGGTGTGGCGCTAGAAGGCTCAAAAGAGCTGCTCCGTTGGACAGTCCCTGGTTAATTTCATGAACAAACAAGGCATAAATGGGGAAACACCTGGCACTGCCCGCCACGAACTCGCTGCAGACCTGTGGCTCACCTGCTCTCCAGGGCTTCCTCAGCTGTAAAATAACCTGGCCACACTAGACCAGTAGTTTAAATATTTTTAAGAAAAAGAACTTTTCTGGCTGGGCACAGTGGCTCACACCTGTAATCCCAGCACTCTGGGAGGCCAAGACGGGCAGACCAGTTGAGGTCAGGAGTTCGAGACCAGCCTAGCCAACATAGCGAACCCCTGTCTGTCTCTGCTAAAAATACAAAAAGTAGCTGGGTGTGGTGGCATGTGCCTGTAATTCCAGCTACTTGGGAGGCTGAGGCATGAGAATTGCTTGAACCTGGGAGGCGGAAGTTGTGAGCCAAGATTGCACTACTGCACTCCAGCCTGGGCAATAGAGCGAGACTCCGTCTCAAAAAAATAAAAGTAAAAAAAATTAATAATAATAAAGAAAAAGAACTTTTCTGACACTCTGACAAAAGCTATGGCCTCCTTTCCCAGAAAATAATGTCTATATGTGCCAAATCTTCAGTCAACTGCAGAGTCACAGACCCCTTCAAGACTATCTTTGAATCTTTTAGATGTTCATGGTCCTCAGTATGAATCCCTGGCCTGGACCATCTCTAAGAGCCCTTTCACCTTAAAAAACAAAACATTTTTGTACTGTGAAAATGTGAACTGGTAATGCTTCCAAATCTACCCTCATCCCTGTAACCTATTTGGGAAACAACCTATAAATCAATGGCATTTGATGACCCAAGAATGACAAACAGTTCCAGAAGATTTGGTTTTTACAATCATTTAAAACAATCCTCTGACCTGGGCCAGGCAGGCCTGGCTGAGGCGGCGCCGCTGTCCACCGGCTGGTATTGGACACGAATGATGCACTAGAGATGAAATGCTTGCGGGGGCCTAAGTAGTCCACGATCTCATACTGACCAGGACCCGGGAAAGGTGGCTTTGGAGGCAGAGGCGAAGGCTGAGCAGAGAAGTTCAGGATGGGGTTTTTCCTTTGGGAAAGATAAAACAGGAAGATGTCACTAAGGCAGTCTAGTGGGGAAGGCACAGTTTCTAGACACAGCCAAGGCCTGCACAGCAGCAAGCTGTCTGGAAGAGGACTGGTCATGGCACCGGGGCAGAGCCCTAGCTCCACTGGTAGTGAGCTGGGGACCCCTGGATCTGTTTCTTCATCTGCACATGGCAATCATGATGGGACCTACTTTGAGGTCAGGGTTGTCAGGATAAATGAGATGATGCACCTAAAACACAGTACTCAGGATAGGCCTGGCACACAGTGAGAGCTCAGTGTGCATTGCTGGAGATGTGGAGCTAACCAGAAATGGCAGGCCATGTATATCTCATGTGCCAACTCTGATTGATTGGTAGTGCCTGGCTGGAGTTCTGTGAAAAAAACTGAGGCCTCATATGGACTCAATGGGAAGAGGCCTTGGTGACCCACTTGTGATGCCTGCCATGGTCAGGGAAGAGAAAGAAGCATCCCACATTCCACCGATTTGCCATCCCAAGACCAGCAGGTCTTTAGAGGCCACTGTAACATTGACATTCCAGAATCCTACTAAATATCGTCCTGGGGAGGCAGGAGGCAGGAGTGGAAAAGCACCGGGCTGGAAATCAAGAGACTCTGCATCACCCTTTACCACTCACACCGCCATTGTTTTCAAGTCTGTCTTCCCCTCCTTCCAGAAAGGGAGTCTATCTTTTATCTCTGATATTGAGACATGAAATGAAAGACCGGACCTGTACTTGAGTCCTAGCTTGGTCATTAATTCATTCTGGGCCTCAGTTTCCCCATCTGTAAAAGGAAGGGGTTGGACAAGATGACCTCTGAGGTCCCTTCCTGCTGTGACCTTTCATCAGGCCTTGATTCAAAGTTCCACTGGGTTGTCAGAGACTTCTGCGCTTGTTACAGGAATCATGCTACTCTCCCAACCATGTAATAGAAGGGCCGCCTCCTTCTGGCTCACACCCAAGGCTTCTTCTAAAAGGCTTCTCACCAAAAGGGGAGAGGAGGTTCTCCGCACTGAATGGCCAAGGGAGCCTTCCCCCGCCTCCCCCAGCACTCAACGACCAAGGGAGCCAGCCCATCCAAGCAAAGGAGGGGACTTGGGATTCCTGGCCACTGGGGCACTACTGCACTTTAGCCAACAACTTCTTAAACACAGAGAGCTTGAGGGGACCCAAGTGATGTCTTCTTCATCCTCCTTAGTTTTCTAAAAGTGTTGGTGTCCGGAGAGACAAAGTAACCAATCCAAAGTTATAGGCACCTTCGTAGGAATGCTGGCATAGAACTCAAGTCTTTGGCACCTAGCAATATGGAGAAAGCATGATGGCGGAGGGGACTGAGTTTAAGGGTCACACACAAACCTGAGGCTGAATTCTAGTCATGCCACTTACTGGCTGTAAGACAAGGCCCCTGATTTCTCTATAGCTTAGCGTCAGTATACACAGCATGGCAAGGAACAATGACACTAACTTTATAAAGGAGTTACAATGAACAGAGAAAAGGTATGTAAAGCACCTAGTAGAGCACCAGCACATAGTAGGTGCTCAATAAAGGTAGTTGTTATTCTTCTGATGATCCCTGTGTCAGCATCAATGTGTGCTGCTTGGTGACAGACAGGCAACTGAGCCTCGTAAAAGACTGACTTAGGGCCCTTCCACCCCAGAGTCATGCTGAGGCAGGGGACACCCCCCCTTGTCAGAGAGGACACTGAAAGCCATCAAAAATGTGCTTGGGCTCACATCTTGTGGTGGAGGAGCAGCTGGCGTGGATGCTTATATTTAGAACAAAGGTACCCACAGGGAAAGGGGGGACATGCTGCCTCCCTGTTTGCTATGAATCTGCATGGAAGAACTGGTTACAGGGTGTAATCAACAACCTCTCCCCTTATAAATAAAAGCTGGCTTCTCCTTGTTCTGGCTTGTGGCTCCCCCTTCAAAACACCTCCAGACATTTGATGAGTTTGTGGCTGGCATCATGGAGAGACAGGTTTGATTCCTGGAAATTACAGCTGGAACAAATCAACCATTATATGAGGTCACCCCATCACTGGTCTGGGTCACTCCAAGCCCAAGATTCCCACCCTGTTCTTTGAGAAAACCATGAGGTGTCTGCTTTCTTAGCCAAGGACAGCCTGCAGAAGGCTGGAGCACGCTGAGTTAATGACTCACCAGTGTTCTTGGCAAGATGGGTTAGAGAGGTGTCTTGTCTTCCACTCCTTCAGTATGCCCAGGAGAGGCTCAGAACCTTCAGCCGAGCACTATGGATCTTTCATGAGCACCAGCCATGTGTGGGATTCTGGGCCAGGCATGCTTGGGAATCCAGGCAGTTCTGTACTAAGATACGGACTTGAGTGTCCTTAAGGGCTTGACAATCCGCTGCCAGCAACAGCCATGACTGGTGACAACTTCAGGCAGTACAGGCTTTGCACTCAGACAGAGCTGGGTTTGAATACCCACTTCCCCGTTCAACAGCTATGTGTTCTTAGAAAAGGCTCTTAACCTCCTTAAGCCTCAATTTCCTCATCTGTAAAATGGTGGAAATAATACCTACTACCCAGATTGTTAGGAAGATTGTGCTTTACTTGTAACATTTGTTTAAAAACATGAAATCTGTTTGAATAGAGGTTTAAAAAAAAACCTGCATTGAAAGCAGAGAGAAAGAGACAGAGACAGAGGGACATTAATTCCAACAAGATGAATCCAGAAATCCATCCAGAAATCCAGAAATCTTCAGGTGGGGAAGAGCATTTCCAGCAGAGGGAACAGCAGGAGCAAAAGCATGGAATGGGGAAAGCTGTAGCTGTTATGGCAGGAATTGGGACACAAGGAGACAGATGCTGAGCACCTAGACTGCCTTCAACCCTCCATTCACCGGTGATTTCCCGGGTTGTTCACTTGTTTCTGACACTCCCCACTTACAAACCCTGATGAAAACTTAAAGGCAAGATCTATTTATGGCCTCTCAATCCAGCCTAATCTCCCATGTCCTGCCGCTTCCATTTTACCTTCCAGAAACACCCAACACAACACAGTTTAGCAACTCCATGCCTTTGTCCCTGCTGTTCCTTCTGTGAGAAACACCAACTTTCCCTGCAAACTCGAATTCAATTCTTGACGTTCTCACTTCCTTCCAGGGAAACTTCTCTCCTCCACCCACGCCTGTCTCGCCACCCCCCACCTGACTGTCTTGAATGTTCCCATCCTGTGACTCAAGTGAGGAACATGGGTTTTGGAGATGGATTTTGGAGGCAGAGGGACCTGGATTCAAATCCCAGCCCCACCACCGTCAACAGCCTGCACTTCACTGTAAACCCGGAATGACACACCCACCTGGAGGAGAGGTGGAAGGATGATGGCAGGTCACATCTGAGAGCTCTCAGCTCAGAGTATGTGGCCCCTGAATACATTCTGGCTATTACTTTGCACTTAAAATGTTGCATTTTCTATGGCTTTTACTTGCCTAGCTCTTTAAGGGAAGGTATTGTGTCTTCCTCAGCTTTGAGGCCCCTAGCCCTATCCCGGGAACATTTGCTGAAGTGCAGAGAAAAGCAGAGGGCTGGCAGCACGTAAAGGAGCCCAGGCATCTGAGGCCCACATGACAGTTTCATCCTCATCCAGGGCTGGTCCCTCCATGTCGAGGTGGGGCTGACAAATCACAAAGGTCAGGCTGGATCAAACCCAGGGCAGCCCACAGTGCATTGTGACCAGGGCTTTTATGAGCCTCATTGCTCAGTTATAAAAGCCAACCTGGCCCTGCCCCGTGGAAAGAAAACATCTATCAAAGGCTCTGAGTTGGCCACAACTGGATTAAGTGTGTTTGCAGCTTCCAATGTGAGCTGTTTGCAAATCACCTAAGAATAATGAATGTCTTAGAGGACTCAGCAGGCCACTTGGGGAAAGCATCTGAGACCCTCCAGACACTCCCAGGCACACATTCACTCGCCTCAGGGATTCCCAGGGTTGGGAGGGATAAAGGGGCAATTTTTCTCATCATTAAAGGGCAGCCGATTGCCTCTGGGGTGGAATGCAGTATCTGTTTAACAGGGTAGCGGGTGACAGATTACAGCTGCTTGGGAAGAAGCATCCCATATCTAATTGAAAATCCCAGGGGAAGTTAGGGTGGGTCCAATCTAATTACCAAAATTGGAGTGGGGCCAACGGGGCTTGATTTTTCAGCTCTAGCTGTGACAAGACAGCGTGTCTGTGCAAATCCAGTGGCTTAAAACTCCAGGAAGCAGATCAAGGGTTAGAAAAATGGCCCTGAGTGTTGCACCTCCTTGCTGGGGAGCATGAGTTGGAAGGCATTGCCTAGGAGGAACTATTTTGATCTCCAAAACTCTCACCCTGACTCACCCTAAGTGATTGAGTCATCACTGTGACGGATATTGAAGACCTCAGAAGCGAAACCTTGGCTGATACTTCACTTTGCTTCTGAAGACACCCTGGAAGCTGAGAAGTCCTCTTAGCTTTGAGTCAGCAAGGTGGCCATGGCCAAGGAACACCCGATGGCGTGACCTTTAGCTAAGGAGCTCAGAAATGCCAGTGCTAACAAACAGCCAGCCCCAAGCACAGCATCCGCCCTGCGGGGCCACACTAGAAACGACTAGGAAGACACAGGACCCGCTCACCTGCTTTGATAAAAATACAAGTTACCATGTGAATTTTGTGGGTTATCTCCTTTTATCCTTACAACCACATTATGAGGTGTTCTTATCCTAGTTCACCAAGGATGACTTTGAATTCACTGGGAGTTAAGTGACCTCCCTTCCCCCAGGCCCACAGGGCTGGTGAGCGGGGAAAGTGGAGATTCCATGGTACTGACTTTGGGGCCTACGCTAATCAATCCACTGCCCACGCTGCCTCCATGGCCTCTCCAGGGGACGTGATCAGCCATTCCCTGCCCTAATGGTGGCCTCCTGAGCTTTGGTCATATCCAGCCATCCTCTCACGGCTGGGCTTCACATTTTTTGGCCAGTAACATGAGACTAAAAACTCCAGGGAGAATTCACATCTGCACTGATGCTTCCTGCACCCTGAAGAAAGCAGATCCAGAAAAGCATTTCTGTAGCTGTAACTCTGCCCAAGAATGGGAAGCCCATCAACTCCAACCCAAGACAGATGAGGGCAGGTCTCCCCCTGCATGGCACGCGTGTGTTCCCGAGAAAGAAACATGGCGGCAAGTCACCGCCACTCCACGTAGCCATGGAGAGCTAAAGAGGATTAGTTCTGATGTGGACAAAGTCCTAAGGGAAGGTGCATGCAGATGGGGTCACCTCAGGGGTCTACTGACCTCAGGAACCCGTGTGGCTCCTGTCCCTCTCTTCCCTCCAGGGACACAGGAGAAAACAGAACTGGAATTTGAGAAACTGGATTTTGGATATTTCCTCAACACTCTGATATTCAGCTGTCTTTTCTTTTCATTACATCATTTTCTTCATCATTCATCGGGAACAGATAAATGTTTTTTTTAGAATAGTCCAAAGCCTACCAGTCTTATGTTCTTGCTTTCCAAATAAAATGATAAATTTCTTAGCTTCATCTTTCCCATGTTAATTTTAAAATACATAATCTGGACCTCCTCTGTGGGTCCAGGCTGGCTCCACGTTCATTGCCCCCTGTGTGCTCTCCTGAGTCCATGGTGAGCAAACCTGGGATTCTGATGTGTCAGAAATGCAGACACCCTTCTTTCACTCATAGAGAAATGAAGACCCAGAGAGGTGCCCAGAGCAGCCCCAGACCACAGAGCCAGCTACACAAATGTCGTGCTATAGAGCCTGGGGCACCATCCCCTCATCAGGGTGAACCCAAGTTTAGGAGACAGCGGGTTAATAGGTTCCTTTACTGCAGGCCTTCTCAGAGCCTTTAAGATGCCTGTGCAGACTGTGATGTTCTCAGGGGCAGAGGGTTACGATGCAGTGCTTCTCAGACTTATTAACCAAAGACGTTTTATTTGTGAAGCATTGACAGACAGACAGCGAGCCCTAGAAGCCCCGGACACGCAGTCCCGCTGCACTGCCCAGTGGGAAGACGGCCCCATGGGTTGTACATGGCCATACACCCCTGGGGCCACCTAACCCGGCATTTTGCTGCAGGCTCCTCCACCTGGCTTCGAGGCTGTTCCCAGATGAGGTTGGCTGGAGGCGTGGTGTCCTGTTCACCTGAGCCTCCAGTACAGAACTAGAAATCTATAGAGTCTGCTGACTGACAAATGCAAACGCCATAAAATAAGAACGATCTCAAACCACCTGTTCAAACTTGACCAAAAGCCAGAAGATATTTCTCCAGATAAAGCAGTTAAAAATCGAGCATCCTCCACTCTTATGTTATTTCACCATTTTCCTTGAAGAAGCTTCCAAATTTGGGCTGGGGGCTTGAGCTGCCATGCCAAATAACAGCTGTATTGTATAATATAGCCTAATAGGTCTATAGGATATACAATAACCACAGCTATCATTATAAGGGTAATAGCTATTTTCTTTCTTTTTGAGACCAAGTCTCGCTCTGTCACCCAGGCTGGAGTGCAGTGGCATGATCTCGGCTCACTGCAACCTCCACCTCCCCGGTTCAAGCAATTCTCCTGCCTCAGCCTCCTGAGTAGCTGGGATTACAGGCGCCCTCCACCACGCCCAGCTTTGTATTTTTAGTAGAGATGGGGTTTTGCCATGTTGGCCAGACTGGTCTCGAACTCCTAGCCTCAAGTGATCCATCTGCCTTGGGCTCCCAAAATGCTGGGATTACAGGCGTGAGTCACCATGCCCAGCCGGTAATAGCTATTTTCCAACATCTTCTCATCGAATCTTCATGGAATCCCTACGAGATAAGATCCTTATCTCTACTTAATAACATAAAACTGAGGCTCAGAGAGGAGAAGTCTCTGGAAGGTACGGAGCTGGGATTCATACTGTGGTCGGCCAACTCCAACACCTGTCCTCTTGACCACTCTTTCTCTGGCAGAGTAAGGGAATAGTTACTTGCAGAGATGCCGCATGCCAGCCTGGAGGCGGGAGGTCTCTGGAGAGAGACTTTCCAGAGACAGAGCTGTTCCTGGAGACTGGCCTGCCCCAGCCCCTAGCCATACAGCCTGTACAAGGCCAGCCTGCAGAGCCCTAGACCTGGAGGGCAGAAGGGACTCCTCTGGTGGATTCCAGCTGAGGTCTCAATCCCCTCTCCAGATCTTAAGTTCGACTTGGCAGATTCACAACTTGCACCTCTCTCTAACTGTGGTCCCCTTGCCCTAGGCTGATGATCAGACTATGCCCAATGTTGGCAGCCTCCCTGGGTTGCCTGGACTTCTGACCCACTGTGGCTATGGCTCCTACCACCTGCCTGATCTCTCTGGAGGGGCCCAAGAGGATATATTGTTGGTCCCACCTGGCCAGCCCTCCCAGTGGCCAGCTCTGTCTGGAGGGGCTACGCATGGGTGAGAGCTGAGATGGTAACAGGAGGACTAACCCTAACTGCAGTTAGTTCTGGAAGTTCTAGAACCATTCGAGAAATAAATAAGCTCTGTGAGTATTTGAGCCTCTTAGGTGAGAGTAATATAAAATGTGTAGGATATTAAACAGGGTAACACAAATCCCTGTATTTACTTTTAAAAATCTGTGTTAATATCGAGTCACCAGCTGCAATGCCAATGCCAAACATATATTTTATTTACTTTTTTTTTTTTTTTTGAGACAGGGTCTCACTCTGTCACCCAGGCTGGAGTGCAGTGGCGCAATCTCGGCTCACCACAATCTGGGCCTCACAGGTCCAAGTGATTCTCCTGCCTCAGCCTCCCGAGTAGCTAGGATTACAGGCGTGCACCATCATGCCTGGATAATTTTTGTATTTTTAGTAGAGACAGGGTTTCACCATGTTGGCCAGACTGGTCTCGAACACCTGATCTCAAGTGATTCGCCCACCTCGGCCTCCCAAAGTGCTGGGATTACAGGCGCAAGCCGCTGCGCCCAGCCAAACATGTATTTTTAATTCTGAAAGCAAAATCCTACGAGGCAGGAATTATTCCCACCTTACAGATGAGGGCATGGAGGCTCAGAGAGGTTAGAACTCTGCCCAAGGTCACAGAGCATAAAAACAGCAGAGCTGAAGTACAAATCCAGCAGGTATCACCAACTCGAAAGTCGGGGCTTAAACTTCCATCGGTATAAAGCTATGAGAGCTTGACTGCTTCTGAATGTCCTGCCACTCCAGCGAAGATTTTATGTTACAAAAATAGAACAATGTCAGCACCAGGGGAATCCAGCATCACAGGGAATGAGGAAAGACTTAGTCCTGAGCCAATTCCCTGTGGCTCCTCAAGTTGGCTGTGTGGACTTAGGCAAATGTCCCGCCAAATCCGAAGCCTTGCTTCCTCCTCTATGGGGTAAGAGTAACAATTCTTACAACAGGATTATAATAATAATTGAATACAATTTTAAGTTCCTGGCACACAGTAGTTGCTCAATAAGTATCAGGCATTCAACAGGCATTTACTGAGCATCATTATGTGTGACTAAGGGCCCCTGAAGAGAGTGGCCGGGCACTGTGCTCTGCCAAGCAGTGACACCCCTTCCTTTTCTCTATGTTGGGCTTCTTCCCCACAACCACCTTTCAAAAGAAAGACCAGAATGATTGGGACTCACGGGAAAAGAGTCTTTTTTAGAACTTTTGTGCAATCACTGGGGTTGTAATAACCAGGTCCCGGGCCTGTTGACGTCAGTTTTAATCCACGGTTGGTTTTTGATTTAAAACAAGACATTAATGTATTTGGCGACTGCTTCACAAGGGATTCGTTGATATCATAATGCCCTAAGGAGAAAGAAATTTTAGGACAGAATAAGGAACTCTTCTCAAGTAAATAAAAAGCAGTACCTTACCCCTAAGAACACACCTGATGGCTGCAAGGAAACATCACTCTAGGATGGCCAAGTGGAAGGGCTGACTGCGATAGCCAAAAACAATTCTCACCATGCAGAGAACAGATGGCACGGGAAGCACACACTTAGCTGATTTAGTTCTCGCACTAGCCTGGCAAGATGAGTATTACTGCTTTCATTCTACACATGGGAAACTGAGACTCAGAGATTGTTAAATAATTTGCCAAAGGACATTCATCTAACCAGGGACTTAGACAAATCTCTCCACCTTGCTAGAGCCCAGTTTTCCTTCTCTATAAACTAAGAATAATAATTCTTCTGACAACAGAGTTGTTATGATAGTTGAATAATATTTTAAGTTCCTAGCACATAGTGGATGCTTTGTAAATATCATGCAATCAACAACTATCTTTTTTTTTTTTTTTTTGAGATAGGGTCTTGCTCTCTTGTCCAGGCTGGAATGCAGTGGCACCATCACAATCACAGCTCACTGTAGCCTTGACCTGCTGGGCTCAGTGATCCTCCCATCTCAGTCTCCCGAGTAGCTGAGACTACAGGTATGTACCACCACACCCTGCAAATTAAAAGAAAAAATTTTTTTGAGACAGAATCTCGCTCTGTCACCCAGGCTGGAGTGCAATGGCGTGATCTCGGCTCACTGCAAGCTCTGCCTCCCAGGTTCACGCCATTCTCCTGCCTCAGCCTCCCAAGTAGCTGGGACTACAGATGCCTACCACCACGCCTGGCTAATTTTTTGTATTTTTAGTAGAGATGGGGTTTCACCATGTTAGCCAGGATGGTCTCGATCTCCTGACCTCGTGATCTGCCTGCCTCGGCCTCCCAAAGTGCTGGGATTATAGGCGTGAGCCACTGTGCCCAGCTTTTTTTTTTTTTTTTTTGTAGAAATGAGGTCTCATTATTTTACCCAGGCTGGTCTTGAACTTGTGAGCTCAAGCAATCCCCCCACCTCAGCCTCCCAAAGTGCTAGGACTACAGGTGTGAGCCATCATGCCCAGCTAACATGTATGTGTTGAGCACCACTATGTAGAGACTGGTCTGCTTGTCTCCAAAGCCCACACTTCCCCACCACACCACAATGCCGTCTCGAGAAACTGTGACAGAATAAAATGAATTTGTATACAAAGCTTTAAGGAAGAAGAGAATGACCAAAACTGGGGTGAAGAGGAAGCGATCTCACCCCTAAGTTGTCAGTAGCCCTGTGAATGGATGTTCTCCACCACTCTATTCATATTAGCAATCAATTCAAAACAATCACAATTTTCAATAAGACAATACTGGCTCCTTAATTTATGGTACTATCATGTAATACTATACTATATATTTATTTAAAATGATGTTCCGAAAGGATTTTTACTAACATGAAAAGATGTTCCCAGTATCAGCCGGGTACGGTGGCTCACACCTATAATCCCAGCACTTTGGGAAGGCAAGGTGGGCAGAACACTTGAGGTCAGGAGTTTGAGACCAGTCTGACCAATATGGTGAGACACCATCTCTACTAAAAATATAAAAAAAATTAGCCAGGTGTGGTGGCGTGCACCTGTATTCTCAGCTATTCTGGAGGCTGAGGCAGGAGAATCACTTGAACCCAGGAGGCGAAGGTTGCAGTGAGCCGAGATTGCACCATTGCACTCCAGCCTGGGCAACAGAGCGAGACTCCCTCTCAAAAAAAAAAAAATGTTCCCAGTATATGCTTAAATTTTTAAAGAAGCAGCTGTCAGCAGCATTTACAATATTGGATAACTATCTCTCATATTCTCTGTTTTGTATATATATTTCTACTAAAAAGGTTATAGCAACACTTGAATTACAAAATACGGAAAACAATGAAAAGCAAAAGCAAGGAATAGAAGGCATTTATGCTGCCACTACCAGAGAGAGCCAGCCGCCAGGAAGCTGGGGTGGAGGGTGAGCTGAAGGTACCAGATATTGAACTAGATGAGCCTGGATTAAAATCCAGCTGTGGGGCTGGGCGTGGTTGCTCACACCTATAATCCCAGCACTTTGGGAGGCCGAGGCAGACGGATCACTTGAGGTCAGGAGTTTGAGACCAGCCTGGCCCACATGGTGAAATCCTGTTTTTACTAAAAATACAAAAGTTAGCTGGGCGTGGCGGCGCATGCCTGTAATCCCAGCTACTTGGGGAGGCTGAGGCAGGAGAATCACTTGAACCCGGGGGGCGGAGGTTGCAGTGAGCCAAGATTGTGCCACTGCACTCCAGCCTGGGTGACAGAGCAAGACTCCATCTCCAAAAAAACAAAACAAAACAAAACAAAAACAAAAAAATCCAGCTGTTGGACACTGGGCCTGTCACCTGCTTTTCTATCTCCTCTGTCTGTGAAGTGGGGATAAAAGAAGAAGAAGAGCTCGCACTTTCTGAGCCCACGATTATGTGGTGAGTACCTGCTCCACGGGGCTTTGGAGCATTCAGTGAGATAATGAATGTAAGGCCCCTGGCACCCACGGGGAGCTTAACAGACGCTAGTACCCACACTTCCCCTCCTGTTCTGTGTTATAAGGGGCTGGGGGCTTCTCAGGATCCCCCCCGCCCCGGGAGGGAGCAGGAGCAGGGGCAGACTGTGGAGGTGCCCACATCCCAGGGCTCACTGGCAGGGACTCTGGCCAACCCCAGGGATGCTGGCTTTGTTCTTCTGTATAAACAGACAAGGTGGGGTTTTGCCCATGGATGATGCAAGGCAGGGGAGGGTGAACTGGGGCTGAGCCTCCTAATTAGCGCTGGTTTTGTTATTCAGCTTCAGATTGATCTTTTCAACTTTAATCTGGATTTGCTGAAATCTCACATGCACTACAATTTTATCCACACCCCTCTGCAAGAGGCATGATTGCAGAAGCAAACCTTCCCTGCTCCTCCTCCTGCTTCTGGGGCCCAAGGTTCCTGGGGCAGCTCTGGTGCCCAGGGCTTCTGGGGTTGGGGTGTGGTCTGTGGGACCTATTTGGGATAATCTAATATAATAAGTGCTCCAGCACTGGAGGTCAGAGAGCACAGGAGAGGTGCAACACCCTTCCCCAAGGCCGGCAGGGGAAACACTTGCAGGAAAGCTCTTGTGTATTCCTGAATCTTGGAGGTTCCAGAAGGGACAATGGAATGATGGAGGACGTGGGCTCGTTAGTGAGACCCCTCTGGGCTTGTGTCTGCCATTTACTGGCTGTGTGACACTGGGCAAGTCATTTCCACTCTCTGAGCCTCCATTTCCTCATCTGAAAAGCAGGGCTAAGTGGACGAACCTATGACGGCAGACCTGCAAGACTGCATGGAAACCACTCACCGTGGAGTGGGTGCTCCGGAAACAGAGCTGCCTCCTCTGTTTTATGACTGGATGATGAAGTCACCTCTAGCATAGGAGAAAAGGAACGTGGCAGCTCAGTGTTGAAGGAACAGGATGTATGGTCATGCCCTGTATCTCCTGCCCCTCCCCAGTTGCCCCTAATGGCACCTGGGGTATACGAATGTGCACATTTCTGAGGTGAGAAGCCACTTCTCCACTTGGCTGCCCAGAGCAGGTATGCCAGATCATAAAAGGGGAGGCCAGGAAGCTGCTTTGGAGGCCCATTTCCAGAGCCAGCCATTGTCCTCCTGGTGGGGATTGCTGGCTGTCTTCTCACCTCTCCTCTTTGTTCAGTACCTGCCTGCTACTCCTCCCCACCCAAAGACTAAATCCTTCCAAAGACTCCCTGTGAAGAAGTAGGTGCCCTGCAAATCAAATCTGGGACACTTAACCCTTAGGTCAAGGCCAGTGCAAAGCAGCTGCTTACCTGGGGGAGGTCCTTTATCAGCAAAAGCGAAAGATCCTCTTTGGGTTTTTGACATAAACCCGGCTCGAGCACAGACGTTGTTTCTCTGCTTGCAGCAAGAGACAGAGGCCTAGGGGGAGAAAATACACCCAATGTACTCAGTACCTTTCCTTTCTTTGTCTTCGTCATCATGCCTGGACAAGTGGCAAATCTACGTAAAAAAGATCAAACCGAAACCTGTCCTTCTTAGCAAATGAACAGATGTGAGCTGTAAAGGTCACACTGGCTGTGGCTTCCCTGTCATCCCAGCTCAAGTGGTCTATGAGTTTGTGATCCCTGGAAAATGCTGGTCACTCAACAAGGAACAGAACACACAGCTAGCTGCAGGGTGGCTTCCAGGCTCACTTCTGCTAAGGACAGGCTGTGTGGCCCTGCATCAGTTCTGTAACCTCTCTGAAACCCAGTTTTCTCATCTGTAAAACGGATTGGACAGTCAGCTCCACTTGCTGTGGAGTTCCGTCAGGGAGTGGTGGTGGCCCAACAGAGATCACCGCTAGGAAAGTGTTTTTTTTGTTTGTTTGTTTGTTTGTTTTCTGAGACAGAGTCTTGCTCTGTCTCCCAGGCTGGAGTGCAGTGGCGAGATCTCCACTCACTGCAAGCTCTGCCTCCCGGGTTCACGCCATTCTCCTGCCTCAGCCTCCAGAGTAGCTGGGACTATAGGCGCCTACCATCATGCCCAGCTAATTTTTTTGTATTTTTAGTAGAGACAGGGTTTCACCATGTTAGCCAGGATGGCCTCGATCTCCTGACCTCGTGATCCGCCCGCCTCGGCCTCCCAAAGTGCTGGGATTACAGGCGTGAGCCACTGCGCCCGGCCGGAAAGTGTTTTTTTTTTAAGTGTGTAATGCTACACCCGCAAATTATCTTCATTATTGTTGCTACTTTTTTTGTTTTTGTTTTTGGAGACTGAGTCTCACTGTGTTGCCCAGGCTGGAGTGCAGTGATGCCATCTCAGCTCACTGCAACCTCTGCCTCTCGGGCTCAAGCAATCATCCCACCTCAGTCTCCAGAATAGCAGGGACTTCAGGCACACGCCACCACACCTGGCTAATTTTTTGTGTTTTTTTGTAGAGATGGGGTTTCACCATGTTGCCTAGGCTGGTCTTGAACTCCTAGACTCAAATGATCTGCCCACCTCGGCCTCCCAAAGTGTTGGGATTACAGGTGTGAGCCACTGCACCTGGTTTTCTACTATTTTTACTGTTTTCAGGACACGTAGTCCTACCCATCCCCATCCTCATTCCTAGGTGCATTGCTCACTGTTCAAACAGCCCTTCTATAAATGCAGCATTTGGGGCACACAAGAAAGTCGTATCATTTAAGATTGTGATCACATTTGCAAGCATTCCCTTGTCTCGACTTTCCTGAACTGACCAGAAATTAAGAATTCTGGCCAACTCACGAAATACATTTGAGAGTGTGCGATGTGTTCAGAACTCTAAAAATAATAGGAAAAAAACCCTGAGATCATTCTTCTGTTACACGTGAATCATAAATATTTTAAATGCCAATTTGCAGTCTCCTGTATTCATTGGAGAACAGAGGCAATACAAATTAAACCTGTGATTGCTGGGGATATTTGCTGAATGAGTGAAACTATTTGCTGGGGCCAGGATGGTTTGATTTGCTGTGATACTCCTTTGTCAAAAAAAATGTTTCTCGAGAAATGCAGATGGCATTTTGATTTTGTGTTTACAAAGGTGGAGGAATTTAGCTTTTCCCAGGGCCCTAATGGCTAGACGGCATGCAGAGAAGGCAAACAAAGAGACCAGATGGGACAGGTTAATTACTGGACACGGAGAGTGGGGGAGAGGAGCCAGGTTGCCGGAGAGAAGGTAATAACACATTACCAAGGAAGAGGACTCGAATATACAAGTGAGGGATGGTGGCAGCAAAGGCAGAGAAAGGCTTTGACAGACCTCAAAGCACAGTGTGGCTAACAGGATTACTGCATTTCTACTCCTCACCAGTTGACTCAACCATTGTTCTCCTGGCCTGAAAAAAAGCCACCTGTAGACAAAACAGCACTTCAGCTTTATTTTTCACCCAGACAGAAAAGCAACTGAAAAAGGGAGCATTTTTGTATACGCTGAGTGTGTGTCGCTGGAAGATTTCCCGATGGGGCCAGGAAAATATTCAGCAGGTTAAAAAAGACTGAAGCAGATTTATTGTATTGCCATGGAAAGAAAACTAAGAAGAAAACGCATGTGTGCTGTGTACAGAATAATGCTAATACTGGTGGAGGGACAGAGGTAGGAGAGAATATGAAAGAAATTGCATCTGGTTTTTGTTTTGTTTTGAGATGGGGTCTCACTCTGCCACCTAGGCTGGAGTGCAGTAGTGTGATCTTGGCTCACTGCAACCTCCACTTTCCAGGTTCAAGCAATTCTCTTGCCTCAGCCTCCCGAGTAGCTGGGATTACAGGTGTGTGCCACCATGCCTGGCTTATTTTTGTATTTTTAGTAGAGGCGAGGTTTCACTATATTGGCCAGGCTGGTCTCAAACTCCTGACCTCAGGTGATCTGTCCACCTTGGCCTCCCAAAGTGCTGGGATTACAGGCGTGAGCCACTGTGCCCGGCCTGCACCTGGTTATTGATGCAGTGGTTTCCCTTGGGAAGTAGAATTATAAGGGACTTCCACTTTCTAATTAATGGGTTTCTACAGGGCTTGAATATATTTTATGATGAGCGTGTATTATTTTCAGGGTCATATTAAGACAATAATGAACAAAAAACATGTGCCTAAATGTATCTATTGGCAGAAGGACACAATTCTATCTTGGGAAGAGGTCCTTTCTAGATTAACAGCTGCATACTACTGGAAAGTTATTCCTTTGATGTCATAAACATTGATTGGATGCTTACTGCATCCCAGGACCTGTGCTGGGCATTGGAGACAGGAAGCCAGGTGAAGGAGTAGACAGTGATTCGGGGAGAATGGTGCATGAAACACTGACGGCAGCATCCTTCAGCTACAACCGGGAGGCTGCAGAGAGGGGCATCCGCACAGACAGTCAGTGCCTGTGTTTTTCTCCCAAGTAGCCTGGTTCCCACTTGGGATTGACAAAGGGGCAATGGCTAAGCCCCTTTCTGATCACTTTCTTGGATCACACCTTGCCGTCTCTCCTGTTAGCATAATAATCTCCTCGCTGGTTTTCCAGAACCCACTCTCCAACCCACACTGCAGTCCATTCACCACACAGCAGCTGGAAGGAACTTTTTAAAAAATATGTCAGATTGGCCAGAAGCTGTGGCTCATGCCTGTAATCCCAGCACTTTGGGAGGCCGAGGTGGATGGATTACGAGGTCAGGAGTTTGAGACCAGCCTGGCCAACATGGTAAAACCCCATCTCTACTAAAAAAAAGAAAAAAATACAAAAATTAGTTGGGCATGGTGGCATGTGCCTGTAATCCCAGCTGAGGCAGGAGAATTACTTGAACTGGGGAGGCAGAGGTTGCAGTGAGCCAAGATCGTGCCACTGCACTCCAGCCTGGGCGACAGAGCAAGACTCCATCTAAAAAAAAAGCATCAGATCACACCACCCCATACCTCCAGCCCCACTCATGGGCTTCCTAGGACCCAGAGAACAAAATGTGAACTTCCTCCTGGGATCTTCAGGGCCCTGTGTGAATTGGCCGCTGTCTGTCTGGTGCCCCCTTCTCCCTTCTCCTCTTGCTCATCCTACACTAGCCACTCAACCTTCCTGAAGGTCCTCGTGGGCTGGGCTCCTTGCTATACCAGGACCTTGGCACATGCTCTTTCTCCAACCCTGGCTCTTCCTCAATCCTTGGGTCTCAGTCTCGGAGCCTTCTCTGACCACCAAGTCAGAGAAGGCTGACTTGGTACTGCCAACCTCCATATCTCCCACATATTCTCCCTCAGGCTCCAGCTGTCCCTCAAAGTTGACCACAGTTTGTAATTATTTTGTTTGTTTACCTGTTCTTTTCTGAATTCCCCACTGGAATCTAAGCTGTATCACCAGCCTGGCACAGAGGAGCAACAGGATCCACAGAGGGAAGCCTGTCAGGGCTGGAACGAGGTGACTTTGATCATTCCCCAGCTTTCCACCCCAGCCATCCACTGGTGCCCACTGAAGTGCAAATGATGCCTTCAAGCTGGGTAACTGTGCAAGTCCCTTCACCTCTCTGAGCCTTAGCTTTCTCTTCTTTATACTGGGAAGAAGATAATCCACTTTATGGATTCACTTGTGAGTATTAAATATGATTAATACATAACTCTTAGACCAGCACTCAGTACATGAGAAGTGCTTCATCCTCCTCCTCCTCCTCCTCATCATTTTCAGGCTCTGATTATGCCGAGGGAAGACTGCCTGGGGCTGGACTGCCCAGTATAGTAGCCACAGGTTGCATGTGGCTATTGGCCCTGGAAACGTGGCTGGCCCAAATTAAAATGTGCTGGAAGAATAAAACACATACTGGATTTTAAAGACTCACTACAAGGAAAATAGTCTTCCTCAAATATAAAATTCATAACTTTTATATTGATTAGTGTTGAAATGATAATATTTTGGATCTGTTGGGTAAACTATATTACTCAAATTAACTTCATCTGTCCCTTTTTCTTTTTAGATGTGGCTACTAGAAAATCTTAAATGAGGCCGGGCACGGTGGCTCCCGCCTGTAATCCCAGCACTTTGGGAGGCCGAGGCAGGTGGATCACGAGATCAGGAGATTGAGACCATCCTGGCTAACCCGGTGAAACCCCATCTCTACTAAAAATACAAAAAATTAGCCGGGTGTGGTGGCGGGTGCCTGTAGTCCCAGCAACTTGGGAGGCTGAGGCAGGAGAATGGTGTGAACCCGGGAGGTGGAGCCTGCAGATTGCACCACTGCTCTCCAGCCTGGGCAACAGAGCAAGACTCCGTCTCAAAAAAAAGCTTGAATCCATCATAGAAGGTGGGCAGGATTTTTGTAGTCAGAAAAACAATTATTAATTATCAATATTATGAAGGAAAAAAGGAAATGGTATAATAAATGTATAAAACCAAAATAGTTTGGAAAATGGCATAACATTAATGTCTTAAGTACAATTCATATCTTGTGCACTTCAGAGTGCTTTCACGTTCGTTGCCTTATGGTAACCCTGTAGGGCAAGTAGAATTGATTCCATTGTACAGTGGGGGCTGTGACTTACTTACTTGCTTGTATTTAAGGGTAAGTAAATACCCTTCATGTACTAACAAAGACAGCCCTACCAATCTCCATGTATTGTGTGGTCCTTGTGTGACTGGTGCTGTCCTGGGCATGAAGCATACATTATCTCATTTAATATTTGCATTAACACGATGAGGTGAACATACATCACCATTTTACAGATCAATAAACTAAGCCCTGGAAAGGTTAAGGGACTTGCCGAAGGCCGCACAGTTAGAAAGTGGCAACAGATGAGAGCTAAACCAAACCTTCCTGAGTCCATCTCTTAACCATCCATGCCATTCTGCGTCAGTGAATACAAAGCGATCATAATTGGCACAGCAGGGCACGACTGTTAAAACACCGATTTTCTGATATGAAAGTTTATTTTCCCTAGAAGAACCTAAAAAGTAAATCATTAGTGGCTGCAGACAAAGTGGTAAATAATACACCCATTGTTACAGATGAGAAAACTACGTCCCAGAAAGGTTACAGGACAAGAGTAATTAGAATATGTGTTTCTCAGGGCAGTGGCCTCCCCACAGCTTGATACTGGCCTCCATGTTGCCCATCCTGATCTCTGGGGTCTGCAAATTCCCTGTAAGAGTCTTGTACAGCCTTAGGCACCCATTGGGTAGTCAACAAATGCTAACTGGCTTGACAACTGCATTAAAATACGATGTCCCCAAGATCCCCCTTCCTTTTATTTTAGTAAACCATTAATTCGATCTATATTTAGCAAGCATAGGCAGAGTTCTTACATTGTAATAGTTTGGTGCAGGAGTTTCAAATTTGAGAGCTTTCATAAAGCTTGGCAACTGGAACATGCTGGAACATGAATTACTAAAGTCTCTCTTGGAAATAAAATCCGATGGGATAGTGTATGCGTTCGCTGCAGGGTATTTAGAAATGATGGTGTCCAATCGGGCGCACTGTAAGGAGACAACCAAAGGAATCAGCATTGTCACATAATATTGTGGATCTGAAGGACAGATGTCAAAAAGATGGTGACCAGCACAAGGTCTAAATGCATTTTATAAAAGGCGAAACTCTGGCAGGTAACAATGATAAACTGACCTCGGGCTTTGAGGATCTTCCCTTGGAAAACGCAAGTTCAGACCTGTACTCGCTTCTGTAAACTAACTCAAATTATTCATCTTCTGTTTGGGACTTGGCAAAAATGATTTTGCCATAAATGCATTTCCACCCGATCCTGTTCCAGGCCACTTACCCTTGACTCATCAGCTGTTGGGTAATTTATGTGATAGGAAGCTTTAGATGCTCTTCTCAGCCTAGGCTTTTCTTCTGAGTAAAATCTCACATCTTGTTTCTAAGGTTAAATGATCTGAACTGCCAAAGCAACGAGTTTGCTTCAAACAAAGCTCCAGGGGGCTTGTTGTCCATCCGTGCCTCCTACCCTCCACCAAATTACTGTTTTCATCAAATCCTACGGTATTTTCACGGTTTAACAGAACCAATCCCACCCTTTCAGGAAGCCACGATAAATTATCTTCAGTTAAAAAACAAACAGAATCAATGTTTGTCAAAAGAACAGGGACAAAAGTCACAGAAACTCAGTGATAACATCACTTTCCCCTAAGATAGCATGGCAAGTATTGGAGTCTGATAAAACAAAAAATTTCCCACTATTTAATGGTCAAAAGCTTGAGAACATTGCCCTGGATTTTCTCACTTGATAGGAATCAATAACTACACAAACACAGAAAGTGGGTGAGCCAAAAGGAAGGCATTAGGGCCCCCCTACTTCACTCTGTGCTTGGTGGTGACGGTCCTCAGCGTCTGGTTTATGGACCCCCACTAGCATTTGGGTGGGTGTAGCACCAGAAGCGGGAGTGTTCTTGTCCAGAGCCTAAGTTGTTCAGAGCCTAACCTGGGTTCAAGCTCCAGCTCAACCTCAGCCTCTTCAGTAATGGGAAGTTAACTCCAACGCTGATCTGTTCCTTGAGTATCCAACTCTGCCAAGCTCGAATTCTAATAAGAAGCGGCTACATGCAGTGTGTAAGGATTTGCTGATGCTCCTAGAAGTAAGGTCACCCCAGCTTTGAACGTGCTTCATCTTTTTCATTCTGGCCAAGAGTTAACCAATACCTTTGGTGGGTTTTTGTGTTGAATCCTCACGACAACCCTGAGCAGTGCATCTTATGATTATCTCTACTTTACAGATGAGGAAGCTGAACTTCCCCAGCTAATTCAGGCGGAGGACCAGCATTCCTACCCAAGCAGTCAGCCTCCACTACATGACATGGATCAGAGAGCCCATTCTAAAGAGGAAAGGGTTGAGCGGCATGGCTCTGGGATAACAGCAAGCCCATTCAATCATAGACTCTTTTTTGGTTTAGAACACCTACAACTTACATTTTGAAAATGAAAAAACTTCTTCCCAAAAAAGTCCCAGTAGAGGCAATGTTTTATAAAGTATCGTAATAGAATTAGTCTCAGAATGTGGCTACAGTAACACTCACTCACCAACACTACACACCCCTTGGTTTACTTGCCAGGCCTGTGGCCTCCAATCTGGCCAAATGCCGGCATTTATGAACTTCTCTCCAGCACCTACTAACTTTTCTAGAGCCGCTCCTGCCAGCATGCAAATACAGAGAGGCCATCAAACTCTCCACCCACCTGCCTCATACACTTCTCCTAGTCAGTCCTGTGGAAGATTCTGGAGCAAAGATTTGGAATATACTAATAAAGCTCTTTATATCATTCGGACTTAGAGAGATGACAGGTCTCTCAAAAGGTTGGGTGTAGTTGTTTCAACAGTCATGAGGAAGTTTCTAAAATTTATAGACCCACAGAGTTTTTTGGTCAGCCTCACCCATAATCACATTCCTGCTGGTCATTCTGATCTTTCTCTGATGAGAGCTACTTTTAATTCCCTCTAAGTCTTGGGATGCAGAAGTGGAGGAGGTGCTAAAGGTGAAAGTTACTGAAAGAGGCGGTGGGGTGGGGGATATGAAATTCTCATCCAGTTCACACAGGAATGAGGTAAAACGCAGAGATCTCCTAATCGCCATCGACCACTTCAGGCACCCATCCCCAGGTACAGGACCTTAAGTGCTTATACCTGAGTGTAACATAACTATAAATACAAATTCCCATATTTGTGAAAGGGAGGAGAGGGGGAAGCCTGAGCAGCTCAAAGTCTGCCTTCTTTAGGGTTTGGTTCTGAATTTTTTAAAGGCCTGAAAGGCGTGGCTAGGTTCTGTAACACTCAGCTCTTGCCTTGGGCCCCTTCTCCTCCAGATAGTCCGGCTTTTCATTTGGAAAGTTACCGCACGCAAAGCCTTGTAGACAACCAATCGTGTCCTCTGATTCAGTCTCTTTGTTGGCACCAAGAAGGAATGGGCAGTGCCATTATTTAGCAAAGAAGTTCTCGGAGAGAAAACCTAGGTGTTGCAGGAAGTATTGTTTGTGACTCAGGTGGTAACAATCATAATATTTAGCATGTTTATAATGCTTTGCTGTTTCAAAGAGTATTTCACTCATTGCAACGTTAATTTGCCCAGTGCCTCCAGGGAGTCTCCACTTTCATGAGGCAACTGGGACACAGAAGGGTGACGTGCTTGAGGTCATGTCAAGAATCCACAGCTGAGGCAGGATCAGGTCTGAAGTCTTGTCTTCTACACCAGGACTTCATGAGACGGCACTTCTTTTGAGTTTCTTTCCTAGCAGAGCTGGTGGCAGAAAAATAGGTAGAGGCATGGCTGTTCTGTGGACCTACTGAGGCCATGTACAAACTCAGCTTCTTCGGTAATGGGGAGTTAACTCCAAAGCTGGTCTGTTCCTTGAGTATCCAATTCTGCCAAATTCGAATTCCAATAAGATGTGGCTACATTTAGTGTGTCTTAAATGGTCCCTTTGTGTGGTTAAAAAAAAAAATCAATTCCAATGTCAGGCATCATAATACATCTGTGCAAGAAATTATTATAACTTTTAAAGGGACAAGATGGCATATGTTTGTTAATTTAATGTTAGAGTCTGGGCTTGCTTTCTTTTCACTTTTTTTTTTTTTTTTTTTTTTTTTTTGGACAGAGTCTGCCTCTGTCACCCAGGCTGGAGTGTGATGGTGAAATCATAGTTCACTGCAGCCTCAACCTCCTGGGCTCAAGTGATCCTCCCACCTCAGCCTCCCGAGTAGCTGGGACTATCGACACACATCACCACTCCTGGCTAATTTTTAAATTATTTTGTAGAGATGGGGTCTCACTATGTTGCCCGAGCTGGTCTTGAACTCCTGGGCTTAAGTGATCTTCCCGCATTGGCCTTCCGAAATGCTGGCATTATAGGCATGAGCCACCGTGCCTGTCCACTTTTCACTTTTCTTCCTCAGGTAGCCTTACCCTAGTTTGTATCTTTCCCCTTGCTGTATCTGTTTTTCTTGACCATTTATCTATTTTGCTGTATCTATTTTTCTTGACAATGTATAAACATTTTTAAGAAGCCTATCTTTGCCCAACTCTGGTCAGGGTCATTGGCAATTCATATAGCTACTTGATTGTTACAGCCCTCAACAAAAATTAAGTCCCATATCTTACGAAGAGAAGGAAAGGGGTGGGGCCAGTACTTTTCAGGCCCACTGCCGGCTTTCTTTTTAGTCCTATCAGATTTCTCAATAGTTTGACAACCAATTAGATTAAGCATTGTAAAAATCATATTACACCAAGATGTGTAAGAGTAACTATTTCCTGGCATGCCTAAACATCTCAGGAAAATACTTGCTTAGTGCACTCAGTGATAACAAAATTGGTTTGGAAGGAACAAGTTCTGAAGATTCCTCTGGCTTCTCTTCCCACCCTGGCAGTGGGTAGAGATGGGAAAAAGTTACTTAGAGACACAGGGTCCAATTTACCTGCATGAAATTTGAGGAGGCAGTTACTCTCCTAATTAGAACCATGGGCCTTTGGAGAGAAAGGACCAGATGTCCAATATATAATTATGCAATCAATGAAGGAAATTACTGACCAGTTAATGCTTTACTCAAGAGAAGCGGTTCTCACCATTGAGGGAAACATGCAAGTTCCTTTCTTGGACAATGAGACACTGTTGGACACCGGTGACTGGTGAATAACATTGTAGAACCCAGGTCCTGGGATATCATTCTGAAAGGGAAGAGAAGGTGGTGTCATCGAGATACTTCAATTCCATTGTGCTTTTCCACAGGCTTTACATCCATTAACACTAAGCCTTACTGTAATCCCACAGCACAGGCGCTACCACCACTTGGTGGGTGACAGCCTAGCTCCACCATTTCCTGACTTGCCCGATCTTCGTCTCAGTTACCAAGTGGTGGGGCTGGAATTCCAAGCCAGGCCAGACTCCCAAAGCCCTTGCTCTTTCCACTATGCCCTGCCGCATTCCAAAAGAACACAGTCGTTTTTTCAAGTCATTAGAGAAATGGGCCTAAAGTGGGACACTGAATGCGGCTGATGTGCAAGTCAGTGTGCAGTGATTGGGTAAGCCAGACCCACGGCAAGGGAAGGGTGAGCGATTTCATGTTCACCCCACCCCACCTGACTCAGCTTCCTCCTCAGCCTTTCAGAAGAGAAACCAGGGAGTGTTTCTGTTTATAAAGCAAAATGAAACAAAAACAACCTTCAACCCAAACCAGGCCATTTCTAACTCTCAGACAAAAAGAGGCAAGCTCTTGAGGCTCAAGTGCTGAATGATGCAGGCATGTGAGAGAGGAATAAGTCAGAGGTCACTTCCAAGTTCATTTCTGCTGCGGCAGCTCATCGGGCTTTCATTGCATTTCCCATGCTAGTTACCAGGGGGAAGTAAATGTTGACAGAAGTTGGCTGAGTGGTGTGAAATGCTAAGGATGCTCCACTGTGGCAAGAGGTTCCTGGGTACCTGCTTGGTGTCAGAAGCTTTTCAAAGTTGGTCTCATTTTCACCATCAGCCAGTGATGAAGGGATTACTGTCCCCCGTTGATAAATGGAGACACTAAGGCACGTGGAGATGAATTTGCCCAAGGTCCCGCTGCTGTAAGTGGCAGTACCTGACTTCAGTGCCAAGCGCACGGTGTGTGCTGTCTTGTTTACTCCTCATAACAAGCCTTTTACAGTGAGGTATGGTCAGGGCTACTTAAAGGAAAGTGAGGCCCAGAGACACAGCTAGTAAGTGGCAAACCCCAGAGCTGAACCGAGACAGCCCGACTCCAGAGCTTGCTGTCTCCAATCTGTGCCACTCAGGCCTGTCCTGTCTCCACCATCCCTACTGCCTTCCTTAGGGTAGAAAGCCCAAGGTACCATCAGTGCCTTCCAGGACTTCCGAGTCTGGCTGGGCAGTGTGTAATTATGGTTTCATATAAGGGATAGGGTCAAAGTGCTGTTAACGGGTTCTTCTGTGCTGACTTTTAAATGCAGTGAGTCCTTTCACCCTTGCCCCATGGGAGGTGGCGACAGGGGTGCTGATTCCTGCTTTTAGGTGAGAATGATCCCCGGTGGACGGAAGAGGAACTGACTGCCATGGAGAGTGAGGCAGGCAGCAGGAGGCGCTGTGGAGCCAGGTACTCCAGCACCCCAGGCCGAGAGCCCAGAAGAACCCTCGTGTTGTGGATGCAGATACCAAGGGCTACGGGGAGACAAGGAAGAGATTTTTCTAGGCAACTGTTTTCAGGGCAAGCATCAATTTATCGAATGCTCATTTTGTGCCATGCACTGTTCTGAGGACTTTACATGTACTATTAGCTCACTTAATCTCCATTTTAAAGAAGTTGGGGCCAAAAGAGATAAGGCCCACATAACTAGTAAATGTCAGAGCCAGAACCGAGGCACTCTGACCACAGAGTCTGCTCTTAACCATGAAACCAAACTAATTCTCAAATGAGATTGTATAGGATTAAAAAAATCCCCACCGGGTTATGAATCAGAAATTGTAGTCTCAGTGCTGCCACACGCTAAGTGATCTTGAGCAAGTCACCTCTCTGGGCTTCCTTATTTGTAAGTCCAAGGTGTTGGGCCTTGGGGTGCTTTTGAGCTTCCAGAGTCCCTGAATCTAGGAAAGCTGACACAGGAGGTGTCACTGTGACTCTTCTAGGTTTAAATAGTAGATAATGAAGACACACACCTCTAGCTCCCGGTTACACCACACTCTGAACCTGACCATCAGTTTGCAAGAATTTTCTGAGCACTCATATATGTCTGAGGAGCTAGGGGTTCCAGACAAAATGCAAGACCTAAATGCCGGCTCCATCCTACCTGCCCAGTTAAATTAGAATTTCAGATAAACTGCAGATGATGATTTTAGTATATCCCATGCAATATTTGGGACATACTTGTACTAACAGAGTTGCCATTTATCTGAAATTCTAATTTAACCGGACATCTTGTATTTTCATTTGCTGAAGCTCACAACTTTCCTGGGCTTTAACACACTTTAATTCTGCCACTTTGCATACTGGCTTGAGTCCAAGGCAAATGGGAAGAAGGCTGTTACCACTTAGCCTGGAGGAATGGAGTGCTGCCTGTTTGTTCTTAGTGAGCAAAAAGAGAGTCCTCCAGGCAGCGGCAGCTGGAGCTGGCCAGCGGCAGCTTGTGAGGACAACTGTTAAAAATTCCAAAATGTTGCTGCTGGTGGCTTGAAATTGGCCACGGTGGGAGTATTTATACCACAAACGGGCAGATGCTACATCTCAGCACTTTTCTTCGAGGAGGGTAAATGGTGGTTGACCAGCACACCACCGCCTTCGTGCAACGCCCAAGTAGGTCTCTGGGAGGGAAATGTCAAGCGTTCTCCTGTGACTTCTAGAGGTGGGCGGATGCCACCCTCAGAGAGACCGTTCACCTGTGCAAAAACAGTTCCTGCGACTGACATTCTGTGACTTGGATGAATTTAGGCCTCTCAGAGCAAATCCCAGAGAACGAGAATCCAAGTTGTGACTGGTGTGAACTTAGCCACTCCTTGGTTTCTTGGCAAAAACCAAATAAACAAACAAAACAAAAACATGTATGGGGAGGGAGAAGGGAAGAGAACTCGCATTTACTAGCGCTCTATGGAAGCCCTACCCACTGTCTCCTTTGCTGCCTCTAAGTGTGAGGATTGAAGGGGTCAACACACATAAAGTGGGTGGAACAGCGCCGATGCGGCCCGCCATCATCACCATCATCATCACCATCACCATCACCACGCACGATGTTGCCTGCTACTGCCTCCATGGAGCCAGGACACTCCCTTGGGAGTCACAAACCTTCAGAGTGGGACTGAGCAGCTTATTAGCAGCCTCTTGAAGTGCCCTGCATGGGATAGGGGCAAAAATGCAATTTAGCGGACACTGATTGAAACCTACAGTGCATCAGGACCTGTGCCAAGGATGGAAGATATAGACGCAACCTGTTAGCAGCTCACAAGGTCTAGGAATGGGAGGAAGGAGATGTATCACAACAGTGCTCATGGATGGATGTGTGGTCGTGACTCGATGGGAAATGCGCAGACTTGAGTTGGGGTCATTTGATCCATTTTTGAGGGGTTTGTGGGGTCTGGAAAGGACAGCAATGACCACTGCCCAAGGAGCCCCTAGGCAGGTGGTGGAGGTAAGACAGCACACACATTAACCTTGTGTCAAGGGCATAAGACGAGCTGTGGGAGGTGCCTCCACCTGGGGAAGATGCTGGGGAAACAGGGTCTGAGGACCAGGAGCTGCTACCTGGGTTCATCCTCACTCTGCCCAGCCTCCACTGCACCAGCTACTTCACCCTCTTTTCATCTCAGGATCATTATCTGAAAAGTATGGATAATGATGGGATTTAGCTCACGGGGTTATTATGGGGATTAAATGAGGTAATAAATGCAAAGGTCTTTGAGGGGTACCTGGCATGTCATGAGTGCCAGCCCAGTGTTTGCAGACCCCTTAGGAAGGGGTACTGGTGACTGATGCAGAGAAGTCAGGCTTCACAGAGCAGGGAGGCAGGGCAGACCCTACTGTGGGTCAGATATGCAGCTGAGGGCACACTTGGGGCAGCTGTCCCCTTGAACATGGTGACTTCTGCAAACTGAACCTCTTTCATTTAAACATCCCTGGCCTAGTGTCATATCAAGTTAATAAGTGAACAATATTAACTTTGTACGATTTCATCACAAATTAACCACTGGCTGGCTTCCCATTTGGGAGGGTAGATTTACTATGTAATGGTATTAACATATATTTTTAAATTGTGCCCATCTAGAGCACATGGTACCTATGTCCTACCCATATTTATTTATTCAAGCCTGGAAGGGATGAGGTTTAGAACCATGAAATACTCATTCCTGGCAAGGGCTTACCTACCTATTACAACATCTTTATTTTTAGGATGAGGAAACAGAGAAGCAAAGACATTAAGTGGTGTCCTTAGGGGTACACAGTTTGGGAAACAGTGACCACAATCCAGGGTGAAGTGGAGACAGAAACAGGGAGGCGGGGGTAGAAAATGGCCGGCAGGCTGCTGGGCCATGCTCTGCCACATAGATCAGGCATGTCTCTTCACCTACGCAAAGTTACCAGCACATCTGTAAATAACTCGAAAATGTTCAGGAAAACAGACTTCATTTCTAGCAGCCAAAATTGCCAGTCCCGACACTGAGCTCTGTGAAGGATTCACTGTACTCTGCAGTAAGATTCTCATGGGGAATGTGAGCTGGGCAAGGAGACCTTGATGGTTCACTGCAAAGTTAGCCTCACAAGGTAAGTGCACATTTCAAAGGGCACTGATTCTCTGTGTCAAAGATGTGCTAAGGTGGGCCACAGGACTACTGCCAGGAGGCAGCCATGTTTGATCGGGAGCAACGGTGTGGGTGACTAATGCTTTAAGAAGGGTGGTGAAGCCCTGGAGTTTTAAAATCTGTTTTTAATTTGTATTGCCTCACTAAATTATCAGGTGATGTTAAACAAGATCTTTAACTTCTCAATGGCCATTTCCCTCAGGAAAAATGAGAACGAACATAGAATAGGAATTTGTTTTTCTGTTTTTATAACTTGAGGAGACCACAAAAATTATATAATCCAAATTTTATGTTTCAGTTGAGGAAACTGAAGCCCAGAAAAGTCAAGTGACTGGTTTAAAGGCACACAGCCAGTGACAGAGTAGGACACGGAAAGCCTGATTGATGGATCCCCTGCCCTTTCCATAAAATTCCATCCTTATTTCTAAAATGCTTACAAATGCTGAGATGAAAGTTTTCATGTTGTCAAGTAACACGACCACATTTAAAAAGTTGGAACCCAATCTCTGAGCAATTCCCGTCTCTATTCGATGCTGCCTGTAGGTTTGGCTACCTGCCTCCTTGGTTCCTTTAGTCAAAAACGTTCTGAGAAGCAATCATCTTTTAAAACACTAACTTGACAAGTCAGCCGGCTTGCTTTCTGAATTTGAGTGTTCAGAACTAGATCACGGGGGATGGGGCCCATCCACGGTAGCTGACATCCTCCCCTGTCTTCAGCTTGGTCTGTGTTGCTAAGGCCTTTTCAGAAACTTGCTGACTTTCACAGGCCAAATTTACAGCTTTGCGGGCCACAAAGGCAGGTGTGGTGCAGTGTGTGGAAACAGCAAGAGGCTTTGGAGTGAACTAGACCTGGGTTGAGGTCCAATTCTTTCAACATTGATTCAGCAAACATTTACTTTGAGCCTCTTAAGTGCCAAACCCTGCGTTGTGTGACCTTGGGTGGGTCATTGAACTTCCCTAAGCCTCGGTTTCCTCTTGTGTTAAATTAAAATAATAAACCCTTCCTTTCAGCATTGTTCTGAGGATTAGAGATAAAAGGCAGTCTAAAAGTACACATAGTAAGGATAAGTAAATGGTGGCTGCTATTGTTTTTATCAGAGGCTGGGCTGCAAATATCCTAGAGAGGGACAATATATTATCATTAAATTGACAAATGGGAAACCAGACAGAAAATGGGAAAGAGCCAAACAGTTAAAACAGAGAAACTAGGGAGAGAAGAAAACTCCTGAGCAAATATGTATTGTCTTTGGAGAAAACCTACAAGTGATTTAAAACTGTGTGTGTGTGTTTGTGTGCATACACTCTATTCTTTATTATTTGCTTTCTTAGAATCCTAAAATATCAGAAGTGGAAGAAACTTGAAACATTCTCTAGTTCAGCGTTCTCATCTACCAAGGAGGAATCAGGCTGAGGGCACCAGGGCTGGCCAAGGCCCCTCACTCCATGCCTTGGCTCCGTTCAGAACCTAGATCTCCTCATTCCCTCTCTGCCATCTGGGCAAGGTAATAGGATGAAAACCATTTTTAGAGTGCAGCAAAAGATATGTGAAATGAGGACTCCTCCAAAAGAACATTATTCTAAAGGTCTTGCTTAAATGAATGAAGGAATGAAAAACTTTTTAGACTCTAAGGACACCTGTGAGTTGCTTCTGTCCCCTGCTGGTGAGAGAGGAGAAAGTCAGGTCCCAGAAATCCCAAAGATTAAATAAGGACCGGTCAGGAACCACGCAGAACTTTCCAGGTTAGAGAGGAAAAGAGATGCGGCAAGATTTAGGGAGGGGGGGTGGTGGGTAACACAGGAATATGATAACACGTTGTGGTGGTGGTGGTGGTGATTTTGAGATGGAGTCTCATTCTGTCGCCCAGGCTGAAGTCCAGTAGCGCGATCTCGGCTCACTACAATCTCTGCTTCCTAGGTACATGTGATTCTCCTGCCTCAGGAGAGGCAGTAGTTGGGTCTACAGGTGTGTGCCACCACTCCCAGCTAATTTTTGTATTTTTAGTAGAGATGGGGTTTCACCATGTTGGCCAGGCTGGTCTCGAACTTGTGACCTCAGGTGATCTGTCTACCTTGGCCTCCCAAACTGCTGGGATTACAGGTGTGAGCCACTGCACCCGGCTAATAACACATTGTTTAAGGAAGTTTTTTTTGTTTTTTGTTTTTTTGTTTTTAAAGTAGGGCAGGGCTCATTACAAAGGTAATTTTTTTTTTTTTAATTTCAGACAGGGTCTCGCTCTGTCACCCAGGCTAGGGTACAGTTGCACTATCTTGGTTCAATGCAGCCTCGACCTCCTCAGGTTCAGGTGATCCTCCTTCCTCAGCCTCTTGAGTAGCTGGGTCTACAGGCACACACCACTACGCCAAGCTAATTTTTGTACTTTTTTCTTTTTTTTTCTTGTAGAGATTGGGTTTTGCTATGTTGCCTGGGCTGATCTGAAACTCCTGGCTCAAGCAATTAATTCTCCCACCTCAGCTTCCCAAAGTGCTGGGATTACAGGCATAAGCCACCGTGCCCGGCCCTCCAAAGGTAATTCTAGATGTATTCGACTCTTCTTTTCCTCTTGTGTTATTTGCAGTCATGTGATTTCCTCTCACAAGGATGGGGAAGAATTTTTTAAAATCTTTTACTTAATTGATAACACTTGGGAATTTTTGCAATTTTTTAGTTTTATGATGATTTTTAAAATATATTGTTTTCTTAAAATAGTTTTGGTCCAGTTCAATATTTTTGGCGCCATAAATCCAGACACAGTTGTTTTTCCGTGGATGTCCCATTTTTCAGGCTCGTTCTTACAGTTAGTCCAGTCGGTGCCCCTCAGTGGAGCTGGTGCCGCGGCTCCTGGGAGCACACTGCCCTCCACTGTCCACAGAAAGACACAGCAGCCAGACAGAACGTGCCTGTCCCGCAAGGCTAAAATCCAGACTAAAACGAAAGAACCCCTGAGACAACGTCATTACCTTCTTATGAGGAAATCTCTTGGCTTGACTATTGAATCCTTTTTTTTCTGATTCTGGGATTACTGAAGCTTGAGATTTAAAAGGAATGGAGGATTGTGTTGGATATGCAGCAGTAAAACCTAAACAACAAAAATGGAGTAAAATCAAAATGAATACAAAACAATGATTGACAAATGTGGAAAACACAAAGGTGTATATTAAAGTTTTATTTTAAATGGTAGAGAAGAGAAACTTGCCTTTTGACAGGAAACAGACACGAAACCGGATTAAAAAAAAATATTCCCCACTTTCTTTCCCTCTCGGCAATTTATCGGACTTGCCCCCTCCAGCTCTTAAATTACTGAGATGTGGTCACATAAAGTACCTTAAACAGGCTGTCCCGGAGAAAAGGAAGGAGATGATAGTAAAGACATTCTTGCCAGGCAGGAAGGAGACAGCAAAACTATTCTGGGAGCAGCCTGGACGAGGCGCGGTCAGGACAGAGGAAGCGTCCTCACTGCTCCTTGGCCTAGATTCAGACACCAGCATTAGGCCGTTAAAATCCAAAGAGGTTAGGGAAATCCCAGCCTGGGGCTGGCTCTCACTTTTCAGGGCACTGTGCAAGACAGGTGTAAGTTTTCGTTTCTGTTTTGAGCAGACATGGGGTTAAAAAGCAGAAAGGGATCATCTATAGAAACTGAAGTTAAAAGTTCGTTTGTCTAGGCTGCGATGTATACATGCATGTCTGATGTATAAACTCCCCTCCTGCTGAGACTTCCACAACTGCTAGAACTTGGCAGCATCTGTCTGCATAGCAGGTTGATTATAGACTCTAACCTGTAAGTGTAATGGACTCTGACTCCAGTTTTTTGATGTTTGATGGCTGATAGCTCTTCAGCTTCACCACTCCCCCATTCCCTTCTGCCCCACCACTGGGCAAGCGGATGAGAAAGCCCAGAGCTCCCTCCTGTGGCACCAGCTGGAAGTTCAAACCACGCAGACCCCTGCCCTCAGTCCAGCCTCGCTTTCCAACCATAAGAAAACCCCCAAGCCAGGCTCCTTTCCCTGCTCTCTCAAGCCATTATTGGATCAGGTTAGGAAGGCTGTCCTGCTGTCCTCAGAAGGCCTCACTATGTGGGTGATAAGCCTTTTCCTACACTCTTCATGAGCGTGTGTGTGGCACCGTAAGTCTTGACATCCAAACCAAATTTTGGGTGGGGGGGGGGGGGGTGCATCCTGACTCTGTAGGCTGTTCACAACAGTAAGCCAAATTATTTTAACATCAGAATCCTAACCCTCAGAGAGGAAATACGCGCAGAAATGGGGGAAAAAAAAACAGTCAAGAGAAGGAAAGAAGAAAGTATGTGTTAGCCATGACAGAGGGTGGTTTGTATGGAAACTATCAGTAAGGCTCATTTCTTCATCTCCGAATTTTTTTAAAAAACAATACTCCTTTTCAGAGTGGGAAGCCTGAAGACAATAGGGACCCCTCAAGGGGTACAATCATGAACCAGCTTCACAGATGAGGAAACTGAGGCTTAGAGGGATTAAGTTACTCATCCGAATCACCCAGCACTTAAGCGGAACAGGTAGGGTGTGAACATGATTTGCCTAATGAGTCCAGGCTCTTGAGCTCTGAGCTGTGCTTCCTCTTCCTGAGCTGGCCTCTAGTAAGTGCTCAATAAACACGATGGGGAGAGGGACACTGAAGCCTAATCTGCCTGCGTGGAGGATGAAGCAAGTAAAAGGAGCTGAATACGTGTTTAACTAGAAAATATTTGGGGATACCAATATACAGTAAATGTATTCTTCTCCTCCCCTCCCCATTTAAGTAGATGAATGGCTATGTTTTTGGTTTGTTTGCTTTAAGAGAGCTATACAGCAAATCAAAAGGCAGAAGCAGCTGCAAGACTTCCTGGCTTTTGTTTCTAAAAGCCTAAGCCTATAGAACAGCTAAGAGAGTGTGCAGAGGAGGCAGTAAAGAGAGAGTTATTTAAAAAAGGTTAAAGGAAGGACATTCTCCTGGGGAAAGGAGAGGTTTCTGCCTGACTGGAAAGGAGATCCAAGGCTTCTGGCTATAACAGAAATGCATGTGTCAGAGCAGCCCTCTTGATGAAACAATTTAAAAAGTAGAATTTTTGAAAAACACTCTGGATGACTGAACTCCTATTTCTTACCAAAACAGGACTAGATTTGCCCTCCCAGCTGGAAAAAAAAAGTTAAAAATAGGCAAGATATATAAAGCAATCAAGATACTGGACATCAGGCAACAAAGGACAGGGATCCCTGAGAGAAGCAAAATAAATGAGGTTGGCAATAAGATGGCCCCCAGCTTTCTGCCAGGAGAAAATCTCAAGACTACAGCACAGGAAGAAGGGATCCAGATGGAGCCCCGTGGTCTTCCTGAGTTGAGGAAATAGATCTGGGAGTCCAGAAAGACCAAGACAGCTAAGTTCACAGAGCAGAGTACCAGAGAAGAGAGAGCTACCCAGATGGAGAGCTATGGAGCTCTGCAACGGGGTCCCCTGGGTAAGTTCCTGGGTATTGACCAACACATGGCATGAGAAAACTACCCAGGGCTGGAGAAGGAACCGCCTGGCAGAATTCAAGTGAGCAATCCCTGAGGCTTCCACAGGGCCGGGAATAGCTCCTGTTTTCATGAGTCACAGCGGGAAAACCTCATAATTCATGGAACATAGAGTATGCAGGAGGGTTTCGCCTCAGAAATGGGGCAAAATTACCCCTAGACTAAATACTGCTCGGGTTCCAGCTAACAAAGCTTTAAAGCAGGACCTGAAAAGATCAAACTGTTTCCAAATAATTTAACTGCATCTCAGAACAAAGCACAAGAATATTTATGGGACTACAAAAATAGCACCTAAGAGGTAAAATTCAAAATACCTGGCATTGATAAAAAATTAATAGGAGGAAGAAGGAAAAATATACTTCAAAGTGGGGAGAAAATAAACGATCAAAACCAACTCAGAAATGATACAGATGATAGAATTAGTGGAGAAGAACATTATAACTGCTGCACTAACTGTATTTCATATGTTCAAGAAGCCAGAGAAAAGACTGAACATATTAAGTAGATATGGAAGATATAATGACAAGATCCAAATCGAACTACCAGATGTGAAAACTAAATGTCTGAGATTAAAAATACACTAGATGAGATGAATAGCAAATTAGACATTAGAGGAAAAAAAGATTAGTAAACTTGAAGACCTAGAAATAAAACTATACAAAATAAAACAGAAAAAGGACAAGAAAAAGGATTAGTGAGCTGTGTGGAAACTTTGAGGAGCCTAATATATATGTAATCAGGCTCTCAAAAAAAGAAATATGAGGAGAGAAGAAATAGAAAAAAATAGTTCAAGAAAAAATGGTTGAAATTTTTCCAAATTTGATTAAAAAAACTATTGACTCACAGATTCAAGAAAGTCACTTAACATCAAATACAAGAAACATGAAGAAAATGACACTGTAGGCCAACCATAATCAAATTGCTTAAAAAGTGATAAGAAGAAAATGTTAAAATTGGGCAGAGAAAAAAGACATGTCACATATGAAGAAACAAATACGAGAATGACAGCAGATTGATATTGAAAACAACACCTTTAAGGCAATAAAAGGAAAAAAAAAAACCTGTCACCCTAGAATCCTGTACTCAGTAAAAATATCTTCAAAAGCAAAAGTAGAATAAAAACTTTTGAAACTATATAAATATTGAAAGAATTAATCATCAGCAAATGGGAGCTACAAGAAATGTTAAGGGAAGCCCTTCAGGCCAAAGAAAATGATACCAGTAGGAAATCTGAATCACATAAAGGAATGAAGCTCTGGAAATAGTAAATATGTGGGTAAATAGAAAATATAAAATTATGAGTATAAATTGAATAACTTTTTTTTTTTTTTTTTTTTTTAGACGGAGTCTCGTTCTTGCGCCCAGGCTGGAGTGCAATGGCGCTATCTCGGCTCACTGCAAGCTCCGCCTCCCGGGTTCACGCCATTCTCCTGCCTCAGCCTCCCGAGTAGCTGGGACTACAGGCGCCCGCCACCGCGCCCGGCTAATTTTTTGTATTTTTAGTAGAGACGGGGTTTCACCATGTTAGCCAGGATGGTCTCGATCTCCTGACCTCGTGATCTGCCCGCCCCGGCTTCTCAAAGTACTGGGATTACAGGCATGAGCCACCAAACCCAGCCTTGAATAATTTAAATATAACATTTTAAACATTTAAAAAGTAATGATTACGGGCCGGGTGTGGTAGCCTGTAATCCAGCACTTTGGGAGGCCTCCTCACCAAATTAGCCAGGCATGGTGGCAGGTGCCTGTAATCCCAGCTATTCAGGAGGCTGAATCAGGAGAATTGCTTGAACCCGGGAGGTGTAGGTTACAGTGAGCCAAGACTGCGCCACTGCACTCCAGCCTGAGCGACACAGCAAGGCTCCATCTCAAAAAAAAAAAAAAATTATGTAAAGCAAAAATAACAACTGTTTTGTAGGGTTTATACCATATGTACAAGTAAAATGTTTAACAACAATAACATAAAGGTCAGGAAGGGAAAAATAAAAATATACTGTTTTAAGGTTCTTCTACTACATGTGAAGTGTTATAATATCACTTGATGGTAGACCATGATAAGTTAAAGATATATACTATAAACTCTAAAGTATGTAGGGATCAACGAACTTTTTCTAAGGGCCAGATAGTACATATCTGTCTATCTATCTATCCATCTATAGCTATCTATCTATCTATCTATCATCTATCTATCTATCTATCTATCTATCTATCTATCTTATTGATCTATATTTTGAGACAGGGTCTTGCTCTGTTGCCCAGGTTGGAGTGCAGTGGTGCAGTCATAGTTCATTGCAGCCTTGACCTCCTGGGCTTAAGCAATCCTCCTGCCTCAGCCTCCCAAAGTTCTGGGATTGCAAGTGTGGGCCACCATGCCCGGCCAGATAGTAAATATTTTAGTCTTTGCAGTCTATTTATTCTCTGTGGCAACTATTCAGTGCTGCCATTATGGAGTAAAAGCAGCCACAGACAATACATAAACAAACTGGGGTGGCCGTGTTCCAATAAAACTTTATTAATAGAAATAGGCAGTGGGTCAGATTTGGTCCAAGGAGCAAAGTTTGCCAACTGTTGCTTTAAGGTAACCACTAGGAAAATACTACAAGGAGTTATTCCTAATAGGCTAACAAAGGAGATAAAATTGAAGCTTTAAAAATAATACAAGAGACAGAGAAAAGGTAAATAAAGAACAGATGGGACGAATAGAAAGCAAGTCACAAGATGATAGACTTAAACTTATACACCAATAATCACATTAAATGTAAATAATCTAAATATCCCAATTAAAAAACAGAGATTCTCAGATTGGATAAGAAAGAAAGACCCAACTATATGTTACCTTGGAGAAACATACTTTAAATATAAACTCAGAAATAAGTTAAAAGTAAAATAATGGAAAAAGATTTACTATGCTAACACTAATCAAAAGATAGTTAGATATTATCAGATAAAGTAGATTTCAGAGCAAAAAATATCACCTGCAATAAAGAGGGTCATTTCATAATGGGGTCATTATGAGCAGTCAGCTCCTCAAGAAAACATAACAGTCCTAAATGCTGATGTATCCAATAAAAAGAGATTGAAAATATAAGAAGCAGAAACTGATAAAACTGCAAGAAAAAATAGAAAATTTCACAATTATAGTCAGAGATCTCAAAACATCTCCCTCGATAATTTAAACAAGTAGATAGATCAGTAAAGATATATGAAACCTGAACAAAACTATTACCTAACCTGACCTAATTGGCATTTATAGAACACTCCACCTATCAATTCCATACAAGCTGTCCCAGAAAACTGAAGAGGAAAAGACATTTCCAAACTCATTCAATGAGGCAACCACTACCTGATACCAAAACTATATGGCATCATTACAAGAGGGAAAAAGATCACTAGAGGTCAACAGCCCTCATAAACATAAATACATAAATCCTTAGAAAAATTTTAGCAGATCAAACCAGACAATATATAAAAAGATAATACATCGTGACCAACCCCAGTAATGCAAAAATAGTTTAATATTTAAAAATCAATATAATTCATCATATTAACGAACTAAAAAAGAAAAACCATACGAGTATCTCAACAGATTAAAAAAATCATATACCTGTAACATGTACTCTTTTTGTCTGGCTTCTTTCACTCAGCATAATTACTATGAAATTCATCTCTGTTGCTGATATATCAATACTCCATTGCTTTTTATTGTTGAGTAATATTCCATTGTATAAAAACATGATGTTTATTCACTGGTGATGTAAATTTGAGTTGTCGCCAGTTTGGGGGCATTACAAATAAAACTGCTATGAGCATTTTATCTACAAGTCTTTAAATGGATATAAGCTTTCATTTTGCGGGGTAAATGCCTAGGAGTGGAATGACTAGATCATATGTTTAACTTTTAAAAAAACTGTCAAACTATTTTTCATAGTCGTTGTACTTTTGCACATCCCCACTATTAGCGTATGAAAGTTTCTATGACTTCACATTCTTATCAGCAATGGGAAGTCTTTTTAATCTCAGGCATCCCATTAGGTATGTAATGGTATCTCATTATAGTTTTAATTTGCATTTCCCTAATGACTAATGATGCTAAGCAGTCCTTCATATGCTATTTTCCCTCTGTATATCTTTTTTTTGGTGAAGTAACTGTTTAGTAGATACAGAAAAAGCTTTTCATAAGATCTAATATCCTTTGATGATTAAAAGAAAAACTCTAGCAAACTAGGAATAGGAGCAAACTTTGTTAATCTGATAAAAGGTGTCTATAACAAAAGCCTATAGCAAACAGGATACCAAATTGTGAAATATTAAAAGCTTTCCCTCGAGACAGGGAGTGAAACTAGTACAACTGCTATTACCCTTCTATTCAACGTTGTACTGAAGGTCTCTAGCCAATACAAACGCCTACATAAAATATATTAAAAATACATAAAATATATGGATGAGAAAGGAAGAAATAAAGTTGTCATTTTCACAGATTACAAGATTGTATATGGGGAAACTGCAAAATAATCTGTGGACACCCTATAAGAGGTAATAGTTGGATTTAGTGAGGTCACCAGAATCAAGGTCAATATACAAAAATCAATTAATTTTTTTGTACAGCAGCAACAAACAATTTAAAATAAAATTTAAAATTACCATTTATAACAGCATAAAAATCAAATGCCTACAATAGATATAATGAAGATATGCAAGACTTCTACATAGAAAACTCCAAAACATTGAGAACAATTTAAGGTAACTTAAATAAAAGGATCTATACATGGATTAGAGAAGTTAATATTTATTGTAAAGATGTAAATTATCCTTAAATTGATTTCTAGAATCAATGCAATCCAAATTAAAATGAGAGTAGAGTTTTTTAAAGACATTAATAAGCTGATTGTAAAATTTGTATAGCTACCCAGATTTGATCATCGCACATTATATTCTTGTATCAAAATATCATGTGTGCACCATAAATATGTACAACTATTATGTATCCATAAAAATTAAAAATAAAAAAGTAAAATAAATTTATATGGAAATGCACTGGGGTCAAGAATAGCCAGCATAAACAAAGAAGTACAAAGTTGAAGGGCTTATGCTACTAAAGAGTTATTATAAAGTTACAGTAATTAGGACAGTATGATATGTGAATGGAATAAATAATCAAGAAGCAGAGCTGCATATGCCTGGACACTTGATTTATGACAAAGATAGCAACAGCAACACAGAGTAGTAGAGAATGAGCAGCCTTTCAATAAATGGTGCTGGGTCAACATGGAAAACAACAGACTCGGGCATCTTCCTCAATCAAAAACAATTTCAAGTGAATTGTAGATCCAGATGTAAAAGGTAAAATAATAGAGTTTCTAGAAGAAACTATCTTGGGATGGGCAAAGATTTCTTAAGTATTAATAAAATAGACATGTACACTAAACATAAAGAGACTGATAAATTGGGCTATATTAAAATCAAGAGTTTCCGTGTCTTTAGCACATTGTCAAGAGAGTGAAAAGGAAAGTCCCAGGATAGGGGATGACATTTACCTACAGCTAACAAATGACTTGTTTCTAGAATAAAGAATCCCTATAAATAAGAAAAGGACAGAATGGTTTAAAGAACTCCTATAAATATAAAAAAGAAAAGACAAGACAAGACCCAGCAGAAGAAAATGGGCAAAAAAGTTGAACAGTCACTTCTCCAAAGAGAATATCCAAAAGGCCAGTCAACATGAAAAAGTGCTCAATCTCATTGATCTCAGGCAATGCAAATTAAAACTATTATGAGCTTAAAATGTTGGTGAGGATTTGGAGCAGCTGGAATTCACATACATTGCTTGTAAGGAGGTAAAATTGGCACAGCTACTTTGGAAAACTGTTTGGCAATATCAATTAAGCTTACCCTAAACATACCCTATGACCCAGCAGTTCCACTCCTCAGGTATAGACCCATGAAATACATAAATATGTGTCCCACAAGACAAGTACAAGAATAGTTACAGAAGTTTTTATTCATAATAGCCCCAAACTGGAAACAACCTAAATGTCCTTCAGTAGTAGAATAGATAAATAAATTGTGGTGTATTCAAACAAGAGTAATAAAATGAACAAATTACTCATAGATAAGACAAACCAACATGAAGTTAAATCTCTGAAACATAAGTGAAAAAAGCCTGAGAGAAAAGAGCTCATATTGTATGATTCACATTTACATAACATTCAAAAACAAACTAAAGTTATTAATGATATGAGAAGTCAGGATAACCGTAGTGTTTACTTTTGCAGGGAAGGGAGATAATATCTGAGAAGGGACAAGGGCTTTTGAGATGCTGCTGACATTCTGTCTTGGTCTGAGAAGTTATTCCATAGGTGGTGTTTTCTTTGTGAATATTCATTAAGCTATACAATTAGGATTTGTGCACTTTTTCTGAATATATATTTATGCTTCAATTTAAAGAAATGTTAAAGAAAAAGAGAGTGCAAAATCAGAGGATAGGAGGAAGAAAGAGAGATCTCTCTGGATTTGAGAGCAGCAGCGACTCTGGAAGCCCACCAGGGAGGTGGTAATAGCCTCGAAAGAAAAAGCGCTGGAGCCTAGGGGGATCTCAAAATAAGGTTTCCTGTCTCAGCAATAATTCCCAAGCCACACTAACGAACCAGAACACTAGTTGGCGAACACTAGCAAAACCAAAGGGAGCACATGAGCTGGGACACTGGGGATCTCACCAATGTGGATGGTTGACCAATGACCTGAGTATTCCTCCCCACCCCAACCCAGCCTCCTGGGATCACACTAACTATTGGGAAAGTTCTGAACTTGAAACAATCACGAGGGAGATAGGATTTATGCTGATAATGGCTGGAGTTATCCTTTCCAACAACCCAGCAGAATGGGGACTTGCAGTCATAACTCAAGTTGAGTTCTAGGAAATAAAAAAAGATCTCTTACATATCTAAATTTGAGGATAGAGATTCTTACCAGATACATGGAACTAACAAGTCTGGGTTTTGTTTATTAGTTTTTTATTTTTTAACAGATTTCCTCCTTCTTCTCTCATCCTTTCTTCTCAGTTTCTTCCCAATCGTCACACTTGAAACAGTAGGGCCTAAAGCCATCTATCTGGTATGCCTGTAAGGATGGCCCTGTGGATATAACCCAGGACTTACTATTCCCCCCAAATTTGCTCTTATGTACTAAAATAAGCATATGTCAGGAGCTATCTCCTCCCTGCAAAGACACATGTACCTTTCTGTACTTCACTGGCACGTCTGGGATGTTTGCCAGTGCGTTCATTTTTCTGTGCAGAGTTGTCCATGTTAGCAAAATTCTGTGATGTGTTCCATTTGTTTGATGAAAGGTTCTACTGCGTGTTCTCCTAAGCACCTGAAACAGCAAAACACAGCATTTGTAGAGATCATTTCACATTGGTTAATTATTGCAAATGGGTTCTGTTCTATCTACAGGGTAAACTGAGAAATGGTGTGGGTGCCGGCTGAGATCTACCAAGTGCAGTGACCCAAAGTCCCAAGCACACTGTGCTGGTGCTGCCTGCAGTAGGAACTGCGTAAGAAGTCACTGTTGATGTTGCTTACAGAACTACTGAAGGCTTGGATTTTATTTTTATTTTTTATTTTTTGATACGGAGTTTTGCTCTTGTCACCCAGGCTGGAGTGTAATGGTGTGATCTTGGCTCACTGCAACCGCCGCCCCTGCCTGGGTTCAAGTGATTCTCCTGCCTTAGCCTCCTCAGTAGCTGGGATTACAGGCGCCCACCACCTGTAATTTGTATTTTTAGCAGAGACGGGGTTTCACTATGTTGGCCAGGCTGGTCTTGAACTCCTGACCTCAGGTGATCTGCCTGCCTCTGCCATCCAAAGTGCTAGGATTACAGGTGTGAGCCACCATGCCTGGCCTATTTTTATTTAAATTTAGCTTTACTGAGACATAATGTATACACAAATAAAATTCATCAGTGTTAGTTGTACAATTCCAAGTTTCGGCAAATGTTTACAGCCGAGTTAAATACCACCAAAATTAAGATATTAATTTATCTATGATGCTGAGAAGCTCCCTGTGTCCCTTTGCAGTCAGCACCCTCCCAACCACTGCTCTGCTGTCACAATTGTTGCCTTTCTAGAATGTCACATAAATGCAATCATAGACACTCTTTTTTCACTTAGTGTAATGCTTTTGAAATTCTTCCATATTGTTGCATAGATCAGTACTTTGTTCCAATTGTTCTACATCCTCACCAACGTGTTTGCTCAATCTTGTTAATTTTAGGCATTCTAGTGATTTTATAGTGGTATCTCATTGTCATTTTAATTTGGATATTTTCATGTGCTTATTTATCTTCTTTAGTGAAGTGTGTTCAAATCTTCTGCCTTTAAAACAAAAAAATTGGGGACAGCCATTGTGGCTCACACCTATAATCCTAACACCTTGGGAGGCTGAAGCGGGAGGATTGCTTGAAGCGAGGAGTTTGAGACTAGCCTAAGCAACATAGTGAGACCCCATCTCTACAAAAAATAAAAAATTAGCCAGCCTGTAGTCCCAGCTACTCTGGAGGTTGAGGTGGGAGAATTGCTTAAGCCCAGGAGATCAAGGCTGCACTGAGCCATGACAGCACCACTGCACTCCAGAATGGACAACAGAGCAACAGTCTATCTCAAAACAAAAACAAAAAAACCAAAAAAACAAAAAACCACAAAACCCAAAAACAATTGGATGTAATTGGGTTATTTATTGAGTTGTAAAAGTTAATACATTCTGGATACAAGCCTTTTATCATATATGTTTTGAAAATATTTGCTCCCCAGCTGAGGTTTGCCTTTTTATTTTCTTAACATTATCTTATGAATGCAAATTTTTAAATTTTGATCAAATTTGTCAAAATTTTCTTTTAAGGTTTTAAGATTTCTTTCGTCAGATCTAAGCAATTTTTGCCTAACTCAAGGTCACAAATATTTTCTCCTACATTTTCTTTTAGAAGTTTTATAGTTTTAGCTCTTACATTTAGGCCTAGGATCCATTTTGAATTAAACTTTGTATACAGTATTAAGGTAAGGGTCAGGTTCATTTTATTTTCATTTTATTGCATTTGGAGATTCAATTAATCCAGCACCATCTGCTAAAAAGAATATCCTTTTTTCACTGAATTATCTGGGCACACTCATCAAAAATCTACTGTGTGTATGTGTTTATTTAGATATACATAGTGCTATTTCTAGATTCTCTATTCTGTTCTTTTGAACTCTGTGTATATCCTTATACCAACAGCTCACTATCTTGCTTTAGAGTAAGTTTTAAAATCAGGTAGTTCCAACTTTGTCTTATTTTTCAAAATTATTTCGACTATATTAGCTCTTGTACTAGCCCTTTTGAATATAACTTACAGGTCAATTTCTACTAAAAGAAAAAACCTCCCTGGATTTTGATTGAGATTGCATTGAATCTATAGAACAATTTAGGGAGAATTTACATCTTAACTTTGTTGAGTATTATGTTCCATTAATATGGTATACTCTCCATTTATTTTGATATTATTTAATTTCTCAGCAATATTTTACAGTTATCAGTGTACAAATATTGCATATATTTTCTTAAACTGATTCCTAAGTATTTCATATTTTATGTCAAAAAAATGGTCTTAAAATTTTTTAAATTTCTAATTGTTTATTGCTGGTATAGAGAAATATAAGTAATTTATATATATTAATGCTGTATCCTGCAACTTTGCTAAACTTTTTTTTTCAGTTCTAGTAGCTTTTTTGTCGATTAGGAATTTCTACATATATAATCATGTTGTATGTGAATAAAACATTTTATTTCTTCTTTTCCAATTTGTATGCCTGTTATTTCTTTTTATTGTAATACTGCAATGACTAGGGCATCCAGTACAATACTGAACAGAAGTGACAATAATGGACATCTTTGTCTTGTTACTGGCTCGAGTGGGAAAGTATTCAGTCTTTTGGCATTAAGTACAATGTTAGTTGTAGGTTTTTTTTAAAATAAAAGCTCGTTATCACTTCTAATCTGTTTCCTAAGAGTTTTTAACAGGAATAGGTGATCAATTTTATCAAATACTTTTTCCGCATCTATGGAGATGATCATACAATTGTTCTTTGTGAATATATTAATTGAATTACATTGATTGATTTTCAAATGTTAAAACAACCTAGTGTTCCTGGAATAAATGCTACCTGGTCATAAGATATTATCACTTTTATATATTGAAGGATTCAGTTTGCTAAAATTCTGTTAAGGATTTTTGCATCTGTGTTTATGAGGGCTATTAATCTGTAGCTTTCCTTTTCATTTTAAAAATGTCTTTGATTTGGGCATCAGGGTAATGCTCGCTTCATCACATGAGTTGGAAGGTGTTTTTTTCTCTTAATTTCTGGCACAGTTTGCGTAAAATTGGTATTAGTTCTTCCTTAAATTTACAAGTTAAGCCGTCTGGGCCTGGAGTTTTCTTTGCGGGAAGATTTTTAATGACAAAGTCCATTAACTTAATACATACAGGGCTCTTCAGATTATCTATTTCTTCTTAACCGAGCTTTGGTAATTTGTGTATTTCAAGAAATTTTTTTCATTTCATCTATCACGAAACTTACGGGCATAAAGTCATTTAGCATCCTTTCAATATCTGCAGGTTCTGTAGTGATGTCCCTACTTCATTCCTGATATTGGTAATTTGTGTTTTACATATTTTTGTTAAGTCTCGCTATAGGTTTACCAATGTATTGATTTTTTCAGAAGAAAACAGCATGTGGTTTTATTGATATTTCTCTACTGCTTTCCTAAATTTTCTATTTCATTGACTTCCACGATTATTTTTTCTTTCTTCCTGCTTACTTTGGGTTTCATTTGTTCTTCTCTTTCTAGCTTTTTAGGTGGAAGCTTCAATAATTGAATTTAGACCCTGGAGTGCAGTGGCACAATCTCAGCTCACTGCAACCTCCAACTCCCAGGTTCAAGTGATTCTCCTGCCTCAGCCCCCCCCAGTAGCTGGGATTACAGGCACTCCCACCACATCTGGCTAATTTTTTGTATTTTTAGTAGAGACAGGGTTTCACCATGTTGGTCAGGCTGGTCTCGAACTCCTGACCTCAAGTAATCTGCCCACCTTGGCCTCCCAAATTGCTGGGATTACAGGAGTGAGCCACCGCACCCAGCGCCTTCTTCTTTCTTAATACATGTATTTAATATCTTAAATGTTCCTGTAAGCACCATTTTAGTGGCATCTCATATATTTTAACATGTTGTGTTTTCATTTTTCTTTCAGTTTAAAATATCTTTTATTTTTCATTGTAATTTCTTTTTTACACATGGCTTATTTAGAATTCTGATGTTTAATTTCCAAGTAGTCAGGGGGATTCTCTAGTTATCTTTTTGTTGTTGATTTGAATTTTCCTTTTGTTGTTGAATGGGATTTTTTATAAATGTCAATTAGGTAGCATTGGTTGATAGTTTGTTCAAGTCTTTTACATCCTTACTGATTTGCAATGTATTCCTTCTATCAATACTAAGAAGTGTTGAAATTCCCATATTATTGTGAATTTGTTTATTTCTCTTTTAAGCTTTGTCAATTGTTGTTGTGTATTTTGAAGCACTATTACCAGGTGCATGAACATTTATAATTTTTATGTCTTTTTGGTGAATTGACCCCATTATCATTACGAAATACCCTGCTTTAGCCCTGGTAATATTCCTTGTTCTGAAGTCTATTATTTTTTCTGATATTAACATGGCCATTTTGGCTTTCTTTTGATTACTATTAGCACACTATATTTTTTCTATCCTTTTACTTTTAACCTGCTTGTGTCTTTATATTTAATTATTGAGTTTTCTTCACACTTCTGCTCGCAGGAATGTGTCTTTATATTTAAAGATGGTTTTTTAAAGAAAACATATATTAGGTCCTGGTTTTTAATCTAATCAAACTCTGCCTTTTGATTGGAGTGTTTAGAACTTTTACATTTAATGTAGCACTTGATATGGCTGGGCTTAAACCTATCAATTTCCTACTTGTTATATTGGCCCTTGTCTCTTTTTTCTTGGATCTTTTGAGAGTAAGTGCATATTACTTATGGCCTCATTTTATCTTCATTTCTGACATATTAGCTATACTTATGTATAGTGATTAAGGTTTACAGTATACATCTTTAATTTATCACAGTCAAACAATAGTATGTTACTTCACATATAATGTAAGAATTTTACAACAATACACTTTCATTTCCTACCTTCCATCCTTTTTGCTACTTTTGTATACATTTTACTTCTACATATATTATTAATCTCATATTTTTTAAAACACTCAATTATCTTTTAAGGAAATTAAAATAAGAAAAAAGTATTTTATCATTTTCAGTGCTTTTCAATTCTTTGTGTAAATTCAAGATTCTTTCTAGTGTCATAGTCCTTCTATCTACAGAAATTCTTTTAACTTTTCATGCAGTGCAGGTCTTCTGATAATGCATTCTCTAGGTTTTTGTCTGTCTGAAATGGTCTTTATTTTTCTTTTATTTTTGAAAATTATTTTCACTGAGTATAGAATTATGGGTTCATAGGTTTTTTTCTCTTCCTACCTCTCCCAAGAACTTTTATATTATTCCTTTGTCTTCTGACATGCATAGTTTCTGATGAGAAGTCCACTGTAATGCTTATTTTGATTCCTCTGTCAGTAATAATTCTTTTTTTATCCATCAACTTTTAAGCTTTTCTGTGTATCACCTTCATTCAGCAATTTGATTTTTCCTAATTTTTTATTATGGTAAAATACACATAACATAAAAATTTGCCATCTCAACCATTTCTAAGTGTACAGCTGAGTGGAATTCAAATTCATAATGTTGTGCAACCATCACCACTATCCGTCTCTGTAAATCTTTTCATTTTGAAAAACTGAAATGCTATACCCATTAACCAATATGGTACTTCCCCAGTATTTCCTACAATATGGTGTTTCCTCAGTATTTCCCCATTCCTTTTTCCCTGCAATCCCTGGCAACCACCATTGTACTTTCTATTTCTATTACTTTGACTATTCTATGTGCCTCTCAGCAATTTTATTTTCATGGTACCTTGGCATAATTTTCTTTATGTCTTTAATGTTTGGGTTTTAATGAACTTCTTTAATCTGTAGGCTACAGTTTTCACCAAATTTGGAAAATATTCAGCCATTATTTTTTCAAATAGTTTTTCTGCCTCTGCCACCTTCTTTCCTGGGGCTACAGTTATATTAGATCATTTCATATTTTCCCAAAGGTTATTGATATTCTGTTCAATATTTTTAAGTCTCTTTTCTCTCTGTCCTTCATTTGGGTAGTCTATATTGTCATGTCTTCAAGTTCACTGATTTTTTTTTTTTTTTTTGACGGAGTCCCGCTCTGTCACCCAGGCTGGATTGCAGTGGCGCAATCTCGGCTCATTGCACCCTCTGCCCCCAGCTTCAAGCAATTCTCTGTGTCAGTCTCCCGAGTAGCTGGGTACAGGTGCCTGCCACCATGCCTGGCTAATTTTTGTATTTTTAGTAGAGACGGGGTTTCACCATCTTGGCCAGGCTGGTCTTGAACTCTTGACCTTGTGATCTACCTGCCTTGGCCTCCCAAAGTGCTGGGATTACAGGCATGAGCCACCATGCCCGGCCAAGTTCACTGATCTTCTGAAGTCTCTCATCAGCTGCAAATCCCATCCATTGCATTCTTATTTCAAATATTGTATTTTTTCTTTCTAGAGGTTACATTTGGGCTCTTTTTCTATGTCTTCTATTTCTAGCCTCATCATGTTCAGTTTCCTTTACATCCTTAGGAGTATTTGTAAGATTCATAGTAGCTGCTTTAAGGTTTCTTTGTACTAATTCTATAATCTGTCATTTTTAAGTCTGTTCCTACTGGTTGATTTTCCTCTCAGATATGGGTCATATTTTCCTTTTCATGTCTGGTAATTTTGTATTAGATATTGGACATTTTGAATTTTACATTGCTGGGTGCTGGGTTTTGATATATTCCTGCAAAGGATGTGGCACACTTTTCAGTAACTTGTAGATCCATCTGACCCTTTCAAGCTTTTAAACTTTGTTATGGCAAGTCCAGAGCAGCTTTTATTCTGGGAATAATTTATCCCCACTACTAAGGCATGACATTTCTGTGAACTCTACCCAATTCCTATCTAATACCATGTCTCTGCATTCTGGTTTATGGTAACATGCAACATTCCCAGTTCTGTTTAAGCCCCAGAAATTGTTCAGCCTATGGCCTTTTGATGGGTATTTCCCCAGTCTTAGTTTCTTCTCATGCATGTGCAGATTACTGCTCAGCCAAAAACTTAAGGAGACCTCTCTTCAGGTTTCTGAACATTTTTGGTGCAGCTCCTTCCTTTAGGGTTCTCCCTATAAATTCTAGCCTCTTTGGCCTCTCTGAATTCTTATTTTTATCTTCTCAACTCAGAAATCTAGAATTCATTTGGATTTCCTACAATATGGCCTAAAAACTGACCCCAGTACTAAATGGGGGCAATTGTAGGACTCACCGTGTTTTTCTTCCTTCAGGGATTATTGTACTGTGCCTGTTGTCCAATGTGAGTTGTTTAACACATTTAACTACTTTTTAGTTGTTAATAGCAAGGGCACAATTTAATTTCCATAGCAATTATTTTTTATTAGCAGACTTGGGTTTCATTTTGCCCATTTTTTTCCCTAAGGAACTTATACCATTTATATATACTAATGAGTAAAGGATTGAATAAATGATTTTACACTCTACTGGTCCTTTTCCCTGCAGTATTTTTCCTTACTTTATTCTGTAATCCTCACAGCAGCAATTTTCAACTTTTTTTTGGTGGACAATCTATACTAAAAATTTGATATTTAATAGAATTATTGACAACATTCTTCAAGAAATTAAGAGATTCAAAATAACAGAAACAAATCAGTAATGATCAAAGCACAATCACCAATCCAGCTTAACAAGGTCTTTTAGTATCTATAAAAGCAGCCCCTAGGGCTGGGTGTGGTGGGTCACTCCTGTAATCCCAGCACTTTGGGAGGCCGAGGTTAGGCGATAGCTTGAGCTCATGACCAGCCTGGGAAACATGGTGAAAGTCCGTCTCTACAAAAAATATAAAAATTAACCAGGCATGGTGGCATGTGCCTGTAGTCCCAGCTACCTTAGGGGCTGGGGCAGGAGGATCACTTGAGCCCAAGAGGTCAAGGCTGCAGTAAGCTATGTTCGTGCCACTGTTCTTCAGCCTGGGTGACAAAGTGAGACCCTGTCTCAAAAAATAACCAAAGCAGCCACTATTCATTTACCACCCCTCAGTGTTATACCATTTTAGTAAGAACCATCTACTGCCCTAGCTTTAATAAAGCTGTTATTAAAAAATGCATTAGTGTTCTGGAATTATGAGTGATTAGAAAAATATTAAGCTTCCTGTTATACAATAGTCCACCCTTGTCTGTAGCTTTATTTTCCAGTTTCAGTTACCCATGGTCAATTGTGGTTTGAAAATATTAAATGGAAAATTCCAGAAATAAATAATTCGTCAGCTTTAAATTATGCACCATTCTGAGGCATGTGATGAAATCTCCTATCGTCTGACTCCACCCTACCTGGGATATGAATCATCCTTGTCCAGCACATTCAAGCTGTATTTGCTACCCCACCATTAGTCACTTAGTAGCCATCTCGATTGTCAGATCCACCGTCACGTTGTCTCAGTGCTTGTGTTCAAGTAACTCTTACTTTACTTAATAATGGCCCCAAAGCACAAGAGTAGTGATGCCAGCACTTTGGACGTGCCAAAGACAAGCTGTAAAGTGCCTCCTTTACGTGAAAAGGTGAAAGTTCTTGACTTAATAAGGCAAGAAAAAAACTGTATTCTGAGGTTGCTAAGATCTACAGTAAGAATAAAACTTCTATCCATCAAATTTCAAAGGGGAAAAAAATTGGTGCTAGTTTTGGTGCTTCACCTCAAACTATAAAAAGCTGTTGCCACAGAGCATGATAAGTGCTTAGTTAAGATGGAAAAAGCATTAAATTTGTGAGTGGAAGATATGAACAGAAACAGTCTGATTGACAGTAATCAGTTTGGGTATTATCCACTGTTTCACTGGCGTCTACTGGTGGTCTTGGAACATATCCCCCTTGAATAAGGGAGGACTACTATAATAATAATGTATGTACACTGTCAACATTTTAGAAAATATGATAAATTACAAAAAAATTTTAAACAATCTGCAATCCACGGCCGAGCGCTGTGGCTCACACCTGTAATCCCAGCACGTTGCGAGGCCGAGGTGGGCGGATCATGAGGTCAGGAGATCCAGACCACCCTGGCTAACACAGTGAAACCCCATGTCTACTAAAAATACAAAAATTAGCTGGACATGGTGGCGTGCACCTGTAGTCCCAGCTACTCAGGAGACTGAGGCAGGAGAATCGCTTGAACCCAGGAGGTGAAGGTTGCAGTGAGCCAAGATCGCGCCACCGCACTCCAGCCTGGGCGACAGAGCGAGACTCCGTCTCAAAACAAACAAACAAACAAATAAAAAACAATCCCCAATCCTACCACCAAAAGACCACACTGTTAATAATGCTTTCCAGTCTTCTCACTGCATACCTGTGAAGGCAGGATGAGAGCAGGTACAGGCCAGATGTGAACAGAGCACTGCCCAGATGTGCCTCACTGGTCCACCTGTATAACTGTCCATGACAGGATGGCATGGACCTAGAATCTAAGAAAGAGCAGTGAAGATATACCACCTTCTGAATCAACAACATATGTTTAAGCGATTCCTACGTGGGGGCCAGCGCAGCAGTCCAGAGTATCCAGTCCTGGGTTCAAGGTTATGGCCTGCCACTTAATAGCTCTGATTCTCGATGAGTCACTTAAACTTCTGAGCCTATTTCCTCCTCCATAAACTGGGAGTGATAACAGTACCTTCCTCTTAGGCTGATCCATGTGAAGTGGTTAACACTGCCTATCCTGCAGTAGGCTTGTATTAATGTAGGGTTTTAATATACACACAGGGATATCGTATTAACAACTTAAAATAATAGCTATCATTTATTGAGCCTGCACAGTCCTAAATGCCTTCTATGGAATACCTTATGCAATTTTTACAATAATCCAGTGAGGTATAATCCCCACTTTTTACAGATGAGAAAACTTAAGTTTGGTGGGGGGTTAAGTGACTTGCCCAAAGTCACATTAGAAGAAAAGTGGAATCAGGCTTTGAACTCAGGAAGTCTGACTTCTACTCACTCCTTAACCTCTATAATAACCTCTCAGGCAGCACACACTAAATATTAACTTGCTAAAATTTGACATTTAGCACCCGAGTGGGTATGATTGGTTTGTTATTATTATTTTTAGAAATAGGATCTTGCTGCGTCGTCCACTTGCTAGAGTGCAGTGGTGCAATCATAGCTTACTGCAACCTCAAACTCCTAGGCTCAAGTGATCCTCCCACCTCAGCCTCCAGAGTAGCTAGGACTACAGACACCTGCCACCACACCTGGCTAGTTTTAAAATTTTTTGTAAAGACAATGTCTCACTATGCTGCCCAGGATGGTCTCGAAATCCTAGCCTCAAGTGATCTTCTCACCTCAGCTTCCCAAAGCACTGGGATTACAGTGAGCCACCGTGCCTTACCTGGTTGGGTTTCTGAAGTTAGAATATTGCATATAGTTTTCAAAATATAAAGCAAATAAGGGATGGCTGGGTGGGGGGCAAATATTTGACTCTCTTGAATATTCACAGAATGCTAGGTTTCATCAGAACACAGTTTAAAAACTCCTGGGGGAAGTTCACTGTTGGGCAGTTCTAATTGCTAGAAAGTTCCTTCCTGTATCAAAGCTGATTCTCTCTCTCTTTTTTTCTTTTTCTATCCGTCCTAATTCCCACCCTTGGAACCAACTCAAAGTAAGTCTCATTTCTCTTCCACATTGGTGATTTTCAAAATGCAAGTCATAGTCTGTAGTCTTTTGTGAAGTTTTAGTTTGTCATATGCGTGTGTGCATGCTGGGTCACAATATAAAATGCATTTACCATGAGTCACAGTCAAAATGTTCGAAAGCCACTGTTCTATATGACTATTCTGCAAGAATTTGAAGGCAGTTGTCATGCCCCACCACCTAAAGACTAATCTTCTTCTCCACATGGGACCTCCCTGGCTTTTGCCACATATCTCCTTGCTGCATGGGGAGCTCCTTTCCTCACCCGACCCAGGCATCGTCCTGCAGTCCTGTCACAAAATTCACGAGACTCTCTGCTCAAACCTTCTTAGGGATGACTTCCCTGACCACCCTCTCTTAAGAAGCACCAACCCATCTCTCTCTAGCCCCTTACTCTGCTTTATCTTTTTCAAAGCACTTTTCACTACCCAACATTATATTGTATGTTTATTACTTTATTTGTTTATGATCTTCCCCAATAGAAAGTTCAACTCTGAATCTTCAGTCTATTTCCTCACATACAGTATTTGCTCAATTGGCCAGGCATGGTGGCCCACACCCATAATCCTAGCACTTTGAGAGGCTGAGGGGGAAGGATGGCTTGAGACAGAAGTTCAAGACTACCCTGGGCAACATAGCGAGGCCCTGTCTCTACAAAAATAATAATAATAGTATTGAGAATTTTAAAAAATAGTATTTTCTTCATAAATATCGGTGGAATGAATGAATGAATGAATACTAGAGGTAGACACCTTTTAGCAATTGTGTGTACAGCTGTGCTCAGAATATATTTCCAGCGGGAGTTAGATTTTACAAGGACAGCTCACATGATCACAACTATAGGCACAGTTTCATTTTATCATCTCTTGTGTTTTTAAAAAAAGTTATATATGCTAAGTATTACAGTTTACATTATACATGTTACTGTACAGGGTATATAAACATGTACTAAACTATGTATACTGTTACTTTAGATAGAATTTTTTTGGATGTCCTGAGTAGTTTCGTCTGTAGGCGATTTTTATCTACTCAGTTATAAGCATCTTGGAAGCAGCTTACATTTTTTCAAAGCACTCTCAGGTAAATAACCCATTCGATAGTCTTCATAGGCTGAGAAAGTGTATCAGGGAGCTGGAAGGAAATTTAGCGGCGGGCTAGTGACCACCAGGTTCCAATCCCACCCTTTTATTTTACAGATGGGTAAATCGAGGCCCAGAGCAGGGAAGTCGTTTGCTGGGGGACACCCCCTGAGCTGGGGTGGACCTATGAGTAGAGATCAGGTCTTTGGCGTCCACCCACTGCCAGGCACTGAAGCCTCCCAACTTTTGCGCACTCGCGGAGGCTGAGCCAGAAGGGTCGGACGCCCACGCCCCTGGCAAGAGCTCGGTGGAGCAGGCAAGCCCCAGTTGTCACCACTTTTCGGGTGGAAACACCGAGGACACGCCCCGACGCAGGGGCAACTCCCATGGTGGCTTCTTCCCGCCCTCGGGGCTCCACCTAGCTCAGCCCTGGAATTCCGCAAGCACCCGGAGGCCGGGGGGTCTCCGCGGGTGCGCCGTGTCCTCTTCCCCACGACCTCAGGGACCGGTCCCCCCGCCGGAACTGCTTCCTACCTGGTCCGGTCCCGGCAGCTGAATCTGGCCAGCCCAACCTCCCGGTCGCTATGGCAACCACAGGCCTAACATTCGCGAGTCCACCTTCCGCCGTCCGCGAGGTAATTCCAGCCAATGGCATCCTCTGTTTCTTTAACGTGAAAAGTTGTTGACCAATCATTAGAGGCGTTTCAAAGTCCGCAGAGAAGCCGGCCGAATTTTAGGGCTTAGGTTAATTACATCAGGGCCTGTAGCGGGGTGGAGAACTAATAAGAGGTTTATCTAGGCCATGCTTCAAAAATCTTGTGATAAACCAAAAGCCTCAGAATTTTGCTCACTCAAAAATCCTGCTTCAAGGAATATACCTAGCCCTGTTTCTTTTTTTTCTGAGACAGAGTCTCGCTTTGTCGACCAGGCTGTAGTGCAGTGGCGCAATCTTGGCTCACTGCAACCTCCGCCCTCCAGGTTCAAGCGATGCTCCTGCCTCAGCCTCCTGAGTAGCTGGGATTACCGGCGCTCGCCACCACGCCAGGCTATTCTTTTTGTATTTTTAGTAGAGACAGGGTTTCACCACGTTGGCCAGGCTGTTCTCGAACTCCTGACCTCAGGTGATCCACCCACCTCGGCCTCCCAAAGTGTTGGGATTACAGGCGTGAGCCACCACGCCCGGCCCCAAGCCCTGTTTCTAACAGAAGGAAAAAAAAAAAAAAAAAAAAAAAAAAAGATTGACATGGGCGACTATACAAGGGCAGCCACTTAGTATTCCAGGAGCCCCTCTTCACACGCTTCAGGGCAGGGCGGTCTCAGCGACCTTGTCACTCCCCTGCTTAAAGTCCTCCAATGGCTCGCCTTTAAATTTAGGGTGAAATCCAAGCTTTTTTTTTTTTTTTTTTTTTTGACAGGGTCTTGCTCTGTCGCCCAGCTGGAGTGCAGTGGCGCGATCTCGACTCGCTGCAACCTCCGCCTCCCGGGTTCAAGCGCTCCTCCCGCCTCAGCCTCCTGAGTAGCTGGGACCACGGGCGCTCGCCGCCACGCCCGGCTAATTTTTAAATTTTTTTGTAGAGATGGGGTCCCACTATATTGTCCAGGCTGGTCTCAAACTCCTGGGCTTAAGTGATCCTCCTGGCCTCCCAAAGTCCTGAGATTACAGGTGTGAGCCACCGCGCCGGCCCCCAAATATGTTATTTATAAACTGTCCCTGGCCCGTCCCTCAGATCGCAGGCCCAACCACGCCCCCAGAAAAATCTCTCACCAGCCCTGCTGGCCTTCGGGCAGTTTCTACAATGCACCAACTCGTTCCTCTCCCATGTTCCCAAGGAGCTTTCTCTGCCCCACGATCTGAGACTAGAACTGCCTCTTTCTCATTGTTGATGTCTAGGCCCAAATGACATTTCTTCATACGTAAAACGGGCTTCAAGTCTCACTCATGGCTGTGACGATCTGAAAGCAAATGCGTGTATATGACAACGTGTGAGCGATGAGAAGCTTGTCATCTGTAAAACTCCATGCGCATGTTAATTATCATGGCCGTGATAATTATGTACATTATAGAAACATTAACCAAGCGCTGGGCTCGTTTCAGGACCTTCAGTATTGCTGGGAGGCTTGGTATCCGACAGGTGTTCCAGGAGGGCAGGAAAGGAGAGATATGTTTGGCCCCAAGTCTCGCGAGGGCTCTGGGGAGCGCTGGGTCTTCAAGGACGTTTTGGATTTGAATACTTGGTGAGAGCGTCGGGTAGGGGAACAGCAGGAGCAAAGCCCGGAAGGTGGCTATGAGGATAAGAAGGGAGGACACCTGGCAGGCTGCTAAAACCAGGCCCACCTGCCGGGCAGGTGGAGGCGAGCAACCACCTAAGCTCTCTGGGACAGCGGGAGAGGGGGCAGGGGAGTCGCCGCACCATTCTTCCTGTGGCCGCTAGGGGGTCCCCGCTCCAGGTGAGCGCCAAGCTCTAGCCCCAGGTCGCTCCCCTATGCTTCAAGCAAGCTTTGCAGCGCAGCCAATTGCCAGGGGCTGTCCCGCCCACTCCCCTTCCTCGCAGCCACTTGCCTGCGCGAAATGCCTGCCAACTTCTGACTGGCAGGCAGTCTGGCAAATCAAATCGCGACCTTTGAAAGCAAAACACTGCAGCATCTTGGCAGCTCTGAATTGGGAAGGGATGAAGGAGGCTGTGCCTCCGGGTTGCACGAAGAGTCCGAGTCATTTCTCAGAAGGTTTTGATAGGTGGGCCTTAGAGGAGACGCCGCCGGTGAGTAGTGATTAACACCGGGAGGAAGGGGAATTGAATTTAACCTTCGTTTTTTTCTGGAAAAAGCGAAGTCACCTAACGTCCCCTAGTGTACATACCCTTCCTTCTTACTGTCACCAGCCTCGCCAACCTGGGTCCCCTTGCCTTGGAATGTTCTTTCCAGTTTTGCATCGAGGCCAAGAGGAGCGGGGGCATGGGCTACCTTACTAAAGGTGATGCCAGGCTCTACCAAACCAGGAAGTGACATGGAGTAACTTTGCCAGAATCTCTCCTTTTCGTGCCGAGCGGCTCGGGCTTCCTGGCGGCAGCAGATGGTGGAGTTAGCAGGTGGGATGAGGGGAGGCGTTCTTGGTCTAAGCCCGCTTCTGGAACAGAGGTGCTGTCTCCTCGAGTTGTAAGTTTCCAGCTCAGTGGGACGGGACGGAAGAATGTAACCTTCTCTTGAGCCAAAGCCCAGGAACGGGAAGCTTGGCAGGGAACTGGCGCTCACCTCCAGAAGCCAGATCGTCAGGTGGTGGGAAAGAGCGTGTTTTATTGATTTGTTCAGAAAGAGGCAAATTCGAATACAGACGCTATGAGCCACGGCTCTCTCATTTGTAAAACGTGCTCTGTGGGATTGGTGAAATCCGTCATCGAGATAAACGGGGTGGGAATGGAAGCAGAGCACCTAGTGAATTCTCATTCCTTCCTTGGGTCAGTGACCACGTGCTCTAATTGTGGGGTGGTTGACAACGCAGAGGTGACTGCTTGCCTCTCGGGCATATGCAGGTCCTGAAGAAATGCTTCGAAATCAGGAAAAGAGAGTCACCAGGTGAAAAGTATGTGTCTTATAAGGGAGTACAGCTTGCAAAGGGTTCCTCCAGGCTTTCAGTCCGGACTCCCACCCAGCTGAGGGAGAGCCTTCAATCTTTGCAGGCGATGCTTCAGAGGCCTGCGAGTTCCTGAGGCAGAGAGGGAAGCTGCTTTTTAAAAGAAAAATTAAACCACAGCAATGCCAACCACCACAAACAAAAGCAAAACCAGAAAAGCACTTGGGCAAACTACTCTGAAGGATGTTAGGAGGCCTGGGTTCCCACCACTCCCTTGATTGACATGTCGCTAAGGTCTGTTGGCTTTCTCTGACCTCCTGTGGGTGGGGCTGAGTATATCTGCTTGTTGAAGCTCTGGAGTTGTGGTTGATTAGGCCTTAGAAAGGCATTCTTGACTGCGAAGGGGCCACAGTGCACCCAGTGCTTAACCAGCCTGCATTTAGTCAGTCGGTTGGTATGTATACAAGTCACTGTCAGGCTCTGGGCTAGATCTCATTTAGTCAGTCGGCTGGTATGTATAGAAGTCACTGTCAGGCTCTGGGCTAGATCTCAGCTGGGAGCAACTGAACAGGGTATTCCGCAAACACCTCACTGGAGTTTGCGCTCCTCAACTCCATGACTGCTTCATGGTTGAATGCTTCCCAGGGCCTCTCAGGTAGAAAGAACCCTGAGCCACTCTTAAGGCTCTTATGATTATTACAAATGCTAAAACATTTTTACAGAAATGTAACACAATAATGCTTTTCACATGTACGTGAAAGTATAGTGAACAATTATGCTTTCCACAAGATTGCAAACACATATTCATAGGGTTTTACAGACAGGGAAGTCTAGCTATGGGATGTGAATTACCTGATAAAGTTACCCGGTGAATGCTTACATCTCATGTCTGTATATTGGATATATAACCTCGTCTGCAGGTAGTAGCAATAATTTCATCCTGAGGCCCTCTGACAAAGTGAAACCAAGCCAAATGGTTTCTGTAGCTGTCCCTGTGCTAAACCTGCATTTGTTGTATCCCAGGACTGGACATGGTGTTCGCCTTATCACATATGTATGTGCTGTCCACACCATGAACCAGAATTCCTGGGCCTAGGGCCGGATAGCAGAAGGAACTGGAAGCTACAAGATACACAGGAGGCAGCTCTCTGAAGCCTCAGGGAGTGGCAGAAATTGTTTAGCTCACAGTGAGCCCTCAGTAAATATTTGTTGGATGAATGCATGAGAGAGAAAGGAATGGACAAAATAAATAATTAAACAGGAGAGAATAAAATTAATCTTAACAGCAGCTCACATTCATGGACCATTTGCTATGCCTGCATTTTACATGTATGATTTCATCAAATTCTCATGACTGCCATGTGGAGTGGGAACATTATTATCTATATTTCACAGCTGGTGAAACTGGCTGAAAAGTTAAATGACCTGGCAAAGGTAAAACAGGTAGCACATGGCACATCAAAAGCAATTTAAAACGTTTTTCTATTAAAAATAAACATAGACTATGCAGTAGAATACATTTCTAAAAAATGTATAAAAAGTCCTCAAAGAAAACCCTAACACTTTTAAGCAGGGTTTTGGCCATGCCTCCTAGGACACTAGAAGTATACTTTCTCTTCTCTGTTTGGTAGAAAATTTTGAGAAGTGGCACACACCTGTAATCCTAGCACTTTGGGAGGCCGAGGCAAGTGGACTGCTTGAGCCCAAGAGTTCAAGACCAGCCTGATAACATGGCGAAACCCTGTCTCTACAAAAAAATTAGCCAGGCCTTGTGGCACGCGTCTGAGGTCCCAGCTACTTGGGAGGCTGAGGGAGGATTGCTTGAGCCCAGCTTGAGGCCATGTTTGTGCCACTGCACTCCAGCCTGGATGACAGAGTGAGATTCTGTCTCCAAAAAAAGGAAAAGCTCGGGAAGCACTGAAAATATAAGTCCGATGAAATTAGTAGGGATTCTCATCGTTGCTGGGTTTATTTGAGGCCACATTATTACCCCCACTTTACAGAGGAGGCAACTGAATCTCTGAGAGGCAGAGTTATCTGGTCACACAGGTTTTCCACCTCCGAGACCAATGTCACCTCACCTGTGTCAGGCCAATCCTCGGTAGCAGGCCAGTTCTTCTGTTTTCCATGGATGTAGCTTTTCTTCTGATTCTTTTCTTCCTAAGCTGAAACTTAAATGGTTCCCTTTTCGTGGTAGTGGAATTTTTTTTTTTTTTTTTTTTTTTGAGACCTGGAGAAGTTAGTATTCTACTTCTTGTGCTCAAGAGCTATGGAAAAAGGGAGGATTTAAGTTAGGGTGCGATGGGAGGAAGGAAGCAGAGTGGAGGAGGAAAGGGAACATTAAGGGCCAGGGAGAAAGCTTTTGAGATAGATGAGTCAGGTTTGTATTAAGGGGAAGACAAAGGCATGATAGAACTTGTTTTTAACTGCTAGAATTGAATTTTGAAGAATTTTTTTAATGGACTCACTTGTCATGGCCGGTTACGTTTTATCTGAATGGTATTCTCTTCTCAGATAACAAAGCTGGGCTCAGTGTTTCCTTGTCCATGCATTTTTAATGTTCCTCTCCACCACCCTAGAGCACCGCAAGAACTGGAAAACACACCCCTCTCTGTCTGCCTGGGAGAGCCACGGAAATTGGCACTTCTCTGAGTGAAGCTGAGGAGAAGGCTGTAAATCTGCCAAAACAGCCTTGAAGTATTCTTTTGTCATGAGGAAGTGACGGCTGCTCGAGGGAGGTGAACACCACAAGGAGAGATGGCATCTGGCCTGGGCCCCGCCTAGCAGCAGCTCCACCTCCTAGGCCAGGCCCTGCGGGATGCGCCACTAGACCACCATGGATGGATCCCACAGTGCAGCCCTGCAGCTGCAGCAGCTGCCTCCCACAAGTAGCTCCAGCGCCGTAAGCGAGGCCTCCTTCTCCTACAAGGCAAGGGCTTTTTTGGGGTTTGGGAATTTGTATTTTCCTAGCAAGGAAGTTACACAGTGCTCTGCATTGGCTAACAGATATGTATGGGGTCTGCATGCCTGTCACTGGCAGAAACAGGCAGGCTCTTCACACAGACAAGGGAATGTGTAAGCAAAAGACAAGAGATGGGCCGGGAGCGGTGGCTCACGCCTGTAATCCCAGCACTTTGGGAGGTGGGCGGGTCACGAGGTCAAGAGATTGAGACCATTCTGGCCAGCATGGTGAAACCCCGTCTCTACTAAAAACACAAAGATTGGCTGGGCGTGGTGGTGCCCACCTGTAGTCCCAGCTACTCGGGAAGCTGAGGCAGGAGAATCACTTGAACCAAGGAGGTGGAGGTTGCAGTGAGCTGAGATGGTGCCGCTGTTATCCAGCCTGGTGACAGAGTGAGACTCTGTCTCAAAAGGGAAAAAAAAAAAAAAAGAGATGCTCATTAAAATACATAAAAATAGGGAGGTGGAGAAACACCATAAAAGGTATAGAATAAAAGGAATGCATTCCCACTTAGAAGATTTGATTTTTAAAAAATCATCTACTCTGGGCCAGTTGTGGTGGCTCATGGCTGTAATTCCAGCACGTTGGGAGGCCAAGGCGGGAGGATCTCTTGAGGCCAGAAGTTTGAAACCAGCCTGGGCAACATAGTGATACCCCGCCTGTACAAAACAATTGAAAATTAGCCAGGTGTGGTGGCATGTGCCTGTAGTCCTAACTACTCAGGAGGCTGAGACGGGAGGATTGCTTGAGCCTAAGAGTAGTTTGAGGGTACTGTGAGCTATGATTGCACCACTGCACTCTAGCCTGGGTGACAGAGCAAGACCCTGATGCCAAAAAAAAATTATATATATATAGGTATGTATGTATATCACCTACTCCATTACTTGGAGATAATTTTCATTCGGATTTCAGTATATCTCCTTGTTTTTTTCTAGTATTATAAATTTGGGGTCACATTGCACATAAAGTTTTGTATCTTGGTTGTTTAACTTGACCTTACTTGTGGAATATTTCCCCATGTCATCAAGTAGTGACTGAAAGCATACTTTTTGAATGATTGCCCAATAATCCGTTGAGCTGCTGTGTCAAAATTTGCTCAACAGATCCTCATTGCTGGATATTCAGGCTGTCTCTAATCTGGAGTGGCTGTAAACCATGAACATCCTGGAGTGTAAATCTCTGTGCTGATCTCTGATCCTTTCCTTAGATATAGTCATATAGGTACAACGAATAGGTCAAAGGAAATGCACCTTTTTTAACAAGGGGATTTTAATGACAAATTTAAGTGTTCCTAAACACCTATCAGTGCAGCATCTGATTACTGGGATTTATTGAAAATTATTTTTTTAAAGATCAGAGAGGCCAAGTGTGGTGGCTCATGCCTGTAACTTCAACACTTTGGGAAGCCAAGACGGGTGGATGGCTTGACCTCTGGAGTTCAAGACCAGCCTGGGCAAACATGATGAAACCCTGTCTCTACCAAAAATACAAAAAATTAGCCAGGTGTGGTAGGGCACCTACCACACAAAAAATACAAAAAATTAGCCAGGTGTGGTAGGACCACCTGTGGTCCCAGCTACTTGGGAAGATCATTTGAGCCAGGGAGGAAGAGATTGCAGTGAGCCAAGATTGCACCACTGCACTCCAGCCTGGGTGAGAGAGTGAGACCCCACCTCAAAAAAAAGAAAGAAAAAAAGATCAGTGACTGCTAATACCGTAGAGCTAAAGGAGACTTTAGAGATCATCTCATCAAACCTCTCATTTGATGGACTGGAACAGTGAGGCTGGGAGGTGAGAAGCGACATTCTTAAGATCCTATAGCAAGTTGAGAGGAAGAGCTAGAACTGTTATTAATTTTAGATAATAATGATGATCATAATAACAGTGACTAATATTTATTGAGCATTTATTCTATCCCAGGTACTGTGCTGAGTTCGTCACATGCCTTTCGTTGGGTAATCTTCACCCTAGCACTACACAGTAGGTCCAGGTTTCCTCCTCTGTGGAATAGTAACTGCCTCCTGGTGGTGGTGAGGATGAAATGAATTTATTCATGTGAAGCCCTTAGGCAATGACCCACACATAATGGCCAGTGTTTGTCAAGTGCTAGCTGTTACCATCTTTATCCCCACTTTAGAGACAAGGAGACTGAGACAGAGAAATTCAGTAATGGCCCTGACTGGCACAACTAGTAAGTTGTGCAACCAGAATTTAAACCCGGGTCAGACCAGCTGCAGAACCCATGCTCCTAACTGCGGCGCTGCTCTGACTCTCCGGTGTCCTGACTCCTGCTGCTGCCACCGCATCCCAGCATGCCCAAGGAGGGGACTCTGCAGGTCATTAAAGGCTTTTGTCATTTTAATTCCTTCTGACCAGCCAGGTGGAATATGTATGGAAATTATGAACATTTGTCTGGAATTAGACTCATTCTAGAGCAAAGATTGACTCTGACATTCTCAGTGGACTCTGCCTCACCAAGCAAACCAGTTTCAGAGCCAAGATGGCATGATTGTTTCAGCATTGGCATCTCGCTCCTTGGTCTTCTTTCCATGAAAGCCTGTTGTTTCCCCTTCCTATGCAGCTACTGTATTCATCTAGGGCTCTGTTGGGAAGGGTATCAGACTGAGAACTGGGAGACCTGAGTTCTTGGCCCAGCTCTGTCATCTCTGGGTGTGTGATCTTGGGCAAGTGTCATCCCTTCTCTATGCCTCAGTTTCTGTCTCTGTAAAGTGAAGAGGTAGAGTTCATAGATGGTCCCCAATCCTGCCTAACCACCTGAAATACCTGGGGAGCTCTAAAACATGCAGATTTCCAGGCCTCAGACTCATCTCTCCCTGCCTTCACCCTTTTACCCCCTCGTCTCTACTCCCCTGCAAATTGTGGTTTTGCATAGCTAGGCTAGAAACCCAGAACGTGCATTTTGTAAAACCTCTTCAGGTAAATCAGATAATCAGCCAGGTGTGGGAATTTCTGGACCACATGATCTGCTAAGCTCCTTCCCACACCAACTCCATCATCCTGAGAAATCAAGATCTCAGGCCACCACGTCTTAGCAGCACTGATATTCAAAGTGAGCAAAACACTCTTCTCAAGTAGGCAGTGTTACTGTTCGCATCCTTGGAGGTGTCCACGTGCTTCACAGAGCATTATTCAAAATGGAGCAGGGTTTCAAATCAGAAAACACTTTTCCTATCTAGCCTTTTTATTGACGTATGGTATGCATACAGAAAAATATACAAATCATAAGCTCTAGATGTTAAATTTTAATGAAGAGGGTGCATACATGTTACTGACGCCCTAATCAAGAAACAGAACATTACTAGTACCCAAAAGTCTCCTTGTGCCCCTGCTAGTCACTCCCCTCCCCGCAGGGGTAATCACCCTCTCTTCAAGTCAGAAAACACATTGATGGTGGCACAGTCTTGACTTCAGAGGAAATTCAGGAGCTACTGGTCAGCTTGAGTGAATACTGCCTTACATATTGAAGGTGCTGAGTACTTTCATTCTGTGAAGGAACCAGAACATTCCATTCTGCTTTCGATATTCAGAGTCTACACCATTTCTAATGTAATGATAGAAGCTGTTCTCTTGAGTTTTCCCTGGGCCTTAATTTGTGGAGATGACAGAGTAACTCCATGGATGGCTAATGCCATTGAAGAAGATTTTTGTTGCTTACATTTCCTAAAAGAAGGAGGCACTCACACCTGTAATCCCAGCACTTTGGGAGGCCGAGGCAGGCGGATCACGAGGTCAGGAGATCGAGACCATGGTGAAACCCCATCTCTACTCAAAAATACAAAAAAATTAGCCGGGTGCGGTGGCGGGTGCCTGTAGTCCCAGCTACTGGGGAGGCTGAGGCAGGAGAATGGCGTGAACCCGGGAGGCAGAGCTTGCAGTGAGCCGAGATCGCACCACTGCACTCCAGCCTGGGGGACAGATCGAGACTCTGCCTCACAAAAAAAAAAAAAAAAAAAAGGCATATCATGCTGCAGAGGGCCACACGGGACACACCAAGGTCAGTTGGTTAGAAGCAGAGGGCATGTGGGGAAAGCTTAGATCAGAGCCTTTATTGTGTTTTTCTGTGGGAAAGGCATGGCAAGACGGCGAACAGTTTAGGACTGGCTGATTTGAAGAACTCTGGGTTGTCTGGTACGTAGCCCTGGGTTGATTTAGAGCAGGGGAAATATTGATCTGGGGTGTGAGAGTTTATTTAATAAAGGAGATGTTTGTAGCTCTGGATTGGTTAGTTAGCATATGAAAAGCATGCTCCTTAGAATATAAAAAATCAGTTAATACAATTGGCCCTGTGATGAATGGATGCCAAATGGACAAATATAAGAATCTAAGAAAATTCAGAGCACTATCCCTGATGAGATTTCTAGTAAGTTTCCATTTTAATCACAAATTCAATTCAGTTGCCTAGTATGGAATATCTTCATGCCAGAGCAAAGATGAATAATTCATGGTGACTCTACCAAGGATGTATGAATTGAGGTGAGGGACAGGCATGGTTGTGATGATGACTGAGTTGACTGAAGTACTGGTGGGGTAAAGAGAAGAGGACCTGGGTCCAAATCCCCGGTGTTCCTTCTTAGCTAAGTGACCTTGGGTGTATGGTACAACCCTGCAGAGCTCCTGTTGCCTTATCTGTAGAATGTTGGTTTTCATCCTTCCCTCCCAACGGCTGTGTGGATCAATGAAAAAGCACCTAACACAGTGTCTGACCATGCACTAGGCATGCTGGAAATATGTGACTCAGAAATGCCACGGGGTTTCCAAGAGGAACAGATGAAGGTACACAGAGTAGAGGAGACGGTGTGGTTAATTCTGCGTGGGGATGGGGAGAGGGGTTTTGAGGGAAAGCCGTCTCCTTTCTCGATTTTGTTAAGGCTATTTTGATTGCAAGGAGTAAAAACCCATTTCAGAGAAGCTGAGGCAAAAAGGGAAATTATTATAAGGCTGCAGGGTAGCTCATGAAATCCAGTGGCAGGAAAGGCAATGGGGCTTGGAAGGTTCTGGAACTCATACCTCCCCTTCAAAAGAGGGAAGACCTGAGTGGCCAGCTTGGGTAAGGTGTCTACCTGGTCCAGTCGGTGATGGCCAGGGAGTGCCACCCAGCTGATGCCACCTGGCAGACATGGTTTCTGAGGCTCTACCATTATGGGCAGGTCTCAGAAAAGTGGTCATGTGGGCTGGGCAGGCTGCTCGCAACTCATCTCTTACCTTTGGGAGGAGGAAAATATTGAGAGACTCTTAAGTCCAGCTTGATGGGTGGGATGAAGTTAGGAGCAAGCTGTCTGCCTTTGAGTTTCAGCCCTGCCCTCTGCCCTGCCCATCAGCGTATAAATTTTGGTTGCTGGGGAGGGCACTTTGCTACAGGAAGCCCCCCAGGCTGAGCTGCCCAGGAAGCAGCTCCCAGCAGGACATTGACACTGTGGAAGCTTTACCTCAGCTGGGAAAAGTCAGGTCTCAATTCTTCTGAGTGAGTAGACATTTCATCTGAGCACCTACTCTCTCCAGCTTGTGCTGGGTGGGGCGGGAGCTATATAGATCAAGCTTGTCCAACCCACAGCCCAGGACAGCTTTGAATGCAGCCCAACACAAATTTATAAACTTTCTTAAAACATTATGAGATTTTTTTGGCGATTTTTTTTTAAGCTCATCAGTGGCTATCATTAGTGTTAGCATATTTTATGTGTTACCCAAGACAATTCTTCTTCCATTGTGGCCCAGGGAAGCCAGAAGATTGAACACCCCGATATAAATCATCAAGACAGATCTTCCCTGGTTACAGTCTAGGAGGGAGGTGGGGAAGATACATTTTCACAAGTGTTTACCCCTCAAGACAGAATTCGACACAAAAATAGAGATACAACAGAGTGTTAAGAGCATGACCTTTGGAATCAGAGACTTGGCTCCAATCCCTGGCCCTATTACCTTTCTTTTTATCTTTTTAGGAGACAGAGTCTCCTGTGTGGCCCAGGCTGAGTGCATAGTGATTATAGCTCTCTGCACCAGCTCTGTTATTTTCTAGCATTATAACTTGGGGAAAATCATGTAATGCCTCTGTGGGCAAGTCTTATACCCATCCTATAGGGTAGTTATGAGAATGACCGGAATTTACAGATAAGCAAACCGAAGCTGCCTGCACCACCCCCTGCTTCTGCCTTCGGAAATCCTACCCAGCCTTCCAGCGCAAGTATCACCTTTTCATCCATGAAGCCTTTGTCAGTCTTCCTGGCAATAAAATATAGGTCCTTTAGCCACCCTTTCATAGCCAATTAACAATGATTATTGTAATCATCATCATAAAAGCAACTAACATTATTTACTTATAGAACAGGAACTGTGCTAATCCTCACAAAAGCTCTCATGAGATAGGTACGGTTATAACCCCATTTTACCTGTGAAGAAACTGGCACAGAGAGGTTAATTAACTTGCCCATGGCCACACAGTCAATGGATAGCGTAGTTGGGGTGAGTAGCTTTGCCTTCACCTCACTTCTTCCGCCAGTAACACTCCATTGAGAGACTGCAGCATGGGTAGAGTGACCGTGGTCCCGGTTTGTGCCTTACGCCTGTGTATGTTAATAGAGCCCCCTTTCATTCTCAAGAGTCTTCCTTTTTTTTTTTCCTTTGAGATACAGTTTCAGTCTGTCGCCCAGGCTGGAATGCAGTGGCGTGATCTTGGCTCACTGCAACCTCTACCTTCTGGGATCAAGTGATTCTCATGCCTCAGCCTCCCGGGTAGCTGGGATTACAGGCGTGTGCCACCACACCCAGCTAATTTTTGTATTGTTAGTAGAGACAGGGTTTCACCGTGTTGACCAGGCTGGTCTTGAACTGCTGACTTCAGGTGATCTGAGGAGTCTTCCTATTTGGAAGGTGTACAGTTATCCTAAATATAAGGCTCCTGGTAGTTGGGAGGCCTCATACTTCCTCACCCATAAAATACTGGAACCAGAGCGGTGTGGGGAGGCCCTGACAGTCGCTTATTCCATGACTTTGGCCGAGTCTTGGGCTTTCTTGGGTAACACATCTCCACTGGGAGCAGCTCCTGAGATGTTTGCCTGCCTTCTCCCCTCTCTTCCACCTCAATGGACAGTGTCAATTCTACTCTGCCTTGTCAACTCGAGAAAAGTTGGGAACCTGATTGGGTGTTGCCTCAGAAGAATCAACCTGATCTGGCAGTGCCCAAGCCTGGAGCCACCCAAGACAGTTCTCACCCCTGCCTGTCAGCTGGGAACCATATGTTCCAGTTTGCACTGTGTCTTTGCTTAAGGGACAAAGTCACTGATTGCAAGGTGGAATATCCCTGTTCTGTGTTAACCATGCACGTGTACTTGTGAATGCTCCACCCCTAAAATAACCCCAGTGAAGACATACAAGGTGGTTCCTCAGGAAAAAGAGGAGCAGAATAGGTAGAGAAGGCTGCCAGCGGGGTCCAGAGGTGGGAGCTGGCCAGGCACTACCCATTCCCTCCCTGCAGCAGAACTGGGCACCCACATTTATGGTTTCCAACCTGAGGGTTGGAGGAAGAGCTTGCTGGCAGGAGTCATCCTTGCCTCCCCATTGCCCTATGCCAGGCACTGCAGGGTGCCTCGTAGGTGTGTGTACAAGCAGTGTAACCCAGGGCTGGTGGCAACTTCTTGGCCTGTCTTTGAATGCTCATAAAATTGGACCCATCATCACTTCAGAAGGGTTTGGGGGCATAATTAATGTTGATGAAGCCCTTTGAAATGCTTAGGTGGAGTTATATTATGCTATTGCTAATCATGTCTGTCTGTAACTGGTTATTACATGTGGACATTCATATGTTATGGAAATGGCTTTTAAAAGAAACCTCAGCCATCTGTGTCCTTAGTGGAAATGTGGCACTGATAAGGTTATTTTTCTTTTCCTAATTGATTGTGCCACCTTTGAAGGACACTTCACAGAACACAATGGAGACAGTCTGGAGGAGTAATTATCATCAAGAGGCTGGAAGTCAGGCTTAGATGCTAAAAATAGGACTCATAGTAACACCCATCTCATAGTGTTGTTTGTGGCCCTAAGAGAAGGGTGCACAGAAAGCGCTTAGCACACCATGTGCTCCATCAATACCAGCCTTTATTATCATAGTAACTATCGGGGATCAGAAAACCATACCTGAAAAAGAACGCCTCAGAAGCAAAAGTTCCTCTCTGACCTTTTCTTGCTCTCCTTTCTCTGGCCCCCCTTCTCCACCAGGCTAGCCATAGAATCTACAATCCCTCTTCCCCAAGGCAGGTCATAGAAACCACAACCACTGCAGGCACTGAGGTGGCTCATGCTTGTAATCCCAGAACTTTGGAAGGCCGAGGCAGCCTTTGAGCCTGGGAGTTCGAGACCAGCCTGGGCAACATGGTGAAACACCGTCTCTACTAAAAATACAAAAATTAGCTGGGTGCAGTGGCATGCACCTGTAGTCCCAGCTACTCAGGAGGCTGAGGTGGGAGTATGGCTTGATGCCCAGAGATGGAGGCTGCAGTGAGCTGAGATCACGTCACTGCATTCCAGCCTCATTCCAGCCTGGCTGACAGAGCGAGACCCTGTCTCAAAAAGAAAGAAAGAAATAGAGAGAGAGAGCTGGCCCCAAAGCCAGCTATAAAACCTAAAATATTACTCTAATTTTCTTCCACTTTTTTTTGTAAAAATTGGCCATAAGGAAATTATCAGACCTACTTTGTTTGATCATAGGTCAGAAGACCCCCATTCCAGAGAGGGTCCTGACTCATATAAGGAAGGAATGCTGCCCAGAGAGGCCGAGAAGAATCTCAACAGACAGACCTGGCTGGGTTCCCCACTCAGTCAATCAGCATTAGATCAGGCCCCTTTGTCCAATCATATTTCTACACAGTCGTCCATACTTTGTTGAACCTAAGCCTAAAAATGACAGTTTCTCCTGTGTCTTTGGGTCTTCTCTCTGAAGGCTCCCATGTCACATAAAATGATGATGAAATAAATTTGTACGCCTTTTCTCCTATTAATCTGCCTTTCGTCAGTTGATTTTCAGCGAACCTTCCAAGGGCAATGGGGAAGTCTTCCCTTGGCCCATACATAACCTTTTAGCCTCCAATGTTTTTGCTGCCTAGGTGGGTTCATCCTTGTGAGGTTTATAGTTTTCACTTCTGGGTCCCACCCTTCCCTGCCGCACTCCCTGACTTGTCTCTCTGGCCACAGTGGCCTCCCTCTGCCCTTCTGCAGCTCTGCACTTCCATGGTAGTGAGTTAACACATTCTCAGGCTAGTCTGTGAAGACAGACTAAATCCTCGTGGATTTAGTCAACCACTCATCTGAGGCCATCTCATCTTGGTCTCTTGCGGTAAAAATAAAATAGCAGCTACCAGTTATAAGTGGAACCATATGAAACTACCATCTTTATGCATCAAAAATGGTTGAATATTGGCCGGGCATGGTGGCTCACGCCTGTAATCCCAGCACTTTGGAAGGCCGAGGCAGGCAGATCACCTGAGGTCAGGAGTTTGAGACCAGCCTGGCCAACATGGAGAAACCCCGTCTCTACTAAAAATGCAAAAAAATTAGCTGGGCATGGTGGCACATGCCTGTAGTCCCAGCTACTCAGGAGGCTGAGGCAGGAGAATGGATTGAACCATTTCTGGCAAATTTAAACATTGGTATTTTTAATTTATCTAACAGTATTGAGTACTGTTAGATACTGTTAACTGAAGCCCTTGGTATAAAGACCATTCAGTACCCACTATCAGCCTTCTGAAAAATATATAAGCTGTTCTTTATGTGTTGAAAATTTTACATCATTCCTTTTTCTCCTTGAATTTGTATTTCCATTCTATTTCCCTCACAGAATTTTATTCCAAAATTGTGTATTTTAATACTTGAAAGTTTGATGAACTCCTCTCATACTTTCATTAAAAGGAAAGCTTTGGACAAATGAAATTTAACAGAGTTATTTGAGCAAAGAATGATTCATGAATTGGGCAGGCACTCAGAACCGGAAGAGGTTCAGAGAGTTCCGCTTTAGTGGCCTGAGCAGCACACTTTTACAGGTTGAATGCAGAAGCAAAGCAAAGAAATGGCTTGATTGGCTACAGATAGGTGCTTGCTTTATTTGGGTCTGATTGGAGGAAAGTCCCTAGTTAGAGGTTAGTTGATGCTTTGATTGGTTGTGCTTAAGTATCATTTTACTGGTTACATTGCAATTCAGTTTGCTTACATAGGAACCCAAGGCCCTACAGCTGTCTCAGCCTGATGGCCTCCCAGTGAAAATTTTTTCATACTTCTCTATAAGAAAAGATGTAGAATAGGTAATCAAATTTCATTTATTAAAATTTCCTTGGATATGAGGTTCAGAAGAGTTTATTTATTGGTATGATTGACTGAAAGCTGTTAATGCAGTATAAAATTTTACAATGATTATTAAGCAAAAAAAGTATTAGAAATGAATATCTGAATGAGAAGAATAAGACTTTCTTTAAAAATTAATTTCTGTATTCAAGATAAATATTACTGATTGCTAGAATGAGGTAGAGTTTAGCATCTATTCTACTGCAAGTTTTGTTTCCTATAGCTAAAGTGCCAAGAACTTTATTCACATTAGTATAAGTACCTGGAATGGAAGGAGTGTTGGTATAGCAGTATCACTAAATTCTTTTTTTTTTTTTTCTTCTTTTTGAGACAGAGTCTCACTCTTGTTGCCCAGGCTGGAGTGCAGGAGTGCAGTGGCGCAATCTCAGCTCATTGCAACCTCCACCTCCCAGGTTCAAGTGATTCTCCTGCCTCAGCCTCCAAGTAGCTAGGATTACAGGTGCCAGCCACCACACCTGGCTAATTTTTGTATTTTTGGTAGAGATGGGGTTTCACCATGTTGGCCAGGCTGTTCCTGAACTCCTGACCTCAAGTGATCCACCCGCCTTGGCCTCCCAAAGTGCTGGGATTACAGGCATGAGCCACCGTGCTAGGCTCCAGTATCACTAAATTCTTTAAACTCCTTCCAAGTTACATGCTAAAAGTCACATCATGATAAACTATTTTAATCAGCTAACGATATAATTAGAGCCACCTTCATTTTTGTTCAAAGCAAAGTACTGGACACTCCTAATTACAACAACAAGATTTGTTTTGCTTTCACAATTTCTGTGACGTTTACCAAAAGGGCATTGTCGATTATGCCTGTTAACTTTTTTCACCTAAAGGCACCTTGTGTTAACCTGATATATCTAGAAAGGGTCAGGGAAATTGAAATATTATTTTTACTATTCCTTTGCTTATGCTGTACTTTAATGCACATATATTTTTACATTTATTATGTAGTATAATGTATAAGTATTTGTACATATAGTTCAAGTATAAATGATTTTATTTTAGAACAAGCTTTGAATATATTTTTGTCAAAGCTTAGAGCAGGAAATTTAGCACATTCAATCTGTGTAACAGATCTGGAATATAACCTAATTAACAAAGCTAGTCCTTATTTTCCAAACATCAGTCAAACCAGACTCTGGCTTAGGAATATTCCAACAAGGGCCAAACTATCCCATTCCAGTGTCATGCCTTAACAGGAATATGGATGACAGAGGGAAGAAAAGTCATTCTTGGGATGGCGTTACAGCATCTTGATTATCACTAAAAAGAGTGGGAAACAAAATTTCAGAATTCCCCTTGATTTCCTGGTGGTTTTACAACTTGGCAATGTACCAGAGTAAGATTCTAAGGTAAATGAAGGACAAGCCTTTCTTTGATCAAACGGGAAAAAACTGCTGTGAAAGGTGAAATGAGAAAGCGGAACATACGAAAAGCTGGCAAAGAACATGGAAGGACATGAAGATAGGTGATCAAGTCTCCTAAGACTGTCAGTATCACCTTGTGGAAGAAAATCTCTGGCCCCAGTCCAAAGAAGATGGCCTTCTGGTCCTTGCAACCCTGATTTCTATCTTTTTAAATTTATTTTATGACCTCTAAGTGTTCAAGTGAAATAATTTCTCTTTTAGAAACATAGTCCTAATAACATCACTCAGAGCCTCCCTGTCATCTCCAAGGCCAGGTCCAATGTCTTGGAATAGGGCTTCTCTGGTTTCTTTCCATCTTCCCTGGACCCCTTTTAAAACTGAATTAAAGGGGGTTGCCTTTAGTCAGTTCCCCGATCCCATTTTTCCCTAAGTCTTTTTCACTTACACCAGCCATCTTTCTCTTCCTCAAAAGTACTTGCTGGTTCCCACCCCCGGAGCTTCCTATGCGTTGTGGAACAGCTTTCTGCACCCCACCCCCACCACTCCAGGTCTTCAGCCTGCCCTTCAGAAATCATTCTTCAGAGATGTCTTCCTTGACCACCCCACAACACACACACTAGATCAGGTCCCTGTCACGTAGAGTACCCTGTGCCTTTCCTGTGTAGCCCTAACCACAATGTGATTACGTAGTCAGTTCAATGTATGTTATGTGAGGACAAGGACAGGGCATGGCACAAACTAGGCACTGAAGGAACAAGTGACTGGAGTGCCATTCCTCCCTTCTCTGTACTTCTTGTGCCCATCTCTAATAGATTATATATATATTTTTTGAGATGGAGTTTCGCTCTTGTTGCCTAGGCTGGAGGGCAATGGCACGACCTCGGCTCACTGCAGTCTCCGCCTTCCGGGTTCAAGTGATTCTCCTGCCTCAGCCTCCCGAGTAGCTGGGATTACAGGCGTGTGCCACCATGCCCGGCTAATTTTGTATTTTTAGTAGAGACAGGGTTTCTCCATGTTTGTCAGGCTGGTCTCGAACTCCCAACCTCAGGTGATCTGCCCGCCTCAACCTCCCAAAGTGCTGGGATTACAGGTGTGAGCCATCGCGCCCGGCCAGATTGTAATATTTTTAGTGTCTGTATTCTGCACTAGCCTGGGAGTTACTGGGTCAAGAACCAATTCCCCAACTCCTAATAATAGCTACTATTTATTCAATACCTACCCTGTTCCAGGCCTGTTATAGAGCTTTATATATTATATAGTTTGACATAATAATTCTGAGCATGGGCTCTGGTGTCAGACCACCTGGGTTCCCATCCTTCTTCAGCCACTTACTAGCTATCTCTTATCCTCTGTGCCTCAGCTTCCTCACTGTAAAATTAGATGATAATAGTACCTGCCTTAAAAGGTTGTTATGAGGATTAAATGAGTTAATACGTTTAAAGTACTTAGAGTAATACTTGGCACATAGTAAGTGCTTGATAAATGTTAGTTTATGATTATCATTGTCGTCATCATCTCTAATCTTTACAACAAGGCTAGTCTGTCAGTTTCCAAAGGCTGAGCTCTCTCTAGTAAACCCGATCACCTCCCACTGGCATGTGCCTAACACGTAGGAAGTTCTCACGATGCCCTATTGTTAATGATGGATGACTCTAACTATGATAGCTAATATTTATTGAAGGCTCTGAGAAGCCCCATAGTAAAGAAATCTGTATCCGTAAACCCTCTGACTTGTGCTAGGAATCGTGCTTTGTTACTTCCATGGGTTTATCTTGTTTCATTCTTGCAGCTGCCCTGAGGAGTAAGTACCGTTAATAACTCCATTTTACAGTTGAGGAAACAAATGCCCAAAGGTATGTCTGAGTCACAGTGTCATGAAGGACAGAGGCTGGATTCAAGGTGAGGTCTGCCTGACTCTAGAACCTAACCTCTGAATAACCACACTCCACACACTTATTGTGCTGGAGCAGCTCCTTAGGATTATGATGTCCTCTTAGTTTCCACAAAATACTATACGTTGTAGGTTGCCTTCTGCACTCCTCTTCAGGCCACACATGGGTTGAGGGGTTTGGGTATGCTCTGCCTCAGGCCAGGTGCCATGTGAAGGTTGGAAGAGGAGGCCAGGCATGTAAAAAAAACCTCAGGCTGGAAGTCTGAGAGCCTAAATTTTAGCTATAGTCCTTCCATACTGCCTTTGCCACATAATATTAAGCCAAGTAGTTCAGGTCTTGTGCCCAGAGTAAATTCCTCCTTTGACATTCCACCTTTTTCTCAGCACTCTCTCAATTATTGCCATTTATTTGTGCTTAGATTAAGTCATTTATTCAGGAAACATAAACTGAGTTCCTTCTATTGATTGGGAAGGAAAAGAGAGACATGGAGGCTCCAGTTAGATATAATTTCCAAATGAAAGGAAGGCAGAATTCTGTCTACCCGTATTGGATGATTAAGTTTTAAAAGGAATTAAGAAATCTGTGACAATAATAGCATAATGGGTGGGGGAGAGAGATGGAACTATATAGGAGCAAAGTTTTGTATAACACTAAAATTAAGTTACTATTAATCTGAACTAGATTGTTATAAATTAAGGTGTTAATTATAATCCTCAGCACAGCCATTAAGAAAATAACTCTGAAATACACAGTAAAATAAATGACAAGGGAATTAAAATGGCACACTAGAAAACATATCTATTTACCACAAAAGAGGGCAGTAATGGAGGAATTGAGGAAAAAAAGAGACTACAGAAAACAAATGGCAAAATGACAGAAGTCCTTTCTTATTACTAATTATTATTAAATGTAAGTAGATTAAACTCTCCAAGTAAAAGGCAGAGATTGGCAGAATATATATTTTAAAACATTCAAGTATGTGCTATCTACAAAAGATTCCCTTTAAATTCAAAGACACAAATAGATTGAAAGTAAAAAAGAAAAAAGAAAAAGATATTTCATGTAAATAACCAAAGGAGAGCTGGAGTAACTATACTAATATTAAACAAAATAGACTTGAAGATAAAATTGTTACAAGGTACAAAGAAGGACATTATATTATGATGAAGGGGTAAATTCATCAAGAAGATGTAACAATTGTAAAATAAATGCACCTACACAGCCCCAAAATACAGGAAGCAAAAACTGACAGAATCAAAGGAAGAAATACACGATAATAGCCAAAGACTTGAATAGCGAATACCCCACTTTTACTAATGGATAGAACAATTAGAAGATCAGCAAGGAAATAGAAGACTTGAACAACACTGTAAAGCAACTAGACCTGACAGAAATCTATAGAATATTCCACTCAACAAAAGCAAAATACAAATTCTTCTTAAGTGCACATGAACATTTTCTGGGATAGAGCATATATTAGGACAGAAAACAAGTCTCATTATTTAAAATATTGAAATTATACAAAGTATGTTTTCTGATCACAATGGAATGAAATTAAAAATCAATCACAAAAGGAAATTCACAAAAACAAAGTGGGAAATTCACAAATATGTATAAATTTAACAACACGCTCCTAAATAACCAACAAGTCAATGAAAAAAATCACAAGGGAAATTATAGGAACTACCTTGAGACAAGCTGATCCTAAAATCCATATGGAAGTCCAGGGGACCCAAAATAGCCAAAACAATCTTGGAGGAAGAAGAACAATGTTGAAGAACTCATACTTCTGATTTCAAAACTTACTACAAAACTATAGTAGTCAAGACAATATGGTACTGGCATAAAGACAGACAAATAAATCAATGGGATAGAATTCAGAGTCCAGAAATTAACCCATACATCTATGGTCAGTTGATTTCAACAAAGATGCTAAGACCATTCAATGGAGAAAGAATAGTCTTTTCAACAAATAGCACAGGAATAACTGGATATCCACATGTACAAGAGTGAATGAAATTGGATTCCCACCTCACACCATGCATAAAAATGAACTCAAAATGGATCGGAGAGCTAAATGTAAGAGCTAAAATTCTTAGAAGAAATAAAATTCTTAGAAGAAAATAAAGGTGATATTTTAGATCAAGTTTTTGTCTCTTTTAGTTCAGTTCCTTCATTGGTGGCTTCTTTTGTGTTAAATAGATATATTTTGTAGTGTACCATTTTAATTCCCTTGTCATTTCTTCCACTATATATTTTGAGTTATCTTCTTAGTGATTGTGCTGAGGATGACAATTAACACCTTAATTTATAACAATCTAGTTCAGATTAACACCAACTTAATTTTAGTAGTACATGAAATGTCGCACCTATATAGCTCCATCTCTCTCCCCCACCCATGATGCTATTGTCACAAAATATGACACCAAAAGCATAAACAACAAAACAATAGATAGATTAGACTTCATCAAAATTTAAAACTTTTCTGCATCAAAGGTAGAAGTCTAGCCTCTCTGTGTGGTCTCCGTTGACACCATGGGGAGGAGGACACCTTGCCACTGGCTCCCTGCTTAGCCTTCCCTGATAGTCCCAACAGGGGAGTTGAGGGGCTGACTTAGTTCATTTGGGCTGCTGTAACAAAATACCATAAACTGAGTAGCTTATAAAAACAGAAATGTATTTCTCACAGTTCTGAAAGCTGGGAAGTCCAAGATCAAGACCCCAGCAGATTGGGTGTCTGGTGAGGGCACGCCACCTCAGACGGCACTTCCTCTCTCTGTCCTCACGTGATGGAAGGGGCGAGCAGCCTCTCTTGGGCCTCTTTTATAAGAACACTAATTCCATTCATGAGGGCTCCACCCGCATGACCTAGTCACTTCCCAAAGGCACCACCTCCTAATACCATTCCCTTAGGGGTTAGGACTTCAACATATAAACTTAGGGGGCAGCGGGCACAAACATTCAGATGTACAGATGCCTTGTTCTCTGTGGTGTTTAGAATAGTGAGGTTATTGTCTAAAAGTGTTTTTCTTGCCAAGCTTCCCATCAGCTTGTCCTTTGGTAGTGAGAGGAGGCTTTTCTTGGGGCTTTTTTTTTTTTTTACCCTGCTCCACCCCTGTTGGTATTTCCAGAGTGCTGGCTTCTTCGCCTACAAGTTTGGGATGTATGAGGCAAAAAGAATACAGAATACCCAAGAAGCTCACCAATATGCCATTCCTGGGGTCCCAACTTTTCTAGCTTGTCTGCCTTCTTCTCTCTGCATTCAGAATTGTCTTATGTTTGTCTTTTTTTTTTTTTTGAGACGGAGTTTCACTCTTGTCACCCAGGCTGGAGTACAATGGCGCAATCTCGGCTCTCTGCAACCTCTGCCTCCTGGGTTCAAGTGATTCTCCTGCCTCGGCCTCCTGAGTAGCTGGGATTATAGGCGCCCACCACCACGGCCAGATAATTTTTGGGTTGTTTATTTTTTTTAGTAGAGATGGAGTTTCACCGTGTTGGCCAGACTGGTCTTGAACTCCTGACCTCAGGTGATTCACCCGCCTTGGCCTCCCAAACTGCTGGGATTACAGGCGTGAGCCACCGTGCCTGGCCTTTTGTTTGCCTTATATGTGATGACCAGGGTTTTAGTTGTACGTAGCAGGAAGAATAGGGAAAAGTACATCTACTCCATCTTCCCAGAAGCAGATGTTCTATAATTGACTTTTTAAATGGAAAGTTATAAAATAATTTTTTGTATGCAAGGAGCATTAAAATATTGAAACTGGCTGGGCGCGGTGGCTCACGCCTGTAATCCCAGCACTTTGGGAGGCCGAAGCGGTCGGATCATGAGGTCAGGAGATTGAGACCATCCTGGATAACACGGTGAAACCCACCTCTCTACTAAAAATACAAAAAAATAGCCGGGCGTGGTGGCGGGCGCCTGTAGTCCCAGCTACTTGGGAGGCTGAGGCAGGAGAATGGCGTGAACCCAGGAGGTGGAGTTTGCAGTGAGCCGAGATTGCGCCACTGCACTCCAGCCTGGGCGACAGAGTGAGACTCCATCTCAAAAAAATATTGAAACTAAGATTCATTATATTTGTAAATACAATTTGTTAGATGTATAATAATTAGTTCTGTGGTAAGGTTTTATTTCAAAAAACTAAATTTGAATAACATATTTCTTTTTACAAAATAAAAGCAGATTGCCTTTTTTGTCCACCAAAGCCATGGCTCTAAGGGGGAAGAAAAAACCTCGCTCATGTTTATGAGAAGTTGGGCTAATAATAAACATGTCCCAAAATGCTTTCCACAAAGTGTTGATTCTGTTGAGCTTTTTAGTTGCAAGTAACAGAAGCAAGTTCTTAAGCAAAATTGGGCTGTTCCTGGCTTCAGGAAGGTCTGGAACCAGGAGGTCTGGAACCAGGATGGCTCCAGGGTCCTGAGGAGTGACAACTAATGATTTGCTCAGGCCTCACCTTGGGCTGAAGGGAGTCAACCTTTCTTCAGCCTTTGTGTTTCTCAGTCCAAGATCTGGATCCCAGAGAAAGAGATTCTGGGCTGCCTGGCTTGGGTCACACTTGGGCCGTGATGTCTAGGGAGGATGGAGCACTGGGAATGACAGTTCCAATAAGACTGTGTCCAATGGGGAGGGGGCGGAGGAGAGTCCTCCCCAGCAAAATCAGGGTGTCGTTTATCAGAAGAAAAGGAAAGGATTAAAATGTTAGTCAAGTGACAGTCATAGATGTTTACTCCAGATGCTGATGGCTGGATTCCAGGTTAAGAGTTCTAGAGCCAAATGAGTTTGAGAACCTGAGTTAGACAAGGAGAAACTCCCCTGAGAGCCTCTAACATGCTCTGGGGGCCTCCCAGCAGTGGGTAGAGGATGCATTGCCTTTAACTACATGGTGCTTTTCTTGCCTTGGCACCCCATTAGCATCTCTGGGAACTCAGCTGGGGAAACCCTGGCTGGGCAGGTCTCCAGCGAGCCTTTTAGCTCTGAGATCCTGTCATCCTACAGGAAGGACGTGTTCTGCCTGCAGGTGGCTTTATTCTGTCTTGCTGCCCATCGGGTGAGTCAGAATCAGTTCCCAGCTCTGACCTTTTCCAGGTGGGGGACACATCTCAGGTGTGGTGAGGTTGTGGCAGAGCTGGGACTAGACTGGGGTCCCCTGGCTCCACATCTTTCCCTTCTGTGGCAGCGCTGAGCCTTGTTGGGAGAAAAGTTAAGGACAGCTATCCATAGTGATTTCAGTTGGTGGGCCTCCCTCTCGGTCCTCCTGCCCTCTCCCGTCCCTGGCCAACTGCCCCTTCTCAGGGAAGACCTGCCCTCAGCTCTCTAAGCCCCGAGATCTAGGAGAGGTCAGAGGGGAGGGTTGACTTCACTGTTACTGCTGACTGTGTCCTGAGGGGGAAGCCTCGGCCAGCTCTGGCCACTGCGGGGCAGCTTGCTAATTATCTGTCTTTCCAGATGGACTGAACATATGACAGTGAGGACTGTTTGTCTTGTTAACTGCCGATTCCCTAGGGCCTGTCCCCCGCCTTAAAGAATGGGCAGGATTTCACCAGGGAGGGGAACCAGGCGGGGTTGGGAAGAGAACATGCTGGGAAGGAGGTTGCAGCATTGGCCAGCATAGAGCATTCCTTGGTGTTCAGTGGTGGAATATGGATGGAGGGTGTGTTGGGGACTTGCTATAGTGTGGTTTAAATGCTAGTACACTTTGACCCAGCAATTCCACTTATAAGAATTTGTCCCAAGGGACTAATCCATACAAACGCACAAAAATGTGTGCACTAGGCTATTCAATCACAGCATTGTTTTTTTAAAAGGAAACATAATAGACACGGGGGACTCCAAAACGGGGAGGGGTGGGGGTGAGAGCTGAAAAATTACCGATTGGGTACTGTGTTCACTTATTTGGGTGATGGGTTCACTAGAAACCCAAACCTCAGCATTACACAATTTACCCATGTAACACACCTGCCCATTTACCCCGACTCTAAAATAAAGTTAAATGAAAAATTAATAATAAAGGAAACAGCCTAAATATCCAGTAATAGCAAAGCAATGATATAAAATATGGCACATCCAAAAATAATGAGTTATTTGACATTTAATAAAAATGACAAATTAGGTATGCCTGACAGGGAAATGTGCTCGCAATATGTTAAGTAAAAAAACAGATTATAAAACAGATGGTAATCTTATTTTTATAAAGTAAATTAACATTTCCATTGATATGTAAATTTATGGACAGAAAAATGTTTGCAGGAATAAGAACCAAAATGTTTATAGTCATTATCTCTGGGTTATAGAATTAAAAGTGACTTTTCTATTATGGTGGTGTTGTTATTGTTATTTTTTTCATTTTTTTCTCATGCTACCTTGTCTAAGATATTATTATTTTTATCTATATATATTTCCTATTTAGTCTACAATGAATATATGTTTGGTAATCATTTTAGAAAGTACAAAATTCCATGCCAGGTAGTCTGAACCTAACTCATAGGTGATGTAAATTAACTTTTTATAAATTGAGTAATTGACAATGCCCTAAGCAAGTGAGCCAGTTAAAAGAGTTTCATTGAAACCCTCTGGGAAATTGAAGACACTATTGACAAGATAGCAAAAAGTATTCTCTGGCCTGTATTTCTCTTTTAAATTCTGATTTTGGAATGTTGCTTTTCTGCACAAGATGGTGGAAAGTTAATACTTTAAAGGGAATAGCACAGCAGGTTTAGACCTTGTCAGGTCAGTGTGATCGGGCCACCAAAGTATCCAATTCAGGGCAGCATTTTGTAAACCAGCAAAGCAGCCAGATTAACCTTGAGTAGTAAAATTCCAGTTGTGGGTCTGGAGTGTGGCTTTGTCACTGATATTGTTTTTCTGGTTTTGTTTTGGGGCAGCAAATGGTTGAATGTCAGAAGTGTCCTGGGGCCCCCTGGCTTGTGCCCAAATCATGTCCACTCCTGTGAACTTTCCTTACAGGAAAACCTGATTGGCGCCCTCTTGGCGATCTTCGGGCACCTCGTGGTCAGCATTGCACTTAACCTCCAGGTAAGTTTCAGTTACCAGCACTGTCTGGGGACAGAGACACAGCAGACAAGTCAGGGTGTCTTATCCAGGTCCAGCTGCCTCCTCTCTGCAGGGCCTTGCCTACTGCATCCCTGGGCTGCACCTGGGACAATACCTTGTGGGCCATTCCAGGATTTCTCTTGATTCAGTGGCCCCACTCCATCCCGCCCTCGCCCTCCTAGCCAGGTCCTCACTGTCTCTCCTTGGGCTTTGCAGTGACCTCCTGCTAGCTTCTCTGGCTCTGGTCTCATCCCTCTTTGCCTTGCTGCAAAGCTGCTGGAATTACCATAGTTTTGTTAAATTCAACTCTAATTACAGCACTGTTCGTTACTTAAAAGCCTCAGGGATGCCCTCTACAGCTGCTGTGGATCCCCCTACTGACCTCCAAATCCCCTCGGCCTGTCTGAGTTCACAAGCAGCTGTGGTGTGTAGCAAGTTGATAGCTAATGAGCTTCTCATGGGGGCACCAAGGAGCTGGTGTTACTGGCATGCAGGCACAGTTGGGGTGTGCCCTGGGGGAGCAGGACGTTAATGCCCCTGGAGGCTGCCTTCTGCCAGCAGGGGTGGGAGGCAGGGAATAAATGCCCCAGGCTCTTATCCTCTGCTAGGATGATTCTAAGGTGAGATTCACAGGGTTTTTCAGAGGGTCCCCTGTGGGACTGAGTCCCAGTTGCCCACGGGACTAATTCGCTCATGAATGCACCTTTCATCTCTGTTCCCTGCCTCACTTTCCCCTTCCCTTACTCGTGCTCCCTGGAATTATCTCATACAGACTACCTGCTCCCACATTCTTGTCTCAGGGACTGCTTCTGGGAAACCCAAATAAGACTTGATACCTGCTAACAGGATGAATCCCACAGCACACTGGCCGGCTTCACTCCACCAGCACTGCCCAGCTTCTGCCTGCAGTGAACTGCTCTCCCTCCCTGGAGCAGGCAGGAGACTGTGATCCCTGTGGGCACACACTTGTGCCTTGTTCACCTGTACTCTATGCATCTCAGCTCTGGGATGTGTATGTTTCTGTGTGTCGCTGAGACCACGTGGTCTCTTAGCTACTTGTCTGGTTCATTCTCTTCTTTCTCCAGGGCAGCATCTCTGGTTGTTTATCTGCTTCTGGGCAGCCCACATCATGATCCTCCCCAAATGGCAGATTTGGCCCTCTAAGTCAACATGACTTTCTAGCCTGCTTTAGTTACTGCTTCAGTTTCGATGTCCCGGGTTCACATTTCCCCCCCAAAAAAGAATATTGACCATGCTTGAGCCACGTATCCACCCCAGGGAGAGCAAGGCCCACTGATACCCACACAACTGCCCAGCGAGAGCTGCTGGCATGTAGACAGGAAGGAGTGTGCCGAACACGCAGTCATCCAAACGTGGGGAATCCTGGAAACTGCAGAGAGAGGGAGGAGGTCGACCCAAGGGCCAGGCCAAGTGGGATCCTTAAACTATGGCTCCCACCCTGAGACTGCATTGCCTGTGACGTGCATTAGAAATGCCTGTTTTCAGGCTCATCCACACCTCTCTGAGACTGACTCAGGATGAGGCCCAGGTGGGTATTTTGACAGCGCTTCTCAGGGGATTATAAGGATTCCCAGCCTGTTGGAGAGCTACTGTCCTAGAATTTAGATCTAGTATTTAGATCCCTACTGTCTTACTCTTCTCTGAGTCAGGACTCCACAAGAACCTGACAAGTCTTCCCAATTTATTTGCAAGTTGGGGGTAGATTTAGGGTACCTACATCATAGCATTTTTTTCCCCAAACATCTGAGCAAATTGCATTATTTCTCGGGTTTCTAGAAGTACTGCCACATCCGCCTGGCAGGCTCCAAGGATTCCCGGGCCTATTTCAAGACCAAGACATGGTGGCTGGGCCTGTTCCTGATGCTTCTGGGCGAGCTGGGTGTGTTCACCTCCTACGCCTTCGCGCCGCTGTCACTCATCGTGCCCCTCAGTGCAGTTTCTGTGATAGGTAAGACCAGGGCTGCCCCACCCTCCCCTGGGGTGCTCCCAGCTGCGTGACCAGAGTGCCACTGCCAGGATCAAAGGTGCCCATTGAACAAACCAGCTTTAGCTTGGAGAATAATAGCCTAATACAAAGGGCTTCAGACACACCAGGCCCTGTAAGTGCTTACAGATATTAATTCTGCTAATCCTCCAGCCACCTGTTGAGGGAGATGTTGTTGTTATCCCCATTTAACAGATGAGGAAACTGAGGCACGGGGTAATGAAATTACTTTCCCCAAATGACACAGCTAGTGAGTAACAGGGCTGGGATATGAACTGGGCTGTCTGGCTCCAGGATCTGTTTAAGATTCAGAAAGCTTATTAGAATTGCTTTTTATTTCTAAAAGAAGAAGGAAGATAAACCTTAACCCATGCATCTTTTCACCATCAAGATACATTAAGCTTGTCACTGAGTGCAGTGGCTTGTACCTGTAATCCCAGCTACTTGGGAGGCTGAAGTGGGAGGATCGCTTGAGGCCAGGAGTTTGAGACCAGCCTGGGCAACATGGAGAGACCCCCATCTCTACAAAATGAAACAAACAAACAAAAAAGAAAAACAATTAGCAGGGCATGGTGGTATGCACCTGTGGTCCTAGCTACTTGGGAAACAGAAGCAGGAGGATCCCTTAAGTCCAGTGTTTGAGTGCTGCAGTGAGCTTCGATTACACAATTGCACTCCAGCCTGGGTGACAGAGCAAGACCCCGTCTATTGAAAATACAAATTAAGCTTTTGTAGGGTTTGGGGCCAGGCCAAGCTGGTCTCAAATTCTTGAGCTCAAACTATCTGCCTGCCTTTCCTCCCAAAGTGCTGGGACTACAATTGTAAGCCACCACACTGGCCATTAACTTTCTCATCTGCCAGCTTTCTGTGATTTCTGTAATCACTGAACCAGTGTTTCAGAACATTTGAACCAACTAAAAGACAAGGGAGCTTTAATGTTCATGAGAACACAAGCAAAACAGAATTAGAAAAAAAAAATTCTTCTTAAAGAAAAGATGTTAGTAGATTAGTGAACAATAGCTTTTTTGTGTGCATAGCAGCCAGGACAATGAACTTGCTTTGAAATATTTCTTTCCATTTTGCTGGCAAGCACTACTCTGCCCAGATGCTCTTCTCTGCTCTTAAAAGAGAAAGTCATATTTTGGGTCTTATTCCTCCTTGAGTTAAGAGGTTCTCTTCTATGCAAGGGATGGCAGACGCATGGTAACTATGTGCCCCTCCCTTCCTGTGCTCAAGGCAGACATCGTTAATCAATCATGGCACTCCTTCCTAGAGAGCATAGATGGGGCCTCAGAATTCTCAGTGCTTCCAACAGTCACTACCAATCACCAAGAGGTGGCAAGGGAGCAGAAACCTATTTACTTTCCCTGATCCTGTTATAAGTCCCGGTTTTTCCTAACCAGGGTTGCTGAACTGGCAGCTTGCAAAGTGAATGAGGTCCTCAGACATGGTGTGTGTTTTTTCCCACACAGTACTTTTTTAATGTAATTTGAATGTCTTTAGCTGAGGCAAGTAGTTTGCCAGAGTCTCAGCCTTTCCCTGTTGTCTTACTTCCAGACCATTTTCTATGTTTGTGTTATATTACTCCCCAGCCCCTGTATGTGATCATACCTGTAGCCTTATCACTCTGCTCTGCCCACTGCAGGTATCTCCAAAGGGCTCCCAAACCTTTTTCACAATGAGAAATAAGTGTCTAAGTGACTGGTGCTTTAAATATTAGTCTTCGAATTTTAATAAGGTTCAAATAACCAAATTCTTTTTTTTTTTTAAAGAGGCCAAGTTATAATGATAAAACTTCAGATATCAGCCACTGGAAATGAAGGGGCCCTATAGCTTCTGAGGTCATCCAGTGAGGAGTAATATTAAAAATAATAATGATTATCACTTATTGGATATCTATGACTTAACCATCACAGCTCCAGGTACTTTTAGTAATAATACTAGCTTAGTTATTGAGATTGACTGTGTGCCAAATGACTTACATATATCATTGAATTACCCCTATCATTCAGAAAAGTAATTTTCAATGGTGGGCTGGTAAACCACCTCTCAGAGAGACAAAGGAGAAGAAAAAGAAGAGGAGATGGAGGGATGGAGAAAGGGGATGGAAAAGTGGAAAGGAGAAAAGGAAGACCTGATTTGTAGCGCTTGCCAGTTTATATGGTATAGACATTATCACTCCCACTGTGGCTGATTTCAAGCTACGGATGGTTTTCCGAATATTTAACAAAATATTTAACATTCTATGAGCTGGTGCCAGCTGGATCTAACACCGTATTTCATAGACTAGAGAACTGAGACTCAGGTGAAGTGACATATCCAAGGACACACAGCCAGAAGAGGCAGAACTAGGGTAGTGAGTGATCCAGGTCTGTTCACAGTGACTGCCAGCCCTATCCTTTCGGGCAGTCCCAAGGGCGTTTGAGTACATCTGTGAATGTGTAAGAGCCAGGGAGAGGAAAGAGCCGGGGGAAATGTCAGAGGTGGGTGTTACAGTGGAAGAAGTAAGAGCCTGGCCTCCTGCAGTCCTGGGTTCAAGTCTTGCCTTCCCCTACCACCTTCATGATCTCGAGTGGGCCCTTTACCTCTCTCAGCTTCGGTGTCCCCATTTGTCAAATAGGAATAATGAGAGTACCCACCTCCAAGGGTGAACATGCCAGAAATAACTTGTGTAAATTGCCTGTCACACAGCAGGTACTCAATGCTTCTAGCCTTGTAGGAAATCCTCAGGAAGGAAGGCTCCTCTCTGAGCCTCCCTTTCCTAGATGGAATCACACAGGAACCAAGCTCTTGGCAGCATGAGTGACAGGTTAGGAAGTACCAAGCTCCAATGCAAAGAAGCCACCCAGAGGGCATGGGTGAAGGGATGCCCTTTAGCTGACAGCAGCCTCAATTCCCTTTTCTTTGTGCTTCATTTTTCAGCTAGTGCCATCATAGGAATCATATTCATCAAGGAAAAGTGGAAACCGAAAGACTTTCTGAGTAAGTTCAGTGATTTGAGCTGTGTCCTTGATTTTATATGAACGCTTTTTATTAATTGTAAAACCAGTTCACTCTAATTCAGAGGTTATCTGCCTCCTGCTGTCCTCTGTGGTTCTATGTTCTGCCCTCAACAGGCTCCTGAGAGCTGGATTTTTTAATCAGGGGTTCTCAAGCCTGGCCACACCTCAGAATCATCGGTGAGGCTTTTAAAAATGGACTTTTATCCACCCCATTGGATCAATTTTGAGCATCTATTATTGGGATTTTAGGAGGCCTAAGAAAAGAAACCCTCTCTCCCTGACTGAGTTCTAAAGCAATGGGAGTCAAACACAGATGATCAGAAGTCATGCCTTACTCCTAATAAAAGCTAGATTAGAGCATTTTAGGTGAGCTAGATTAAAGCATAAAGCTGCTCAGGTGAGCAGCCAAGGGAATGTCCTTGCACTCTCCCCACAGGACCCTCCAGCTCCCAGTCAGACCTTGGGCGGGTCCCCCCAAGAAACACTTGGGTTTACAGAGTGGAGACACTTAGCCAGAATTATTGCCTCACATAGTTTGGGCCAGAGAAGGAAGAAAAAAGATCAAAGCCCCAGTATTTAATTATTTTATTTTTTTAAGAAGATTAGCTCCACCTAAATTGAGAAATGTGGACCAATAGGGCAAGAGGCAGAAGTGTCACTTTAATGGAGGTCCCTCCACATGGAAACCCAAGAAGTGGGGAAGAAGCGTTCCCCACAAAACACCTACTAAGTCCCATGTTGTGTTATAGGTGCTGGGAATACAGCAGTAGGAAAGATGGGGCTTCTGCTCACAGAGATTATAGTCGTGTGTGTGTGTGTGTGTGTGTGTGTGTGTGTGTTGTGGGAGGGGAGAGATACAATAAACAAGCAACTAAATGAAATAATTTTAGGTTGTAGTGAGTTTTTCAGAGAAAATTGAATGCTTTTGGGGACTGGGGAGATGGGCACGCTTTCCTAGACTGATCAGGGTCAGACTCTCTGAGGAGGTGATTTTTCCCCCCAACTTTTAATTTAATTTCAGGGGTACATGTGCAGGATGTGCAGGTTTGTTACATAGGGCAACATGCGCCATGGTGGTTTGCTGCACAGATCATCCCATCACCTAGGTATTAAGCCCAGCATCCATTAGCTATTCTTCCCAATGGGCTCCCTCCCCCAAACCCCCACCCTCCAACAAGCCCCCGTGTGTATTGTTCCCCCACCATGTGTCCATGTGTTCTCATCATTCAGCTCCCACTTAAAGTGAGGACATGCAGTATTTGGTTTTCTGTTCCTGCATTAGTTTGCTGAGAATAATGGCTTCCACCTCCATCCATGTCCCTTCAAAGGATATGATGTCATTCTTTTTTTTGGCTGCATAGTATTCCATGGTGTATACGTACCACATTTTCTTTATCCCTCTGTCATTGATAGGCATTTAGGTTGATTCTATGTCTTTGCTATCGTGAATGTGCTGCAGTGAACATATGTGCACATGTATCTTTATAATAGAACAATTTATGTTCCTTTGGGTATATACCCAGTAATGGGATTGCTGGGTCAAATGGTATTTCTACCTCTAGGACTTTGAGGAATCACCACACTGTCTTCCACAATCGTTGAACTAATTTACACAAGGAGGTGATTTTTAAGCCCAGATCCAGGTGATACTAAGGAGATCGCCATCCCCAGGTCTGTGGGCAGGGTTTTCCACATACCAGGAGCCACAGGTGCAAAGGATCCAAGGCAGGAACAAGCTTGGTTTGTCCAAGTCTCGGTAAGGCTGTGTAGCCAGAGGGTAATGAATAAAGTGAGAGGGAGATCGGTGAGACATGGAGGACTGGCTGATGTGTAGGCCTTATGTGCCATACTGAGGAGTTGAGGAGTGACGTGATGGTGGCCCAAGCTCTGTCCTCAGAGATTCTGAGCTCTGGGCTGGGGCCGGGGCATTGGCATTCTTATAGAGCTTCCCAGGGTGAAGTGTATACTGATGCCTGCAAATCACTTTGAAATGCATCAAAAATAAGATGAATTAATGCATGGATAGAGAGATGGATAGGTATGTGAGAAAACAAGTATAATGAAAGGTCAGTTTAGAATCTGGCTGTTGGGACTATGGGTACTCACTATACAACTTTTTGAACTTTAATATATGTCTGAAAAATTTTAAAACAGAACTTCAGGGAGAGAAAATTTCCAAGATGTTGTGGATATACAGCCAAGTTTGGGGACCACTCTGAATCATTGATATAGAATAAGATCAAGGTGTGACCAAGAGGCCAAAAAAGAAAAGAATTTTACTCTAAAAAAAAAAAACGGAACTTTGCCAAAAGAAAAAAGTAGAGACTTTGGAGCTACTGCCAAGAAGGCCAAATGACAGACTGAATTTCAGTAGTCTTAATGATGGGGCAAGGTGGTTAGGACTGGTTCTAAGACCAGTATAGAAGTTTGCATCCCTTTGGGAATACTCTAGGTAATCCTAGGATGAGAGCCGTGCTAGTCCAAGCAGTGCCCTATGTGACTTGGAAAAAGAAGGCCCCTCTGGGCATCTGTAGTTTTGTAGGCACAAGCCTTGATGAGCAGACCATGGGCTGGATTTTAGCCCATCTCACCTATTGAGCCAGGTGCCCTTGTGCAGTGAGCAACCTGCACAGCTGAATATGGCTGTTTTACCTGGAGTTCCATTACATTCAGCAAACATTCACTCAGTGCTAGACCTGTGTTGGACACTGCAGGTGTGGAGATAAGTAAGACCCATCCCTGCCTGAAGAAAACTTTAGATAACAGACTTACTTTATTGAGTTTAACCGTGGCTCATTCATTCATTGAACAATTGAACAACCGTTTTTTGAGCACCTCCTACATTTACGAGGCCTAGTACTGAGAATAAAGATAAAAGACATTTAACGCGGTATCACATTTTCTCTAGACAATGGGATGAAATAGGCAAAGTTAGTTCTATTAGTTCTATCCCAGAAAAGTCCAGAGGCCTGTGGTCACCATAAGTGTGTCTTAGAACTCTCAGCCATTTTTTGGCTGCCTGGGGCTGGGCTGGACCTTGGAGGCTTTTCACCAACCTTGCAGAGTTCAATAGGAGTGTGACAAGACTCCAGGGGAGAGATAAGAGCCATGCCACCTGGACCACTAACAGTTCTCTGACAGGTCTGTGGAGTAGAATATTGATAGTAATTATATTGTTATTATATAGTTCCCTTGGCGTTAGGTTAAATAGCCAGTTGAGAAAGGATGAGGTAATTTTTAAAAGGTACGTGTTGAGCTCTGAAGGTTTGCCTTTATGTTTTATTTTATTTGTTTTTTTAGTTTGCCCATAAGGTGATTTTAGCTTTAAAATGTTACCTGTAAAATGCACATTAAAATCACAGTGCAATACCATCATGGCTAAAATGAAAAAGACTAAATGTAAGTGTTGACAAGAATGTAACTAGAACTGTCTTACTCTACTGGCGGGAGTGTAAATTGGTACAGCCACTGGGGAAAAACATTTGACACTAACTACCAAATTGAACATCCACATATCCTATGGAGGAATTCCACCCCTCATTTTATACTCAACAGAAATGCATACATTTGTTTCTCAAATGACATGTACGAGAATGTTCACAGCAACATTATTTTTTATAACTCCAGGCTGGAGACTCCTCAAATGCCCCCCAGCAGTAGAATGGATAAATTGTGTTGTATTCACACAGTGGACGACTGTACACAGTGAGAACAAATGAACTGCCACTGTGCCCCACAACGCAGATGAATCTCAGAAACATCATGCTGAGTCAAAAGAGATCACACTGTATGGGTCCATTTGTATAAAGCACAAAGCTAGGCAAAGCCATCAGTGCTGTTACAGGTCAAGATAGTGTAACCCTGAGGGTGGGGTCTAGCAATCGAAAGGGTGGGGTCTAGTGATCAATTTCACAAATGAGAAATTTCAGTATCCGGCTAATGTTCTCTTTCTCCATCTGGGAGCTGGTTTCATGAGTGTGTTCAGTTTGGGAGAATTCCTCAAGCACTTTTTGTATGCATGTTATACTTCATTAAAGTTTTTTATTTTTTTACATTAATTGTTTTTTTTAACAAAATTAAGGAAAATCGTTTATTTTTTAAAGTAAAGAAAAACCAAAAATACAAACAATACCAGGTCATGGTATGTTGCAGGAGAAGTCTGTTTTTTCATGGCTGAGAACGTGTACCGTATCTTGGGCCTGTTGTTGCAATGAGTCCGTGACAGCCTCTCTTCCCCGCAGGGCGCTACGTCTTGTCCTTTGTTGGCTGCGGTTTGGCTGTCGTGGGTACCTACCTGCTGGTGACATTCGCACCCAACAGTCACGAGAAGATGACAGGCGAGAATGTCACCAGGCACCTCGTGAGCTGGCCTTTCCTTTTGTACATGGTAAGAGAAGCCTCCAGTCGTTCCCCCTGAGATGGCAGGAGGGAGATCAAGTCCTAGAAACCAGAAACGTGAATACCCAGCAATAGGGGATTCCGTAGTTGCGGCACATTTTACCAGCATGAAAGACTGTGCTTCTGGAGAGTACACAGCTCATGGCGAAATGCTTGTTTCATTTATGTAATATCAAAACTCTACTGGTGGGAGTGTAAATTGGTACAGCCACTTGGGAAGAACATTTGACACTAATTACCAAATTGAACATCCACATATCCTATGGAGGAATTCCACCCCTCATTTTATACTCAACAGAAATGCATACATGTGTTTCTCAAATGACATGTACGAGAATGTTCACAGCAACATTATTTTTTATAACTCCAGGCTGGAGACTCCTCAAGTGCCCCCCAGCAGTAGAATGGATAAATTGTGTTGTATTCACACAGTGGATCACTGTACACAATGAGAACGAATGAACTGCCACTGTGCCCCACACAGTAATATCAAAACCATTATGATGTCAGTTTTATTTTTTAGAGGTGTGTATAGGTATGTGGTCATGTAATATACCTAGGAAGGCCTGGATGGGAAAGCAAATTCCATCAGTAGTTGGCTCTGGGAGATAGTGTTATGACTCAGTTCTTATTTCCTCTTCATCTTTATGAATTGTCCAAAATTTCTACAGTAACCATTTCAAACTTTTATGGTAAGGGGAAGAAAAAGTTAAAACTGTAAACCATTTAAGAATGTTATTTTATTTTTTTTCCCAGTATCACACTGCTGATAGAAGCCCAGGAGACACGGGAAATTTTGTCTCCTAACCCCTCCGCCAGAGCTCAGTCCTCTGCCCCAGTTCTATCCCATTTTAAGTCTATAAATCAACTGATTAAGGAAAACATCTAAAGTATGTGATAAAGCTACTGGTACGTTCTTGTTCCATGCCCTGCGCTGTGCTAAACACATTTTTATATATCATCTCAGATTCTCTTAACCCTATAAAGTAAATGTTCTTCCCATTTTATGGGTGAGAAAACCAGGGCTCTGAGAGGTTAGTTGACCTGCTCAGAGTTCATAAAAGCAGGGTTGGATTTGAAGGCCGGGCCCACCTGGCCTCAGGTGCCATCTTCCTTCCCCGTGGCCTGCCGACAAAGGTGTTCACTGTTTTCCTCTGACATAAACAGCCTGGTCTCTGATTGAGTCTAGAGGCCCTGGAACATCCTTTTTCCTCAGATTATCCACAAGGCAGAGGATCACTTCCCCTGAAATGGGGGCTGTGTCATTTCCCAACAGGCAGCCAGCCCCAGCATGTAGTTGGTGACAGAGCAAAAGACCGCCTCCTTGGGCAAAGCGTTACCCCAGAACAGGCCTTTCACTCAGAGGATTGAAGCCCAAGACTTCCTAAGTGCTGTGTGGCCTTAGCCAAGTCGCTTTCCTTCTCTGTTTCCCTCTCTGTAAAGTGGCAAGAATCTCTGGACTTAAAATTGCTATTGGGAGATCCAGGAAGTAGCATTTAAGTCACCCAGAAGGTGGTAGATGCTCAGTGAATGATTCTGTTGTCTTACTTCATCATGACTGGGAGGCAGTGCTGCCAGCTGGAGAGATTTGGCCAAACCAAATTCAGTCAATATTTATTGAGCGTCTGCTGTGTACTAGACACTATGGTTATAAAAAATAAATGAGACATGCCCACAGTACTCATGGACTGTTGGGAGGCACCACATATGCACAGCCATCTCATGATATAATGTCCAGTGCTATTCCAGTGTTCATTTTAGAATCATGGAGAACGGGCCACATGTGGTGGCTCACACCTGTAATCTCAGCACTTTGGGAGGCCGAGGTAGGAGGATTGCTTGAGCCCAGGAACTTGAGACCAGTGTGGGCAATGTGGCAAAACCCCGTCTCTATTTGGAAAAAAAAAAAAGTAAAAATTAGCCAGGTGTGGTGATGCATGCCTGTATTACCAGCTACTAAGGAGGCTAAGGTGGGAGGATAGCTTTGAGCCCTGGAGGTCAAAGCTGCAGTGAGCCATGATCACAGTACTGCACTCCAGCCTGAGTGACACAGTGAGACCCTGTCTCAAAAAAAGAAAAAGAAAAAAAAATCATGGAGAATGGCTGAAGAATTGGGACCCCTCAAATGCAGGCACAGTGGTTGGGAATGTTGATGATTGACGGCACATCCACTTGAGGAAGTATTCTGCAGCAATTAAAGATAATTATGACAACTTCACAAAACATGAAGATTGTTTATGGTAACTAAAAACAGCCCAGTACAAAATCGTGCATTGACTATAATGACAACTCGATAAAATATGGATTCACTGGAACAAAGACAAAGAAGAAACAGGGGGAAATGAAAGCAGCTGTGTTTTATGGTCTCTAATTAGAAGGAATGTTTTAAATGTTTCAAAATGCCCATTAATGTTTCTGTGTTTTTTTAATACTAAATCAGCTTTGATAAGGGGTTTGGGATAGGCAAATGGGACTAAGCTGTTGTCAAAGTTTTCTGCTTTAGTTGCACTGGGCGCTAGGGCTGGCTTAACTTCTTGGGAAAGTGTTAGCAAATATCTGGGCTTTTAAGGGGTAGAAAGGAACAGTTGTTGATGCAAGGAGGGGGAGCTTCTCAAACTCGGACTTGCCATCGTCTAATGGTAAGTTTCTACTGATAGAGCACCAGACAGTGTGGCCTAGCAGGAAAGTGCATGGGCCTGGGAGCCAGACTGTCCAGGTTTAAATTCCTCTGTGCCACGCCATCGTGGTAGTACCTGCTTCGTAGAGTTATTGTGCTGATTTAGTGAGTTTAACGTAGATAAAATGCTTAGAACACTGCCTGGCGTACAAGGAGACGTCATTTAGTGTAAGCTATGATTATGGGCCCATAAAAAGAATTCTTAACCCTACTCCACAGAGGGTTAACTAAGGTTTAGAGAAGTTAAGTGACTTACCCAAGGCCACACGACTAGTTTAGAGGCAGACCCAAATTCCAGCCCAGGTCTCCCTGACTCCAAATGCCTTCCCCATTCTACTCTGTGAAGCTTCACACTGGAAGCTTGGCTGGGAGCACAGGGAGTATATGCTCACATTCTTTATTTATGTAGTTATTTATTTTTTTGAGATGGAGCCTCGCTCTGTCTCCCAGGATGGAGTGCAGTGGCATGATCTCAGCAATTCTCCTGCCTCAGCCTCCTGAGTAGCTGGGATTATAGGCAGATGCCACCACACCCAGCTAATTTTTTTTTTTTTTTTTTTTTTTTTTTGTATTTTTAGTAGAGACCGGGTTTCACCATGTTGGCCAGGCTGGTCTCGAACTCCTGACTTCAGGTGATCCACCTGCCTTGGCCTCCCAAAGTGCTAGGGTTACAGGTGTGAGCCACCGTGCCTGGCCTCACATTCTTGACCAAATAGGTTGGTGAACAAGTGTCTCCCTCTTGGACCAACCCATTGTTTTAATGGGGATGCCCATGGAGCAGTGGAGTGGGAAGAAACCATCTCAGCCTGATGCATCTTGGCCCTCCAAGAAAGAGTGGATATGAGAGCAGCACGTCACCCTCAAAGCTTCAGCCTCAGGACAACAGGGAATTCCTTCTCAGTACTAGCCAGGGATTAGAGAGATTCACTCTGTGTTTCCCTTTTCCCCTGAACGTCTAACAGTAGTTTAGGAAATGCTGAATCATAGCTCAGTCATTCCCTTTCAACCCTGTGACTCTGGTGATGGCCCAGCCCACCAGGGTCTCCCAGTCTCGCCTACTTCTGTGGTCCCCACTGACCCCCCTGCTTGCTGCCTTCCACAGCTGGTGGAGATCATTCTGTTCTGCTTGCTGCTCTACTTCTACAAGGAGAAGAACGCCAACAACATTGTCGTGATTCTTCTCTTGGTGGCGTTACTTGGTAAGTTGGCATCTGGATGATTGAGTTTTGCCACCACCAAGAAGCACCAAATGGAAATGTGGGTTTTGTTTGCAGAGCTGTAGCCGCTGGACACAGAAGTTGCTTGAGACTGGCTGAGGTTGTTCTGTCTCCATCAGTGGCTCTGGGGAGCTGGGTCCCTGCTGACCGGAGGCAAACTCCTGTGCTCCAGGAGCCTCCAATCTAAAGGGAGAAAATAGCAGTAAACAACTAGCCAAATTCATAGGTCATGTAAGTTTGGGCAATAACAATTCCAATGAGGAAGAATAAAGCAGAGTGAGGATGAGGTGAGTTAGGTTGTTTCAGAGACGGTAGTAGTAGAGCATGCCCCAGCGATTGAGCCCTGAAAAGATCCATGCAAAACCTATCAGAGCTTAGGAATTCATTCTGATTCAAAGGTAAAACTAGATTTTGTCGTCTATTTTTTCTTTTCCTTTTAGAGGGATGGGTGCTGTGGAAGAGATAGCTCCTGAATCAGCTTGAGGCTAGAACTGCATATTAATTTTTCCTTTTTTTTTTTTTTTGAGACAGTCTTGCTCTGTCACCCAGGCTGGAGTGCAGTGGTACAATCTTAGCTCTCTGCAGCCTTGACCTCCTGGCCTCAAGTGATCCCCCTGCCTCGGCCTCCCAAAGTGCCAGGATTACAGGCATGAGGCCCTGTGCCTGGCTAGAACTGCATATAATTTTATAGCTAAATAGAGCTGTGGGGAATCCATCCTTCCTGAGGAGAAGCAGACAGAGGCGGAGGAGCAGGCTGGTGTCAGGGCTGGTGAAGCCTGCTACCGCGCTGCTCTTGTGTGGCCTCAGGCTAGTGACCCTCCCTCCTTAAGCCACGCTGTCCACTTCTCTAAAGGGGGGGCCTATGAGAACATCCAAGTCACGGAAGGGAGTGGGGGTTAAATGAGATGTGCACAGGTGGCTAATATGTGCATTTTTCTTCCAACCTTCCTACTGTGTGCCCTACCACCGCCACAAGCCATCAACCAAATAGATACCTGTCACCAAAGACAGGGTTTCCTTAATTTTTTAACAGCTCTGTTGAGATATAATTTACATACCATAAAGTTCACCTGTTTAAAGTATACAATTCAGTGGTTTTTAGTATTTCATAGAGTTGTGAAACCATCATCCTAATCTAATTTTAGAACATTTTGTCACCCCCAAAAGAAACCCTGTGCCCATTAGCAGTCACTCCCTGTTCCCCTTTTCCCAGCCTCAGGCAACCACTAAGCTACCTTCTGTCCCTGTAGATTTGCCTTTTTGAACACCTTCATAAATAAAGTCATATGCTTTGTGGCCTGATATGACTGGCTTCTTTCACTGAGCATGATGATTCTGAGGTTCACCCACATCATAGCATGAATCAGTCCTTCATTCCTTGGTGACTTTGTTTTCAAAGTGGATGGGAAGGATCACAGCCCTGAAACATCCTCTCCTCTTACGTAGGAAGGCCAGAAGGTTCTGAGGCCATTGGCCAATCCCCTTCTGACTAAGAAGGACTCCCTGATGACAAGTGCCTAAGTGGTTGCTGACGTTTGGAAACAGTAGCCTAATGGGTGAGGAGCCCAAGAGACACTGCGTGTTGGGGGTGTTGGCAGGAGAAAGCGAAATAAACCAAAGCTGAAGAATAGGAAAGCAAAGCACAGCAGCAGGGACCGGGGGCTTCACCTGGACCACGCTTGGGGGCTGTCTCTAACTCCTGTTTGGCAGGGCAGTCTGACAGTCTGCAGTTAGAAGACATTTCTGAACAGTAGGGTGGAGCAAGGGTCTCCACAGGGAGGTGAGCAGGATGCTTCGCTGGGTACACAGAGAGAATATTAGAACTTCAATCATTTTTTCTCTGCCTTTTAAATTATATTCCTGTACAAATTTTATAACATGCCTACCATTTAAGTTCAGGGTCACATGACTTTAATTTGAAAACAGATACACACATATTGGAAATGTTTGCACATATGCACAGGGGTGTGCATTCCAAAACACTGGAGAAATGTTTTTAAAAATACAAGTAACCAGCTGGGCGCGGAGGCTCACGCCTGCAATCCCAGCTATTAGGGAGGCAGAGATGGGAGGGTAGCTTGAGCCCAAGAATTCGAGACCTGCCTGGGCAATATAGCGAGACCCTGTTGTCCACAAAAAGGAAAAAAAAAATACAACAACAACAAAAAATACAAGTGACTGAGCACTAAAAAACCCAACAATTCCTAAGCTGTTTACCCAACACATGTTTTTCCTGTGGTTGCCATGAGACTGGTAAGTTCATTGATCCACTCGGATCCTTTTGGCCACAGTGCTGGGCACTCCGGGCCTCAGAGAACTGAACTTACTGCCCATGCTTGGCAGTTTAGAAGTGACGTCTAGGATTACCTTCAGGGGGTTGGCTTTCCTCCCTCCTTTAGGATGTAGTCAGCACAGAGCATGGGAGTCCATGGGAGAGGTGCACACGAGACCCAGTGCAAACGGCATCTGTCACTGTGCAAACTGCCGGCTTGACTCTGTTCCTGTTCCCTCCCCTCTGTCTCCCCAAGTCCTTTGGGGTTATAGACTGGCTTTCCAGACCTAACTCTCTGCATTTCCCTGAGGCTCCCCATTCGCCCTTGTCTCCCATCTGCAGGCTCCATGACAGTGGTGACAGTCAAGGCCGTGGCTGGGATGCTTGTCTTGTCCATTCAAGGGAACCTGCAGCTTGACTACCCCATCTTCTACGTGATGTTCGTGTGCATGGTGGCAACTGCCGTCTATCAGGCTGCGTGAGTTACAAATCCTTTTCCTGCTGGGCCCTGCCATTCGGGCTGCTTCTCTTTTGGGGGCCTGATGACGTATGCTGTGAAGCCACAAGGAGGCCAGAACATGCCCCAGGGCCTGGCATCCAGCATGGAGAGAGGAGCTGCTAATTTGCTGAGTTGTCACCTGGAGGGACACCTGCCACTCAAAAGACGAAGCCAGGCCAGGCTCAGTGACCCACGCCTGTAATCCCAGCTCTTTGGGAGGCTGAGGTGGGTGGGTCACTTGAGGCCAGGGGTTTGAGACTAGCCTGGCCAACATGGTGAAACCCCGTCTTTACTAAAAATACAAAAAAATAAAATTAGCTGGGCATGGTGGCACATGCCTGTAGTCCCAGCTACTCAGGAAGCTGAGACACAGAATTAAAAAAGAAAAAAGAAAGAAATATGAAGCCAGCAGTGGATGGATTTTTCCCCACTCCCTCAGAATGTGATAATTTTTGTTTGTTTGTTTGTTTGTTTTTTGAGATAGAGTCTCTGTAGCCTAGGCTGGAGTGCAGTGGAGCCATCTCGGTTCACTGTAACCTCTGCCTCTGGGGTTCAAGCGATTCTCCTGCCTCAGCCTCCCAAGTAGCTGGGACTACAGGTGTGTGCCACCACACCTGGCTAATTTTTGTATTTTAGTAGAGACGAGATTTCACTTTGTGGGCCAGGCTGGTCTCAAACTCCTAACCTCAAGTGATCCACCCACCTTGGCCTCCAAAGTACTGGGATTACAGGCATGAGCCACAACACCTGGCCAGAATGTGAGAAATTTGTGGTTGGAGGCAGCCTTACTTCCCATCTTCTCCGGGGCAGATGATCGTCTCAGGGGCCTCGGAAGCATGGCCATCCCTAGGAGGCACCTGCTTGTCTGCTGGGTTGGAAAGAAAAGTTGTCATTTCTTGACTTCAGTATATCACCTCCAAATCTTCCTGAGTGGAAGGCAAAGTGCCCCCTCCTCTTTCTAAGCATGAAGTTAAATAAAAGGCAGCAGCCTGAGGGCAGGGCCTGTGTCTTGTTTGCGTTTGAGTCCTGGAGCCCAACAGAGGGCCTGGGAGGAGAGGCTCTAGGAATCTTGTAGGTGACAAAACCTGTGTAGGTACACAGGACTCAGCAGCGCACAAGGCTGATTCAACCTGGGAAGCTCAGGCTCAGACTCAAGGTCCACCAGCTACATGGCCTCCAGGGACCATAGGAGCAGCTGCTGCTGGCCCGGTGTGAGCCCAGCTCTTTTCTCAGTGCTTTATGGAACCAGCTCATTTGGTCCTTACAACACTCCTTTGATGTAGAGGATATTATCCCCATTTTGCATATGAGGAACTGATGCGGAGAGGGTAAGAGGCTAGGAAGTGGCGGAGCTGAGATCTGAACCCAGGTGTCTGGCTCCCCAGCCCATGCCCTCACCGCTCTGCTCTGCTGTCGCCTACTCAGCTTCTCCAAGACTCAGATTCTTTACCTGCTAATGAGAACAACAGTCCCTACCTAAGAGAATCACATGAAGCTCTTAGGAGAATGTCTCTAGGGAAATGCCCGGTAAACATGAGCTGTTTCTATGATTATTGGCCTTGCTATTGTTATTTTGGTTATTATTTTTGGTCCCACTACAACAATTCCAGTCATCACCTGGAAGCCCCTGCCAGTCAAAGGCCCTGTGCTGAGCACTCCAGGTGTCACAAACATGGCTCAGATGCCACCGCCCACCTCCTAAGGAGCTACTCATTCCCTAGCCAGTGCAGCCCACTGAGGGTGCTCAGCGCACAGAGATGATGAGGGTAGTCACTCACTGCCCTCAGGCATTCACGGCCCTGGCTGGGGGACAGCCAGTGAACAAACTAGTACAGCCAAGCTGCATGCAGTGGCTCACACCTGTAATCCCAGCTACTCAGGAGGCTGAGGCAGGAGCATTTGAGCCCCGTAGTTAGAGGCTGTGGTGAGCTGTCATTTTGCCACTGCACTCCAGCCTAGGCCACAAAGCGAAGTAAAAAAATAAAAGCAATTGAGTGGTGAGCATGGTGTAAGCAACTATGCAGAGAAAGGGCAAAGAATATCTTCCAAAACAAGGGTATTGTTTATCATAGATGGAGTGATTAGGAAGGACTCTAATTTTCTCTTTTTCCTGTATTTATTTCAGTGATCACATTATTTTCAAATTAAAAAGAAATTTTGTTTAAAAGAATAATTATGACACTAGGCAGAACGTGATTAGTGCTGTAAGAGTTTCTGGGGGCAGGGGTATAAGAGATGCAGGAATGGCTCTTTTTAGTGGGGTGGGGATACGGGGGGTGAGGAGAAGGGCATTTCAGGTGACAGGAGCCGTGCAGCCAAAGGTGTGAGACCATGATGACATGGCTCAATTGGGAAATGGGGATGGGCCTTAGGTGTGTGTCTAGGGGAAGAGTGGGAATCAAGCATGGGCCCCAGACTAGGGATACACAATGTCCTGTAACATGAGGGTGGCATTTTTAGAAACCCAAGGAACATTCCTAAATGTATCATCTTCATATTTCAAACCAAACTCTACTGTTGTCAGCTCTTAGCCTTTCCAACGTCTCCACAGCCCACTGACTGGAGTGCTTTTGTGTTGAAGGTTTTTGAGTCAAGCCTCACAGATGTACGACTCCTCTTTGATTGCCAGTGTGGGCTACATTCTATCCACAACCATTGCAATCACAGCAGGTAAGGGTGACCCATTGCTAGATTTCTGTCTTCTACTTTAGCAGCAGGGTATTATCCCAGGGCAGAGGGAGGCTGATTCTGCTGACTTGTTCTCCCCGTAGAGTGATTTATGGGTTCATGGAGAATGTGCAGGATTTCCAGACAGAGAGACCCGGGTTTGTATCCCAGCACAGATGCACATCAGCTCTGCAAACATCACTTAACCTCTCTGAGCCTCAGCTCCACATTCATAAAATGGGAGTGATAACACTTACCTCCCAGAATTGTAATGGGTATGATCCAAATGTGCCCTATGCCATACTGTGTGTACTTTAACAAGTTTTGCTATCTTCTAGCTCCACAACCCCCACTGGCTAAGTGACCACAAATCTCTTCTGTATAATTTTAGAGATTATGAATATGCATAGCACTGCAACATCATCAATGCTCAATAAGTGATCATTAGCATTACAGCCCCCTTTTCCTCTATTTCACCTCTAATTTTTTTTTGCATTTTCTTTCTGTAGTGGCCTCAGAGGCTGCAATCATATAAAGCTGTTTGTTAATTTGTTTAAATGGCATAATAGGTGACTAAAATCTTCAGAGTAAAAAATCCAATAAGAACTAAGTGCTTTCCTTTGCTGAAAGCCTGGCTGTAAAGCCCTATGCTCTGCCAACACTTAAGACAAGTGGTGCCGCAGTTCCTGTCTACACAGGAGGAACACACAAGGCGCACAGCTTCCAGGGCCCATGCTGTGAGCAGCACCAGGGGCCATGAGGCATTGACCCAGAGCAGCCAGAAGCCATAAGCTAAGTCAGGGTCAAGAAGCTTGGTCAAGAAGCGTGAAGTCCAGTCAAGGTTGAAAGGAATCACAAACACCATGGTTGAGTGAGAATAGAAGTCAAGGCAGGGAATCAGGAGCTCAGGAATACAGCTGGAGGCCTGTGTGGGTGAGATGATTCTGGACAAAGGCTGGCTCAGGGCAGGGGCAGTAGGCCCACCCCACTCCCATACCACAGGAGTAGACCCACAGACTTGGGATCTACTGGCCACACGAGGTTAGAAAGCTCTAACAACATAAGCACAAAGCCTTGTTTATCTATCTTAAGAAAGGTGGAGGGGAGATGACTGCAGGCACAAACTGGTAAATAGGGTCTGTGGTTTGGTTAGTAAGTGTTCATTGTTGTTTTCGTGCTTTGATTATGCACTGTGGTTATGGAAGATATGACTGGGGAAAGCTGGAGGAAGGGTGCGTGAGAACTCTACACCATTTTTGTGAGTCTAATATTATCCCCCAATAAAAGTTAAAAAACAACATGGAGATCAGAGGGGTCTAAGGTGGAAAAAAGTTGACAACCTGATCCCCTAAATGGCTTTTATTCCTTTCTTCTTGTAAGGCACAGTCATAAGTTTTGATCATTTTAGTTTCCTAAATGGAAGAGAGCTTAGCCAAATCCTAGACAGACTGGCAGATGGGTGATTTGAAAACAGCTCAGCGGTATTTTCTATGATTTGCTGCTGCAGGTGCAATATTTTACCTGGACTTCATCGGGGAGGACGTGCTGCACATCTGCATGTTTGCACTGGGGTGAGTTCTGTCCTGCTTGCCGGCCCCAAAACGTTGTGTGTAGAATTCCAAGCAGGTTGCCCCTCTCTCTCCCTTATTGCTACGGCCGCCCCATCCTTTAGAGTCAGAGGAGCTGTGGGGTTTTGGAGCTTTGTCCCCAGAGGTGAGCGTTTTATTCCTCTAAGGGCTTTATCTTCCCCTTCTCTTTTGGACTCTAATCTCTTTGGCATTTCTCAAATATCACATTTTGACACATGAAAAGTCTCTCAACCTCACCTCGGATCTAAATGAGAAACCATCATTTTGCAAAAACTAACAGGATTAATAGTATTCCACATTGGCAAGAGGATGAGGAGGCCAGCCTACTACCACACTGTTAGCATACTTGAATGTGGGAGGAAAATTTAACAACAGCAACAAAAAATCCAAACAAGCATACTTTTTGATACAGTATTCCATTCTAATCATTTATCTTGGAAAAATGCTTCAACAGGGATGCAAATACACATGTACGAGGCTATTTATTAATTTTTAAATTAGTTGTATAAGCAAACAATTGAAAACAATAGAAATGCTCAGCAGTAGAATACAAGTGTTAAAAAATTATGCCATATCCAGATAATAGCATGCCATGCTGCCATTTTGAAAACTTGAGGCCAGTCTGTAGGTGCTGACACAGATCCATGTCTAGAACACATTCATCAAAAAAAATCACAGGCTGGAAGAGGTGGCTCACACCTGTAATCCCAGCACTTTGGAAGGCCGAGGCAGGTGGATTACCTGAGGTCGGGAGTTTGAGACCAGCCTGACCAACATGGAGAAACCCCGTCTGTACTAAAAATACAAAAATTAGTTGGGCATGGTGGTGCATGCCTGTAATCCCAGCTACTCGGGAGGCTGAGGCAGGAGAATCGCTTGAACCCGGGAGGCGAAGGTTGTGGTGACCCGAGATTGCGCCATTGCAGTCCAGCCTGGGCAACAAGAGCAAAATTCCGTCTCAAAAAAAAAAAAAAAAAATCACAAACTTTTAAAAATTTGGCCTTGGCCGGGTGCAGTGGCTCGTGCCTATAATTCCAGCACTTTGGGAGGCTGAGGCGGGTGGATCACCTGAGGTCAGGAGTTTGAGTCTAGCCTGGCCAACGTGCTGAAACCCCGTCTGTACTAAAAATACAAAAAAATTAGCCAGGCATGGTGGCAGGCACCTGTAATCCCAGCTACTCGGGAGGCTGAGGCAGGAGAATCACTTGAACCTGGGAGGTGGAGGTTGCAGTGAGCTGAGATCATGCCATTGCATGCCTGGACAATGACAGCATAAGTCTGTCTCAAAAAAAAAAAAAAAAAGTGGCCTTACCCTATAATCCAGCAATTTCACTTCTAGATTCTTTACCCAAAAGAAAGAGTACATCTGTATTAGTCCATTCTCATGCTGCTAATAAAGACATACCTGAGACTGGGTAATTTATAAAGGAAAGAGATTTAATTGACTCACAGTTCAGCATGGCTGGGGAGGCCTCAGGAAACTTACAGTCATTGCAGAAGGGGAAGCAAACACGTCCTTCTTCACATGGCAGCAGGAAGGAGAGAAGTGCCAAGCAAAGGGGGAAAAGCCCCTTATAAAGCCATCAGATCTCGTGAGAACTCACTCACTATCATGAGAACAGCATGGGGGTAACTGCTCCCATGATTCAGTTACCTCCCAGCAGGTCCTTCCCATGACACATGAGGATTGTGGGAACTACAATTCAAGATGAGATTTGGGTGGGGAAACAGCCAAACCATATCAGCATCTGTTGACAAAATGACTCACACATGAGTATTTATATAGTAGCTTTATTCATCATAGGTCTAAATTGGAAACAACCCAAATGTCTACCAACAGGAGAGTAGGAAAAACATAGTATATTCAGACAATGGGTTCTACGCAACAATTAAAAATAATGAGCTATAAGCCAGGTACAGTGGCTCACGCCTGTAATCCCAGCACTTTAGGAGGCCAAGGCGGGAGGATCACTTGAGGTCAGGAGTTCGAGACCAGCCTGACCACAATGGCAAAACCCTGTCTCTACTAAAAACACAAAAATTAGCCAGGTGTGGTGGCTTGCACCTGTAATCCCAGCTACTCGGGAGGCTGAGGCAGGAGAATCGATTGAACCTGAGCAGCAGAGGTTGCAGTGAGCCAAGATCACAGCACTGCACTCCAGCCTGGGCGACAGAGCAAGACTCAGTCTCAAAAAAAGAAAAAGAAAAAAAAATAATGAACTACTAATACATACAATAAAGAAGATGAATCTTGGCCAGGCATGGTGGCTCATGCCTGTAATCCCAGCACTTTGGGAGGCTGAGGCGGGTGGATCACCTGAGATCAGGAGTTCAAGACCAGCCTGGGGGTTTGCCAACATGGCAAACCCCATCTCTACTAAAAATACAAAATTACAAAATACAAAAATACTAAAAATACTAAAATACTAAAATACAAAATACTAAAAATACAAAATACAAAATTTTGTACTAAAAATACAAAAATTAGCCTGGCATGCTGGCACGTGCCTATAATCCCAGGTACTGGGGGGCTGAGGCAGGAGGATCGCTTGAACCTGGGAGGTGGAGGTTGCAGTGAGCCGAGATCCTGCCACTGGACTCCAGCCTGGGCAACAGAGCGAGACTCCATCTCAAAAAAAAATCAAAAAAATAAAAAAGGAAGATGAATCTTAACATTTTATCAAATGAAAGAAACCAGACATAAAAGAGTACATATTGTATGATTTAACTTACATGAATTAAAGAACAGACTAATTTCATCCATGGTGAGAGAAGTCAAGATAGTAGTTACCTCTGGGGAAGGGCTGGCATGAAATGGAAAGGGGCCCAGGAAAACTTTCTGAGGGGGATGGACGTATTTTCTGTCTTGAACTGGTTGATGATTCCCCAAGTAAAATTCATTCAGCTAGACATCTAGGGTTTGTGCATTTTGCTGCTTATAAAATTATACCTTAATGTTTAGAAAGTATGCTTGTTTATGTAAGCTATAGGAAAAAGGGAAAAAACAAAACAAAAAATAACCTGGAAGGCTATACACCTACCTGGCCGAGTGAGACCAGGAGTACAGGGACTCTCCAATTTTTATTGATTTTTACTATCTATACTTCAGTAATGATTGAAATGAATGACTTCAATTTAAGAAAATGTTTTAAAAGGCAAGCTTCCGAGAATCCTGATTGAATGGAAGTGAAGAGCCATGAGAAGCTCGCCCAGGAGAGTCTAATTTATTCTGATTACAGCTCATGGAGAGTGTAGGGCATGGGAGGCCACTCCAGCCATTGTTATTCAACTTGCATCTGCCCCTGCTGATCCCCTGAGAGGCTGGCAGCCTCTCAGGGCTCCTTGGGCGGTGAGCCCTCCTCCGCAGCCTGCAAGCCGTTTTACCTCTTTCCATCACCTGAGCCTGAAAGTGTGCCTGCCCGACCTTGCTCCTGGCCTTATTTCTCTTCCTATCTTATCTCCATTCCGCAGGTGCCTCATTGCATTCTTGGGCGTCTTCTTAATCACGCGTAACAGGAAGAAGCCCATTCCATTTGAGCCCTATATTTCCATGGATGCCATGCCAGGTAAGGTTAAAGCCCCGTGGGTCTAGCTGACCATCCATATAGAATGACTGCTACTTCCTGTTTAAAAAGAGACAATCAACTGCTGTGCTGTGCCTTTATCGTGTGACTGTTCTCTCACTGTCTTTTTTCTTTTCTTTTTAATTTTGTGCAAAAGGGTAGGCAATGGCTGAGGCACCTCGGTTGGTTTTGAGCACATCTTGCCAGTTCTGTGTCTATTTGGGGATCTTTTAAATAAAATTCTGATTCATACTCAATATAATTAGGATCTGCAGCCCCAGGCTTCATGCCTGCAAATGGAAAAATCCATTCATCTAGTTGGAATGAAATGATCAGAAAGGGGAAGGAGAATGAGTGGAATGAAATTAAAATATTATAATCTCACTCCCTGGATGCCACAAGGGAGTGCGTCATTCTGGAAAGCCTAATTTCCTAGCGAGCTAAGGATTCATACCGAGAAACACAAATTTAAATGTCTGTAAGCCCTGACAGTAACATAAGCATGTGAATCAGCCCAATACTGCCCAGCAGGGAGTGGTGGGACCTGCGGAGGACTGGAGAGTGCCTGTCTAGCCTAAAGGAATTCGGATTAGAGAAGTTAAGACATTGGACCAACCTCAGATTTGCTGACCTAAACTCTGTAGGTTGCTGGTGACCATTAGCTTTCACACCTAACTCGACATTTTAATTGTATTTATACAAGATGGAACTCTCTCTAAAACATGATCTCCTGTCCTTCATTAACACAATCTCATGAACAAAATATAAACACACTGATGGTCCAGAGGACTGCTTACTCGAGAGGTTTTCATGCGGTAACGCTGTGATGCAGGTGTGTTCTCAGGGTTGACTGGTGTGCCCCTACATTAAATGGCCCCAGGGTTTACGTGTCTACTTTCTATATTAGTTCCTCCTCTCTCGTTATTAAGCTGTTGTCTGTCCTTCTTGCTGTAGCCAGCCTGCCTGAGTATAGCAACTCAACGTCAATGTGCTCCTTCAACCCAGCTTGTTCAGATTACAAATAAAATCAAAATGAAGGAGCTCTGAGTTGGGGGCCTAAGATTTCTCCTAGGAGTTAAGTGCATGAGCTTTGGTGCATGAACTTTTTAAACGTCTAATCTGGCTGCTCAGATTCCTTTTTTGCTAACTTCCTTGTTTCTCGGCTGTGTTCCGGATAGATGAGGGCGCTGGATAGCTGAATTCCAGATAGGTGAGGTGTCAACTCTGTGTGTGCAAGTATGTGTATGTATACGTGTGTTTGTGTGTTTACAAACTATGTGTATATATCAATATCAGTATTTGTGTGTGTATATATATATATAGATGTATTTTCTGGTGGAAAATAGAAGGTAACCTAAGGTAATCTTAGATATCAACATTCTGTGGTCTGTTTGTGGGTGTGGCTCTCAGCTTTTTCTTTGTACCTTGTGACCAGTGGGAAGTCAGCTGTTGAATCAGGGAGACCCTGCCCTTGCAGTGGCTTGTCAGGACACTTCCGATTGTAGGTGTTCTGTACTGTGAAGAGCGTGGGCTTGGAGTTCAGATGACCTGGATTCAAATCCCAACTCTACCACCTTCCTGCTGTGTGACCTCCCAAGGCCTCTCATCCTCACTTGTAACTGGGATTCCTTCTTTCAGGCTAGTGGTCATATGTGTAAAGGCCTCTTGCACGGTGTCTGGGACATGGTAGATGCCTGGTTATATTTGGTTTCACTTCCCTTTTGCTTTAAAAACCTTTGGAAGTTTCACACACTTGTTTGACCTGGTGGCAGGTAGAACATGCAGAATAAAACTGCTGAACAGTCTCAGTCTAAACAGAGGTGCTTTTCCAGCCACTTGGTTTCCCTGGTCAGCATTAGGATCTTGCCTTTTGTCTACCTAGATTCATATCTTCACAACAGACAACTGCTGTTCAAGAGGTATTCAAATTCCAGAAATTTACCACATCACAATTTGGAGAGCCTTTGAGTAATTCAAGCACCTGAAAGACTTCTTAAAAATGAGAACGAGAAACAGCCCCTGACCTCCAGGAACTAGCCTGGCACTCTCAGCCAGGCCTTGGCCCTTTCCTGTTGAACAGAAACAATTTCACAGAACATCAGCAGCAGACAAGGCCACTCTGCAGCTGTGATGGATCAGGACACAAGCAGGTGGAATGGGAAGAAAAGGGTTTTTTTCCTAAAATTAAAAATAAATAAATAAATAAAAGAACACAGACAGGACTACTCTGCTAGCCTGACTAAACATAGACAAAAAATGGACATTGTCCAAATCATGAAAAACACCAAACATCCCTCTGACCTTGCTAATGTGAGAGACTGCCGCTTCTTTACCAGGCACAGCTTTAGCTTCAATCTAGGCATCTTCTAGGTAAAAGCTAAGATCTCCAATTATGGAATTAGCCCTGCTTCCTGACAGCATCCAACCCAAAGCAAAGCCTCACTTCCTTGAACCCTCCCCAAAAATCACCTAGTCCAAGCCAACCCCACAATAACTCCTTTCTAACCCCCTCTTACATGGTTCGTGGTTCCCCGCCGTGTACACCTCTCTCATTGCAATGTGTCAATAAACCCATATTTGTTAGACTTTAGGTGTATTCCTGTTGGTCTTTGGCTGGAGGGCATTGACAAAATCCAAAAGGTAATCCAGGCCTGTTAAGCCAGCTCTCTTCCCTGAGAACGGGCACCTCCTCAGCAATTCCACTTCCCTCTTCTGCCCTCCCCCAAAATCCAAACCACAGACTCTTAAACTGTGCCCTTCAAAGAACCATCAGTTAAGTCTTATGCAATAGGGAGCCAAAGGGCCTTTCACGGACTGGGTCTTCCCAGGCCATTTGCAGAGTGGGTAAGAGCACTGCAGATCCCACCTCGGTCTCTGGTGGCAGATCCCACCTTGGTCTCTCATTAGCTGTGTGACCTTGGGCAAGTTACTTCACCTCTCTGAATCTCTTCTTATCCAGAAAATGAGGACAGTAGTTCATCTCTGTCATAGGATTGTTTAGGGATTAAGTGCAGGTATATAGGGAAGCCACACAGCATTCAGTTAAGAGTATGGACTTCCGGCCAGGCACAGTGGCTCACGCCTGTAATCCCAGCATTTTGGGAGGCTGAGGCGGGCAGATCACAAGGTCAGGAGATCGAGACCATCCTGGCTAACAAGGTGAAACCCCGTCTTTACTAAAAATACAAAAAAAAAAAAAAAATCGGCTGTGCGTGGTGGCGGGTGCCTGTAATCCTAGCTACTCGGGAGGCTGAGGCAGGAGAATGGTGTGAACCCAGGAGGTGGAGCTTGCAGTGAGCTGAGATCACGCCACTGCACTCCAGCCTGGGTCTGGGTGGACAGAGTGAGACTCCGTCTCAAAAAAAAAAAAAAAAAAAAGTATGGACTTCCAAGTTGAAACCCCCGAGTTTGGACCCTGGCACTGCCTCTTACTAGCTGTGTGATCCCAGGCAAATTACATGCTTCATTTCTGCTGCTTCCTTTTCGTTATTAGTCATCCTGAGGATCAAATGAGATAGAACTTTATAACTATTTGGAACAGTATCTGCCACCAATTAAATACTCAATACACATAAGCCATTGTCATTGCTATTGTTGTTACTGTTACTATTTAAAGTGCTTAGCCCAGTCAGGTGTTGTAGCTCACACCTGTAATCCCAGCTACTTGGGTGACTGAGGCAGGAGGATCATTTGAGCCCCAGGTATTCAAGACTAGCCTGGAAAACATAGACTCTACCTCAAAAAAGAAAGTGCTTTAGCCCAGTGCCCAGGGCATATTAAACAGTTAGATGTCAGCTGTTATTATCATCATAGTTTCATTGCATTCAATTTCTTATGACTCGGCCTGAAGGCAGAATCTGAAGTCTTAATTCCCTGGCAGGAAAAGTTGGCCTCAAAAGTAATCGGCCTGGTGAAATGGCTCACACCTGTAATCCCAACACTTTGGGAGGTGGGGCAGGTGGATCAATTCAGCCCAGAAGTTTGAGACCAGCCTGGGCAACATGCTGAAACCCCATCTCTCCCCCTCAAAAAAACCACAAAAAATTAGCCAGGCATGGTGGCATGCACCTGTAGTACCAGCCACTCAGGAGGCTGATGTGGGAGGATCGCTGGAGCCCCAGAGGTTGAGGCTGCAGTGAGCCAAGATCGCTCCACTGCACTCCAGCCTGGGCGACAGAGCAAGACCCTGTCTAAATAAATAAATAAATAAATAAACAAACAAACAAACTGCGTCCCTCCTGACCTGACTAGGGGAATTGTAGGACAAAGGTAAAGGAATTAAAGATTAAAGGCTTTGCCCTCAAATGTAAGTAGGAGTCCCTTGTCAAAGTACCCAGAAGTAATAATAAGCAAATCCCACCTTCCCCTATATGTGGACCAGGGAATTTAAAGTTAAAGTCCAAGATGCTCCCTCTGGCATCAGGATGCATCTGTCACCTTCAGGTGCTCATGACACAAAAATTACCCTCTTTCCTCGACAGTTAACAAAGTTTCCTCGTTCCTGATTTAATTCAGCAGTGAAGCATTGGCATCTACCACGTTCAAAGCACAGTGCTAGTTCCATTCCACCTGGGGCCCACACCGACATTCCCACCTCACTTTAGGCCAACTGAGGGTTCCTCCTGACAGCAGCTGGTCTGTGTGCATATTTCCTGAAGATTCATCCCTTGTTGCTTAGCAACCGTAATAGTTCCAGTGTATATTTGTGGGTGTTCTCTTTTAAATCTAAAGCATTCAGGAAATTGACAATGCACATGATTAGCTGCTGAGCACTATAATTAGTCTGTGGCGGGATAGAGGGAGATGCGGCCTCCTTGGCCCCCTTACCGCGTAATGATTTGGGGAAAATGGATTTCATTTCAGGTATGCAGAACATGCACGATAAAGGGATGACTGTCCAGCCTGAACTTAAAGCTTCTTTTTCCTATGGGGCTCTGGAAAACAATGACAACATTTCTGAGATCTACGCTCCTGCCACACTGCCAATCATGCAAGAAGAGCACGGCTCCAGAAGTGCCTCTGGGGTCCCCTACCGAGTCCTAGAGCACACCAAGAAGGAATGAGACTCGCCTCCCTCTATTTATAACTGTCCCCTCCAGGCTGACAGTGGTTCAACCCTGAATCCTAAAACTTGCCTTTCAAGTCTCATTTTATTTTTAACTGAGAACTCTATGGATGATGATCTCAAAAAGCCTTTGTCTCTGGGAAAGGATGCGTTATCTTGGTCTTGGAAATTTCAAATGATGAGGGTGGGGGGATGGAAGCATTATTCCAGGTGGGCGGGATAGAATCCAACCTCTGCCTGGATTAGCCCAGGGGGATTTGGAAAGCCTTTCTACCATCCTTGAGGATGGTAACTGAGCTTCCTCTGACAGTGACCAAAGGATGCTGTATCCTTCAGAGCTAAGGCAAGACAGAGAGTCTGCTGTTAATTCTCAAATCCAGCGAAAGGCTGGACATCTCTAAATCTCGTCTTCCTCCACCTCATGTGCATGCCTGATGTCACCCTGACACTCCTGATGCCACATCTGTGATAGCACTCGTGTTGCCTTCACATGGCAGGCTGGGCCAACCCTGGGTGGAAGGTTCTGACATTTGTGTTTTCAGAAATGTACATCTGCCTTCCAGTCATCTGTGCCCTTCTAGGGAAGATGTGCTTGATATGTTCAAATTGGATCTACTCTGAAAACGAAACTTGGTTTTGGTCCTGTGAGGACTACTTGTTTGTCCACCTCCTCCACCAAAGGAATTAGGAAGTTAAGAGAAGGGGAAGAATATGGAGGATAGGAGAGGGTGATGATGCTTTAGCCCATTAAGGAAGAAAAGTTCCCCTTACTCTTACAAAAGGTGATTGCACCACTTAAAAAAGGATAGGTAGAAAATCTGGCCATTTTATGTGTTATTTTTTTCCTGCATACCAGTGCCCCCTGGAAAGATGGGGATGCTCATTTCAGAGACAGCCTCTTCACCTGTCCTCCGTCTCTCCATTACAGAGCCACAAGCCAAGCTTGAGTTACTGGTTAATTTCCTTGAAGTCAATAGAGACTCTCTGGGTCCTCATCCCCATGCATATATGTCTGGGAGAAGCAAGCATTCTCAAAAACAGGGCTGTTGCTTTCTTCCTGGCCGCATATGTGACTGTCTTCCCCTAGACTGATGGTATACTTTTCAGAGGGGCGGATAAAGGTTTGCAAACTTTAATGGGCATAAGGATCCCCTAGAAGTGTATGTAAAATGCAGATTCCTGCACCCCAACTGCAGACACTGTTAAGTGGGACTGGAGTGGGGCCCACGGGTCTGCATTCTTAACTGGTACCACCAGTGATTCTGATGCGATGCTTCAATCCCGATATTTCACATCTGGAAAGCCTAAGAATTTACAAAGATGTTCTGCTAAAACCCCCAGGGCCCCATGCAGTCTTGCTAGAAAATTTCCTCCCTAGGGTTCCTTTGGAAGGTTAAATACTCCCCATAGGATCTGTGGCATTTCTCCATCCAATGAATACTACTTAGAGCTACACTCACCACTTCCCTAGACAGCCTTTAATAGGCATGATAACAGTGTTAATAGACCAGTGTGATAGATCACTTATCTTTATGGATTGTGCTTAATACTGATTTAGTATCTTGACTCCAAAAACTGACATCTGTTGTCTGTGATAACCACTTCTGTATTGCGTCTTAACCACTTCTGTATTGTGTGGTCTTAACTGCCTAAGGCGGCAACGGGCAGTGGGCTCCTTTCCCTTAGGATGGGTATCAACTCAATTCAACAATATTTATAAGGCATTTACTGTGTGCTAAGCATTTGGAAGACCCAGGCTACAAAGATAAGACATAGTTCCCGCCCTCCAGGCCAGCAGAGGGAGGCACAAATACCCAGGAATCTCTGATGGGTGTGAAGTGCGGTCGTGGGCCACAGAAAATGACCGTCATGGAGACCCTGCTAAAGGTCGGACCCTGAGCCCAAAGGGGTATTCAGAAGTGGAGATGATTTTGGCCCCACTCATAGATGGGTGGCAAATCTAAGATTTGTATAAAGCATATAAAATAGGGTGATCACCCCCGAGGCAGAGGGGCCAGCATTTGCAAAGGCACAGAGATAAGAGGAGCTGGGCAAAGAAAGGAAAGCCAGGGAAGGTGGTGGGAGACGAGTCTCAGAGCTAAGTAGTGGAAGCTGGGCACAGTGGCTCATGCCTGTAATCCCAGCACTTTGGGAGGCCAAGGCTGGAGGATCACTTGAGCCCAGGAGTTTTATATCAGCCTGGGCAACATAGCAAGACCTCATCTCTGCTAAAAATTAAAAATAAATAAATTAGCTGGGTGTGGTGGTGCATGCCTGTGATCCTAGCTACTCAGGAGGCTGAGGTGGGAGGATCGCTAGAGCCCAGAGAGCCAAGGCTACAGTGAGCCATGATCATGCTACTGCACTCCAACCTGGGTGACAATGAGACCATGGCTCAAAAAAAAAAAAAAAAAAGATAAGCAGTGGAGGCCGAATCATGGAGGGTCTTGAATACCTGGCTAAGGAGTTTAAAGTGTATCCAAGAGGACGTGGGAGCCACTGATGGTTCATGAGGAAGAGAAGGGCAGGACCAGCACTGATTGAAAAGGAGGGCTTGTTCAGTGTGGAGGAAGAATCAGAAGGGGGAATAAGTTATCTTCTCCGAGCCTGCAAGAACAAAAAACAAAAAGCAGAAATTAAAATCAGGTTTCACTGCTATTTATATATTTCTCCTTTCCCAAATGATTTTTCTAAAGCTGGGAGTGGAGGCAGGAGGGAGAAACAGAAGGTGAGCAGGGAGGCTATTTAGATGTGTCAAACCCGGGTGATCATTAATAATTTGGGCATATATATGCTCCCAAACTTACTCTGCCCCCTTCCTTCCCTTTTTTTTTTTTTTTTTTGGTATGGGCCTTTTAGGCTTGGGCCAGCCAGCTTTCTTGAGATGAGTGAATAAAAGTGCATTGTAATTTCAGGTCTGCTTCAGATCATGGGGACAGTGCCACCCAGGAACTGCTGCTGAGGCCTGGGAAGCTCCCTTGCCTTCGGGTTTGGAGTAGTGGCATCATCCCACCAACCTGAGCCATGAAAGGGCTGAGCAGAAAGTTAAATGGTAGTTTCCTGACTGGAAGCCACACGTAGGTCACTTGAGTAGTCAGGAAGCACAGTGGGTGTGGAGCCATCATCTGTCTTGGGCTGGTTCCTCCCAATCTTTGTCCAGTGGTATAAATGGACTGTCTGCTGATGGCCATACGCAGCACTGGCTGTTAAAATGGGGAAGGGGTACATCAGGATTCCACTCATAGCCCTAGTTCGTTATTGTTACTCATGGCTCTGACGTCCCCAAGCCATCTTGAATGTTGCAAGCAATGTTAAATATCACACCTCGGTCTCCTTCCGAGCAGCCCAGGTACCTAAAGCAAGGTCACCAAACTTGGGTTTAAACTTCAGTTGCCATCACAGCAGGGTTCAGGTTATGCAGTTTTTGCAGTGTGGAGTTGAACACTGGGTAAAGAAGGGAGAGCTGACTCTCCATTGCTTTTCTAGTGGAAACCAGCCAGTTTGACGGCACGGTGCGGATACAGGACTCCATCAGGCTAGTGTTGGGGAACCAGCCCGGCAGCCTTCCATGTGAATTCCAAAGCTGTTTCAACACTGGCTGATAGGCAGACCAAAAGGTTACTTGTGTGTTTCTCTGAGAAGCGGTGTAAATGAAGTCACCTTAGAATATATTCTGTGCGGATGCTTATATTTTGTTAACTTCACGACTTATGGCATGTCTTATTTAAAAAAAAAAGTACTAGGTGCAAATAACATTATGAAGTGGTATTTAATTAAAAATCTATGCAGTGACAGCTGAGTTCGTGTCTTATGTTTGGCTAATACTTCCTAGAATTATCTAGAACAGTACTGTCTAGTAGAACTTTCTGCGATGATGGAAGTGTTCTATGTCTATGCTGCCCAACATGGTAGCCACTCTCCACAGGTGGCTGTTGAACACTTTAAATGTGGCTAGTGCAACCAAGGAACTGAATGTTTAATTTCATCTAATTACATTTCCATATAGCTCGTATTTTAACAGTACAGATCTAGAGATGCCCATTATTGCAGCTGAGGCTCACTTGAGCTTCCCCTGCAACCTTCACCGTGGTTAAAAGCACAGACTCTTGGCCAGGCACGGTGGCTTATGCCTGTAATCCCAACACTTTGGGAGGCTGAGGCAGGCAGACCACCTGAGGTCAGGAGTTCGAGACCATCCTGACCAACATGGAGAAACCCCGTCTCTGCTAAAAATATAAAATTGGCCAGGCATGGTGGCACGTGCCTGTAATCCCAGCTACTCGGGAGGCTGAGGCAAGGAGAGTCCCTTGAACCTGGGAGGTGGAGGTTGCGGTGAGCCAAGATTGCACCATTGCACTCCAGCCTGGGCAACAAGAGGGAACAAGAGTGAAACTCCATCTCAAAAAAAAAAAAAAAAAGCACAGACTCTCTGTCTACACTGCTTGGATTTGATTCCTCTCTCACCTGTTAGCTGTGTAGCATTGGGCAGGTTACTTAACCTGTCTGTGCCTCATCTGTGAAACAGGAATAACAGCATTATTAAGGATTGTTTTAGGATTGGATGGGTTAATAGATGTAAAGTCTTAGAACTATATTGAGCATCCCATCAAGGCATTGTATTATATTGAAACAATGGGGTTTTTTTCTCTTTATTCTTCTTTAAATTATATAATGAACACTTTCGATCTTAAGTATTTCTAAGCACATATGTCTCTTCATTCCAAGTTTCCAATTTGCAAAGGCAGGTGTAGTATGGTACCTATATATTTATTTGTACAGTCACAAAAATAAAATACAGAGTCATATATACATACTCATATATTAAGCACTTACTGTATGCCACATGATATATTAAGACCTCATATTTATATCTCATTTCTCCTTTATAACAGTTCCATGAGGTAAATTTTAATCATATCCTTTTACAGATGAAGAAACTGAGACTGACTGGGCATGGTGGCTTATGCCTGTAATGCCACCACTTTGGGAGGCCAAGGTAGGAGGATCACTTGAGCTCAGCAAGTTGAGACCAGCCTGCACAACATAGCAAGACCCCATCTCTACTAAAAAAAAAATTAAAAATTAAAATAAAAATTAGCAGGCATGGTGGTGTGTGCCAGTAGTCCCAGCTACTCAGGAGGCTGAGGTGAGAAGATTGCTTGAGCCCAGGAGACTGAGGCTGCAGTGAGCCATGATTGCAGCTCTGCATTCCAGCCTGGGCAACAGAGCAAGACCCTATCTCAAAAAGAAAAGAAATTGAGACTCAGGTCTCATAGCTGGTGAACAGCAGAGCCAGTATTTGAGCCCAGGACTGCCTGACTCCAGAACCTGAGCTCTTCCCTCACTGTGCTGCCTCTCCTGGTGTGGGCAAACAGGATTTTAATGGGAGTAAGGTCTGCCATGGGTTAGGACATCACCTTTGGCCCAGTTTCAAAGGAAGGTGCAGACTTGAAGGACAGAAGCTCATTAGCTGAGTCTCTGGGGACCACGTTTGCAATGGTCCCACCTGCAAACCAGATGAGGGAATAAAATTCAGTCTACCGGCCAGGTGCGGTGGGAGGCTGAGGCAGACAGATCACAAGATCAAGAGATCAAGACCATCCTGGCCAACATGGTGAAACCCCGTCTCTAATAAATATACAAAGATTAGCTGGGCGTGGTGGTGCACGCCTGTAGTCCCAGCTGCTTGGGAGGCTGAGGCAGGAGAATCGCTTGAACCCAGGAGGCAGAGGTTGCAGTGAGCCAAGACTGTGCCATTGCACTCCAGCCTGGCGACAGAGTGAGACTCCATCTCAAAAAAAAAAAAAAAAAATTCAGCCTTTCAGAGACCTGGAGGGAATTTCAGAATCATCCACAACTCTCAGACTTTATTTCATGAAACAGTACAATTTTAAAACAGAGATTGACAAAGAGTTACTGTTTATAGTTAATCTTGTTCTCATTAATTTTTTGCTGCTTATTCAGTTGTTATTTTTATTAGTTTTTACTTTCTGGTTTTATGAAATAATAAAATATTTAGATTGAGATTGGCAAAAGGTTATGTCGTTAATCTTGTTCTCATTAATTTTTTTGTTTATTCAGTTTTTATTTTACTTTTTGGTTTCATGAAATAAAAATTTTTAAATAGAGATTGGCAAAAGGCTACTAACTCTTTCTGTAGCTAATCTTGTTCTCTTTAATAGGTTTCTTATTAGTTTCTCTACAAAATCAGCTTTCTTTGTTCAAACAAACAATAAAAAAGGAAACAAAGTCCAAGGCTTGCTTAAGAAAAAGACGATGTTTGGTGCAGCAGCACCGTGTTCTGTCATGACCTTATTAAATGTCAAAATGCACCAAGCAGAATATTAAAATTATAAATATAAAGCAAATGCAAGCCAAGAAACAAACATTTTCCCATTGTGATGCCATAAGGTATTCAGGTAGGAGCATAGTGCTGTGAAAGCTGCCCAGGTGTAAGGAGAGAAGATTCACATGGCAGTGAGAGCATTGCTTTCTGCCTTCTCCAGCTTGTACTGAAATGTGAGGCACTCTAGAAACTTTGATGCACTTAATTCTCAGGATTACTTTTTAAGAAGTTAAAAGACACAAAAAAACCAGAAAGCCCTATCTTTAACTCTCCTGTTTGTCTTTTAAACAACAGCATCAGAAATACAGTTATGCGGTTGTCCCTACACTCTGATCTTACAAAGCTCAGCTGTGTAGGTCTCCTGGGATGATTCAGGAAACTAGATAGCAATCTCTTATATTGTCTTATAATTATGAAAATATCTTCTATCAAAATTGTCAAGTCACAAATGTCTGTTTGTAGGAATGAGACTAAGCATCTTTGCATATGTTCATGTACTTTTTTTTTTTTTTTTTCCGAGACAGAGTTTTGCTCTTGTTGCCCAGGCTGGAGTACAATTGTGTGATCTCGGTTCACTGCAACCTCTGCCTCCCGGGTTCAGGCGATTCTCCTGCCTCAGCCTCCCAAGTAGCTGGGATTGCAGGTGTGTGCCACTATACCTGGCTAATTTTTGTATTTTTAGTAGAGATGGGGTTTCACTATGTTGGTCAGGCTGGTCTCAAACTCCTGACCTCAGATGATCCACCCGCCCCGGCCTCCCAAAGTGCTGGGATTACAGGCATAAGCTACCACGCCCAGCCACTATTTGTTTTTGTTTTTTTTTTGTAAATTGTCCATAGGCTTTGCTCACCATTCGATGGTTCTTTTGGTTTCTTATTTATTTGAAAGTGCTCTTTGGTATCAATTAACCTTTTCTCTGTGATAACACCTACAATTATTTCCCCCCAGTTTGTTACTTGCCTTTTGATTTGCTTGTAGTATTTATTTTTACTATGAAAGAGACTTTTTCTTCTGTGTTTTTTGTTTTACATATAGTTATTTCTATATAAATATGTTATTTACTTATATAAATATTTGTATTACATAATCGAATGTCTTTTATAGCTTCTGGATTTTGAAACATAGTTTGAAAGGTCTAACTTACTCCAAGATTATAAAAGAATTCCCCACGTCATCTTTGAGTCTTTTTAGTTTTTTTTTTTTTTATGTTGGACTTACTAGACAATAGTCTGGTTGTGTGTTTACATCTGAAAGCCATTGGAGTTTATTCTGGTGCACAGTTCAAGGTATGGATCCAACTTTATTCTGCTGAGATAGCTACCAAGCTATGCCAATACCATTTATGGAATAGTCCAATTTGCCCTAAAGAATTGGATGCCACTTCTATAATACACTAAATATCTATAGTTTTGGGACTTGCCATTCTGCTCCAGTGGTCTGCCTGTACATTCACCAGTAACACTGTTCCAATTATCAAGGCTTTCCAATATGTTTTCCAATCTGTTTGGGCAAGTCTCAGCTCCTTGCTCTTCTTCAAACTTATTTTGTCAAATCAGAACATAGAAAGGAAAAAAAATACCCTACTATCCTGTCATTTCATTTAAAAAAGACATTAACACCAAAACAGTAAGAACAAAATCTCAGATAATAATCCTTTAAACTGAATAATTTAGCTTTATGAAAAATGTCAGACATTGTCATTATTTGCCTATTTTGCTGCAAGCCGGTAAGATGAGACCAGCATTGTAGAGCCACGCTTGGTCTTGGTATAGGTGTAAGGAGAGGGAGGGCCACAGAGAGGATGTCACTGGCTAGTCAGTTGCAGGCTCAGAACTTTAACTCAGGTCCTATGATCTCTGGTCTCATCCTCTTAACACCGCCTACGTTCTAGGTCCACTACCCTTTATTGAGCTTTCACTCTGGGCAGGCACTTTACATACTTTATGCATTTCTTCTCACAACGGCCCCACAAGGAAGCTGTTCAACCCCTGTTATATGATACACATGTGGAAACGGAGGTTCAGGGAAGTTCAGTAATTTGTCCAAGGCCACCTGGTGGGTAAGTGGCAGAGCCTGGATTCAAACCTACATATGACTGATTTCAAAGTCTGTATTTTAAAAAAAATTTCAGTCCTCTATGTATCAATAGACTATTATTTTAAATTCTTTATTTTTATTTATTTTTTGCATAGAATGAAACTTCCTTGGGTTCTGAGTAGCGTGACAGCTATTAGCTTGTCAGTCTTCATAAACTCCCTGGGCCAGGCCATCTGTCCTTTCATTGATATACGTAGTGTATCATTTCTTTTTCTTTTTTCTTTTTCTTTTCTTTTCTTTTCTTTTTTGAGATGGAGTTTCGCTCTTATTGCCCACGCTGGAGTGCAATGGTGCGATCTCAACTTACGGCAACCTCTGCTTCCTGGGTTCAAGCGATTCTCCTGCCTCAGCCTCCCGAGTAGCTGAGATTACAGGCGCCCACCACCACGCATGGCTAATTTTTGTATTTTAGTAGAGACGGGGTTTCACCATGTCGGTCAGGCTGGTCTTGAACCCCTAACCTCAGGTGATCCACCTGCCTCTGCCTCCCGAAGTGCTGGGATTATAGGCATGAACGACTGTGCCCAGCATGTATCATTTCTTTATTTTATTTTATTTATTTATCTTGAGACAGGGTCTTACTCTGTCACCCACACTAGAGAGCAATAGTGTGATCACGGCTCACTGCAGCCTCGACTTCCCGGGCTCAAGTGGTCCTCCCACCTCAGCCTCCTGTGTAGCTGGGATTACAGGAGGCACCACCAGGCCCAGCTAATTTTAAAAATTTTTTAATTTTTTTAGAAAAATTTAGAGACAGGATTTGCCATGTTGCCCAGGTTGGACTTGAATTCCTGCCTGCCTTGGCCTCCCAAAGTGTGGGATTACAGGCGTGAGCCACTCTGCCTAGCCCAGGTATGTATCATTTCTTAGGCAGTCATGTCCATCAGGGTCAAGTCAGGAGACAGAAGCCACAGCAGTTATTGGAACAGAAAATTTAACATAAATAATTGTTAACTAGGGTTGGATGCAGTGGCTCACGCCTGTAATCCTAGCACTTTGGGAGGCTGAGGTGGGAGGATTGCTTGAGCTCAGGAGTTCAAGACCGGCCTGGGCAACATAGTGAGACCCTGTCTCTACAATAAATACATACATAATTGTTAACTAAGTATACATTTTTTTTTCACAAGGTAACTGAAAGGGTGAAAGAGGGCTAAGGTATTGTGGAGAGGACACTGTCAGAAGCCGCCACCCCTAGGGCTGGGGGAACACAGGTAACAGGTTGGAATCATTAAAAAGCAGGTGCCTGGAGGAGGGGCCCTGTGGAGCTGAAACTCAAGCATGGAGGAGGCAGCCTCACTAGCTGATGCTGTGTCTCAGAGGAGAGGCCCTATAAAAAGGAGACCCAGGCCGGGTGCAGTGGCTCACGCCTGTAATCCCAGCACTTTGGGAGGCCGAGGTGGGCAGATCACCTGAAGTCAGGAGTTCGAGACCAGCCTGGCCAAGATGGTGAAACCCCATCTCTACTAAAAATACAAAAATCAGCTGGGCGTGGTGGTGTATGCCTGTAATCCCAGCTACTTAGGAGGCTGAGGCAGGAGAATTGCTTGAACCCGGGAGGTAGAGGTTGCAGTGAGCCGAGATTGCACCACTGCACTCCAGCCTAGGTGACAAAGCAAGACTCCGTCTCAGGGAAAAAAATAAAAAAAAGGAGACCCAGACCCATGAGGCTCTGGATGAGCCCTGGAGACCACAGATTGAAAAAGAGACACTCCCTGACCTTAAGTGGGAGAGAAAACAATTATTTAACCATGCCAAGAATATCTGTTAGTGGTTCCTGTTCAACATGGCAACCTAGGCACACACATTCACCTCCTCTCTGCCCCAGAGTGGCTCTGAGCTTAGACAGTAAGTGAGAAGAACAAGTGTGCTATGGGCAGCAATCTGGATTAAAGGGAAGACTATTTATAGGTCCTGTGGACACAGAACAACATCAGCCCCAGAGGGAACCCTAAGAATTACTCTAAACAGCGGAAGATGGCCAGACTCGGTGACTCACACCTGTAATCCCAGCACTTTGGGAGGCCAAGGCGGGTGGATCACCTGAGGTCGGGAGTTTGAGATCAGCCTCGCCAACACGGTGAAACCCCATCTCTACTAAAAATACAAAAATTAGCCAGGCATGGTAGCACATACCTGTAATCCCAGCTACTCGGGAGGCTGAGGCAGGAGAATGGCTTGAACCTGGGAGGCGGAGGTTGCAGTGAGCCAAGATCACGCCATTGCACTCCAGCCCGGGTGACAGACTGAGACTCCATCTGAAAAAAAAAAAAAAAGAGTGGTAGATTTGGCTGTGGACGGCCCATGGTAGGGATATTGGAGCAGCGGGCAAGGAAACGAATGGACCTCCAGCTCTGTTCTGTCGGGAGACAGACCTATGGAGAGCTGGAGCGGAGTCCCATGTCCTTCAGCAGATGTCTTGTCCCAAGGCAGCCAGCAGCTCCATGCTCACGCACCTGAGGAGGAAGCCGATGACCAGGCCTGCTCACTTCCTCCAAGATGAAAATCCCCCCTCACATTCAGGGGATGATGGTACGCCTTCGGGTAAACAAATGCACACAACTGCAAAGGAAATCTCTAGTAAGTACTGTAGTTCTTTATTTATAAATGGGATTGTCCACCAAGAATCGCAAGACATTTGAGGAAATTCAACAGCTTGAAAGAGAGAGACTAAAATGACTGAGGCCGGGCACAGTGGTTCACACCTACAATCCCAGCACTTTAAGAGGCCGAGGCGGGAGGATTGCTTGAGACCGGGAGTTTGAGACCAGCCTGGGCAACCTGGTAAAAAAATGCACACAATGCATGGTGCATGAGAGGCCCTGTCTCTACAAATGGTAAGACCCTGTCTCTACAAAAATACAAAAAATTAGATGGGCATGGTGGTGCACACTTGGAGTCCCAGCTACTTGGGGAGCCGAGGTGGGAGGATCACCTGAGCCCATTGATATGGAGGCTGCAGTAAGCCATGATTGCACCACTGCACTCTAGCCTGAGCGACAGAGCAAGACCCTGTCTCAAAAAATTTAAAAAATAAAATAATTGAGTTAATATAAGAATGGCAGGATAATGCAGACAGGGCAGTGGTTCATTAAATTACTTTCTCTATTTTATGTCTACATGAAGTGGTTTTTGAGACTGAGCTCCGCTCTTGTCACCCAGGCTGGAGTACAATGGTGCGATCTTGGCTCACCACAACCTCTGCCTCCCGGGTTCAAACGATTCTCCTGCCTCAGCCTCCCAAGTAGCTGGGCCTACAGGCATACGCCACCACGCCTGGCTGATTTTTGTATTTTTAGTAGAGATGGGGTTTCACCATCTTGGCCAGCTGGTCTCGAACTCCTGACCTCAGGTGATCCGCCCACCTCGGCCTCCCAAAGTGCTGGGATTACGGGTATGAGCCACTGCGCCCAGCCTATGTGAAGTTTTCATAGTAAAAAATGAAAAGTAAGTGTCACTGAGCACTTACTAGGAGCTAAGCACTGGATATACAGTGGAGAAGGAGAGAGAGTGCCCCTCCCCCATGCAGAGTAGTCAGAAATTAAAGCAAACCACTTAAAGTGTGGTGAATGTTATAACTGAGGGAGCAATGACACTTCACAGTGTCAGGACGAAGCAGGAAGCGAGAGAACCAAGAAAGGGAAATGGAAGCTGTGGGGGTGGCCCTAGCAGTGACAGAGCAGGCAGTGTATCTTGTGCCTGGAGGCTTTCCTTTCCCCAGGACCCAGTGCAAAATGAAAATGGAGGGGCCCTTAGTTCAAAAACCAAGAAGAAGTGCCACCAAGGGACTTCTAAAAGCTTTTTTCTCTCTTTAACAACAGTCTCTCTCTTGACTTTTTAAATGTGTTACTTAATGTCATTTTCAGTAAAGGCAAATTAAAATTTTAAATGATTAGCATGAATTTTTTACCCATTCATCTTTGTTTTCTGCAATACCCATTTTAAATGCAAATATAAGAGCACTTAACTCGTATCTGTAATCACTGTAGTATAGAATTTGTGTTTCATAGCTCATACATACGTATTTTGTTCTTACCAGAACAGTGAGAACCCTGCATGAAACACACTCAACTGTGTTTATTTCATTTATTGATTGCACACATTCTACCACCTCTCTCTGCCTTCAGCTTGTTGATGAGTCAAGAAGGACTAAAAGGAAACGCCAGAAGTCCCAGCTACTCAGGAGGCAGAGGCAGGAGGATCGCTTGAGCCCAGGAATTTGACTCTACAGAAACTAAACATTATTAGCCAGGAGTGGTGGCACATGCCTGTGGTCCTATCTGCTCAGGAAGCTGAGGTGAGAGGATGGCTCGAGCCCAGGAGTTCAAGCCTGCAGTGAACTATGATCATACCACTGCACTCCAGCCTGGGTGACGGCAAGACCCCGATTCTTTAAAAAAAAAAAAAAAGACTGAAAGGAAAACACACTGTGGGTTGCCCCACCTTTTCCTGTCTCTCTATGTCATCATTGTCAGTGTAAGCTGTTGGCTGACACAGGAGGTAGCATTAGTAAGGAGGACATGATAGGGCTCCTTGTCCACAGCCTTCTTTCTGTGTTTACAGAAAGTTTGGGTTGGAAGAGAAAGCATGGCCTCCCATTAGGCCAGCCCTTCCCCACCCCTATCCCGTTCCCCCACAGAATCATAAACATAACACACTTACCTTGTTTTAAGACAGGGTCGGCCTGGCACAGTGGCTCATGCCTGTAATCCCAACACTTTAGGAGGCTGAGGCAGGCAGATCACCTGAGGTCAAGAGTTTGAGACCACCCTGGCCAATATGGTGAAACCTTGTCTCTACTAAAAATACAAAAAAATTAGCCAGGCGTGATGGCGCGCGCCTGTAATCCCAGCTACTTGGTAGCCTGAGGCTGGAGAATCGCTTGAACCCCGGAGGCGGAGGTGGCTATGAGCCGAGATCGCGCCACTGCACTCCAGCCTGGGCAACAAAGCAAGACTCGGTCTTCAAAAAAAAAAAAAAAAAAAAAGGTCTCGCTCTCTGTCTTCCAGGCTGGAGTGCAGTGGGGCGATCTCGGCTCACTGCAACCTCCGCCTCCCCTAGTTCAAGCAATTCTCATGCCTCAGCCTCCCGAGTAGCTGGGATGACAGGCCTGTACTACCATGCCTGGCTAATTTTTTATATTTTTTTTTTAGTAGAGCTGGGATTTTGCCATATTGGTCAGGGTGGTCTCAAACCCCTGGCCTTAAATGATCTATCCGCCTTGGCCTCCCAAAGTGCTGGGATTATAGGTGTGAGCCACTGCGCCCGGCCATCACACACTTACCTTGGACTTGCTTTGCGCACACGTGATGGATCCAACAGAACTCGGTGCTCAGGGGCATGGCGAATGCTATATGTGAATGGGCAGCAAACAACAGCAGACACATACACTGTACCAATCTGCCCACGGCTGCATTGTCCCATCTGACTTTGCTTACAGATGGAAAAATATTCAGAGATGAGATTGTTAAGGATTTCAAGATGATAAATGCAGGGCATTTAAACCAAGTGTGAGGCCCTTTAGAGTGTGGGGCGCTGTGCCCCTGCACAGTCCACAGTGCCCAGGAAGCAGGCCCTGGATATCTGTCCAGCGGGGGCCTTTCCAGGACATTCAGGCGATGCCCGCTTCTTTGGACTAAAAGTAACAAACTGGTAGGTTCTTAGTGTGAAAGCTGCTCTGAATCCAGCTCAAGACATGCCTCATCTAAGAGAAAGAGCACGTCCTAAAAGTTGTAGGCATCAGTTTCCATCGAAATAAGTTACGGTGATTCAAAGAAAGAAGGAAAATAGACTCTGCTGCTCTGTGGGCACCTGCAATACACTGCTGCCTTTTGAAAAATCAATGACTTGTAAATCAGGAAAAAGTTCAGCACCGCATGGGAAACCTTTGAAGTAAAAGAGAGATATACAGATGGCAGGGCTCTGAGCCAATTCACTTCAAGCCAAATCACCTGACACCAACAGCCTGATTGGTCGAATGTCCCACTTGGATAAATGTCTAATTTGGCCGGGCACGGTGGCTTACACCTGTAATAGCAGCACTTTGGGAGGCCAAGGCAGGCAGATCACCTGAGATCAGGAGTTCCAGATCAGAGTGGCCAACATGGCAAAACCCGGTCTCTACTAAAAGTACAAACATTAGCCAGGTGTGGTGGCATGCGCCTGTAATCCCAGCTACTAGGGAGGCTGAGGCAGAAGAATCGCTTAAACCAGGGAGGCGGAGGTTGCGGTGAGATAAGATCACACCACTGTACTCCAGCCTGGGCAACAGAGAAAAAAAAAGTTTGTCTAATTTATATTTCAATTGGACCCTTATGTCTCAGGCCTCACCAGACCATGACTTTGGCTAATAATGCTTTTCCTTTTTCTATCAGATGATTACATCACAAGGTTCTAATAGCTGGAAATTAGCCCACCTCAATGTGACATTTTCTCTCCCCCACCCCCATCTTCTGTTTTTTGGAGACAGTCTCAGGGAATGCTTTGAGCATACCGTGTACTCTGCAACATCTCTTGGGTTTTCTCATCTTGCTCAGCTATTGTTGCCCCTCAAGACGAGCACACGGCAGCCCCCTGCTGCTCACCTCCCACTGCCAGGGGTTCCCCACCTGCTCTGCCTTCCACTGTGGGTTTTCCCCACAAGACAGGGCACAGGCCCTCAGCAGCCCCTGGAAATGGCTCCGTGTGAGCCTACAGGCCATGCCTAACCTCAGAAGACTTAATGAGCAGGGTTCCCCCCACCAATCCCCCATTCATGTAAGCCTTCATGGCTCAAGGGCAGCTCTCTTTCTCTCCACCAGGAATCTCCAAGTACCAGAGAAGCTAGACCTGTTGCATTCCATTGGGCCCAAGTCTTTCCTCAAGAACTTAACTTACATCTCCTTTCTCAAAGAGCCCTACAGAGCTGGCCCTCCCAGAACTCAGGCAACTCAAGCCTTCACCCTTAACATCAAGAACTATTTCAGGCCAGGCAAGGTGGCTCATGCCTATAATCCCAGCACTTTGGGGAGGCTGAGGCAGGAGGATCACTTGAGGCCAGGAATTTGAGACCAGCCTGGCAACATAGCGAGACCCTGTTTCTATAAAAAATAAAAAGCTAGCCAGGTGTGGTGGCTCACACCTATAGTCCCAGCTACCTGAGAGGCTGAGGTGGGAGGACAGCTAGAGCCCAGGACTTGGAGGTTAAAGTGAGCTATGATTGCGCCACTACACTCCAGTCTGGGCAACAGAGTGAGACTCTGTCAAAGAAAAAGAAAGGAAAGAAAAACATTTCAAATGGTAGATTTTTTTCAGCTTCAGATTTTCTTTTTTGGCGGGGGCGGTGGGGGTGGGGGCCAAGGTCTCGCTCCATTGCCCAGGTTGGAGTGCAGTGGTGCAATCATAGCTCACTGCAACCCTAACTCCTGGGCTCAAGCGATCCTCTAGAGTAGATAGGTGCTCAGCACCATGCCAGCTAATTTTTTAATTTTAAACTTTTTTTCTATAGGTGAGGTCTCCCTATGTTGCCCAGGTTGGTCTCAAACTCCTGGCCTCATGCAATCTTCCCATCTTGGCCTCCCAAGGTACTGGGATTGCAGGTGTGAGCCATCATGCCCAGTCCAGAATTTTGATTCAGGTCTTCACCAAGTACCCCATTGCATTCTGAGAGGAGGATGTCAATCCAGCCCGTCAGGCCACAGCGACATCAAGGCAAATGCTGGCAGCATTTGAAACCATTCAAGGGGCTACGTGTATTGCAACAGGACCATTCACCATGATCTCTGATTTGATGGCATAGGTGGGTTTTCTTTTCTTTTTTTTTTAAATATATTATACTTTTAAGTTATAGGGTACATGTGTACAACGTGCAGGTTTGTTACATAGGTATACATGTGCCATGTTGGTTTGCTGCACCCGTCAACTCGTCATTTACATTAGGTATTTCTCCTAATGCTATCCCTCCCCCAGCCCCCCACCCCCGACAGGCCCCAGTGTGTGATGTTCCCACCCCATGTCCAAGTGTTCTCATTGTTCAATTCCCAGGCATAGGTGGGTTTTCAGTGTCATCTAGATCTTTTGGGATGCTGCCTGCAGCATAGGTAGAAGGAAGACCACGTGGCCTGTCAAGTCATAACAAGCACAGGGCAGGACTCTGGGAGGCAGCATGGCATCATGGCAAAGGGTGCCAGGCTCTGGCGTTCACTCTCTGAGATGACTTTGAGAAAGTACATAACCCCTCTGGGCCTCTGTTTCCTCATCTGTAAAACTGGGATAGTAATACTCCCTTCCTTGTAAGTGTTTATAAGAACTGAATATAGAACAATGCCTCGCACATGGTAAGACCTCAATAATATTAGCTGGGTTTTTTTGTTTGTTTTGTTTTGTTTTGTATGTTTTGAGACGGAGTCTCACACTGTTGCCTGGGCTGGAGTGCAATGGCACGATCATGGCACATGCAACCTCCGCCTCCCGGGTTCAAGCGATTCTTCTTGCCTCAGCCTCCCAAGTAGTTGGGATTACAGCTACTGTAAGCCTGCCACCATGCCCGGCTAATTTTTTTTTTTTTTTTTTTTTTTTGTATTTTTAGTAGAGGAGGGGTTTCACCATGTTGGCCAGGCTGGTCTCGAACTCCTGACCTTGTGATCCACCCGCCTCAGCCTCCCAAAGTGTTGGGATTAAAGGCATAAGCCACCGCACCCAGCCAATAATGTTAGCTGTTGTTACTATTTTTCTTTAAGCCATGAAGCAGTGTAAGTAGAGATGCAGCCACCAGGCAGGAGGCAAAGAGCTTTGTGCCTCCCTTGTAGCTTCCTGCCTTTCATGTGGGTCTTGAGGCTACATTTTGGACACAACAGGGAGGGAGGGGGATTACTATTCCAAAGATATCGATCCACTTCTCAACGAACATTTACAAGTTTAACTGTACCTCCAAATTTGTGGGTATCTTTTTGAAGACCCTCTTGGGGCCTCTGAGATGACAAAACCGGTCTGATTCCTGCTGAAGCCTTCTTAGTTGCCAAGATCAAGTGCAAGTTCTTAAGCTATTTTCTCTCAGCTCCAAACCTATTGTTGGCTTTGGAACAAACCTATTGCTAGAGCTATTTTCTCTCAGCTCCAAACCTATTGCTGGAGCTGGAACTCTCCAAACCATCTCTCTGCTTTACTAGCTGCTCCCTGTGAGGGGCCTGTGAGGGCAACTGAGGCTGGAGGAGGAAGAAAGGACTTGCTCTTTCTTATCTACTTCCTGTTCCTACACACATCACCCCAGGAACACAACTTTGCTCTAGCGTAGCAGCAGCTGAATCTAGTTTTGCGATTCTTTCCAATTCTTGCACGACCAGCTTCACAGAACCTCCCCCAACCCAAGACAACAGCTCTCCTTCCTCAGAGGTCTATGTCCCAGGTCCACAGGGCCCCCTCCTCTTACTTTTCTTTTAAAAAAACTGTTTTCTATATATAATTCGCATACTATACAATTTATTCACTTAAAGTGTGCAATCCAGTGGTTTTAGTATATCACAAATATATGCATCACCACAGCTAATTTTAGAATATTTTCATCAATTCAAAAGAATACAGGAAAATAAAATAACGAGTGTTGGAGACGATGTACAGAAGCTGGGAACTCTTCTGCACCACTGGTGGGAATGAAAATGATGCCAAGGCGGGTGGATCACGAGGTCAGGAGTTCGATACCAGCCTGACCGACATGGTGAAACCCCATCTCTACTAAAAATACAAAAATTAGCCGGGCGTGCTGGCATGCACCTGTAATCCCACTTACTCAGGAGGCTGAGGCAGGAGAATCGCTTGAACTCGGGAGGCGGAGGTTGCAGCACCACTGCACTCCAGCCTGGGTGACAGAGCAGGACTCCATCTCGAAAGAAAGAAAGAAAAAAAGAGGGCGGGGGAGGGAGGGAGGGAAGGAAGGAAGGTGAAAGGAAAGGAAGGAAAGGAAGGAAGAAAGGAAGGGAAGGAAAGGAAAGAAGGAAAGGAAGGAAGAAAGGAAGGGAAGGAAGGGAAAGAAAGGAAAGAAAGGAAGAAAGAAAGAAAATGATGCAACCACTGTGGAAAACAGTATGGTGGTTTCTTTAAAAATTAAAAACAGGCCGGGCGCAGTGGCTCATGCTTTTAATCCTAGCACTTTGGGAGGCCAAGGTGGGCAGATCACTTGAGGTCAGGAGTTCAAGACCAGCCTGGCCAACATGTGAAACCCCAGCTCTACTGAAAATACAAAAATTAGCTGGGTGTGGTGGCATATGCCTGTAATCCCAGCTACCCGGGAGGCTGAGGCACAAGAATGCTTGAACCTGGGAGGTGGAGGCTGCAGTGAGCCGAGATGTGCCACTGCACTCCCACCTGGGCAACAGAGCGAGACTCCATCTCAAAAATAATAAATAAGTGCAAGTCCAAAAAACATTTAAAAATAGAATTATCACGATCCAGCAATTCTTCTTCTGAGTTATATATACACACACAAAAAAGTGAAAGCAGGCATATTAGTCTGTTCTCACGCTGCTAATAAAGACATACCTGAGACTGGGTAATTTATAAAGTAAAGAGGTTTAATTGACTCACAGTTCCACATGGCTGGGGAGGCCTCACAGTCATGGCAGAAAGCAAATGAGAAGCAAAGTCACATTTTACACGGTGGCAGGCAAGAGAGCGCTTGTGCCGGGGAATTCCCATTTATAAAACCATCAGATCTTGTGAGACTTATTCATTACCAAGAGAACAGCATGGGAAAGACCCGCACCGGTGATTCAATTACCTCCCACTGTGTCCCTCCCATGACACGTGGGAATTATGGGAGCTACAGTTCAAGATGAGATCTGCGTGGGGGTCACAGCCAAACCATATCACCATGGTCTCAGACAGGTATTTGTACACCCACATTTGCAGCAGCATTATTCATGATTGCCAAAGTATGGAAGCAAGCTAAGTGCCTATCAGTTGATAAAGGGAATGTGGTCTCTTCACATAATGGAATATCATTCAGCCCTAAAAATGAAGGAAATTGGCCTGGCACAGTGGCTCACGCCTATAATCCCAGCACTTTGGGAGGCCGAGGCGGGCAGATCACGAGGTCAGGAGATCGAGACCATCCTGGCTAACACAGCGAAACCCTGTCTCTACTACAAATACAAAAAAAAAATTAGCCGGGTGTGGTGGCAGGCGCCTGTAGTCCCAGCTACTCAGGAGGCTGAGGCAGGAGAATGGCGTGAACCCAGGAGGGGGAGCTTGCAGTGAGTCAAAATCGCGCCACTGCACTCCAGCCTGGGTGACAGAGCGAGACTCCATCTCAAAAAAAAAAAAAGTAGTAAATCCTGACCCATGCTACAGCATAGATGAACCTTGAAGATATCAGGCCAAGTCCAATCAGCCAGTCTCAAGAGGACAAATATTATGTGACTCCTCTTATATGAGGTACCTAGAGGATCAAATTTATAGAGACAGAAAGTAGAATGGCAGCTACCAGGGGCTGGGGGAGAGGGGAGAGGGAACTGCAAAGTCAGTGGGTCCAGGGTTTCATGGGTACAGAGTTTCAGTTTTGTAAGATGAAAAGCATTCTGGAGATGGATGGGGTTTGAGGTTGCAGTGAGCTGTGATGGCACCACTGCACTGCAGCCTGGGCAACAGAGTGAAACCTTCTCTCAAAGAAGAAAAAAATTGTTACCTAGTCATAAAGTGTTACCTAGTCATAAACTATTACCTAGGTAACTGAACGGGTAAACGCTCTAAAAAACCATGGAGGCAGCAACTATAGAGAGCTATGTCCATTCCTAAGACCAAGAGAACCAAGGAAGAGGCTCTAATTATTACATCAGTGAAAATCTACTTAATACCACTGAATTGTATGCTTAAAAATAGTGAAAAGAGTAAATTTGATGTTAGGTGTATTTTAACCACAATTTAAAAAGAAACCCTATACTCTTTGTCACTTCCTGGTACCCCTTAACTCCTAGCCCCTGGCAAGCACCAATCTACCTTCTGTCTTTATAGAGTTCCCTATTCTGGATTTTCCTAGGAATGAAATAATATATGGGCTTTGGTGATTGACTTTTTTGACTTAGCATAATACTTTCAAGGTTCATCCAAGTTGTAGCACAGGTACTTCCTTTTCATGTCTGAATCACCTCTTCTAAAGTTTAATCATTACAACCTCTTCCTTTGGTTCCCTTGGTCCTAGTGAGAGGTGACAATGTGTTAGCAGCCCTCGCTGGCTCTCAGTTCCTCCCCGGCCTCGGCGTTCACTCTGGCCACGCTTGAGGAGCCCTTCGGCCCATTGCTGCACTGTGGGAGCCCCTCTCTGGGCTGGCCGAGGTGGGAGCTGGCTCCCTCTGCTTGGCAGGAGGTGTGGAGGGAGAAGCACGGGCAGGAGTCAGGGCTGTGCGTGGCGCTCGCGGGCGCTCGCACTCAGAGCAGCCGGCCGGAGGCAGTGAGGGACTTAGCACCCGGGCCAGCAGCTGTGGAGGGTGCACCGGGTCCCCCAGCACTGCCGACCCACCCACCCCGCGCTCAAATTCTTGTGGGGCCTCAGCCACCTCTCCGCAGGGCAGAGCTAGGGACCTGCAGCCCACCATGCCTGAACCCCCCTCCCCCGTGGGCTCCCACACGGCCCGAACCTCCCCGACGGGCACCGCCCCCTGCTCCACGGTGCCCCATCCCATCAACCACCCAAGGGCTGAGGAGTGCAGGCGCGCGTCAGCAGAACTGGCGAACAGCCCTGGTGCGGGATCCACTAGGCGAAGCCAGCTGGGCTCCTGAGTTGGGTGGGGGCTTGCAGAACTGTTATGTCTAGCTGGAGGATTGTATATGCACCAATCAGCACTCTGTCTAGCTTGGGGTTTGTGGATGCACCAATCAGCACTCTGTGTCTAGCTCAGGGATTGTAAATGCACCAATCAGCACTCTGTCAAAACTGACCAATCAGCTCTCTGTAAAACGGACCAATCAGCTTTCTGTAAAATGAACCAATCAGCAGGATGTGGGTGGGGCCAAATAAGGGAATAAAAGCAGACTGCCCACAGGGACAGTGGCAATCAGATTGGGTCTGGTTACCCATTGTGGAGGCTTTGTTGTTTGGCTGTTCTTGTTACTGCTCACTGTTTGGGTTGGCAGTGACCTTGTGAGCTGTAACACTCACCACGAAGGTTTGTAGCTTCACTCTTGAAGCCAGTGAGTCCACGAACCCACCTGGAGGAATGAAGAACTCTGGACGTGCTGTTTTTATGAGCTGAAAGCCTCATGGTGAAGGTCTGCAGCTTCACTCTTGAAGTCAGTGAGACCGTGAACCACCAGAAGGAAGAAAACTCCGGTCGTACCATCTTTAAGAACTGTAACACTCACCACGAGGGTCTGCGGCTTCATTCCTGAAGTCATGTTGAAGTCAGCAAGGCCAAGAACCCACCAATTCGGGACACGCTAGGAATGGACATAGCTCTCTAAAGTTGCTACTACCATGATTCTTTCGAGTTTTACCTGTTCAGTTTACTCTGTTAATAGCTTTATGTCTAAGTAACAATTTCTTTTTTCTTGTTTGAGAGGAGATCTCACTGTTGCCCAGGCTACAGTGCAGTGGTACGATCACAGCTCATTGCAACCTTGAACTCCTGGGTGTATGGAATCTTCATACCTCAGCCTTCTGAATGGCCAAGACTACCCATACACGCCACCACACCTGGCTAATTAAATTTTTTTTTTCGTAGAGATGGGGTGTCTGTTGCCAAGGCTGGTCTCGAACTCCTGGCCTTGAGGGATAGTCTCTTGCCTGGGTCTCCCAAAATTCTAGGATTACAGGCACAAGCCACTGCTCCTGGCCAACAATTCTTTATATTAAATTCTTTCTGTTTAACTCACTGATGTGATTTCTGTCTCTTGACTAAACCCTGATGGACACTTGAGAAAACTCAGACTCATTTGAATCCGTGGGCTGCTCAAGCCGCTGCCCATTTTTAATGTTCCATTTTCTCCTTTGCTCTCTGCCTGCCCCTTCTTCCTTCTGATTATGGCCATCTAGCTCTTATTTTTCACCATCTGCAGCTGAAGTTAATCAGGAAATAATATCTCCTCCCCCCAAATTCCAGGATTGCAACATTTAAAGAGCAGCTCCTTCCAGTGTGGACCCGTAAGTACTGATGCCCTCGAAGATAACGGATCTGTAGTTAATTCAGCAGCTTCCGAATCTTTGGGCAAATGGGATTGATTCTTTCTAATTTAGAGCAACACTGCAAGATGAAATCTCACCCAGCATCCAGGCTTCCAAACATGCTGAAGACATATTTCCATGCCCGATCTTCAAAATTATGCAGGAGTGTCTTTTTTTTTTTAAGACATGTTTCTTTTTAATGAAAATGCAATAGTTATTGATTGCCAACCTTGTTATTGAAAGTTTATACTTTTCTAAGTGCTGTCACAAACGGTTCATTTGAGCCCCCAAACCATCTTAGAAGGGCAGTACCACTGTTATTTCCACTGAGCTGAAGAGAGCCAGGCTTAAAGAATGTGAGGTTTGCTCAATGTTAAACAGCCACTTGTAGTTAGTAGCGCAAGCAGGATGGGGGCCCGAGTGTTCTGAAGATGTGAAGACTTTCAAGGAAAATGCCTGCAGCTTTGGTGAGATTGTGGAAAGGGGGCAGAGTCGAGGCGGGGGCGGGGGCTGGGAGGAGGCAGGTAGAAATTGATACAACCTTTCTGAAAAGTATTTGGAAATACGTGTACCAACATTCCCTTCCAGATAATAAAACCATTTCTATTAACAGCTAGATCAATGCAACAGAAGAAATCATCTGGAAATACATATGTAGTATGTTCTTATATATTCAATCTTCAATTCTTTTTTTAATTTTTTATTGAGATAGGGTCTCACTCTGTCACCCAGGCTGGAGCTCAGTGGCTCACTGCAAGCTTCACCTCCCCAGTGATCCTCCCACCTCAGCCTCCTAAGTAGCTGGGACCACAGGCACATGCTACCATGCCTGACTAGTTTGTGTGTGTGTGTGTATCTTTAGTAGACATGGGGTTTCAGCAAGTTACCCAAGCTGGTCTCAAACTCCTGGACTCAAGCAATCTGCCTGCCTCAGCCTCCCAAAGTGCTGGGATTACAGGTGGGACCCACCACGCCCTGCCCAGGTCCCCAATTTTTGATAGTTCAACTTACGATTTTTCCATTTTGCAATGGTGTGAAAACATAACGCATTCAGTAGGAACTGTACTTTGAGTACCCACACAACGATTCTGCCTTCACTTTCAGTACCATCACCAATAAGTTACATGAGCTATCCAACACTTCATAAAATAGGCTTTGTGTTAGATGATTTTGCCCAACTGTAGGCGAACGTAAGTGCTCTGAGCATGCTTCGGGTAGGCTATGATGTTTACTAGGTTACGTATATGGTATTAAATACATTTATGGGCCGGGCAAGGTGGCTCACACCTGCAATCCCAGCACTTTAGGAGGCCGAGGAGAGTGAATCACTTGAGGTCAGAAGTTCAAGGCCAGTGTGGCCAACATGGTGAAACCTCGTCTCTACTAAAAATACAAAAATTAGCCTGGTGTGGTGGTATGTGCCTGTAGTCCCAGCTACTCGGGAGGCTGAGACAGGAAAGTCACTTAACCCAGGAGGCGGAGGTTGCACTAAGCCGAGGTCGCACCCCTTCACTCCAGCCTGGGTAAAAGAGCGAGACTGCATCTCTAAATAAATAAATACACTTATGACTTAACGATATTTTCAACTTAAAATGGATTTATCAGAACATAACCCATCATAAGTCAAGGAGCATCTATACTAAATTGTATATGTATGAAGCAATGGGTTCTTTAATTATTAATGTTAGAACCACTGGAAATAGTATTTAAGTTTGAGGCTTACCTTGACTTACATGGTGTTACATCTTGATAAACCCTGTCTCCAAAAAAAGAAAGTAAAGATCATGATTAATCAGACTTCAGCAAGCTAAGAGATCATAAAGTACAAGATGAATAGACTGTATACAAATAATTGTTTTCTGAGGATCTCACCCTGTCACCCAGGCTGGAGTGCAGCAGTGTGATCACAGCTCACTGCAGCTTCAACCTTCCTGGGCTCAAGTGATCCTCCTACCTCAGCCTCTTGAGTTGCTGGGACCACAGGTGCCTGCCACTACGCCCAGGCTAATTTTTTTTTTTTTGGTAAAGATTGAGGGGTTGCCATGTTGCCCAGGCTGGTCTTGAACCCCTGGGCTCAAGTGATTCTCCCTCCTGGACCTCCTAAAGTGGTAGGATTACATGGGTGTTTTGTTTGTTTTGAGACAAGGTCTCGAAACACTGTCACCCAGGCTGGAGTACAGTGGTGCAATCATGGCTGACTGCAGCCTTGACCTCCTGGGCTCAAGCGATGCTCCCACCTCAGCCTCCTGAGTAGCTGGGAGCAAAGGTGTGTGCCATCACACCCAGCCAATTTTTTTTATTTTTTGTAGCGATAAGATTTCACTGTGTTTACCCAGGCTGATCTCGAACTCCTGGACCCAAGCAGTCCTCTTGCCTCGGCCTCCCAAATTGTTGGGATTACAGGCATGAGCCACCACGCCTGGCCAAATAAAATTTTTAAAACATCTTTATATCAAAAAGAATTTTCGAAAGGGAAATTATGAAGAGAAAATTTTCAACAAATGTAATCACAGGGTTACTATCCACAGTGTATAAGATGTTTTTATAAACAAACGATGCTAATAGCTCAGTGGAAGAATGCACAGAGAACTTGGGCAAATCTCAAATGAAGCACTTGTGAAAAATCAAGATGTCATGTTTGGGGAGGTTTTTGTTTTTGTTTTTGTTTTTTGCCTATCAATCAGGAAAGGCATTTATAATTAAATAGAGTAACAACCTTTTTGAAATGCATTTTGTCATTTTCCAGTAAGAGTTTTTTTAAATGTTCATGCCCCTTGCCTAGTAACTGCTTCTGGGAATCTATGCTGAGGAAATAATCATAAATGCAACAGCATATTTTACATATAATGGTATTCATTATATGGTTAATTATGTAAGAGAAAATTGGAATGAAACTTTGATTACAACAATAAGGAAATAATTAGATAAATAACACAATGCAATATTATGTAGTCATTAAAAATTAAATAGTATTTTAAAGCACAAGATAATGTTTGCAATATGTTAAGTGAAATAGATAAGAGATCCAAATTGGCTGATTCTAATGGTATACTAATCTTACCCAAAAAATTGGAGAGAAACACTGTATACTAAAATATTGAATAGTGACTCTGAACTCCAAAAATCTAAGACAGTTCTCAGTTAATTTAGAAAGCTTATTTTGCCAAGGTTGGGCCGGGTGCGGTGGCTCACGCCTGTAATTCCAGCACTTTGGGAGGCTGAGGCAGGCAGATCACGAGGTCAGGAGATCGAGACCACCCTGGCTAACACGGTGAAACCCCATCTCTACTAAAAATACAAAAAAATTAGCCGGGCGTGGTGGCGGGCGCCTATATTCCCAGCTACTCGGGAGGCTGAGGCAGGAGAATGGCTTGAACCCAGGAGGCAGAGCTTGCAGTGAGCCGAGATCGCGCCACTGCACTCCAGCCTGGGCGACAGGGTGAGACTCCATCTCAAAAAAAAAAAAAAACTCTATTTTGCCAAGGTTGAAGACACATGCCCATGACACAGCCTCAGGAGGTCCTGACAACATGTGCCCAAGGTGGTCAGAGCACACTTTGGTTTTATACATTTTAGGGAGTCATGAGACATCAACCAACATATGTAAGATGAACACTGATTGGTCCGGAAAGGCAGGACAACTTGAAGCGGGGAAGGGGCTTCCAGGTCATAGGTAGGTAAGAGACAAATGGCTGCATTCCTTTGAGTTTCTGATTAGCCTCTCCAAAGGATGCAATCAGATATACATCTATCTGTGAGCAGAAGGGTGACTTTGAATAGAATGGGAAGCAGGTTTGCCCTGAGCAGTTCCCAGCTTGACTTTTCCCTTTAGCTTAGTGATTTGGGGGACCCAAGATATTTTCCTTGCACATGACTATCTCTGGATCCTGGGATTGTACGTGATTTGAATTTTTTAATTTATCTTTTTGTTTTCAAATGTTCTATAAAGGCCAAGTCCAATTTTTATGAGAAAATTTTAAATATCAAAAATCGACATGACTCATCTCCCAACCAATGTTGGATGTGGGGCTGATAAGTTTCACTCCTCCAGCAAACTATTGGATCGTGTTGCAACTCTCTTCTTGGGGGAATGGCTGACTTGCCAGGAATGGGAGACAAATGAGGGTGTTACCAGGGAGGCAGGTTAATTTAAGGCTCTTCAGGAAAAGGTACCATCTGTGATGCAAATCCCATAGGAGATCTAGAGTGTGGCAGAACATGAATGAAAATATCCAGCACACCCAGATGCATATTAATGAGTCTGAGATAGAGATCGATCGATATGCAGTGATTTCTCTCCTCATCAGAAGCAGCTCCGTTTCCTCTCTCCCTTTCACTCTGCTACATTTATTGTGCACTTACCACCTACCAGAACCAGATGTTGTTTTAGGAGCTGGGAATACATCCATGAACAGACTAATCCCTGCCCCCATGGAACTGATATTCTACTTGGGACTTAGGCATTAAACCAGTAATTGCATAATTATTTTATTAATTACAATTGTGATAGATGCTTTGTAAAAGTACTACAGGGAGCCATGGAATCATTTACAGTGAATATCAGTTGGGATTGTGTTTGGCTGCAACAGACACCTAACAAGATCCAAGAATATTTCTTTACCATATGAAGGCAGTATAGATGGAGGAACCCAGGGCTGGTATGGCAGCTCTGGTGTCACAGGGGATACAGGCTCCTCATCTTTTGGATTCACCATCCCAACATGTGGCTTCCATCTTCAAGGCTACCTCCTGGCCCAGAATGGCTGCCGGAGCTCCAGCCATCGTGTTCACATTGCAGGCTAGAAGAAAGAACAGCAAAAGGTTGGGCTGGGCGCGGTGGCTCACGCCTGTAATCCTAGCACTTTGGGAGCCTGAGATGGGCAGATCACAAGGTCAGGAGTTCGAGACCAGCCTGGCCAACATGGTGAAACCCCGTCTCTACTAAAAATACAAAAATTAGGCAGACATGGTGGCACATGCCTATAATCCTAGCTATTCAAGAGGCTGAGACAGGAAAATTGCTTGAACCCAGGAGGCAGAGGTTGCAGTGAGCCTAGATTGTGCCACTGCACTCCAGCCTGGGCAACAGAGTGAGACTCCATCTCAAAAAAAAAAAAAAAAAAAAAAAAAGCAAAAGGGTACCTCTGCCAGCCAAGTCAGCCTCCCTCTGTTTATATCTCACTGGGCAAAAGTAAAATTTTCCTTGTAAACTGATTATAAACCAGCTCATGTTTCCTGAGCATCTGCAATGTGTCTGGCACTTTACAAAACAACTTTGCAAGGCGGTATCATCAATTCTATTTAACTTTGGGAGGCTGAGGTTGGAGGGTTGCTTGAGCCCAGGAGTTTGAGACCATCCTGGGCAACAAAAGCGAGACCTTGCTTGTAAATTATAAAAATAATTTTAAAAATCCATTTAACAGATAAGAAAAGTAAGGCTTCAGAGGTTTAAAGAACTTGCCCAAAAATCACACAGCCAGTCAGTGGTAGAGCTGACTTCCTGGAGCCCATGCTGTTTCCATTGTACTTTTCTGCCTTCCCATCAGCAACTGAAAACAAAGCAAGAAAGCTCCTCAGATTTGTCATAGACTATATTTAAAGAAAGGCCACTTTTTTCTTATTTAAAATGCATTGAACAATGCAACCAATTAAAAGAACTGAGATGGATTTATATAAAAGCAGGGACTCGGTCTGTTTTGTTCACTGCTATATTCCCAATGCCTAGAACCATGTCTGGCAAACATACTGGCATGGGAAGAACATTTCCATAACCCCTGAATGTTCTGTGCCCCTTTCCAATTAATCCCTACCCTCAGAAGCAACCACTATTCTGATGCTTATTACATTAGTTTTGCCTCTTCTTGACTTTCATATAAATGAAATCATACATCTATGCATTTTGACTTCTTTTGCTCAACAATTGCTTTTGAGATTTATCCGTTGTTATGTGTATCAACATTTCATGATTTTTTTTATTGCTGTGTAGTATTATATTGTTTGAATATACCATGGTTTTCTTATCCATTCCTCTTGTGGACATTTTGGGATATTTACAGTTGGAGAATAGTATGATTAAATATTTTGTGTTGTTGATTTGTTTTTGTTTTTTTGAGATGGGAGTCTCTTTTGCTCAGGCTTGAATGCAGTGACACAATCTCGGCTCACTGCAACCTCTGTCTCTCGGGTTCAAGCCATTCTCCCACCTCAGCCTCCCAAGTCACTGGGATTACAGGCACCCATCACCACACCTGGCTAATTTTTGTATTTTTAGTAGATACAGGGTTTCATTATGTTGCCCAGGCTGGTCTCAAACCCTAACCCCAACTGATCCACCCACCTTGGCCTCCAAATTGCTGGGATTAGAGGCGTGAGCCACCTCACCCGGCCAAGATGTTAAGAGCATTCTTGTACCAGCCTCTTTTTTGGTAGACATTTGCCTACGTTTCTCTTGAGTCTGCATCTAGCAGTGGAATTTCTGGGTCATAGGGTAGATGTACGTTTAGCTTGATAAACTGGCAGTTTCCAAAAATCAGTTGCATCCTTTTACATTCCACTACTAATGTATGCATGTGAGATGGAGCTCTTTTGCCACTTGCATTATTTTCATAGCACAAACCCAAAACAAACCTAATAAGGATTTGTTAGGATATTTAGTGTTAAATCTACTCAAATAAGAATAAGAAAATCTGGAATAAGAAAATCTGAAATGAAATCGCTGGTCTGGAAATTCTCCTAAAAGGCAAGAGGTATGCTACTCGGGATCTGTGGCATTGTCTGAGAGGTTCTACTGAAGTTTTCCAGGGCAGCGAAATGCTTAGCACGCTGGGCGTAGGTTTCAACGGATTGAGCCACAGGGATCAATTTCTCTTTTTCTCGGCCTGTAACTCAAACCTCACATGAGAAGGAGAGGGAGGGAGTGTTAGAAATGTGAAACTGTCAAGTTCATTCATAACAAGCATTGATTACCCACTGTGTGGTCATCACCTCGCTAGACACGATGGTAAAAAGGAAGGATGTGGAAGATTCTGTTCTTGCACTCAAGTTATCGAGTTGCCCACGATCTAGATGATAGATACAAGATGGCAACTCTTCCTCTGTTCACCATGGAAAGGCTGGTGTTTGTTCTTCTGGATTCTGCCTTTTGCCCCTTCTGTGTGCTATTCTACATGGGCTCCCCGGGTCATTTCATCTGAGCCCGTGGTTTCAACTAACTACCGCGCCTCCCTCCCAAATCACTACTCATTGAGCTCACTCCTAGGCTCCAGATGCATGTTTTCCAACTACTTCCACCCACAGCTCCTCTCTACTGCTCATAATTTACATACAATTCCTCAGTAAACTGTGTTAACATTGCCTCTGAGATATAGCCAGAAATCCTACCATTTCTCATTGCTTCCCCCATCACGACCCTGTCCAAGCCACAGTCATCTCTGGTCTGCACTATGGTGATACTTCTTCCAAACCAATATCACTACCATAGTGCTGTTGCCTGCCCTTGATTCATTCCCCTTTCTTTTGGTAATAGAGACTTGAATCTCCTTTGTTGAATGTAACCATCAGCATCCCAGCAGATGATTAATCTAAAGGGGGTTTAGTAAAGGTTACATACAGATGTGTGGGCAGGGTTGAGGGAAAAAGCAGGGCTGATGGTGTGATACACTGTGGCAGGCAACAGAGGGGAGCCATTATCACCTCCAGGGTGGATAATTCTGGAGGTGGAGAAAGGAGAATTTACTAGAACTAGGAGAGAGTAGCTGTGTGAAGAAGGCCAGTTGACAGAAGTTTCAGTAAATGCATGTAGCCAACCTGCAGCAACCCAGAAGGGCAGGGGCCAGAGGAATAATACCCTTACCTTCCTCCTCCTCCAACCCTCGGGTCTCATTTCCAGTGTCTTCTATTTGGTGAATTCAACTGTAAGGCAGAGGACAAGGGATCTGTGGAAGCAGTCCATGCAGGTTGGCCTCTTGAGGTTCAAATCAGGAAGGAAGAGGGTGGAAAGTAGGTCTGGAAGGGCCAACAGAAATGATCTAGCACAGGAAGCCACCTCTCCCCAAATCTCAGTCCACGCAATTTGAGAGGAGCTGTCAGAATGTTCCATGCCCCTTCTCAGGAGAGTGGTTTAGTGATGCACGGGTAACACAAGTTAGACCAATGAGATGTAGTCCTGGGACTTCTGTTGACAGCATCAGGGAAAAGAAACTCCCTTTCTGCTGGAAAGGGTGTGATCTGAAGTTGTAAGCAGCCATTCTGCCATCTCATGGGGAAATGGAAGCCTAAGAACGCAAAGTCAACAGGAAATAGAGCCAGGAAATGGAGGCTGGGTGCGGTGGCTCACGACTGTAATCCCAGCACTTTGGGAGGCCGAGGTGGGCAGATCACGAGGTCAGGAGATTGAGACCATCCTGGCTAACACAATGAAACCCCGTCTCTACTAAAAATACAAAAAATTAGCCGGGCATGGTGGCGGGCGCCTGTAGTCCCAGCTACTCGGGAGGCTGAAGCAGGAGAATAGCATGAACCTGGGAGGCGGAGCTTGCAGTGAGCTGAGATGGCGCCACTGTACTCCAGCCTGGGCGAAGAGCGAGACTCCGTCTCAAAAAAAAAAAAAAAAAAAAAAAAAAAGAGAGAGAAAAAACTTAATCCTAATGTCATAGTTTAACCCCCTGAATCCAGCCATGCCTGAAGCCCGAAACTCTTCTGTGAGTCAATGCATTCCATTTGCTGCTTAATCCAGTCTGATTGATGTATTCCATGAAAAAAAGAGAATCTTGAATAATACTTGAAAATGCGAACCCCGTTCCCTGACCCATCATGTAGGATTGCTCACTTCTTCCTCTGCTTTGTCAGCACTTTGCAAATGTCTCAAATAGTGCACACATACAACTGTATCACAATCACTGTCTCCCCCATCTGTGAGCTCCTCAGGTGGCAGATCTCTATGGACCTTACCCTTGCAAGCCCAACACCCAGACAGGGCCTAATACCTCAGGGAAACTAAGTTAAGCTAACCTGGTTGTTTGACTTAGGATCTCTCAGGGCCATTTTTTTGTGTGAACATGCATCAGACATCTCCAGGCAGGGCTATGGAATGCAGCTGTTTCCAATCTCATTTGATGTGAAAACTCAATTTTTTGGCCAGGTGCAATGGCTCACGCCTATAATCCCAGCACTCTGGGAAGCCAAGGCAGGAGGATTGCTTGAGTTCAGGAGTTTGAGACCAGCCTGGGCAACATTGTGAAACCTTGTCTCTACAAAAAGTAGAAAAATTAGCCAGGCATGGTGGCATGTGCCTGTGGTCCCAGCTACTCAGGAGGCTGAGATGGGAGGATCGCTTGAGCCTGGATGGTTGAGGCTATGATTGTGCCACTGAACTCCAACCTAGGCAACAGAGCAGACCCATCTCAAAACAAACAAAAAAACACCAAAAAAAAAAAAAAACCCCTCAATTTTTGCTAAAGTTGCTGTGTTAGAGGAATTTAGAGAAAAAATAATTACTACAGTCCTTAGAGTGACCTTGACAAAAGAAGCAGCTTGCCATCAATATTAGTTAAACGAATGAAAGTGAAGAACTTAGTTTAAGACAAGATGGGGAGCAGGAGCAGCACGGTTGGAGGCAGCAGGAACCACAGAAGCAGCAAGCAGGAAGCAGGAGGGGCGATCTGCTGGGCATACCTCGGTGACTATGCTGGGCTCAACTGCTGGAGAGCCCTTGGGGTCATAATCCAACCCTGATTTCTTAGTTTACATCTAACAGGGATTAGATGTGCTGTACACGTTTTAGTCCATCTTCCTGCCCCATGATGCAGGCACTGAGTGCCTTTGATGTTAAGATTCACTGTGCCTCACTTTGCCTCTGAAAGGCCTCTAGTGGGTAATCAGAGCTGATTTTCTTCTAACTGCACATTTCTTTTTTCTTTTTTTTTTTTTGAGACGGAGTCTTGCTATGCTGTCCAGGGTGGTCTCAGACTCCTGGCCTCAACCGATCCTCCCACCTCTGCCTCCTGAGTTAGCTGGGACTACGAGTGCGCACCACTGCGTGACTGCGCGTCCTTGTAGGTGGGAGATGAGCCCAGTTATTTTCCCTGCTGTGTGACCCTGCTTCTTTCTCTGCCGGCTAAGGGAAGAGACACCAGCTGCCTTCCAAGTTGGGCTCAGGAGCTTTGTCATCATAGTTGTTATTGGTGGTAATAATACCTGCCAATGTAAGCCTCGGTCCTATCACTGAAACTCGCTCAACAGCTTAGACCCCGGCTCTTCCCTTTGCGTAATAGTTATAATCATGTCCCATGGTCTCCTAGGGCGTCGGAGACAAGGAAGCAAGACTGCGTGGAAGGGTTTTTACACGAAAAAGAAAGCATTAAACATGTGGCTTGTATGACAACGGTAGATAGGGCATAGGGTGAAGAGGAGTAAGAGGAGGAGGGAGAGCGGGAGGAGGGAGAAGAGCACGAGTGGGGAGGAGGGGAGGGGATGGGAGGGGAGGGGAAGGAGTGCGTAAGGGGAAGATGGTTGTACCCGCCAGGGCGGGACCCAGCCTGTGCCGTCCCACACCTTGTGCTAGCTCCAGCTCAGCTACCTGCGGCCGCCTCTCCTCGGGCAATGAGGCGCCGGGAAGCCCACAGCATCTGATAATATCCGGGCCGCCGGTTGCCGGGAGGTGAACCGAGGTAAACTCGCCGCGCGCGGGGCGCAGTGTACATAGTAACCAGCCCTGAGTAAACGTTCGTCATATTCCTATGAGCTGCTCCGGGGACTGTCCTACGGGGCTAGCAGGAAAAGGAGATCGGCTGTCTCCGCTCCCGGTGGAAAACGAGAAGGTCGCCAGAGGTCCTGTTTTCGGGGTGATCTAAAGCCCCCGCCCCAGCGCTACAGCCCAAGCCCCCCACAGGCTGGGGACCAGGAACCCGGAGGAGCGGGAGGAGGGCGCGCGCGGCGAGACACCCACACCCCGGCCCCCGCGCGCCCCCGCCCCGGTCCCCGCCCAGGTCCCCGCCTTGTCCTGGGCTCTGGCGCCTGCGCCGCCGCGCGCGCGCCCTGCCAGAACAGGAGGGGACGAGGCGGGCGCGCGCAGGGGCCCGGGAGCGCGCGCGGCGCCGGCAGCCTAGCTCAGCCGGGACACCGCCCTAGTCCCAGCCCAGGGGGCCGCTCTCGCCGGCGTCGAGGGCGTGGCGGCGAGGTTGCTGCTGCAGGCTGCTCCCGGCTCTGCCTTCGGCCCCGCCCGCCGCCCACCAGGCTCCCAGAGGCCCCGCAGCTCGCGCCGTCCGGCTCCCCGCAGCCCCGTCGGGCAGCCCGGGCCCGTCCGCTGCCCTCCCGGCTCCCGTCCTGCGGCGGCGGGGCGTGCAGGTGAGGCCCCACGGCGCCCGGCCTCTCCAGCAGGTTTGCACCCAGCGCGGGGCGGGGCGGGGCGGGGCGGGTGGGGGGGGCGGTGCATGAAAAGTTAAAAAAAAAAAAAAAAAAGAAGCCGCCCCGAGAAGTCCGGGAGGGGTGGGCACTCCGAGCCGCGGGACCGGGAGATGCTGCCGCGCGCGACCTCGCCTCCCGCCGCACCCTTCTCGCGCGCGGGGTCTAGTCTGGCAGCCTCGAGGGTGGTGTCCCGGAAAACAAAAATGTTTTGTCTTCTCCACCAACGATTTTCTCCCACCAAGTGTTTGACCTTTTGAAAAGCCGACAGGCCCAGCCTGCCTGTGAAGGCAGGAGCGGTGTAGGGGCGCCTGGAAGGTGGAAGCCCCCTGTCTTTCTCCCTTGCCCCGCTTCCCCCACGGTGCGTGGATCACCATCGCATTAGTGACTCCCTAACTTCTTGAAACTTGTCTGTCTGCTTCTGTCCGCCGCCTGGACAGGTAGGGCAGGAGTGATCTGTTCCAGGTTGATTCGTCTAGCTTCCGTGCAAAATCTGATCATCTCCTTTAGAGATTAGGATTCTAGTGTAGGAAGCAATCCAGATCCGTGTTTCAGATACAAACAAGGATTATTTAAAGTGATGTTTTCCTGTAGTGCTGAAAGCCAAAAATATTCGCTTCCACTTGTTGGAAGCCACCAAGTACACCACATTTATTTGAACTTTTCATAGAAGTCTCTGATGTACTATTTGGCAAAAGAAGCAATTGATTTATCTGTAGCTGTGATTACATACGATGTAAAGTAATTTGTTTTAAGACTATTTCATTGGCTTTGGTTCAATATCTTAAACTCTGTAAACACATAATTCAGGAGCCAGATATGCATCACACAAATGTGTTCTTTTTGGTGGGGATTTAAATTGATTTAGAAATGGGCTTTCCATGCAGGAAGACTGAAAAGCTTGAAAACTGAGTCTCTTCTTTAGCCAGGTCATCACCTTTACATTGTACTGCATTGGCAAGCCTTGCGTTTTCTTTTCTTTTCTCTTCTCTTTTCTTCTTTTTGAGACAAGGCCTCGCTCTGTCATCCAGCTGGAGTGCAGTGGTGCAAACACAGCTCACTGCAGCCTCAACTTCCCAGGATCAAGCGATCCTCCCACCTCTCAGCGTCCTGAGTAGCTGGGACTACAGGTGCCGGCTAATTTTTTGTAGAGATTGGGTGTCACTATGTTGCCCAGGCTGTTCTTGAACTCCTGGGCTCAAGCCATCCGCCCACCTCTGCCTCCCAAAGTGCTGAGATTACAGGCATGAGCCACCGCACCCAGCCCAAACCTTTTCTCTCTTAGCCTGAAAACAGATTTCAGTGCTTTTCTAGGAAACAAGATTTTTCCTGCTGTTGAAATATAACGTTTGTAAAGGTTTCAAACATGTGAACATTAGGTAACAGACAAGAGCAGATTTTGTATGGTGTTAGAGTTGTTGGTTGAAGGACTTAAAGCGTGAAAAATAGTGTGACGCGGAAATCCATTAGCCTGAAGCCTGTGAAATAATGGAAGCTCTAAAGTTCAACACCGTTTGTTAGTTAGAAAAAAAACACAGAAGGTGGAGGTCGGACAGCAATCTCCACTTTTTCCCTAGAATGTAGAGGTTCTATCCAGGGGAAAGAAATTATACACAGCACAACAAATAGCATCAGTCTTATATATCTCAACTTCAGTTATTCTTTAAAACCTGTTGTTTTCATATGTTTTGTAGGCTGGTTTTTGTTGTTTATTTCTATCTGTCTCTTGCTGACAAATTCCTGGTGGAGTGGAACTTCAATTATAACAGGACCAATTCTAGGTTATCTGTGAAAAGAAGACATGGGTCATTGAAACATACAAAATACAAAAATCAAATTTTCACCCGTTTTACTTTACTGTCGCACGAAATTTTTCTTACACACAGCTACTAAAAAATAGTACAGTTCTACCTGTAAGTGGTAAATGAGTAGAGAATAGAAGGTAGGGCTTCGTGATAGCCATTCAGAACTTCGCATTGACGATCCTAAGTGGCTTTTTGTTGTTGCTTTGGTTTTTTTTTTCTCTTTTTTTCTTTTCTTTTCTTTTCTTTTTTTTTAAGATAAGTTCTCCTTCTGTTGCCCAGGCTGGAGTGCAGTGGTGCAAACACAGCTCACTGCAGCTTTGGCTTCCCAGGCTCAAGTATTCCTCCCACCACAGCCTCCTGAGTAGCTGGGACTACAGGCGTGCACCATGTGTTTTTTTGTAGAGACGGGGTTTTTCCATGTTGCTCGGGCTGGTCTCGAACTCTGGAGCTCTGGCAGCCCGCCTGCCTCCGCCTCCCAAAGTGCTGGGATTACAGGCATGAGCCACCACACCAGTCCAAGTGTTTTGTTTTGTTTTTTTAACTTAGTTGAAATTTTTAATTTAGAAATTTAAAAAAGGAACTTAGTAGCCCAAAGCACCTGTGTTTATTTTATATATTTTATACATTTTATGTATTTTATCTTGTTCATTTTATAAATACGGAAAAACCAAGGGATTTTTCCCAAGGTTATACAGCAGGACACTTGTAGAGCTGATAATGGAACACTTGTTTGCTTCCAGTATTGTTTGGTAGCATTTTTAACATACAAAAAAAGTAAAAAGTACATCTAGCTAAGATAGTGAAATGTTCACCAAGTTGGGAAGCCTATTAATTTGAAAAATTATTATTATTTTAATCCTGGAGGAGAAAGAATTTGCGTTTTCCTGATCAGAACAGAAAATGCAAGATCCATGCCATGTGCTTGACATTTTGCCTTGGTAGATGACTTTTGTCACAGGCCTGCTGTGGCAGAGCAGATGGTCATGCTACTTGGAGTTTTTCCACTCATTTGATATTTCCATGAAGAAACAATTTGCCAGAAGCCAGCCGTAGTTACAGTTGTGCTGGAGATGACGGGAAACCTGGATTAGCACAGACTTTTGCTTACAGGAGCTGGAGGATATCGGTTCAGCCCTTTCTGCTGGGCCAGTCAAGAGTTCCCTGGATTGGTAAACTGAGGAACAGTTTAGTCTTGTGATAGTTGGAGTGGAGCTATAATTATACCACTGCACTCTAGCCCGCGTGACAGAGACCCTGTCTCTAAAAAAGGAAAAAGAAAGAAATATAGATATCTTGGGACAAATGACAAATAATTTGACAATAATCTAAAAAAAAAATTGAAGGAAAATAGCTAAGACATTATTAGGATAACTGATAAAATTTGAATCCAGATTATGCATTTGACAAATTATGTATTAGATAATAGTATTATATCAATGTTAAATTTCCTGTTTTTGATAATTATCCTATGGGTTATATAAGAAAATGATCTTGTTCTTATACACTGAAGTATTTGGAAGTAAAAGGGGTATGCTCCATCTTTCAGTGGCTCAGGAAAATGCATGTCTATAAAAATAGAGAAAGATAAAGCAGATGGTCAAAACAGAAGGAATTGGTGACTCTGGGTAAAGGATACAGCATACCCGAGTTCCTTGTGCTATTCTTATAACTTCTGTTTGAAGTTATATCAAAAAAAAAAAAAAAGGTACTCAAAATTGAAGGTAGAAAACAGGAAATGAAGGTGTGATATTCTAAGAATTTTTTTTTTTAAGTCAGGTGAAGGATTATTTCCTGTGTTCTGTTTTTTAAAATCTTTTTACGGGTTAGACGAGGGAACTTGAAACAAACAAAAAAATCTTATCAAGAATAGGTTGACTTTCTCAAATTTCAAAATCTAGTCAGCCAGAGCTCCCCAACTTACCAGCCTCCAAAAACCCGGGCACAGTATTTTCTTTACCTCTTTTTAATGGGTTGGGAATAGGATAGAAACATTAGTGCCTCTAAGAGATAAGATACAAAGACAACCCACCTTTAGAGATACTAAAAGTTAAATTGCACTTGGTTTTATCATTTCCCTGCCTAAAAACCCACAGTGGCATGCTGATATTGACATGGTTTTTATGTCAAAACGCTGTAACCCTACTTTCTTGGCAACCTGGCCCATACCTGCCTTTCCGACTGTCTCATGCCACCCCCACCAAACACCTTGCACCCTAGCCATGCCAGATCACGTGACCTTTGTGCATGCTGGTCCTACTGTCTTTCTGCCTTTGTTCATGTCCTGCTGGCTTTGTGTGGAATGCTCCCCATTCTTTTCCTCCTGAAATTCTGTTCATCCTTGAAGTCTCACCATTGCCTCCTTTGGGAAGCTATCTCTAATCCCATGCAGAATTCAATTTACCTTTGTCTGTGCTGACATATCAGTGGGGTAACTAAAATACTACCTGCTTTTATTCAGCCTCCCTTATTAAGCATACACTGTGAGCGGGAAACTATGCCAGGGCCTGGGGCTTCGCAGATACAGTCTTGTAGCTAGGAGTGATTTGTAAACAAATAATCACAATGTAAGTGTATAACAGAAAAATGAACCAAGCACTGTAAGAGCTAAGTCCACCTGACAACTTTGTCTTGAAGAAAAGATTAATGAAAGCCACAGTGAGATACAGTATCACTCCCTGCCCCGCTTCCGCAGGGCCCCTTTCCAGATTGGAGATTTCTGGCACAATAAATGAGTAAGTTAAAAACAGTTGTTGTACCTGTGGGCCACCCAGATAGATATATTCAATAGAAAGTGAAAAATACGGCTAGGCGTGGTGGCGGCTCACGCCTGCAATTTGGGAGGCCGAGACGGGGGGATCACCTGACGTCAGGAGTTTGAGACCAGCTGACCAACATGATGAAACCCCATCTCTGCTAAAAATACAAAAAGTTAGCTAGATGTGTGGTGGCATGTGCCTGTAGTCCCAGCTACTCGGGAGGCTGAGGCAGGAGAATCGCTTGAACCCTGGAGGCAGAGGTTGCCAGTGAGCCGAGATTGCGCCAGTGAGCCGAGATTGCGCCACTGCGCCGAGACTGCGCCACTGCACCCCAGCCTGGACAAGAGTGAAACTCCGTCTCAAAAAAAAAAAGAAAGAAAGAAAGTGAAAAATACAAGACTAGAACTCAGGATTGAGAGTGAGTCTTGGTATATAAATTTGAATGTAGCCATATAGATCACTGATTTTCAGGATGTGTAGGCAGGAAAGACCAACAGGTAGATCACAGGCTCTTGGGGACATGGTACTTTTCCAAACTCCCCATCCTCTTTATTGCTCAAGGTTCTGCTCTGGCTTCCCTCCCAACTTTGGTGACATTCATCCTGTCTTAAGGTCGTTGCATGAAATGAGAGCCAGTATTGACACAGGTGTGTGTGAACCACAGGGAGGCAGGAACTTAGTTGAGAACCTCTGGTGATTAGGCAGCTAAATACTCCAGTGTAGATAAAATCACGCAGGACAGAAAGATGAGGGAAAAAGGATGAGGATGTGGAGAAAGAGGCAGTAAAAAAGATAGAGCTGGTGAGGAAGAAGGGCCAGGAAGAGGCAAGACCCAGAAGGCAGGGACACAGGGAGGTCTAAGAATGAATGGAGTAGGCAGCCAGGTCATGTGCTACAGAGATAGGCTGAGACCTGACACTGGGTTTCAACTACAGGCTTGTTCGGGGATATCGCGGGTTTCGTTACAGATCATTGTAATAAAGCCGGTCACACGAATTTTGGTTTCCCAGTGCATATAAAAGTCTTGTTTACACTATACTATAGTCTATTAAGTGTGCAATAGCATATGTCTTAAAAAAATTTATAGACCTTCATTTAAAAAATACTTTGTTGCTAAAAAATACTAACAATCGTTTGGTGTGGTGGCTCACACCTATAGTCCCAGTACTTTAGCAGGCTGAGGCGAGTGGATCACTTGAGCCCATGAGTTTGAGACCAGCCTGGGCAACATGGCAAAACCCCATCTCTACAAAGAATACAAAAATTAACCGGGCATGGTGGTGTGTGCTTTTAGTTCCAGCTACTTGGGAGGCTGAGGTGGAGGGATCACCTGAGCCTGGGAAGGTCAAGGCTACAGTGAACCATGACCACGCCACTGCACTAGAGCCTGGGCAACAGAGTGAGACCCCACCCCATCTCAAAAAATAATGCAAACGATTAAGTCATAATCTTTTTGTGGGTGGAAGATCTTGCCTTGAGGTTGATGGCTGCTGACTGATCAGGGTGGTGATGCTGTAGTTTGGGGTGACTGTGGCAATTATTAAAATAAGACAACAGCATTTCACAGAAGATTTCTCTGTAGTATGTGATGCTGTTTGATAGCATTTTACCTACAGTAGAAGTTCTTTCAAAATTGCAGCCAATCCTCGAAACCCTGCCATTGCTTTATCAACTAAGTTTATGGAATATTGTAAATCCTTTGTTGTCATTTCAACAATGTTTACAATATCTTCCCCAGGAGTAGATTTTATCTCAAGAGACCACCCTCTTTGCTCATTCACAGGAAGCCAACTCCCTTCCATTCAGGTTTTGTTTGAGATTGCAGGAATTCAGTCACATCTTTAGGCTCCACTTCTAATTCTAGTTCTCTTGGTATTTCCACCACATCTGCAGTTATTTTCTCCACTGTCTTGAACACCTCAGAGTCATCCATGAGGGTTGAAACCAACTTCTTCCCAACTTGTTGATGTTGCGATTTTGACCTCCTCCCATAAATCACGAATGTTCTGGATGGCATCTAGAATGATGACTTCTTTCCAGAAAGTTTTCCATTTACTTTGCCCAGATCCATCTGAGGAATTGCTATCTCTGGCAGCTGTATACTTACGAAATGTATTTCTTAAAATAGTAAGACTTGAAAGTCAAAGTTACTCCTTGATCCATGGGCTGCAGAATGGATATTGTGTTAGCAGGCATGAAAAGAACATTCATCTCCCTGTATATTTCTGTCAGAGCTCCTGGGTGACCAAGCGAATTGTCAATGAGAGCAATGTTTTGAAAGGAATCTCTCTTTTTTTCTTAGCAGAAGGTCTCAAGAATGGGCTTAAAACGTACAGTAAACCATGCTATAAACAGATGTGCGGTCATCCAGGCTGAATTGTTCCATTCATAGAGCACAGGCAGAGTAGATTTAGCACAATTCTTAAGGGCCATAGGATTTTTAGAATGGTGAATGAGCATTGGCTTTAACTTAAAGTCACCAGCTATGTTAGCCGCTAACAAAAGAGTCAGCCTGTCCTTCGAAGCTTTGAAGCCAGGCATTGACTTCTAGCTATGAAAGTCCTAGATGCATCTTCTTCCAATAGAAGGCTACTTAGTCTATATTGAAAATCTGTTGAGTGTAGCCACCTTCATCAATGACCTTAGCTAGATCTTCTGGATAACTTGCTGCAGCTTCCATATCAGCACTTGCTGCTTCGCCTTGCACTTCTATGTTATAGAGACAGTTCCTTTCCTTCAGCCTCATAAACCAACCTCCACTAGCTTCAGACTTTTCTTCTTCAGCTTCCTCAGCTCTCTCAGGCTTCATAGAAGTGAAGAGAGTTAGGGCCTTGCTCTGGATTAGACTTTGGTTTAAGGGAATGTTGTGGCTGGTTTGATCTTCTATCTAGACCAATCAGACTTTTCGTATCAGCGATAAGTCTGTTTTTGCCTTTTTAGCATTTGTGTGTTCACTGGAGTACCACTTTTAATTTCCTTTGGGAACTTTTCCTTTGCATTCACAACTTGACTGATTGGTGCAAGAGACTTAGCTTTTGGCCTCTGGGGACGTATCTTCCTCAGCAGGCTTAATCACTGCTGGCTTTTGATTTAAAGTGAGAGACTCAGGATGCTTCCTTTCACTTGAACACTTAGAAGCCATTGAAGGTTTATTAATTGGCCTAATTTCAATATTGTCGTGTCTCAGAGAGTAGGGAGCCCGAGGAGAGGGAGAGAGTCGGGGAAATGGCCTCACTCAGTAAAGCAGTTAGAACACCTACAACACATATTAAGAACACCCATGGCCGGGCGTGGTGGCTCACGCTTGTAATCCCAGCTCTTTGGGAGGCCGAGGTGGGCAGATCACAAGGTCAAGAGATCGAAGCCATCCTGGCCAACATGGTGAAACCCTGTCTATATTAAAAATACAAAAAATTAGCCGGGCATGGTGGCGTGTACCTGTAGTCCCAGCTACTCGGGAGGCTGAGGCAGGAGAATCGCTTGAACCCGGGAGGCGGAGGCTGCAGTGAGCCGAGATAGCGCCACTGCACTCCAGCCTGGGCGACAAAGCAAGACTCCGTCTCAAAAACAAAACAAAACAAAACAAAACAAAAAAACAAAACATCCACAGCATGTATTGGTTAAGGACACCTACAACATGTATTGATTAAGAACACCCACAACATGTATTCATTGATGAAGAACACCCACGACGTGTATTCATTGATTAAGAACACCCATGTGTATCGGTGAAGAACACCCACAACACGTGTCGGTTAGGAACACCCACAACATGTATTGATTAAGTCTGCCATCTTATATGGGTGCAGTTCATGGTGCCCCAAAACAATTACAATGGTAACATCAAAGATCACTGATCACAGATCCCCATAACAGATAAAACAATAGTGAAAAAATTTGAAATATTGTGAGAATTACCAGAACATGTCAGACATGAAGTGAGCACATCCCGTTTGAAAGCGGTACTGATAGACTTGCTCAGTGCAGGGTTGTGACAAGCCTTCACTTTGGAAAAAATGCAGTGCAGTGTGATAAAGTGACGCATGACAAAATGTGGGATGCCTGTTGGGAAGCCGTTGCCGTCCATGAGGAGGACAGCTGCAGCCAAAAGGTAGTGCAGAGGCCAAACTGCACCTAATTCAGGAGTGACTAGAGCAGAGGGAGCACGGCAAGAAGAGATCACATTTCCCAGAAGCTGGTAGGAAGGTGAAGGAGAATTAGGGGGAGCGTGAGGGGAGGGTAGAATCCAGATGGTAGGGCTCGCAGGAACACATGTTTGCTGAGGAAGAGGAACAAGTGGAGAAGGAGAAATTCAAAGTATAGCTGACACTTTGGGAGGCCGAGGCGGGCGGATAACTTAAGGTCAGGAGTTCGAGACCAGCCTGGCCAACATGTGAAACCCTGTCTCTACTAAAAATACAAAAATTACCCAGGCATGGTGGCACATGCCTGTAGTCCCAGCTACTTGGGGGGCTGAGGCAGGAGAATGGCTTGAACCTGGGAGACGAAGGTTGCAGTGAGCCAAGATCGTACTACTGCACTCCAGCCTGGGCAACAGGATAAAATTCTGTCTCAAAAAAAAAAAAAGTAAGTACAGCTGACAGCTGATGGAATGAGGTTCTTTAGGAGATTGGGTGCTTAGCATTGTTGAAGAGGAGAAATGCTGGCTTTGCTGGGAGTGCCTTGAGGGTAGGAACCATGTTTTCTTCACTCCCCAACACCAAGCAGTAGGCACTCAGAAAATGTATATACAAATGAGTAAAGATTTTACTTCTTAGAAGTAGTCTTGATTGATATTGTAGAATACCAAAAAACCTCACTATTTTTATTCCATAATTACCATTCTGTATTGTACTGTGTGTAAGCAATGTATTTGTGACCTTCTGTTCTTTGAAATAAAAGGGAAAAATCACAAATCAGGTGGTATTGAGGTAGTAATCATAATCACTTAGTTTGTCTGTGCCTGCTACGTATTTATTAAATTCTGCCTCCGCATCTTGAAATGTGTCATATCCAAGGCTCTCTGCTCGGTGAATGTGATGTGCAGTTCATTGGAAGAGGCAGACATGCACAGAAACAGCCTATGAGAGACAGATTCTGTCCTGTTATTCCACCCAGGGACACTGTCAGCTCCAGACATTTGCCTTAAAATTGGTTATTTTTTAAAGTTCGGAAAAAGGGACCAGGCGTGGTGGCTCACACCTGTAATCCCAGCACTTTAGGAGGCCGAGTTGGGCGGATCACCAGGTCAGGAGATCGAGACCATCCTGGCTAACACAGTGAAACCCCATCTCTACTAAAAATACAAAAAATTAGCTGAGCGTGGTGTCGGGCGCCTGTAGTCCCAGCTACTTGGGAGGCTGAGGCAGGAGAATGGTGTGAACCCGGGAGGCGGAGCTTGCAGTGAGCCGAGATTGTGCCACTGCACTCCAGCTTGGGCGACAGAGCGAGTCTCCGTCTCAAAAAAAGTTCAGAAAAAGGACACCTTTTTAATTTTCTTTAATTTTTTATAGGGGCAAGGTCTCACTATGTTGTCAGGCTGGTCTTGAACGCCTGAGCTGAAGTGATCCTTTGATCACCGCCTCAGCCTCCCAAAGTGCTGGGATTGGCCAGATGTGGTGGCTTACACCCGTAATCCCAGCACTTTAGGAGACTGAGGTGTGCGGATCACCTGAGGTTAGGAGTCGGAGACCAGCCTGGCCAACATGGTGAAATCCCGTCTCTACCAAAAAAATATAAAAAGCCGGGCATGGTGGTACGCGCCTGTAGTGGAGGCTGAGGCATGAAAATCGCTTGAACCCGGGAGGCGGAGGTTGCAGTGAGCCGGGATCACACCAATGCACTCCAGCCTGGGCAACACAACACGACTCCATCTCAAAAAAAAAAGTGCTGGGATTATAGGCATGAGCCACCGTACCTGGCCCTCTTTTTGATTTTCTGTGTTAAATTTTGCCTACCGCAAATATTTCTAACATTAACAAAGACTGAATTTATAGACAGCTTTTGATTCTGTGTAACTTAATTCTTTCAAGTGTATTCAAAAAGAACAAATTGGTTAGAAGAGGTAGAGTCAGCTCATCACAGACCATATTTCAGGGTACAGATGGTGAGAGAATTAGTGTGGGTTGTATTTGGCTGTGCCAGTTACAGTGTTGTAGATGGAAAACCCCAAACAAATATGTGGAGGCTCTTCTGGTTCACATTTTTCTTTCTACTGCTTATAAACTAGAATACATATTGATATGATCTCATTTTATATTACCCTTTTTTCCCTAGGTTCACTAGAAAACATTTTGCCTTTTTTTCTTAATAAATCATTGCCAGTGAAATATGTTACATAAAATATGCTAAGCAAATCAAATTGCGTATCTAGAATTCACTTACGAGGACTGTAATGCATTGATTTAAATATTGATTGATCGTTCTAAATAAAATTGCTTCATTTGATGAATTGCAGCCTGGAGACATTGATTGATTGGAACATTATTTGGTCTTCAGAGTTTTACCTCTGCATTTTCTTTTTTTTTAACAGTGGGTGCCTGATAGACATCCTAGGACTATACAGACGGAAAAGGCCCACTTTGGGGGATAATGCTGAGGGACACTATGAAATCTTGGAATGATAGCCAGTCAGATCTGTGTAGCACTGACCAAGAAGAGGAAGAAGAGATGATTTTTGGTGAAAATGAAGATGATTTGGATGAGATGATGGATTTAAGTGATCTGCCTACCTCACTTTTTGCTTGCAGCGTCCATGAAGCAGTGTTTGAGGCACGAGAGCAGAAGGTAGGCATCTATCCTCCCTTTCCCTACATTTGTAGCATGTTAAATGTGTGTGGATTTGGGGAAACAGAGCTTGACTGGTCCCTGACAAATTAAGTATAGAAAGCGTATGTCCACTTTTAGGCCGGGTGCATTGGCTCACACCTGTAATCCCAGCACTTTGGGAGGCTGAGGTGGGCAGATCACCTGAGGTCAGGAGTTCAAGACGAGCCTGGGCAACATATAGAAACCCTGTCTCTACTAAAAATGCAAAAACTAGCTGGGTGTGGTGGTGCGCACCTGTAATCCCAGCTACTCGCAGGGCTGAGGCAGGAGAATCACTTGAACTTGGGAGGCAGAGGTTGCAGTGAGCTGAGACCATGCCACTGCACTTAAGCCTGGGGGACAGAGTGAGACTCCGTCTCAAAAAAAAAAAAAGAAAGTGTATGTCCACTTTTAGATGTTGCCGCAGAATTTTTATTGTATTTTTAGAAGAGTGTCAGTCTGCAGCAGATAGGAAATGTTTCAAAACCAGTTCTTCTCCATAGACACTTTAAGAAGCACTGGCATTTAGTGAACTCTGAGTCAAGTCTTATTCAATCCATTCACTTATTTATTCACTTATTCATTTTCGGAGACTACAATTAAAGAAAACCTGGGGATCTTTAGCCGGGCTTCCTATTACTTGGGAGTGCATTCACAAAAGAAGGAATTCAGCTTTTTCCTGGGGCTGATTTACGTAAAACCTATTAGGACTATTTATGATTTTGTCATAACAAAATTGTTCATGTTTCTTGTATTAGTTTCTATAACTGGGGAAAATGATTGAGCTTATTATTTTAAAGATTCCTTTAGTTCATTTATTATTTACCTAGAAAGAGAGGGGTGTGTGTGTGTGTGTGTGTGTGCTTTGTTTTGTTTTTCCCCGTCATGACCTCACGAAAGGCTACAGGTCTTAGTCCCACAAAAGTAAAATAGCTCTGCCACTGGGATGTGTCTTCCATGTTCTGAGCTTTTTCTCAAAACCCTATCACTGGCCCTTTAGTTTTCAGCCGATGCACCCAAAATATTTCCCTTCCGATGACTTTCTTGGAGCAGAACTTCGATACCGTTTAACTCAGGACGTACTTGAGTGCCTACGGTGTGCCAGGCGCTGGTGCCAGTTGCTTCAGGGGATAGAGTGTGAGTCATGCAGCTTCTGCCTCATGGTGTCCAGCCCTGCAGCAGAATCAAGGCCAGGCAGCAGGGATGACAAGTAATTATGTTATCAAATGGAATCTTAGTGCCTTTAGAAACACTTGAAAGTGGCCGGGCGTGGTGGCTCACGCCTGTAGTCCCAGTACTTTGGGAGGCCAAGGCAGGCAGATCACGAGGTTAGGAGTTCCAGACTAGCCTGACCAAGATGGTGAAACCCCGTTTCTACTAAAAATACAAAAATTAGCTGGGCGTGGTGGCAGGTGCCTGTAATCCCAGCTACTCAGGAGGCTGAGACAGGAGAATCACTTGAACCTGGGAGGCGGAGGTTGCAGTGAGCCGAGTTGCGCCAGTGCACTCCAGCCTGGGCAACAGAGCGAGACTCAGTCTCAAGAAAAAAAAAAAGAAAGAAACACTTGAAAGAACAGGGCCAGGCGCAGTGGCTCGCGCCTGTAATCCCAGCATTTTGGGAGGCTGTGGCGGGCAGATCACTTGAGCCCAGGGGTTCATGACCAGCCTGGGCAATATAGTGAGACCCCATCTCCATAAAATAAAATAATAATAATAATTTTAAAAGTGTGTTGAGGTAAGAAAGGAGGAAGGATCACAGCCAGTTGGAATAAAAGATCTCACAGGGAGGTGGCATTGGAGAAGGGCTGTGAGAGCTGGGTAGGATTTTAGCAGGGAAGGGAAAGGGAATTTTGGCCACGGGGAACAGAATGAGAAAAGAGCTGAATCGGGAGAGTGTGGGCCATTTCGGGAGTAGCGAGCCATTCTGTGTGCTTAGCACATAGCTGATATTTGGCCAGAGTCAGGAGAAATCGGACTAGAAGAGTGAGTATGCGGCCACCCAGCAAAATCTCATGAACATCTAGCTCAGGAGCTTGTCCTTTTGTGGGAAACAGTCGGAGGGTTTCTGAGCACAGAGCGGCCATCAGAGCTCCACGTCAGGAAGCTCAGCCCACAGCACGTGGATGGCAGAGCGATGGGAGAAGAGGGCAGAGCAGGGAGCCAGGGAGCTCTCGGAGTGCACCCGCCTGGAGATGACCCACCCCAAGCGGAGCAGGGAAGGGGGCTGCACTCACCAACTTTGTGTCTTTCAGGGTTGTTTCATTTACAAATACTATTTGCTTTCCCAAGTTCAGTCATAATTTAGACATTTTGAAATCATCCTTTTGAGTTTCATGGTAAGAGCTCTAAGTTTTTATGTTATAAATAAGTTAACCTTGTTGTTTATTGTTGTAAAAAACCAGATGAATTGCCAATTTATGTTAAAATTATATATGTAGGAATTCTTTCAAGAAACCTCACAATCTTTTCTATTTTTTTCTTTTTTTTGTTTTTTTTTGTTTGTTTGTTTTGGTGAGATGGAGTCCTTCTCTGCCTCCCAGGCTGGAAGGCTGGAGTGCAGTGGTGCAGTCTCGGCTCACTGCAACCTCCGCCTCCCAGGTTCAAGCAATTCTCCTGCCTCAGCTTCCTGAGTAGCTGGGATTACAGGCACATGCCACAATGCCCGGCTAATTTTTTTGTATTTTTAGTAGAGATGGGGTTTCACCACATTGGCCAGGCCGGTCTTGATCTCCTGACCTCAAGTGATCTGCCCACCTTGGCCTCCCAAAGTGCTGGGATTACAGGCGTGAGCCACCGTATCCGGCCAATCTTTTCTATTTCAACCTTTTCTTTTTAACTGTAGCCTGGGAAATTTTTAACCTGCAAAAAGGGTGGGTCCTTGTTGGGTTTCATTTTTTAAACCATTTGGGGATTATATCTAATGTAAATTTATACTGGAAATCATCCCAGCAGAAATTCTAATAACAGCAGTTCAGCGGACTTCCTAGTAAATTGTATTTAATACCCTTAACAGTAATATCTGAAATGACAAAATATAAAATGTTTATATTATGGTTATCTATAGATCATCAGTTGGATATAAAATATGGACAGAATCAAGGCCAGATATGATGGCTCATGCTTGTAATCCCAGCACTTTGGGAGGCCAAGGCAAGAGGATTGCTTGAGACCAGGAGTTTGAGACCAGCCTGGGCAACATAGTGAGACCTCGTTTCTATTAAAGAAATATTTTTTAAGATATGGGCAGAATCAAATGTTTCCTTTACATTTTTCTTCTATCAGTGTCTTATTTTGTTGTAGTTTCTCCTGAAATCAGCTGTTTATTCAGGTTATCTATGAATGTGCAAAAAATAAAACAGTTGCTTTTGTTGGATTACAGGCAGAATAATCCCGATTGCAATTAAACACTTTAATTTCAAAAAATAATTTCTGGCTGGGCACATTGGCTCACACCCATAGTCCCAGCTCTTTGGGAGGCCGAGGCAGGTGGATTGCTTGAACCCAGGAGTTCGAGACCAGCCTGGCCAACATAGCAAGACCCCATCTCTATAAAAAAAAATTTTGTTTTTTCCCAGCTTGAAAAAGTTTTTGTCTTTATAAGCTTCTAACTATTGGAGTAAGCTTTTACATTCTTCCGAACAGTAGAATAAATAACACAGGTGCCATTATCATGTAAATGTAATCTTTGCTCTAGATCATTAGATTTTGGCTCTATGTTTTTATCAATATTTCTTAAAAATAGTATTGGAGGGATAATAAATCATAGAAAAATAAACTGTAAGAAAAACAGGTGGAGAAAAGGACTTATCTTTCAATGTATACTTCTCAGCTATAGGGTTGTTAATTTTATGCATGTACTCTGCTAATCAATAGCTCCATCAGGAGTGCGACAGGCTTAGTGCATCATTTTTCTTTGACAGATTTGGATTTGTCCCAGTGTGATTGTATTTGCTTGTTTGCTGTCTTTAACCCCAGTTTTTTTTTTTCTCTGTCTTTTAAAAAAGCGACAGGGTCTTGCTCTGTCACCCAGGCTGGAATGTGGTGGCGTGATCATAGGTCACTGCAGCCTTGGCCTCCTGGGCTCAAGCAATCCTCCTACCTCAGCCTCTCGAGTAGCTGGGACTATAGGCATGCACCAGCACACCCAGCTAATTTATTTTTATTTATTTATTTATTTTGGAGATGGAGTCTCACTCTGTCACCCAGGCTGGAGTGCAGTGGTGCAGTCTCAGCTCAGTGCAACCTCTGCCTCCCGGGTTCAAGCAATCCTCCCACCTCAGCCTCCCAAGTAGCTAGGATTACAGGCATCCACCACCATGCTCGGCTAATTTTTTTGTATTTTTAGTAAAGACAGGGTTTCACCCTGTTGGCCAGGCTGGTCTCAAACTCCTGACCTCAGATGATCTGCCTGCCTTGGCCTCCCAAAATGCTGAGACTACAGGTGCATGCCACTACAACCAGCTAATTTTTGTATTTTTAGTAGAGATAGAGTTTCACCATGTTGGCCAAGCTGGTCTCAAACTCTCGACTTCAAGTGATCTGCCCATCTCAGCCTCCCAAAGTGCTGATATTACAGGCGTGAGCCACTGTGCCTGGCCTGATTTTTTTTTTTTTTTTTTAAGAGACAAGGTCTTGCTATGTTGCCCAGACTGGTCTCAAACTCCTGGGCTCAAGCGATCCTCCTACCTCCGCCTCTCAAAGTGCTGGGATTATAGGTGTGATCCACCATGCCTGACCCCTCCAGAAGCAAAGTAATCTTGCTTCTGGTTTGAACATGAGGAGTTTTCAAAATATAATTTAGGTTTTTATAACATGAGAAATGGGACTGTTTTTTCTGCCTTAGGTCTTGATGTTTGAGGGGACTCAGTAAATGTTAGTGTTAGCAGTCTTCTCAACAGGACATCCTGTACAAAGAAATGCAGTAGAATCTAGTCCCCTTGCAAGGTACTGCCCTTTGTATATAAAACTGTCTATCTGACCTCCTCACCATAGGACGTTTGATTTGTGTTTCTGATTATGGTGGTTGAGGGATATTAAGACATCACTACTTGTTCTGCTGTCCTGCTCTGTGATGGGTGACACTGAGCATCTCATTGAGTTCCCAGTGCAAAGCAACACCTGTTAAATGTTTGTTGAACGAATGGATTCTGTAAGATGGTTGTTGAGGCTTAGTGATGCAATGCTATGATCGAGAAACAGAATTGTGAGCTGAGTGAGGCAAAATAGTACGTAAGAGATTTAATCTGAAATTATGCTCCCAGATACACTGGCCTAAATTCTTTTGTGGCTTGTATAATCATATGCACAATTTAAATCTTCCTTTCAAGCTTTGATTCTGTACCTTCCATTTAAAGAAGTATCAAAAATATTATTTAAGAAAAGTAAATGATATTTGGAAGCTGAGTGAAGTGATCTTATGATTTTTAGACTAAATCAGTTGTTTGTACATTCTAGCATAGCCTTCAGCCCAGAAAAAGTAGAATCCTTTGAGGAAAGTGAAGTTTTAAATTTGGGAATTAAAAAAGAGGATTCAAAGGAAGAATATCTCTGTTATAGTTAACTGTGTTTTTAACAGAGCATGAAACATCCTAAGGTTTCACTAAATGTTTGTTTAATTGGTTTTATAGTGCTGTTCTGGCCAAGAATTAGTAATTTAGTTAGCTTTGAGGCTCAATTAAATACTAGAGAATCATAGTTTAGAATTAAGAAATCCTAGTCAAGTCTGTATTTTATACAGTGGGTTTAGAGTTATAGACATTGCTACAAAACGTTGTTGAAAGAAATTTAAAGAAGGCACAAATAAAGGGGAAGACATCCGTATCTATGGACTGGAAAACTTAATAACATTAAGATGTCAGTACATACACCGTGGAATACTATGCAGCCATAAAAAATGATGAGTTCATGTCCTTTGTAGGGACATGGATGAAACTGGAAACCATCATTCTCAGCAAACTATCGCAAGGACAAAAAACCAAACACCACATGTTCTCACTCATAGGTGGGAATTGAACAATGAGAACACAATGACACAGGAAGGGGAACATCACACTCCGGGGACTGTTGTGGGGTGGGGGGAGGGGGAAGAGATAGCATTAGGAGATATACCTAATGCTAAATGACGAGTTAATGGGTGCAGCACACCAACATGGCACATGTATACATATGTAACAAACCTGCACGTTGTGCACATGTACCCTAAAACTTAAAGTATAATAATAATAAAATAAAAATAAAATAAAATAAAATTAAATTAAAAGATGTCAGTACTACCCAAAGTGCTCTACAGATTCAACTCAATCCCTATCAAAATCCCAATGATTTTTTTTGCAGAAATAGAAAACCTACCCTGAAATTCATATAGAACCTCAAGGAATCCCAAATTGCCAAAACAGTCTTGAAAACAAAGAACAAAGTTGGATGCACACTTCCTGATTTCAAAACTTTAGTATAAAGCCATGGTAATCAAAACAGTGTGGTACTGGCATAAAGACAAACATAGAGATGGATAGAATTGAATAGAAAGCCCAGAAATGAACCTTTGTATATATGGTCAAATGATTTTCAACAAAGGTTCCAAGACTATTCTGTGGGTGAAAGGACAGTCTCTTTTCAACAAAAGGTGCTGGGAAAACTGAAATCCACATGCAGAAGAATGAAGTTGCATCCTTATTTTATATCAAATAAAAAATTAACTCAGAATGGATCAAGCTACTCAGGAGGCTGAGGTGGGAAAATTGCTTGAGCGCAGGAGTTTGAGGCCAGCCTGGAAATGTAGTGAGACCCCATCTCCTAAAACAAAACAAAACAAAAAGCCAAAGACTTAAACGTTAGAATTAAAACTATAAAACTCTTAGAAGATGCAGTAGCATCTTCAGAGAGAAGGCTCCTCTATGTGCTGGAACTGTGCTACCCTCTATGGCACAGCTCATAATAGCATGCTTTTAGAAGTATCATTTAGGCTGGGCAAAGTGGCTCATGCCTGTAATCCCAGCACTTTGGGAATACAAGGCAGGTAGATCACCTGAGGTCAGGAGTTCGAGACCAGCCTGGCCAACATGATGAAACCCCACCTCTACTAAAAACACAAAAATTAGCTGGGCGTGGCGGTATACGCCTGTAGTCCCAGCTACTTGGGAGGCTGAGGCAGGAGAATCGCTTGAACCTGGGAGGTGGAGGTTGCAGTGAGCTGAGATCGTGCCATTGTACTCCAGCCTGGGTGACAAAGTGAGATTCTGTCTCAAAAACAAACAAACAAAAAAAAATTTTTTTTAAAAGAAAATAGAATATTGGTTGCTGGGGGGTGGGGAAAATATTTACAGTTTAATGTATTGAGAGCTTGTATGGGATGATGGAAAAGTTCAGGAGACAGATAGTGGTGATGGTCACACAGTAAGACTGTACTTAATACCACTGACTTGTACATTTAAAAATGGTTAAATGATAAATTTTGTGTTTTGTATATTTGACCACAATAAAAATAATGCAAAAAGAGCCTATTTTTCTTGAGTTTAGTGTTCTTGGTAATATGTATGTTTTAAAATATACACATACATATATTTATACACACACATGTGCGTGCGGTATGTATGTGTTGGACACCTGTTTGGCTCCACTTTAACCCTCTTTCACCTAGTCATTGCTGGAGCAGCCAGCTGTGTGCAGGTGTGACCTCACACCTGGCCTGAGCTGCCGTGTCTTTCCATCCCAGCATTTCTGTGCTGCCTGAACAAGGATGCTCAGCCTTATTGATGCATGCACAGACTTGGAAGCATGAGGGAGTTAAAGTCCCATAGGGTAGCCCTCAACCAGTGGAAAACTAAACCCGGTGAATAAGCTCCTCTGTGTTCTGACACTGAAGCCAACAGTTCTCAGGCAGATTCTTACTGGCTCCCCAGCAGATCAAGCCCCAGTTGCCCACAGAGGTGACCAGCTTGAAAACGCGACCTGGAGGGTCAGAGAATGGGCTTGCCCTCCTTCCGGGTGCCACTGTTCCCAGGCCTCCACGCTTGTCTCATGGGGTCACTTCCCAAAACAAACACTCAGCATGTGTGCCTTTGCCTTGCCTCTGCTTCTCCAAGGAGCCCAGGTAAGGCACAGGTAACGCTTCCAAGTTTGGTTATGGTTATTTCTCTTATGTAAGGCGCTGTTCCAGACTCTCAAAATAAAAAAGCCAATTTTTAGGTTATGCAAAAAGGATAGACTAATATAAAAAACACCCACGTGCCCACCCAATTTAGCAAATAAAATTTTACTAGTACAGTTGAATCCCTGTGTCTCCTCCCAGAGATAACCATCATCCTGAACTCAGGTTTCTCATTTTCCATGAAATCTGTAAACTTTAATAGGTTGAACCATATGAAATTGCTATATTTGTTGGTCAAAAGTGGTCAAATATCAGCATTTCTTCTGATTGAGCCTGATATTCTGTGTGTATGTACACACACTTTTTTTTTTTTTTTTTTGAGACAGAGTCTCACTCTGTTGCCCAGGCTGGAGTGTAATGGTGCAATCTCAGCTCACTGCAACCTTCACCTCCCGGGTTCAAAGAGTTCTCCTACCTCAGCCTCCCGAGTAGCTGGGATTACAGGCACCTGCCACTGCGCCCGGCTAATTTTTTGTATTTTTAGTGGAGACGGGGCTTCACCATGTTGGCCAGGCTGGTCTCGAACTCCTGACCTCAGGTGATCCGCCCGCCTTGGCCTCCCAAAGTGCTGGGATTTTAAATTATCTGTATTTGGAGTTGACATGATTGTCTCTTTAGAACGGAATCTACATAAAAGCTGTTAGAATGAATAAGTGAGTTTAGGAAGATTGCAGGATGTGGGGTCAATGTCCAAAATCAACTGTCTTTGTAACAGTAAACATTTGGAAATTGAAATATCTATGGATATTTCAAAATCCCTAAATATATATACACATATATTTACACAAATATGTATACACACACATATATATAAAGGTATATCAAATCTATATTATTTCTAATACACACACACACACCCATATATATATATATATATATATATATTTTTTTTTTTTTTTTTCTTCAGATGGAGTCTCATTCTGTTTCCCAGGCTGGAGTGTAGTGGTATGATCTCGGCCCACTGCAACCTCCCCTTCCTGGGTTCAAGCAAGCCACCATGCCTGGCCATGAAATAATGTAATATATTTTGAGATAAGCATCTTCAATTACCTTCAACGATATTTGTAGCTTAAGTATACATTAACAAAATATGTGTATGATCTGTATGCTGAAAATTATGTGCTAAACTGTATGCTAAAACACTAATGAAATAAATAGTATTTTACATCATTTAAAATTTTATATATTGGCCAGGCGTGGTGGCACAGGCCTGTAATCCCAGCACTTTGGGAGGCCGAGGTGGGTGGATCACCCTGAGGTCAGGAGTTCGAGACCAGCCTGGCCAACATGGCAAAACCCCATCTGTACTAAAAATACAAAAGTGAGTTGGGCATAGTGGTGGTGCACGCCTGTAATCCCAGCTACTTGGGAGGCTGAGGCAGGAGAATCGCTTGAACCTGGGAGGCAGAGGTTGCAGAGAGCCAAGATCGCGCCACTTCACTCCAGCCTGAGAGACTGAGAAAAAAAGATAAAAAATAAGGAGTTCCAATAAGTCAGAGTATGTGTTTATAAATACAGTAGCCATTAAAACATAAAAATCCATCTTGAATAGCTAGCATTCCATATTTTCTTGAATTTTAATTCAGTTACAGGTTTCTTTCTGATCTGGAAAAATGATGATGGCAACATAAATAATAAAGGTTATCAAAGGTTTTTGCATTTTTCATATATTCTGCTCCCCTCTAGCACTTTTGACTGTAGGTCCCAGAATTTTACAAGTACTCAGATTATCAAAGTAAAGTTTTTAAATTCACCATGTCTAGCTGTATGTGCACTTTTTTCTGTTTAGTAAAGTCCATCTCTCTGGCTGTTTTAGTCAGTGGTGATTGATGAGAACCAAAAGCACTTTGCCTACCCCCAGGCAGAAATGGAGGCCTTGCCTTTGATATTAGTGGACCTGCAGGCTCTGGACACTGGAGAAATGGAATTTTCTAGATCAGATTTACAGAAAGACGTAGAATATAAATCTCTTGCCTTAGGATGCCAAAGATAATTTCACTGCTGAATGGATCAAGCCATTCCTTCTCAAGAGTAAAATCGTTCCTCCTACTCTGTTTATTTTGTTTTCTTTTGTTTTTTTTTTTTTTTGAGACAGGGTCTCGCTCTGTTCCCCAGGCTGCAGTGCAGTGGCACAATCACAGCTCTCTGCAACCTCCGCCTCCCAGGTTCAAGCAATTCTCGTGCATCAGTCTCCCGTCCTCCCACTCTTTAATGTTTAATATAAGTGGTGGGCTCCTCATTTTTTTTCAGTCCAAAGCAAAGGGGTGTGGCAAAATCATGTTCCCAGTTTGTTCTTCAGTGAAACAGCTAAACCTTGCCTTCTCCGAATTGGGATGGGGCAGCAGAGTGGAGCCATGGTGGATCCAGAAAGGTCAGGAAATACACACTTGGCTGCCATCCTCATCTGTTGCTCCTTGAAACTGACCTTCCCATATGGCCTTTTCCACTTTTCTCCTTTACTGATGCCTATTATCCAGCTGTCAAGCACTCTTTCTGAAGTTCCCAAGAAGGTTGATGGTTACGTGTTGTTCTTAGCTATTTTAGGTACAAGGTATGTGCTGTCATTTTGATGACTGACTAACTGCACAGGTGATCTTAGCATATGAAGGCAGCTTCTGGTCTGTATTTTGTGGAAAACCTACTTACATCATAGGAAAAAGCCTCAGGCATTGGTTTTTAGGCTGCATTGTTTGTGTTATGCCTGTAGACGTTGTGCTGCCAGAGGGGGATACTAAGTGACTACAGAAAAAGTTAAGTGGTTAATGATGATTTTTATTTTAATGGAATCCCCATTATCTTTTCTCAAATAAATATGCGGCCATCACCCAACAGGATGATGTTAATTTTATATCATTAGAGAATTCAGAAATTTCTAAAAGTGAGCTATTTCTGAAATAATTCTAAGGAGAAAAATAGTCATTTGGTTTTTGAATGAACAGCTGCAGATCCTTCCTGTTTATCGCAAGTCATTTTCAGTCCATTTTCATAGATTATGTCCTTCCCCTGCCGTCTGCAATCTTCTAAATCCCTTTCGTGCTAATGCCGGGTTATCAGGGGCAGCCTCAGGAATCTACATGGGGATGTCTGTGGACTCACAGAAGGGCAAAGCTACCAGCTGAGGGCTCGTAACCATTTTTCACAAATAGGAAACTGATGGTTTTGCCTCCAAGTTAATTCTTCATGCTTCTAAAGCACCACACAGCTAGAATTCACGTATTTCATAACCATATTTATGCTACTTCAAGGGGAAAATGGGTGTGGAGGAGAGAGAAAGAACACAAAACTCAGTAAAAGCTTGCTAATCGGTTCTTGCATGGCTTCATTTTTGTATAATTCTTTTTTTTTAACAGAGAGAGACAGGGTCTCACTCTGTTGCCCAGGCTGGAGTACAGTGGTGAGATTGTGGCTCACTGCAGCCTCGAACTCCTGGGTTCAAGCAATCTTCCCACCTTAGCCAACCGAGTAGATAAGACTACAAGCGTATGCCACCATGCCTGGCTAATTATTTAATTGTTTGTAGAGATGGGGTCTTGCAGTGTTGTCCAGGCTGGTCTCAAGTTCCTGGCATCCCACAGTGCTAGGATGAATGGGCCACTGTGCCTGGCCATTTTGTTATAATTCTTAATCCTATCACAGGTATTGGATTTTGGAAGAGAGAGAGAGAGAGCCGTATAACCCATTGCTGTCATCTGCATGTTACATTCAGTTACAGTGTATTTCTGGAATTTGAAAAAAAAAAATATCTTGAAGGGAAATGGGAAGAAGGATATGATTATCAAGTGGCTGTTTGCAAGATAGCTTCTGTCATACGATGCGTTGGTACTAGGAAAAATTCGTTGTAGGGGGCTAGGGATAATACATGAGCCTTTTCCCTTGGGCAAGGAAAATGTTTAATGTACAGAATTACAAAGTACTAATATTTTATAAGCTATTATTTCTTAATTAGTTCTTCTTTAATTTCCATTGTGTTCAATGTTAATATTTCTTAACTATCTCACGTAGGAATTTTAGTATTTTCTTAATGTTTAAAATACATTTAAAATGCTAATACCAAGAACCAAATGGGATGTGATTTTGCAAAATCTCAATTCTAATTCTCTTTAAAAGCGACAAAGCTAGCCACCTTTGAAATGGATGCTAAAGAAACTTTGAAATGTATCCAGAAGCAATAATAATTATCAGCATTTAATATACTTACATATTCACCTTCCCTTTTAAGAACTGATATGCTACTTTAAAATCCTTACTATATCTATATAATATTTTGTTATTTATATATATTAATTTTTTTTGAGACAGTCTTGCTCTGTTACTCAGGATGGAGTGCAGTGGTGTAATTTTGGCTCACTGCAACCTCTGCCTCCCAGGCTCAAGCAATTCTCATGTCTCAGCCTCCAGAGTAACTAGGACTACAGGTGTGTAATTTTGCATTTTTAGTAGAGATGGGGTTTCTCACCGCATTGGCCAGGCTGGTCTCAAACTCCTGGCCTCAAGTTGATCCGCCTGCCTCTGCCTCCCAAACTGTTGGGAATACAGGCGTGAGCCACCGCGCATGGCTTTCTGTATTACTTTAATATATGGAAACATGATAGTAAATAAGAATAGGATTAATCTTAAAACTGCCCCCTGCTGGAAGCAGCTTGCAGTCCACTGAAAAGCCAGACTGAGTAGAAGGTCTGACATAATATATTTTTTTAAATGAATTGACAAAAAATACATAGTTTTTAGGATAAATGATGTTTCCTCAATAATGAAGGATATTTGAACACTGGAAGAATAAATATTGGAGCACAAATTATTTTATATTTTATCTAGTTGAGAAATGTTGCAAAGTGGCAGGTAAATGTTCAAATTGAGAGAAGTTAATAAATGAGGGAGTGTATAATTTGCACTTCAGGATCAACAGATCATTGAAAGATCTTTACATAGGCCAAGCAAGAACAAAGCTAATTTATAGGTTCCTTTTATTGTGTTGCCATTGCCAAGCCTAAGGAATATTTCTAAAGGTATTGAGAAGTTTCTTAGATCCATTTTATTGCATTTCATTTATTAAACTATTGCCTAAATATGTTTCTGTAAAGAAAATTTAATGTTGCTTTTCTTCTAGTGATTGAAATTAGGCTTTTCATTATCCCAATTCATTAATAAATGGGAAAATAATTTTTTTCGCAGCCTCATGAACGACTCAAATATTGCTCTCTTTCTTTTTCTCTAGTCCATCTCAAAATACTCAGGAGATATACACGTACTGCAAATTATATAAAATAATTTGTGCTCAGATATTCTTCCAATGCTTTTCACCCCAAAATGCAATTTTTGTGGAATTACATAGTCCCAGTATGAATGTTGAGAAAAAGGTTTGATTGTTTTGCCTTTGTGAAAGAGAAACTGTGGCTATAGGGAGTTAGGCATCTTTAAAGAAGTTGCCAAACGTACATTAGCATCTTTCATGGGAATTTCATTCAGGGGAGGAAAATAGAGAAAGGGGAAAAATAGTTGGAAAAAAAGCAAAAAAAAAAAAAAAAGAAAAAGGAAATGAACACAGAAAATCGGAGACAAACAGATAAAATAAGATGGTAGACATCCCAAAATATCAGTAATCAAAAATGGACTAGTTCCTCTAGTGAAAAGACAGTGAGTGTCAAACTGTGTTTATTTACATACAGGCACACACATGCATTATACACACATGTATTTTTTTATGAGGCATATCTAAAACAAGGATACAGAAAGGTTAGAAGTAAAGGCTGAAAATTGATTTCCATGCAATACATAATCAAAAGAAAGCTACACCAGCTATATTAATGCCAGACAAAGTAGACTTTAAGACAAAGGGCATTCCTTTATCTGGGAGACGAAGAGGGTCACTACCTAATGATTAAAAGTTCCTTTCACCAGGAAGAGAAAAAAATCATAAGCTTGTATGCACGTGATAACTTAGCCTTAAAATGTAGGAAGCGAAAGTGACCAAATTGTACGGAAAAATAACACATCCACCTAATAGTGGGAGAATCTAATAGATCTTTCCTGATAATAGTTAAAACAGACCTCCAAAAAATCAGGATATAGAACTTGTAAAGCACAGGAGCTGGATATACTGAACATGTTTATAATACTGTACCAAACAGCTGTGCAAACACACTCTTTGTAAGCACATGTAGATTTATGAAATTTGATGACACTGAACCAAAAGCAAGCCTCAAACTGTCAAAGGATTACTATCACTGTGGATAGCCTACTCCAATCAGAGGGAAAATGAGTTAGACATTAAAAAGATAAAAAACTCCCATCTATTTGCAATTTGAGAAACATACATCTAAATAATTCATGAGACAGGGAGAGATCATAAGGGAAATTAGAGAGTATTTAGAATCAACTGGCGCAGTTGCTCACGTCTTTAATCCCAGCACTTTGGGAGGCTCAGGCAGAAGGATGCTTGAGCCCAGGAGTTCCAGACCAGCCTGGGCAAGACATTGAGACTGTGTCTGTACAAAAATAAAATAAAATTAGCCAGGTGTGGCCAGGCATGGTGGCTCATGCCTGTAATCCCAGCATTTTGGGAGGGCAAGGTAGGAAGATTGCCTGAGCTCAGGAGTTTGAGACCAGCCTGCGCAACATAGCGAGACCTCATCTCATTTAAAAAAAAAAAAAAGAAAAAAAGCCAGTTGTGGTGGTGCCTGCTACTCAGGAGGCTGAAGTAGAGGCAGGTGGCTTGAGCCCAGGAGTTTGAGGCTGCAGTGAACTCTGATCACACCACTGCACTCCAGCCTGGGTGACAGAGAGACTCTGTCTCTCTCTCTTTTTTTTTTTTTTTTTAGGACAGAGTCTCGTTCTGTCACCCAGGCTGGAGTGCAGTGGCAGGATCTTGGCTCACTGCAACCTCCGCTTCCCAGGTTCGAGCAATTCTCCCACCTCAGCCTCCCGAGTAGCTGGGATTACAGGCGCCCACCACCATGCCCAGCTAATTTTTATATTTTTAGTAGAGACAGGGTTTCACCATGTTGGCCATGCTGGTCTTGAACTCCTGACCTCAAGTGATCCGCCTACCTCAGCCTCCCAAAGTGCTGGGATTACAGGCTTGAGCCACTGTGCCCTGCCTTCTATTTTAAAAAATAAATAATAAAACATATCAAAACTGTTCAGGTGCTGGGTGTGGTAGCACGTGCCTCTACTCCCAGCTATTTGGGAGGCTGAGGCAGGAGGATCACTTGATCCCAACTTAGGCAATATAGCAAGACCCCATCTCAAAAAAAAAGAAAACAAAATTAAACGAACTGGTGGAGAACAGCTGAAACAGTACTTAGAAATGGATGTCTTGCTGGGTGTAGTGGCTCATACCTATAATCCCAGCACTTTGGGAGGTCAAGGAGGGTAGATCACTTGAGCCCAAGGAGTTTGAGACCAGCTTGGGCAATGTGGCAAAACCCCATCTCTACTAAAAATACAAAAAATTAGCTGGATGTGGTGGCAGGTGCCTATAGTCCCAGCTACCCAAGAGGCCGAGGCAGGGGGATTGCCTGAACCCTAGAGGTCGAGGCTGCAGTGAGCCAAGATTGTACCACTGCACCTCATTCTGGGCAACAGAGTGAGACTCTTATCTCCAAAAAAAAAAAAAGACAGTCACACACAACAGCAAGGGAGAACCTCAGGAGCAAGATCTAAGCAAAAAAAGCAAGTTGTGGAAGAATACCTATAACATGATAACATTTTTAGAGATACAAATAGATGTTGTAAACTCTAAAGAAAAACAAGGGAATGATAAAATTCCAGAAATGACAACTTTGAAGGAGGAAAGGAATGTGACAGAGGGAAAAACCAACCTTGTCGCACCGGGGACATCAGAACAATAGCAGTGTTCTAGAATTGGGCATGTTTGTATCATTCTCTTATATCTTGCATTCATTTTATAACCTTTGAATATGGACAATATTTAATAAAGTTAATTACATTTAAAATAAGTGCACGACCCAGCTTGGTGGCTCACGCCTGTAATCCCAGCACTTTGGGAGGCCCAGGTGGACAGATCACTTGAGGTCAGGAGTTCAAGACCAGCCTAGCCAACATGGTGAAACCCATCTCTACTAAAAATGTAAAAATTAGCCGGGCATGGTGGCCGGCCCCTATAATCCCAGCTACTTTGGAGGCTGAGGCAGGAAAATCACTTGAATCCAAGAGGTGGAGGTTGCAGTGAGCTGAGATCACACCACTGCACTCCAGCCTGGATAACAGAATGAGACTCCATCTCAAAAAAATACATAAAGTAAGTGTAATTGCTAAATTACAGGATACCTGTTCTTGTATATGTGCAAGAAAAGTATACTTTTTTTGGAGAAAAGGTTAACTTATAATGAGTTCTTAATTAGGTTTCATGATTTAAATTTCCCCTTCTGTTAAAGGTTTTTCTTTTTTTTTTTCCTCCCCTTCCCTTTGCCTTGCTGCTCCTTAATTGTAGGAAAGATTTGAAGCACTCTTCACCATCTATGATGACCAGGTTACTTTTCAGCTGTTTAAAAGCTTTAGAAGAGTCAGAATAAATTTCAGCAAACCTGAAGCGGCAGCAAGAGCGCGAATAGAACTCCACGAAACAGACTTCAATGGGCAGAAGCTAAAGCTGTATTTTGCACAGGTACTTCACCGTGCAGAGAACACTGTTCTCTAAACTTGTTTTTCTCCATCCAAAAATATTTTTATTTCACCGTTTTCTATATTATTATAGCAGAGGTGTGTAGAGTGAACCATCTCAATCAGCAAATAATACAAAAATATTTTCCCTTTATTTTATAGATACATAATTTCGTGTATTTATTAAGCACATTTACCTCCTAACTTTGTTTTGCTGAGAGTAGTAGTTGAAGGAGTTGATTTTTCTGGCAGCTTTGCTCAACTGGGACTCTGCGGGGGTTACGCCCTGACACCCTAGTGTTCGGAAACTAACTTCTCTCTTGTGCATCTAGAATGGTATACATGAAATAAGACATGAAATCCTTGGGAAAACTGAGAAAATGGTCTCTTAAATCATTTCCATAATTCATATGAGGAACCAGGGAGGTCACGGAACTGTACAAAAGGGCTGTCTTCGACTTTGAAATTGCAGAGGACCCTGTAGGGTACCAAAAATTGGCTACGCTTAGTATATTCTAATCCTGCATTGGTGTGACTCTCTGAGAAACCAATTTCTTCTAAGAAGAGTGGGCAAAATCAGGAGATTACTCGTGTATTAAATGCACTGTTTTATTTTCAAAAAAGCATTTTTTTCAGTCTCCCTTACAGATTAAAAAAAAAAAAGGTTTGTTTTCTTGCCTTCCACGTAAAAACCTAAATGAAAGAGATGTCTTGACGTTTCTTGGTAGAGTCTCTTGAGATGGAGTACAAATAAGTCCATATAACCTAATGTCTTCTAAGATTGGAATTTAGTAGTTACTGTCGTTCATTTCTCTCTTCATCCATTTATTTATTTATTTATTATTTTTATTTTTTTATTTTTTGAGATGGAGTCTCACTCTGTCACCCAGGCTGGAGTGCAGTGATGCAATCTCAGCTCACCACAACCTCCGCCTCCCAGGTTCAAGTGATTCTCCTGCCTCCGCCTCCCAAGTAGCTGGGACTACAGGCATGTGCCACCACACCCGGCTAATTTTTGTATTTTTAGTAGAGATAGAGTTTCACCATGTTGGCCAGGCTGATCTCAAACTCCTGACCTCAGGTGATCCACCCGCCTCGGCCTCCCAAAGTGCTGGGATTACAGGCGTGAGCCACCACACCTGGCCCATCCATTTATTTTTTATTCAGTTAATATTCATGAAGCACCTACTATGTGTGGCCATGTGCTGTACACTGAGTGGCCAGTGGTGAGCCAAACAGACCCAGTCCCACCCTTTTGGAGATTATAGACTGTTTACAAGAAATAGGCCAGGCACGGTGGCTCACACCTGTAATCCCAGCACTTTGGGAGGCCAAGGTGGGCGGATCATGAAGTCAGGAGATCGAGACCATCCTGGCTAACACAGTGCAACCCCGTCTCTACTAAAAATATAAAAACAAAATTAGCCGGGCGTGGTGACATGCACCTGTAGTCCCAGCTACTCAGGAGGCTGAGGCAGGAGAATGGCGTGAACCCGGGGGGTGGAGTTTGCAGTGAGCTGAGATTGGACCACTGCACTCCAGCTTGGGTGACAAAGTGAGACTCCGTCTCAAAAAAAAAAAAAAAAAAAAAAGAAATGTTTAATTTTCTACAAAAAGATGGAACAGTCAACATAAAGGTGAAAATGAAGAAAACATAGCCCGGTTTGCAAACTGGCTTTGAGCGTCTCGCTTCCTGCAGGTGCAGATGTCCGGCGAAGTGCGGGACAAGTCCTATCTCCTGCCGCCCCAGCCTGTCAAGCAGTTCCTCATCTCCCCTCCAGCCTCTCCCCCGGTGGGGTGGAAGCAGAGCGAAGATGCGATGCCTGTTATAAATTATGATTTACTCTGTGCTGTTTCCAAATTGGGACCAGGTAATAAACTTCTATTTTTCCTCTTTTCTTCCCCAAGAAACTTTTGTATTGAAGATCGTATTCAGCAATGTGCATTGTGGCAGTATGATTAGAGCAGAGGATAAGGTCAAACACACCTGGGTTCAGATTCCAGCTGTGACATCTGCTTGCTCTGTGATCTTGAACAAGTTACTTAGCCTCCATTTTCTGAGCTTCTGCTTTTCCATCTATAAAGCAGGGAGAATCATATGCACCATTCAGTGTGGTTATAAGTACTAAATGAGGGCCAGGTGTGGTGGCCCACGCCTGTAATCCTAGCACTTTGGGAGGCTAGGGTGGGCAGATTGCTTGAGGTCAGGAGTTCGAGACCAATCTGGCCAACGTGGGGAAACCCCGTCTCTACTAAAATACAAAAAATTAGCTAGGCATGGTGGCATATGCCTGTAGTCCCAGCTACTTGGGAGGCTGAGGCAGGAGAATTGCTTGAACCCGAGAGGCGGAGGATGCAGTGAGCCAAGATTGTACCACTGTACTCCAGCCTAGGCAATGAAGCAAGACTCCGTCTCCAAAAAAGTAAAAATAAAAAATTAAGTATTAAATGATGTATAGATAATACTCAATAAATGTAACTAATTTTTACTACTACAGATTTTGCTAGTACTTGATAGGCAGTTAGTGAATATGAGGTGCCTTCTCTCCCCAGCCCCACCAAGTATCAGACAAACAACAACTACTTTGAATATATTACAAGGAATCGGTGGTGATATCATCTCACTCCTTCAATATTTTTGTCATTTCTTTTTCATTTCCTTTTTCCTTCTCTTTACTTTCTCTACCTCTCTTCCTTTTAAAATCATATAAGAAACCGATGTGATGCTGGTTCAGACAGTTGTCCACCCAAGACAGAGTTATGTCTCTTGTAGGGGAATAAAAGAGGCATTTTGAGGAAGAAGTGATTCAGTGCTGTTTTTAGACGTTAGAGCTGTGTCTTAGATATCCAAGGTCCTATAATCAAGGGAGTGCCTGTGCTGCCTGGATCCTTACAAGTATCTCCCAAACTGAAACCATTATGAAGTCAGAGTCACTTGGCTGGGTGCGGTGGCTCACATCTGTAATCCCAGCACTTTGGGAGGCCAAAACAGGCAGATCACCTGGGGTCAGGAGTTCGAGACCAGCCTGGCCAACATGATAAAAACCCCGTCTCTACTAAAAATACAAAAACAAATTAGCCGGGCGTGGTAGCGGGCGCCTGTAGTCCCAGCTACTCGGGAGGCTGAGGCAGGAGAATGGCGTGAACCTGGGAGGTGGAGCTTGCAGTGAGCCAAGGTCACACCACTGCACTCCAGCCTGGGCGACAGAGCAAGACTCCATCTCAAAAAAAAGAAAAAAAAAAACCAACTCGACTAAAAATACAAAAATTAGCTGGGCGTGGTGGCACACACCTGTAGTCCCAACTACTCGGGAGGCTAAGGCAGGAGAATCGCTTGAACCCGGGAGGCAGAAGTTGGAGTGAGCCGAGATCGTGCCACTGCACTCCAGCCTGGCCGACAGAGCGAGACTCCATCTCAAATAAATAAATAAATAAATAAAACAGATTAACTCATATTATTCATAAAACAATAATTAGCATTTGCATTTTAACTCCAAGACCTCAGTACTGAAACAACATTTTATACGAGCCTTAAAGTATCAAATCTTTAGCACCAAAACAAGATAAAATACTCTGACATAGTATTTAAAGATTTAAAAAACAAGAATCACGCATTAAAATAGGAGTAGAACAAAAAGTTGCAAGGGACAAAAGAGTTCTTTTTGCTGGAAGTGATGCTTTTGTCATGGTTATTTTGTTTGCCTCTGCAGGAGAGAAATATGAACTTCACGCGGGAACAGAGTCGACACCCAGCGTGGTGGTTCATGTCTGTGAAAGTGAAACTGAAGAGGAAGAAGAGACAAAAAACCCCAAACAGAAAATTGCCCAGACGAGGCGCCCCGACCCTCCGACCGCAGCGTTGAATGAGCCCCAGACCTTTGATTGCGCGCTGTGAGGCCCTTGGTTGTGGTGCGAGGCGGCTGCCCTGGTGGGCTCCGGCCATGGCGCTCTGTGCCTGCGGCCGATGCGTTGCTGCGAACAGCATAGGTGAGACTCTGCAGAGTGAGGTATAGGTCTTCTCACCACGCCTGTACTGCAGACACGGTCGTGTAGAGTAGCAGCTGATTTGACCTGTCCCAGATTTTAAGTGATATTCCAAAAGGGACTTTACATTAAAGGAGAAGCCCCCAAGATGTGGCCACCCTTAACCATTTTTAAATAGTAACAAATTAGGAAAACAGCTTCCCTCCCCTCCAGCCATGTAAGTCCTCCTGATTCTGTATCACATGAGACACCAAAAACTGGAAATGTAGTCACACCCAGTACAGTACCATTTTTATGAATTTAAAAATAGTCATAATTTTAATTGTTTGTGCGTATTTTTCTACTGGTATAAACAGCTTCTAATTAATAAATCGATCAAAGGTTGTTACTCAGTATACATGAAATTTTTTGCAGGAAAAGAAACCAGAAATACAGAATAATTCATAGAAATCATGGTTCTCAAGTATTTGTTCAATTAGCTTTGGGGAAGAAATGCCAAATCCGCTTTGAGGATGAGTCTTACGACACAGATCCACCCACATGTTGCTCTTATCTGGAATTTGGGACAAAGCAATGCACAGGCCCTCATTCCTGATGTGGCGCCCTCCAGACATGGCTGCCCAGGAAGGACGGCCACTTTAGAAGTGGGACGTATCACCAGTAAGCTTGAATGATTAGGATCGCAGGTAGCTACTGCATTCTGCCGTTCGTGACCGTGTTCTAGCCTGTAGACCACCCAGCTACCTTCATTCACCAGTTTTTATCCTTCACCTTTTCCAGTATCGTGTTAACCACTAGTTCTTGAGTTTTTTGGCTATGATGTGTATGTTTATGTATGTCATTCATGGACTTTCAACTAGAAAAGGTAATGATAAGGTTTTCTGAAGACCATTTGTAAATTGTCCATTTAACCATTTTTCAGCTTGCTTTGAAACAAAAGTCACACCTACTATTTTTCTATGAATTAGGGAATGAGGGGGAGATCATTCAGTTTTACTTTTCTTTTTGTTGAAATTTTGTACCCGGATTGCAGTTGGCACTTTTCCTAAAACAGAATTGTTTCCCACTTACTTAGGTGTCAGAATGTACATTTGAACTTCCCTAAGAAGCAGCAGGATCTTTTTAACTCTCTCTGGTCTGTTTAGACTTTGAAGTCCCTTCTGTAGAAAAGTCTCATAACTGAGAAGAAGGGTCTGTTTTGGGCCGGGTGGGTCTGCTGGCCTCCACTCACTGTGCTGTTTCCTTTGAGTGGCACACTTGGGAAGCTCCGGGGCATGTGAAGGAGCTGCAAACATGAGAACTCATGAACCAAGGCGGCTGCCACCAGGAAGGAACAGAACGCAGGCATTCAACCATGACGTCTGCACAGTGTTAGTAACATGTCATTGTGGTTTCGTTCTCACTGTGGTAAAATTTATTTCTGAGCACTTAAACTGTGTTGCATACCCCTAATTTTTTTTTTCTGTATCTTCCTTGCCCTCAAATACTCCGAGGTGATAAACTGTTCCATTTGTAGCCAACTACCACTGCTAGGCCTCAATGTAAATTCAGTTGAAATTTGCAATTCTATCAGCAATTTAATGTATTGAATTCAGATCATCATTTGTCATTTTAACCGACAACCACCCAATAAATTTACTCTGCAGTTCTGAACTCAGCATTGTGCCCATTTTTTATTGCAAGATGGACCCTGTATGTCAGGAGACATGTATTATCAACAATTGGGAATTTTTTGAATTTCCTTTTAGGTAATATTGATTCACTGTAATTTTCTAAGTAAGTGATCAAAACCCATGAGACTTTGTTATTTGGCTTGGCTTTCATTCTCTGCCTGCCCATTAAAGAATATTCTATTCCTAACACATAAAACATTTTACAGTCAAGCAGTGCAAATTACAGTGCTTTTCTATTTTTTTTTTGAGAGCCTTGAATAAATTGAAGAAAACTTTAAACCAAAATTAGAGATGAGTCATTTAAGCTTTTCTGAATGGAAAGTATTAATATTTTCATTTTTCTAGTATAATATAATAAAATGAATTTTTTTAAAAACGCTACTAAGTACCCATCAACTTTTTCATATTGTGAAATGAACCAGGATCTTAACAGGTACTATCATCTCTGTCCTTTTTTGGCTGTTTAATATCTAGTTCATGTAACAAATTTACAAGAGATAAGTCTCATGGTTTTTTTTTTTCCTTTTAATAGGCTTTTCTGCAATTTTTTTGAAATTGAGTTATTACTTGGATTTAACCCTGATAGGCCAGGTGTGGTGGCTCACACCATAATCCCAGCACTTTGGGAGGCCAAGGTGGGTGGATCCACCTGAGGTCAGGAGTTCAAGACCAGCCTGACCAACATGGTGAAATCCCGTCTCTACTTAAAAAATACAAAATTAGCCTGGCATGGTGGCACATGCCTGTAATCCCAGCTACTTGGGAGGCTGAGGCAGGAGAATTTCCTGAACCGGGAGACGGAGGTTGCGGTGAGCCGAGATCACGCCATTGCACTCCAGCCTCGGCAACAAGAGCGAAACTCCGTCTCAAAAAAAAGATTTAACCCTGATTGATAGTATAGTAGCCATGTTTTCTTTAGAAATCATAACCTCTTCATGGGAATCAACCTATGTTGAAAATTGTGAGGAAAGATAATGGTGCTTTGTGTTGGGAAAAAAACATTTGTGAAGGATTAGAAAACCGTAACACTTAACAAGGATAGTCACAGAACCTACGCTGCATTGGCTCTTAGGTTCTAGATTTTTGTAGCACACCCACCTGATGAAACCAAAGACAAATCCATGTAAAAAGTGTTCTAGTGAGCATCTCTGAGGTTTAAGGTACTAAGAGGCAGAAGTGGATAGGAACAGTTCCATTGCCTTCGAGAACTAAAACTCAGCTGGAAAGCAAATTAGTCTTTTCACATTCTGCTTCTTCAAAATGTTATACTCAAAAACATACCAGTAATTAAGAACCAAAGCAAAGCTTCAAGGAACTTTTAAGTTCAACATAAAGGTTTAAATAAAATATTTTTTATTTTTATTTATTTATTTATTTATTTTGAGACAGAGTCTCACTCTGTCGCCCAGGCTGGAGTGCAGCCGCGTGATCTCGGCTCACTGCAAGCTCCGCCTTCTGGGTTCACGCCATTCTCCTGCCTCAGCCTCCCAAGTAGCTGGGACTACAGGCGCCCGCTCCCACGCCCGGCTAATTTTTTTTTTTTTTTTAAGTAGAGACGGGGTTTCACCACGTTAGCCAGGATGGTCTCGATCTCCTGACCTAGTGATCCGCCTGCCTTGGCCTCCCAAAGTGCTGGGATTAACCAGGCGTGAGCCACTGCGCCCGGCCTTAAATAAAATATTGTAGTCATTTATGGTGTGTTTGAATTGAAGAGATACCAGGAGATAGAGGTGAAGTGCAGTACTTTTATTCTTTAAGATATAGTCTTTAGCCAGGTGCAGTGGTGTGTGCCTGTAGTCTCAGCTATTTGAGAGGCTGAGGTGAGAGGATCACTTCAGTTCAGGAGTTCAAGACCAGCCTGGGCAACATAGCAAGTCCCTGGCTCAAAAAAAAAAAAGTTTCCCATTCATATTAACTCCATCTTTTAAAAATGTCATGATTACAAAGTGAAAAGATTTGGCTTTCTTAGAGGCTCAATCACAGAGGTGAAAGTGACCTTGGAAATCATATACTCTATCCCCATGTTACACAGATTAGAAAAACTGAGGTTATGGCACTGACTTAGGCACCCCCAGCAAGGCAACCCAGGGACTACAACTGGCAATCCCAACTCCTGGGCTAGGGCTTTTTCTACCTTTTTTTGCATTGGCCTCTTAAAGAGGCAATGAATACTAATTCCTGGCATCAGGAAAAAAAAAAAAAGGCATGAGGTGGGAGGATTCTTTTTTCCCTGATGGGAAACAGTGAATAAGAAAAATCTCATCATTTGATGGAAGAGGTGACTTAATAATTTTAGTTAATGAATTTGATGTCCCATGTTTTGTAGTTTTGTTATCATTGAACCATTGGGGCTGGAATCTGCCTAAATAATTTTATCTTGGTAGCCAGCAATTATGTTGGTATTTTATGTGGGCCTTCCCAGATTTTCATATTAATGAAATGACTAATAGTAGTCGTACTTAAGAGGTAACTCTCCTAAAGCAGAATGAGATCTAATATGTTGTGGAAATAAAAGAGTTTGCAGTGGAATGATACTCTCACTCCGTGCTTGCAAAATTGAGTTCTATTCGGAACTGCTATGACTGGCCTATTCAAGGCTTCATATTTTTATACAGACTATTTCACAGACCATAGATTTATTTTAAAAGGGAAAATCTCACACATAATTAAGCAGTGGAAAATGTGCTCAATGCTATGGTGCGTCAGGCCCTCTGTCTACCAGGTTTCTCCCCTTTCTGCAGAGCTGTGGACCCCGTACGTACCAAACAGGTGAACTTGGTCCATCTTTCCTTCTTCCTTTTTTTGCACATTTGCATTTATATCTTCCTGTACTAAAAGAAACAAATTATTTATAATTGGGGTGACAATATAAAGGAACAAAAGATGGGGCAATAGTTGCTTCCTAGCTGGAGCTGTAAGTCCATGTTACAGAAACTCACTATTTAAAAAGTTTTAAAAGATTTATGAACCTTGTCGTACAATTCGCTGAATACTTATTTGTCTTTTAAACTCCCCTCGGTGTATGGATCATCTTCGTCAGAATGCCATTGTTTCATTGTGAATCAGGGGAAAATGTTAATCATTTGGAGACTGTTTTCTTATTACCAAATGTACAATCCATAAGACAACTGAAAGCAACAACTGCTGGGTTCACTGACAAAGATTATAAAAATCATCACGTTCGAAGTAGAGTTTTTAGCCAAGGTCAAGAACTAACCTGGGGCTGAGTCAGCGTCTCTACCCACTTAAATAACAGCGTAAAGATCTTTCACTAAATTCGTTATGTGGTCTGTCTGGATGTAAACCTATATATTTCCTTTTGAAACAGAATCATATCCTGCAGACTCTTGGCACTCCTGCATAGCTTTGACCGAATGTTCACTCTCATCGTAATGGAAGATTTCTATCTATGCAGATAATACATGTTTTTAAATACTGTTTTCTGTTTAGTCCTCAATCTTCCTAACTCAAATTGGGGACTGAGGAGAGAGAAAGGTGGTTACCCCTGTTACTGTGCCATATTCTTCCTGCTGCTTTTCAACCCCATGTGATTGTTGATTGACGGTTCTGCTATAATGTGCGTGCCCTTCAAGTTTCAGAAAACTTTCCCAATCATTTCACTTCAATCTTAATTGAACCCAAGAGTCAAAGTTATTATTTTCTCCGAACGTGTCTGTGATCTTCTGTTATATTTTGGGGCATGTTACCTTTATGGTATATAAGCTGTAGTGCATACTCTTTGTATTGCAAAAAATTGGTCAGTAATTTATGTACATGTATTCCACATTTTAGTGTGCTTGAAGTGACAATCCATAGTTTGTAGTAGTTTGTTATTTGTCAACTTTACCCTGTGTTTTAAGGACATTTAAACATTCCTTGTCCTATCAAGGTGACAAAAGCAGAATGTAATTTTTTTTTGGAAGCTTCGTGATTACCTGTAACAAGTTCTGTTTTTAAAACGAATACAAATAAAGTTAGTAACTATTTTTAAATCAGTCAATTGAATTGAGTTTTTTTGTGTGTAGTATTTTCAATACGCATCACTTACATTTAGCTAATAAGACAGAGAAGTGCAATATTGTGTTTGTTCCTTTCACAAGAGTCCTGTTGAACATTAATGCCGTGCAGTGCCAGAGTTCAAGGTGGTGAGTCACTGCTCACTCTGTAAATAACCACTGCACTTTCAGCTCTTCCCCAAGAAACCTTTTACCCTGGTTTCCCCTTTGGTTAAAAATGATTTATTCCTGGTAAAGACTTACTTTTTGTCTTGGTTAAAAAAAAAAAAATCTCCAAAATGTGGAACTATAAATGACAGTAGAGGTTATCTAGTGCAGTGGGATTTCGAATACTTATTTTTAAGCCACAGGACTCTGCTCTTTGTTCAAATGAAATCTTACACAAAGCCAATGTAAAACTATTATAAAAAGGAAAGGTAAACAAAGCTGCTCCTTTTCAAGGGGCTGGGGGAGGAATGGGGACCTGAGTTCAACCCCTGTGAGAGCTCAGCAGAACAGACCCAGACACACCCCTCTATTGCCCCTGCCTCCCTCCACTTCCTCCTCCATCCCCACCCCACCCCCAACACACCTTTACAAGAAAGTGGCCCCAGAGGCATTGCCAAATGCACACATCTGGATGGTCATGGACCTGGGACTAGAACCCATTTCTTGACATTCTTTCTACCACACTCCACTACTTTGTTACACCAAAATCTAATTTTTCTGGATAAATGTATCTGGATTCAAAGGTTCTTGATATTGTTTTGTTTTTGAGACAAGGTCTTGCTCTGTCGCCTAGGCTGGAGTGCAGTGGCATGAACACAGTTCACTGCAGCCCCAACCTCCCAACTCAGTCTCCGAAGTAGCTAGGATGACAAGTGTGCACCACCACACCCGGCTAATTTTTGTATTTTCTGTGGAGACAGGGTTTCCCTATGTTGCCCAGGCTGGTCTCTAATTCCTGATCTCAGGCGGTCCACTTGCCTTGGCCTCCCAAAGTGCTGAGATTACAGGCATGAGCCACCGAACCTGGCCTTTTTTGTTTTTAAAAAACTAAAGTGGAGTCGCTGAGGACATTTCCACTTTGAAGTTTTTCCAAGCTGTGTTCTGTGGGGCTGCCTCCAGGGGGCGCCATGCTTCCAGGTTCCTGGGGCCTTTCACTCCTGCTTCAACTCTCCTATTATTTGCTATACCTAAAGGTCCTAGCATGTTTTCCACTTGAGCTAAGGATTCCTTGGCTAAAACAGAACATTGGAAAACCACTGCAAAGAACCTAGGACAAAACACACACACACACACACAAACAAATTTTTTTTCTGAGACCAAGTTTCAGTCTGTTGCCTAGGCTGGAGTGCAGTGGCGCAATCTCACCTCACTGCAACCTCTGCCTCCCGGGTTCAAGCAATTCTCCTGCCTCAGCCTCTCGAGTAACTGGGACTGCAGGCGCACGCCATCATGCCTGGCTAATTTTTGTATTTTTAGTAGAAACAAGTTTCATTATGTTGGCCAGGCTGGTCTTGAACTCCTGACCTCAGGTGATCCATCCACCTCAGCCTCCCAAAGTGCTGGGATTACAGGCACGAGCCACTGCACCCGGCCAAAAACAAAATTTTTAACGCAGAGTAGGAAATACAAGAATCAAGATTTAAGTAATTTACCTAATAGACTGGCTTCAAGTTAAACGCATACAATGTATGTATCAGAGTCCTATTATCACTGAGAAGTATGTTTAAAGGGCAGGAGTGAGCCACCACTATGTTCCTGCCCCTCAATGAACACATTAAAATGTTCTAATCTAGAAGAAGAAAAGATTAAAATTCTTGCACACACAGGAAAGATCTCATCTTGCCAAGCTTCCCCGGGTCTTCTGAGACATAGAAAGTATAAATGTAAGCAATTTGTAGATTAGGTATTTCAGTAAGGTATTTCAAAGTACGTTACTTGGGAAAAGTTTGTGGTCCGAAATGTTTGGAAAAGTTAAATGCTGAAAATTAAAAGTTAAAGACCTAAATCTAGAATGTAAAATTACTAATAGAATAAATTGTGGGAGAATATCATTGTGACCTAGAGGCAGGGAGAGACTTCATAAAACTTTAAAAGCATAAGCTATAAGGTAAGATTTCTAATTGGTTACATCAAAATCAATGATTCATGTTCAATGAAGAATGCCATGAAAATGTTCACACAATAGGGAGAAATATTTGCAGTCCTGATGTTACCGGAAAGGGCCCTGATCCAGACCCCTACAGGGCGTTTTTAGATCTCATGCAAGAAAGAATTCGGAATGAGTCCACAGAGTAGAGTGAAAGCAAGTTTATTTTATTTATTTTTATTTTTTTGAGACGGAGTTTCGCTCTTGTTGCCAAGGCTGGAGTGCAATGGTGTGATCTCGGCTCACTGCAACCTCCGCCTCCCAGGTTCAAGCGATTCTCCTGCTCAGCCCCCCCGAATAGCTAGGATTACAGGCATGCGCCACCACGCCCGGCTAATTTTGTATTTTTAGTACAGACGGGGTTTCTCCATGTTGGTCAGGCTGGTCTCGCACTCTGGACCTCAGGTGATCCACCCACCTCAGCCTCCCAAAGTGCTGGGATTACAGGCGTGAGCCACCGTGCCTAGCTGAGTAAAAGCAAGTTTATTAAGAAAGTAAAGGAATGGGCCAGGCATGGTGGCTCACGCCTGTAATCCTAGCACTTTGGGAAGCTGAGGCAGGTGGATCATTTGAGGTCAGGAGTTCGAGACCAGCCTGGCCAACATGATGAAACTCCGTCTCTACTAAAAATACAAAAATTAGCCAGGCGTGGTGGTGCGCACCTGTAGTCCCAGCTACCTGGGAGGCTGAGACAGAATCGCTTGAACCCAGGAGGCGGAGGTTGCAGTGAGCCGAGATTGTGCCACTGCACTCCAGCCTGGATGACAGAGTGAAACTGTGTCTCAAGTAAAAGAAAAGAAAAGAAAGTAAAGGAGTGAAAGAATAGATACTCCATAAACAGAGTAGGGCGTTCCCAAAAGCACAAGGGGGAACGTGCCTGCCTAAGATACAATGCTTGTTTATATATAAGATAAAGCAAAAATCATGGCAGAGATGTGCTCTACTACAAAGGTTTGTGACAAAGGACTGTTAATCTTTGCGTAACTGCTGTCTTCCACAAGCATCTATATTATTATCTTTAAAGCGAAACATATTCTTAAACTAAAAATGCTTTTGTTCTTAAGATATTGGGACATCAGGACATTTCCTGGGTCTATTATTTCCCATTAACATTAACATTATTAACTTGTACCCTTAACTGTAAATATCCTGTGACTAAGTACACCTAACCTCCTAGGAATGCAGTCCAGTAGGTCTCAGCCTCATTTTACTGAGCCCCTATTCAAGATGGAGTCACCCTGGTTTGAACACCTCTGACACTAACACAGGGGAAATAACTATAAAATGCAAAGAGATTCTGCAAATTGACAAGGAAAAGCAGCCCAATAGAAAAATAGGCTACAGGATATGAAAAGTAATTGACAGAAAAGGAAAACAATGAGCCTATGAAGAAATACTAAAACCTAGTAATCAGATAAAGTGCAAATTAAAATGACAAGATGCCATTTATACCTATTGGAATCTCAAAAATGTAAAAGCAATTAATGCCAAGTATAGCCAGAGGGAGGGCATATAGGAAATCTGATATAAAACTGGTGGAAGTATAGACTAGTTTAGTCATTCTGAAGAACAAACTGGCAGTCCTTGGTCATCTAAGTAAGAACAAAATCTCTGACTCTGCAGTTCTGCTCCTGGAGATAGATGAGACACAGAGAGAGATGTCCCAAGAATATCCCAAAGGGATTCTCACACAGGGCCATAAAGAGCTATGTTGAGGATGTTCATTGCACCATTATTTATGGAGACAAACTGGTATTTGCAAATGGAAAATGAACACTATGGAGAACCATGCAGCAAGAGTAGCCATATACACAGCCACATGGATATATCTTGAAAACAGCTGAGTGCCAAAAGGAGGAAGATGTATCTAACATTTGCATTATGTGAAGTACCACACAAAGACAGTAATGCACTTTGCAAGAATACATACAAATAAAACGATACACATTAAACATATATCTCCAAACATAAGAGGAATCTTGCACAGATCAAGGATAATGTGCAAGATAATTGCACACTGATCAAGGATAATTGCAAGATAATTGATTAAGGATAATTGAGAAGTCTGATTTACTATGAGACTTTATATCACCTTTTGATAGACTTTAAAGGGTTAACAGATTCTTTTTTACTTTACTACATTATGTAGATGAAGATTCTTTATTAAATGTACTCCCATATGGATGGAAAAAAATATACTGTATCATTCATTCTTCTCTGAGCTACAAATGAAGAGCGTTGCATGTAGTTTGACTCTAGATTCACCATTTCCTTTTGGTTCAAAGAAGTAATCAGGTTAATTCGTGGCCTGGTGCTATCTTTCTTAAATATCTTTTGAATAATTGAGATCTTTGATGGGAAATTATACAGTATTCTGTCCTGAGAGATTTGACCAGGCTCCTTCCCCCAAAGGAGGAAATTAAACCAAAAATGATTTCTCAGAAATTGCCTGAGTAAGCCCTGTGAATGAAAGGTCTTTTATGGACTAAATGGACTAGCCTCCTCTGACTTATTTCCTTGATAACTTCAGTTACTTGGCAGGCTATTTATTCTATCCCATTAGATATTTCTAACAACTGTTGGAAAGTCTAGAATGGAGATTTGTCTCCTTTGCAAATGAGAAGCAGCCCTTGGGCATCCTGCTAATCCTAGATACTGTATACTAATGACTTCTATTGTGAAAGGGTACAGAGCTGTCCTCCTGCTCAGTTCCTGTCTCCAGATGTCTCCAATTATATGAATTGAACACTTTAAGGTATGTTTTCCTGGAGAGAAGTTAACTAGTTGTTCATGCTAGAGAAAAAGGAGACAGTTAAACTGCAGGTTTAATAAAAATCCATTAAGGGGTGTATTAGTTATCTATTGCTGCACAACACATTATCCCAAAATTTAGCAGCCTAAAACAAGAAAACATTATCTCACAGTTTCTGAGGATCAGGAATCTGGGAGTGGCTAAGCTGGACAGTGGTGGCTCAGGGTCTCTCAGAGGTTGCCATCAAGTCATCAGCAAGGCTGTGATAAGGACAGGAGGCAGAGAAATTCTAGGCTGAAAAGGACAGGGACCCTGGCAAAGCTCCACCCTCAAGCCTGGAAACATGGCCCAAACTTAGAAAATCCCTGTATTCCCATTCAAATGTTGCCCTTTCCAAAACCACCCCTGGCCCACCCAATCCCCATCCTGTACCCATAAAAACCCCAGGCTCCACTGGCAGAGAGCAGAGAAGGGGAGAAGAGAAGAAGCAGCTGGATGTCAGAGAGAAGCAGCTTGACTTCAGAGGGACGGCTTGACAGTGGGACTTTGGAGAAAAGTCAGATTGGAGATGGCCAGACTTCAGGGGAAGACCACCGCCCCGCTCCATCCCCTTTCCAGCTTTCCTTCCATCTGAGAGCCACTTCTGGCAGCAATAAAATCCCCTGCACTTACTATCCTTCAATTCGTTCATGTGACCTGATTTTTTTCTGGATCCAGACAAGAGCCTGGGATACAGAAGGCTGTCACACTGACCCTCTGCCCTCGCTGGTGGAAAGCAACCACCTCACAAGAAAAGGCGGAGAGAGGGCCCAGTGAGGTGTTTAACACTTAAGCCGTCTGTGAATGGCAAAAGCTAAAAGAGGGTTCACTGTAGGCCGGTTGCGGTGGCTCACGCCTGTAATCCCAGCACTTTGGGAGGCTGAGGCAGGCAGATCACGAGGTCAAGAGATCGAGACCATCCTGGCCAACATGGTGAAACCCCGTCTGTACTAAAAATATAAAAATTAGCCGGGCGTGGTGGCATGCGCTTGTAATCCCAGCTACTCAGGAGGCTGAGGTAGGAGAATCGCTTGAACCCAGGAGGCAGAGGTTGCAGTGAGCAGAGATCACACCACTGCACTCTAGCCTGGTGAGAGAGCGAGACTTTGTCTCAAAATAAATAAATAAATAAATAATTTTTAAAAAGAGTGTTCACTGTAACACTCCTCCAGTCTCTTGGGGGGGGGTGGTCACAGGTACTCCCCTCTACATGCTGCCATGGGAGTTTTGCTCCTACCAGTGCCCAAAAGCACTCGCCCCGGCTCCTGCACCTGTTCACCTGTGCTCCCCATCCCACGAGGGGTTGAGAACTGTGGGATAAGTAAGTGAGGCACCCCTGTCGCAAGGCTCACAAAGAGGTCAAGGGAAATTTCCTGTTTCAGCTGGACAGTCTGCTTCCCTGCTCACTCACATGGCTGTTGGCAGGAGGCTTCAGTTCCTCGCCACAGGGGCCTCTCCAGAAGCCTGCTCACAGGACATGGATGCTGGCTTCCCCCGAGCGAGTGATCAGAGAGAGAGAAAGAGAGAGAGCCCAAGATGGAAGTCTTTTTATAACCTAATCTCAGAAATGACAGACCATCACTTCTGCCATATGGTATTGGTCATAGACCAACCTGGTACAATGTAGTAGGAGAAAAAGGGGGCTAAAGTAGAGAGGAAAATGTATAGCTCTAAATGCTTCTGTTAAGAGCTTAGAAGGGCATAGGGTAAGGACTCTTTCTTCATCTCTCAGCTGTCTTTGTCTCTACCTCTCTTTGTGTGTCCACCAAATCCTTCTTACTGCAAAAAGGACATCCCCTCGCAGCAGAGAACATGGTAGCCAACAACTCAGGTGGAAGGAGAGCTTTCTGTGATTCCATACTGCAGTGGGATTCTCATTGGCCAGATTGGGTTGCCTTTCCATCCCTGAGGCCAGATGGGCAAGGCTTTTACCCGAGAAAGGGAAATGAAAGCAGGGCAGACAAAAATAAAATAGCTATCACAGTGAACTTCAATCACAGTAAACTTCAATATCTGAAGAAACTTTATAAAGACCAAAAGGGGAGAGTATTTTATTCATTGGTGAATTAGTCCGAGTTTAGAGACCTAATAAGTAAGCACTGATTTTTATCTGGTCTTCATTTTTTTCACCACTCAATTCTGATTCCAGGCAAGATACGAGAAGTAAATTTTAAGCATGTTTGATAAATATACCCAAAGTAAGTTCTGGTATAGAGAGTTTCAGACAGAGAGCTTTTATGATATTTACCACAGAGCTTCCTTATGTTCTTGATGTTGAATGTGAAACAAAACAATTATCCCAGTCTTCCACGTCATAAGAAGAGACATATCATACATGCCAATATACATAAAGAACAGTATTTTATCATTACTCTAAATTTTTAATAGGGTTAGCCACTTATATTTTGGTTTTGTGCCATTTCCCTATTTAAGCACCTGAAGATCCAAGAAAGGAAATAATTTCATAACATGTGTTTATTTAGATTTTCTGACTTTATAAATAAAAGATGCTGGGCGCAGTGGCTCACGCCTGTAATCCCCACACTTTGGAAGGCTGAGGCAGGCAAATCACCTGAGGTCAGGAGTTCGAGACCAGCCTGGCCAACATGTTGAAACCCCTTCTCTACTAAAAATACAAAAACTAGCTGGGCATAGTGGCAGCCACTTCTAATCCCAGCTACTTGGGAGGTTGAGGCATGAGAATTGCTGGAACCCAGGAGGTGGAGGTTGCAGTGAGCTGAGACTGTGCCATTGCACTCCAGCCTGGATGACAGAGCAAGACTCTGTCTCCAAAAAAAAAAAAAAAAAAAAAAATCACTGAAGGAATTCTGTGTTTAAAAATGTAGTTTTCACATAGTTTAGGAAGTAGAAAACATACAGGGGAAATCTCACAGTGGATGGTAAAACACACGGAAGAATGTGAAACCTGGCACACTGGGGAGGAGAGAGGTCTGGTAAGGGAACAAACACATAAGAAAAAAGCAGAGAATGCAGCCTCTGCGTCTCTCGCAGAGCCCAGCTCAGCGCCTTGCCCACTTAAGCTCTCAGGAAGTGTTTACTCAAATGAACTCACATGTGGCTAACTGAGCGAACACCTGTATATCCCAGAAAAAGTAACTTCCGGTCCCCATAGAATAAGTTTAATAAAACTCAATCCTATAGCTCAGGAAGAACTTTCTAAAAGCAGGAGAGTGGTTTTCCAAATGCTAGATATTTTTTCAGAAATTGTGTTTTGTTTTTTGTAATTGTGATCATTTGATCACTTGTTAGACAAACCTGATCAGAGTGGTGTTTGTTTGTTTGTTTGTTTGTTTTTGAGACAGGGTCTCGCTCTATCACCCAGGCTGGAGTGCAGTGATGCAATCTTGGCTCACTGCAACCTCTGTCTCCTGGGTCCAAGCGATTCTCATGCTTCAGCCTCCCAAGTAGCTGGGATTACAGGCATATGTCACTATGCCCAGCTAATCTTTGTATTTTTAGTAGAGATGGGGTTTCACCATGTTGGCCAGCCTGTTCTCAAACTCCTGACCTCAAATGATCCACCCACTCAGCTTCCAAAAGTGCTAGGATTACAGGCGTGAGCCACTGCACCTGGTCATGTGATCAGAGATTTTTAATTGCCAGAGATGGCCCATTGGCTCCTTTTGGCTTTTTGCTTTCTTTCTTTCTTCTTTCTTTTTTTATTTGTCTTAAACCAGCCTCAAAGGCCCCACTGTTCTCCTGAAAGGAACTGAGGTGAGGAATCTACCTCCTAAGGCAAATGACCAGAGCAGAGGACAGGATTGACTGGGTTTCCATCACGTTGACATATTGTTATCTTTCATAACTGGGATCCTTTTGGATCATTAACAGTAGCCATGAGGTAGAAGGTGGGACGAGACTCTGGAGGGGGACTTGGACGCCGAACCAAACTGAGGAGTAGTTAAAATAAGGACAGGGCAGAAGCAGCTTTCCATGAGACGTACACCAGTGTTCCATGTCAGCTTACACAACATCCAGGAGTTACCTCCCCTTTCCATGGCAATGACCCAAAAACCCAGAAGTTACTACTCTTTTCCTAGAAATTTCTTCATAAACCATCCCTTAATCTGTATGCAATTAAAAGTAAGTATAAATGGCCAGGCGCAGTGGCTCACGCCTCTAATCCCAGCACTTTGGGTGCCAGCCCTTGAGCAAGCCATTCCCTCTCTATGATCTTGGGCTCCTCAGTGGCTCCCAACCCTGGTCACACATTAGCATCACCTGGGCACCTCATAAAAACCCATGACTGGTCTGGCCCCACTGCAGAGCCTCTAGCTCTATGGCTGTAAAGTGCAACCTTAGCAAGAGTTTTCCAAAGTCCCCAAGGGATTCTGAGGGACCACCAGGACGGAGACACCCAGGGCTGGGGGATGTCCGAGTTCACCCAAACTTGGTTTCTCACTCCCTGGATTACCCCATTTCCTGGGCCTTTAGAATTACTGTAAATGCTTTCATTTAACACAATGTCCATCTATAATACTATAATTAATCTTGATATTTGCACAAGGGTGTATGCAAATATCAAGAGTAATTACTCTTTGTGCGTGTGCATGTTTGTGTTGTTGTTGTTGTTTTTGAGACAGAGTCTCGCTCTGTCGCCCATGCTGGAGTGCAGTGTTGTAATCTCTGCTCACTGCAGCCTCCACCTCCCAAGTTCAAGCGATTCTCCTGCCTCAGCCTCCTGAGTAGCTGGGATGACAGGCACCCGCCACCATGCCTGTCTAATTTTTGTATTTTTAGTAGAGACAGGGTTTCACTACGTTGCCTAGGCTGATCTCAGACTCCTGGGTTCAAGTGATCCGCCAGCCTCGACCTCCCTAAGTGCTGGGATTACAGGCGTGAGCCATCATGCCTGGCCTACTCTTTGAAAGTAAGGTTATAAACTCATTCATGCTCCACGCCTTTTGGAGTAGGCAGATATCACTATCCCAGCTTCCCTTTATTTTTCTCCAGAGCACTTATTACTTTCCAACATGCCATATCATTGGCTTGTTTATTTATTTATTTGAGACAGGATCTCACTCTGTCACGCAGGCTGGAGGGCAGTGGCACAATCACAGGTCACTGCAGCCTCAAACTCCCAGGCTCAAGTGATCCTCCCACCTCAGCCTCCTGAGTAGCCAGGACGACAGGCGTGTGTCACTACGTCAGTCTAATTTTTGTATGTTTTGTAGAGGCAGGGTCTCTCCATGTTGCCCAGCCTGGTCTTGAACTCCTGGACTTGAGTGACCCACCCTCCTCAGCCTCCCGAAGTGCTAGGATTACAGGTATGAGCCACGGCACCCAGCCTGGCTTCTTCATTTTTGTTGTTTTTCTCCCATCAGAATGCATGCTTCATCAGAGCAGGAATTGTCATCTCTTTTATTCATCACTGGCACACAGCAGGCTGTTGGTAAATATTCACTGAATGAATGAATTATAGAAGAGGAAACTCATGTCCAGAGAGGTTAGGAGACCTGCCTGAAGTCACACAGCAAGTAAACGGAGTAGCCATTAGATTGTGTCTTCTCTCGGTGTGTGTTTTTTCTGCTCTCACTCTGGGATTCCTAGGGTGACTGTGATAGTAGGATAGACCAAGGAGGTACCAGGGGAGGAGGACTCAGCAGCCGAGATAGCTGCGAATGGGCTGACTGCCACCAGGAGAGCACAGGTTCCTTGCCAAGGTGAGGAGGCGTGGCTTCCGCTGATGGCTGAAGGATTTAAATTAATTTACAGCTTCCTATTTTCATTCTGAGAACAGAAGTTTTTCCCTTGTAATTACCAACAAATGGTTTGCGCTAACACACATTCCTAAAAATGTAGCATAAAAAATGAGGAAGCTGTCAGGTAATGACCTGGGCTGGCTGTTTAAAGGCACACTCACGATTATCAGACTTACCGTGGAACTGGATGAGGCCTCAGAGACAAGGCCGTCCAACCCGTCATTTCACAGATGAGAAAACAGAGGCCCGGGGAGATCAGGTGGCTCGCAAGGAGATCAGACCCCTGACTCTGCCCCCGTCACTCTCTTGTCTTCTCATCCTCCATCGCCAGATGCTCCTAGAGGTAAGATGGGAATTAGACCACAGGCAGGACAGCAGCGCGTGGGAAGGGGCACTGGTTCTCCTCTGCACTTCACGTCCACCCAGCACATGTCCATCTGGGATCAGCCACATGACACACTGCACTACGAGCCCTGTAGGTCATTTAGAACCTTGGCCTGTGTCTTCTGGCCTTTGCTGCTCCCTCTACTCTCTGCCTACTTAGTTGAGAAACAGGGAATAGTTTCAAAATCAATTGGCCTAGGTATGTTTGCCTCCTCTCCCTCTCTCTCTCTCTCTCTCTCTGTACTAGATTAAACAATGTGGACTTGGGTTTCTCTGGACTCATGATTCTCTGTGCTTCGTCTCCTCCCCTGAAATTGCATTCTAATCCCACATGACATTTGGCTGGTTTCCCCAGCAACCATCTCAAAAGCCATAAACAGCAGATTAAGGCTTTGAGGGGAGACATGAAAGACTGGACATGCCTGGCCAGGAGATGAAAACACAGCCGCTCAAAGGCTAGTTTGTAGTTACATCTTCTGCTAATAAGAAAAGGAAGGATAACTGGTTGTCTCTGGGTATTTTCCACGTGGAAGCAGCCGTTTTTTGTTATTTTAAAATCCCCCAGCACCTGAGACTCCATATGGTAACATCCGAAACTGGAGTGGTTTGTTGGGTAATTTTTTCTTTTTTTTTTGACATGGAGTCTCGCTCTGTCACCCAGGCTGGAGTGCAGCGGCGCGATCTCGGCTCACTGCAACCTCTGCCTCCTGGGTTCAAGTGATTCTCCTGCCTCAGCCTCCCGAGTAGCTGGCATCACAGGTGTGCGCCACCATGCCCAGCTATTTTTTTTTTTTTTTGTATTTTTAGTAGAGACAGGGTTTTGCCATGTTGGTCAGGCTGGTCTCGAACTCCTGACCTCAGGTGATCCTCCCACCTTGGCCTCCCAAAGTGCTGGGATGTTGGGTAATTGTATAAGCAATTTTCATTGACTAATAAAACTGATTTATATATAAACATCCTCTTTATTTTAAAAATGAAATATCACCACACTTTTTTTAAAATTCCATTAAATTGCTTTCAAAATCTTTTTTTTTCCCCTTTCTCCTTTTTTATTTTTTTCTTTTTTTGGAGAAAGGGTCTAGCTCTGTCACTCAGGCTGGAGTGCAGTGATGCGATCTCAGCTCACTTCAGTCTCTACCTCCCAGGCCCAAGTGACCCTCCTACCTCAGCCTCCCAAGCAGCTGGGACTATAGCCATGCACCACCATGGCCGGCTAATTTTTAAAATTTGTTTTGTAGAGATGGGACCTTGCCATGTTGCCCTGGTTAGTCTTGAACTCCTGGACTCAAGTGATTCTCCTGCCTCAGCCTCCCAAAGTTCTGGGATTACAGGCGTGTGCCACCGCCCCCAGCCTGTTGCTTTCCTTAATTGCAATGGGAAACCCTCCATGGTTTTCCCTAGTCCTTGGAATAAAATCCTTACTCTGACCTGTAAGACCTTGCATCTGATCTCTGCCTGCCTCTGACCTCATTCTGTCCACTCTCCCTGAAACCATCCCTGGCTTTGGTTGCTATACTGGCCTTAGGATCTTTGCACAAACCAACCTGCTGCTTCCCCCACCCTATCCCACCCTGCTCCCTTCTAGAGTGCTCCCCGGCCCCAGCTCCAGCCCCTCCTCACCTGCCTGCTTGTCCTTTGGGTCTCAGCTCCCCTGTCCTCCCCTGGCAGATAGGTTTCTGTGGGAGCCCCTGCCCTCCCACCCATAATAATCAATGACACCATATTATTATTTCCTTTAGAACTTTTCAGATGGTCTCACTATTTTGCTACCATCTTTTGTGCTTGGGTCATCTGTCCCTTCAACCCCAGCCCCACTGGAAGGTGAGGTCTACAGGGCAGGGAGGGGCCACCACTGACTCTGCCCCACCTTGCAAAGTGCCTGGCCTATAGTGAACACTGTGTAGCACTTAATGAGTGAATATGCAGCGCGATGAAGTCTTTTCATGCTTCTGCCTCCTGGGTTTGGCTGGTGTCTCTGACCCTGGTTATGGGAGGGCTGATGCAAGGAAGAGCTCCCTTCCCAAACCCCTTACTGTCAGTGTGCACAAACTCATTCTGACAGGGCAGGTGTCCTGTGGCTTAGCCAGCCTGGATTAAGGGACAAAGCAGAAGGTGGGCTTGAGCCATAGATAACAGAAGGCTGAAGACTACCAAACCCCACAGAGAAGGACCTAAGACATCAAAGTCCCCCTTCCCAGCTCCTGCCACTTGGCATAATCATTCTCCCACTTACCTGGCACTTCACAAGTGTGATCTCATTTCTAATCCTCACCGCAACTATACTGAAGTATCTTCTCTTCATTTTACAGAAAGAAAGTCTCAGAAACTACTCCCATCTTGCGAATAGTAAGCAGTGGAGCCAGGATTTGAACCTGAGACCATGCACTGGGGGCTCTTGCCCCCACAAACAAACCTGGAAAAGCTTCCAGAAGCATCCTGAAGTGGCCCCCCCCAGTGCCATTTACTGTGGAACTCAGGCCTCAGGGCCAGAGCAGGCTCCCACTGGACTCCTCTCCCCACATTGTGGCCTCTCCCTGTAACCAGGTCTGCCTCCCCCACAACAGGGAAGCTCTTGAAGCCACGGATTAGCGCCATGCTCCTTAAAGACCATACTCAAGTGTCTCAAGTCTTTGATGAGAAAGTAGAATTACAGGATTATACTCTCAATCAATATTTGTTAATACCACCTTGCGGCTGGGCATGGTGGCTCATGCCTGTAATTCCAGTACTTTGGGAGGCCAAGGAGGGAGGATCGCTAGAGCCCAGGAGTTAGAGGCTGCAGTGAGCCGAAATCCTGCCACCGCACTCCAGCTGGGGCGGGAGAGCAAGACCCAGTCTCCATAAAATAAAATGGGTTGGGAGCAGTGGCTCATCCAGCACTTTGAGAGGCCAAGGCTGGTGGATCACTTGAGGTCAAGAGTTCAAGACCATCCTGGCCAACATGGTGAAACCCTGTCCCTACCAAAAAATATATATACATACACACACAAAAAAATTAGCCGGGTGTGGTGGCATGTGCCTGTAATCCCAGCTACTCGGGAGGCTAAGGCAAGAGAATCGCTTGAACCAGGAGGCAGAGGTTGCAGTAAGCCGAGATTGTGCCACCACACTCCAGCCTGGGCTGCAGAGTGAGATCCTGTCTCAAAGATAAATAAATAAATAAATACTACCTTGGAGTTTCCTATAAAAATACGTGTTTTTTTCCTATAAAAATCTTAGTTCTTAGCTGAGGAGAGTTTGAAAGCAACTCACAGGCACTGAGCGGCAAGGCAGTCGGCCCAGATGCAATCACTTTCTGGAAATCAATTGAAAACAGAACCGGGAAACCAGCCTCCACTCCTGATTCTGTTACTAACCTGCGATAAGACTTTGTGCTCACCTTTGCTTCCTGGGCCTCAGCTTCCCTGTTTCTGAAAGAAGAGATCCCCTCTCCGAGGTCTCTTCCCACTTTCTATAAATATTGATTGAGTACCTGCTGCCTGCCAGGGATATCGCCCTGGGCTCCTGGGATACAGCTGGAATCTCGACAGCCTGGGGAGGAAGGAGCCTTTGATCCTACAGCGCCCGAGTTCTTGACACTTGCCGGCTGCCAAGCCTGTTTCCTCCCGGTCTAACGTTCTGTGGTTGTCTGAATCTCCAGCTGCCCCTCGAAACCTTCAATCAGATTAGCGCCGTGCTCCTTTAAAGACCCTACTCAAAGTGCCTGGAGCTCACCTGGGTGTGTTTGTGAGGTTCCCTTCCCTCTCTTTACCCCTCGGAGGAGTCCGACCTGGAAGCCTTCTCTACTGGACTGAGTGCCCGGGAGTGCCAGAGCCAGTCCCAAAAAGGACCCAGGAGCGGGGACACCACGGGGAGGCGCCGCCACTCCAGTGTGAGGGACCCTGGCACCCCCGGCGCGGCCCCCGGCCTCCCCAGGATCACCTGCACGGGGCGGGGCCGGGGGCGGGACGCCCCGGGCTGGGGCGGGATCCCAGGGTGGCAGCGCCGGGCGGCGGCGGGGACCCTGGCTGGGAGCGCGGCGGTGCCGGCGGGAGGCCGAGCGGGGCTCGACAGAGCAGGTAGGAGGCGCCTGGTCGCCGGGGTTGCCCGGGGCTGCGGGGAGCGAGGAGCGGTCCGGCCCAGGTGCGGTGGCTTCCTGTCCACCTGCCGGCCGCGCTGGGCGAAGGAGGGCCCGGGGGTGGGGACGAGGGGTCTCCAGTCTCGCCCCCACATCTGTTGGAGGAAGTGCCTGGGGTCTGCGCGGGAGGGCGTTGGTCCGGGGTGGTGGGAGGGAGGCTGATCATCTCCAGTGGGTTTTGGAGACGAGGTCGTTTCCTTGTGCCCTCCCCACCCAAGCCTCTGGCGGAGGGGCCGAGGCTCGCTGGAAGAAAAGGGAGTCGACCTTGACCCGGCCTGGAGATACAAGGAAATTTTACCCACTTGGGGCCTTATCCGCCCCATCTGTTAAATGGGCGCCTTGATGGGTCTGCCCTATGCAGAGGCCCCTCCGGAAGATCTGCGATTCAGCGAGATGAAAACCCACGGCAGAGAAGGAGCCCAGGGCCCTAGTTCCCAACTGCAGCACGTTTGGAGGGGCTCGGGGGTCGCTCATCCAACAGCGCTCCTGAGGAAGGATGCAGAGACGGCTCCAGTTCTCTGGGTATCCTTGTGGGAGGAGATGGCTGTGTCAAATATGAAGGCTGGATTAGAGAGACCAAGGCAGCCCTTGAGTCTGGGAGAAGATTCCAGAAGGCTCCTTGGAGGAGGTGGCATCTGAGTGGGGGAGGGAAAGGAAAGGTGGTGGTTAGGGCAGCGCTTTGGAGTCCCTGCTTTACCCCTCAGCCAAGGCCGTCCAACAGTCTCGGGCAAGTCCACACTTTACTCTATGGTTCAGTTTGATGTGCTCCTTAAATGAAACAATTTCTCTGACAGATTAAATCACATAACTCATAAAGTGTTTAATACAGGGTCGGTATATAGTAGGCACTCAATGAACATGAGCTATTAATGTCTGCTAGCAGCTGCTTGGGGGCAGGGATGATGCCTGTTTGGTTCACCCTTGTATCCCCAGCACCAGCACGGTGCCCAGCATGCAGTAGGTCTCAATACATATTTGTCCAATGAATGAATGAATGTGTATGAAGTACGATGCTTGGCACAAATAGTGAATTTACAGATGGCTGGTTCTAAGAGGTGGGTATGGATACTAGAGACAGTGGTCTAGGTGGATGGAACAATTATAAGCAGAAGCCCAGAGCAACAGATTATAGGCACCCCCTCTTATGGTGCATGTGTGTATGTGTGCATGTGTGTGTGTGTGTGCTTGTGTGCATGTGTGTGCATGTGTGTGTGTGCACGTGTGTGCGTGTGTGTGCGTGTGTGTGTTGGTGGTGGTAGTAGAAAGTGACAGGCACAGCCAGAGCACCGGGATAGAAGAGGGCACATAATACCCTGGAATCCTGAGTCCCATCAGCCCGTGGGAGTGCATGATGGGGCAGGAACTCTAGGTAGACCAATACCTTTACTCATGTCCTCTAAGTGGGGAGAGGGGACAGAAGGGCAGCCAAGAGACACCAAAGGACCATGAATGCCTGGTGGGAGGGGAGGAGGAAATGGGAAGGGGGTTCCCATGACCCCTTCATGGCCTGTGGCTTTCTTCACCTTGTCCCTGCTGGGCTCTGTGCTGGCTGGGGCCGAGGTGGGCTGTGGGGAGGCAGCATGGTGCCAAGCCAGCCAGCCGCGGTGCGTGCGGTGAGCTGGGCATATAGTGAGCTGGGCTTGAGGAACTGGCTGGGCTCTGTGGGAATCTAGTGTAGTGGTTTCCTATCAACAGCTTAACCCCTGGGCCAGTTCCTGGGCTCCGTAGCACCATGTGGACAGTGGCCATTCCTGCCTGAAGTCAGGAAGGAGCTGTGTCCTTGAGGTAGAGCCACTCTAAGCAAAGCTAGTTTCAGTTTTGTGACGTCCTGGCAGGCAGCTGCAGTGGGTTTCCATCTCCCTGGGTTGACCACGAATATGTGAGAAGCAAAGTTCTAAAGTGCAGGTGGAGACTGGAGGAGTACATGAACGGTTGGGAGGCGCTGGACCCCCTAAGGGGGCCAAGTTCGAAGCTTCTCCTTGTAGCACTTTCCATAATTGCCAGCAACCCTTGTTTAATATCTGTGTTTTGCCCTAAGCTCTAGAAAAGCAGGGAGCAAGGCTGCCTTGCTTCTCACTTTGTCCCCACCTAGCATGGTGTGTGGCTCACAGGAGGGGCTCAAGGAATCTATGTGGAATGCATCCACCCAGGCTGAGGATGGAGCTTTTGGCTTTGAGAGAGGAGATTCTGACAACACTGACCATGAGCTTCTTGTTTCATCGTGTGGTCCCCCCACTGTCCCCATCCCCTCTCTCACATTTGGTACCTCCACCCTCTCTCCCGCCATCATCAATGCCTTTTCTCAGAGAAGGATCTAGTGCTAGACATTGACACATGAGGGGAGGCCTCACACTATGTCACTGTTCCCTGGGCTCCCAGAGGAGAAAGTGACGTCCAAGCTGACCCCCCCTCATCCTGTTGCTCCTGGGACACAGGGTCATAGTGTGTTAGAGGTGACAGGATCTCTACAGGGAGCGGAGCGCACTGTCACTCTCAGGGTTTGCAAACCAGGATCTGGACGTGATGTTCAGGGTCACGTAGAGTTGGGGAAGACCATTTCTCCTAACTCCAACAGCTTTCCACACTCAGTAAGCGGTGGCGTTCTCCAGGAATTGTAAATGCAGCAACACTTCCCTTTATTTTTCAGTCATCCAATAAATTGGGATGAAAGGTTAAAAAGAAAAGAAAAGAAAGGTAAAGTGGATTTTAAGTTGCCCAATAAACTCTTTTAATTTCTTAAAAAACCTCATGTATGATGAAAAGAAAGACCCAAAATTACATCTATTCACCTGACTTTTAAAAAGATATATATATTTGATATTGAAGAGAGATATCCAAAACAGAACTTCTGTAATTTGGGCTAAACCTGTTGCTGGCCAGAAGTGCCTGTGGTAAGATGTCCACTTTGCATGCTGCTGTCCAAGGGCCTCTGAAGTCAGCCCGGAAGCAGCGGCTGGTTAGTTTGTCCTGGACAACCTCCAAGCCTTGTTCTAGTTCCCCTATCGGTTTCCCCATCTCCATCCATCCAGTCTCCTGAGGCAGTCATTGGAATCTCAGCCACTGGAGTCCCGCTGTTTGCTTTGGGACCTAGCAGGATGGATTTCTTGCTGTTTACACTGAAAAGAATTCCAAATTAGAAGTATAGATCCTAGGTGGGCAGGAGGCGGCAGGAAGAAGGAAAGGGGCTGAGCCAAGAAAAGAGCCAGCAGTGAGTCTCGGTGGATCCTGAGCAGGGCAGGGGTGTGGGTGAAGCTGAGGGGGCGGAGCCAGAGGGGGAGCTGGCTAGTGGGGCTGGACCTTCTCATGTGGTTTGAAATTCCCCGAGGTAGTGGCTGCAGTTTAGTCTAAGGAAGGAACAGAGGGTGTGCCAACCTCTAAGACAGAGAGGCCTGTTCTCTAGCTGGGCTCAGGCCTTCTCCGAAGGGCCTCCTGCCTGGGCTGGACACACCTGAACTGTGGGTGCCCTTGCGGGGCTGGTACCTGCTTGGAGCCTCTGGGCTTGGAGGGCTTTGCTCCAAGTAACAGCCCTGAGGAGGCAGAGATGAGCAGGGCGTTAAGCCCTGTACTCTGCCTCAAGCCACATCACCTCTCTGAACCTCAGTTTCCTAATTTAACCAGAGACGATAGTACCCTCTGCAATCATCTATTAAGAATTTGTGGTCGGGCGCGGTGGCTCACGCCTGTAATCCCAGCACTTTGGGAGGCCGAGGCAGGCGGATCACGAAGTCAGGAGATCAAGACCATCCTGGCTAACATGGTGAAACCCTGTCTCTACTAAAAATACAAAAAATTAGCCGGGTGTGGTGGTGGGCGCCTGTGGTCCCAGCTACTCTGGAGGCTGAGGCAGGAGAATGGCGTGAACCCGGGAAGTGGAGCTTGGAGTGAGCCGAGATGGCACCACTGCACTCCAGCCTGGGCGACAGAGCCAGACTCCATCTCAAAAAAAAAAAAAAAAAAAAAAAAAAAAAAAAAAAAAAAAAATTTGTTTCCCTTTGCCTCTGAAGAAACTTGTGTCTGGGGAGCTACCTTTTGGGGCAAACAACCTCAGGATTTAAAAATTCGTCCCACAATTCACTCGTCATTGGTTCATTCATTTGTTCATTCACTCAGCCCACCTCTTCAGGGCTTGCTAACACCTGCCCTGGGAATTCAGAAAGAGCTCTTTTTGCTGCCTGTCTGGTTTCTTGCACACCCTGGAACACAGTGGCCTTGCTTTGAAGTTTTCATCTGTTCCTCCACCTGGGGTGTTTCCTTAGTCTGTCGTGTAATAAAAAACAAATGTGGGCCCGGGGTGTTGGCTCACGCCAAGGCAGGAGGATCACTTGAGCCCAGGAGTTTGAGACCAATCTGGCCAACATAGGGAGACCCTGTCTCTACAAATAACAAAAACTTTAGCAGGTGTGGTGTTGTGCACCTGTGGTCCCAGCTACTCGGGAGGCTGAGGTGGGAGAATCACATGAGCCCAGGAGGTTGAGGCTGTCGTGAGCTGTGATGGCACCACTGCACTCCAGCCTGGGTGACAGAGCAAGACCATATCTCATAGAAAAAAAAAAAAGCAGTTGTGCAACTTTTCCCCTCGCTGCTGTGCCCAATCCCATGACCCTCATGGGGGTTTCCTAAGGTTTCAACTTGCAGTTCATAGAGGAAAACAAATGGTTAACTTGCTTGCCGAGAGCTTCTTAGGTGCCCACACAGTGCAGAATGCTATACAAGCCCTGGCCCTTTAACACCCCCAGAGATGAGTATTATTGTTCCATGGTGCCCTTGGGGATGCATTCTGACTTCCCTGAGCCTGGGGCAATTTTGCCTTCATGGGACCCATGCCCCATAAGAAATATTTAAAATCATCCCGGTGCAGTGGCTCATGCCTATAATCCCAGCACTTTGGGAGGCCGAGGAGGGCGGATCACCTGAGGTCAGGAGTTCAAGACCAGCCTGGCCAACATGGGGAAACACCGTCTCTACTAAAAATACAAAAAAAAAAAAATAGCTGGGCACGGTGGCGAGCACCTGTAATCTCAGCTACTTGGAAGGCTGAGGCAGGAGAATCACTTGAATGGGGAAGGCGGAGGTTGCAGTGAGCCGAGATCGCACCACTGCCCTCCAGCCTGGGTGACAAGAGTGAAAGTCTGTTTCAAAAAAAGAAAAAGAAATATTTACAATGATATTTATATGACTGCATGGGTATATCAAAACATCTTCTTCAACCTGAAAGTCACTTTTTCCTCTGGATTTTAAAAGAAATAAAAACATTTTTTGTGGGCCCCTAAAAGTACTCTGGGCATCATGCCACCTGCACCTAATGGAGACGTGGGTCCTCCAGCTAACAAGCAAAGGGATGAAACTCCAGCCAGGCCCTTCACTGCGGAAGCTCTAACCTCACAGTACTGCCTTGAGCAAGAAAGAAGGAAGGGAAGGGCCGGGCGCGGTGGCTCATGCCTGTAATCCCAGCACTTTGGGAGACTGAGGCAGGCAGATCTCCTGAGGTCAGGAGTTCGAGGCCAGCCTGGCCAACGTAGTGAAACCCCGTCTCTACTTAAAATAAAAAATTAGCCAGGTGTGGTGGTACACACCTGTAATCCCAGCTACTTGGGATGCCGAGGGAGGAGAATCGCTTGAATCTGGGAGGCAGAGGTTGCAGTGAGCTGAGATCACGCCACTGCACTCCACTCTGGGGGACAAGAGCGAGACTTCGTCTCAAAAAAAAAAAAAAAAAAAAGGGAGGGAGGGACAAAGAACTGGAGAAGGAGACCAGTTATCCAAAATCTGAACACCTTTAATGATATTAATAGTTCTTGCTGGAAAATGAAACTTGGTTTTTTGTTTCTTTGCCTTGCTGCTTTTTACCTCAACTTTTTAAGATCCACGCCTACTCAATCCTCTTTCTTTGAAATTCTGAATGTTCTGCCTCCTAAGGGTAACTGGTTTGCCCAGAGGATGAAAAGCAATTCATTTATCTTTTTTCTAAGCAGCTCCAAGTTCCTACCTAATTCCCAGTAACAGCATCATTCGTCACAATAATAACAAGAATAATTAACATTTTTGAGAGCCTTTAATGTGCCAGGCATTCTACGAATCACTTTGCAGCCTTGTCTCCTGATAAGCCTCAGGAACCCTATAAATGAGTGCTATTATCATCTCCATCTTGCAGATGAAGAAACTGAGGCTTGGAAAGACTAAGTGAGTTGCCCAGCTGGCAGTGCCAACATGGATCCACGTCTGTTAGTTTGTTGTCAGACTGTAACCTCCCTGAGGGTGAGGACTGTGCCCGGTTCCCCACTGTCTCCCTATCACCCAACACAATGCCCGCTACATACCAGCTTTCGATGTGGAATGAACAAATGCTTGACAGACCCCGGAGCCTGAACTCTTACCCTTTCCACTATTCTGCCCTTCAGGGAAACTCACCTGCTTCAGGTCCCCTGCTCTTTGTCTTGAAACAATCACTGCCTGTCATTTTGGTGCAGATATTGGCAGCTACAGCTGTGCTGGAGTGAGGAATTATAAAAACAAGCAAGGGATCAGGCATTGACTTCTCCACTAATGCCCCTACAGTCCCACCCCCACCCCCACCCCCAGCTGGGGGAAACTCCCAAGCACAGTCTACCTCCTGCTGAGCCTGCTTCTCTCTGGGAACTTAAAGGTGAACCTGGCAGAGTGCCAGGCAGAAAAGCCAAGGAAGCTTCCTGCCCTGGGGCTCATCCCTTCCCCCTCCTTATGCCCTTTCTCCAGGGCACATTACCAGACAGAGAGCTGGCATCCCTGGGGGGGACATGAACTCACTTGCCAAAATAATTAGACACTTGAGAAGTGCAGCTACTACAAAAGAAAGATAAATCAAACCACATATGCCATTCAGAGCAGAATTACCGAAGCAGATGGACCAAGATTTTAAAGTAAAGCATGATTATACTTAAGGAGATAAAGGAAGAAATTCATGAAATAATACAAGAACAAAAAGTCACAGGCACTTCCCTTTCTCAGCTATCACTGAAGCAACGGTGGCCAAAATGAAATTCAGTGACTTGGCCGGGCAAGGTGGCTTGCGCCTGTAATCCCAGCAATTTGGGAGGCCGAGGCAGGCAGATGACCTGAGGTTGGGAATTCAAGACCAGCCTGACCAACGTGGAGAAACCCCGTCTCTACTAAAAATACAAAATTAGCTGGGCGTGGTGGTGCATGCCTGTAATCCCAGCTACTTCAGGAGGCTGAGGCAGGAGAATCACTTGAACCTGGGAGGCGGAGGTTGCGGTGAGCCGAGATCACACCATTGCACTCCAGCCTGGGCAACAATAAAGAAACTTCCTCTCAAAAACAACAACAACAACAACAAAAAAGAAATTCAGTGACTTCCGAAAGTCAAGAAATCTTTGTGACTCTCACAAGAACCATAAGCGGTATTTTAATGCAGCTTCCCATATTTACAGGAAGATTATGTCTTCTCTTTCCAAAGAGCTGAGACAAATATAATGTTCAGTCCATGCCCATCTGAAAGGATGAAGAAGCTCAGTTTGCACAAGGACACTATAGAGGTCAGCAAATTAGCAAAGTGGTCCAAGTTTATGGGAAGAAATACGTTGTCTGCATTGGACATATGCAGCGGGAGAAGGCTGGCCATTTGCCCCAGCAGGGCTCTTAACCCTGAACAAAGACTGAGATCCTTGAGCCAAAAGCTAAATCTCACCAAGTAGGAACAGAAAAGGCCAAATACAAGGAAAATGCAATTGGGAAGATGTAGGAATAAAGTAATCTTACATACATCTTTCATTAAAAAACTGCTGCAATGAACAGGAAAAAAAGTCATAAGAGAGAAACAAGCCAAAACATTAGCTATGAAAAATTTAAGATTTAAAAAATAAAAGACATAATAGATGGCCTGAATATCAGGATGGATACAACTGAAGAATTTGCAAGTAGATAGAATGATCAGATTGAGAATTATCCCCAAAAGCAACAGGGAAAGAAACAGAGACAACACATAGAAAAGAGAAGCTGAGAGAGGCCAGGCGCAGTGGCTCACGCCTGTAATCCCAGCACTTGGGGAGGCTGAGGCAGGCAGATCATTTGAGATCAGGAGTTTGATACCAGCCTGGCCAATATGGTGAAACCCCATCACTACTAAAAATACAAAAATTAGCTGGTGTGGTGGTGGGTGCCTGTAATCCCAGCTACTCGGGAGGCTGAGGCAAGAGAAGAATCACTTGAACCCGGGAGACTGGAGGTTGCAGTGACCTGAAATCACGCCACTGACTCCAGCCTGGGCAACAGAGTGAGATTCTGTCTCCAAAAAAAAAAAAAAAAAAAAAAAAACCTGAGAGAGATGGAGAGTATACATATGATTCCCAAAAGGAAAGAAAAATAAAAGTGGAGATGAGGAAATAAATAATTGAAGAAATAACGGAGATTTAAATGTTCCAAAAATTTTTTTTAAATGAGTGCAGATTGAAAGAGCTCATAGAGTAACCAACAGTAGAAAAGAATAAGGAAAAATTCACACATAGGTATCAAGGGGAAATTAAGAATATGAAAGACCAGGAAGAAGAACAGGGAGAAATAACAGATGGCGTACAGAGGAACAAGAACTGGGTTGGCATTATTCTTCTCAACAGCAATACCCGATAAAGTCAAAGAAGTGATGTCACTAGTAATTTAAAAAAAAAGAACTCTTTCAATCCAGAATTTTAAAGCCAGCCAATTTGTCATTCAAACATGAGATCATAATAAAAATATTCTTAGGCAAATAAAGCCTCAGAAGGTGGAATACACAAAGACCCACATTGAAAATACTCTTGCAGGAAATAAATAATGAAAGAAATGTTCAGGAGATCCTGCAAGAACTGTGGGAAGTCAGGCTTCAGTGCAAGAAATAGAAGCAGTATTTGGCATTTTAGGCAGGAGGGGATTTTATACACCTTTTTTTTTTTTTTAATGTAGGAAAGACTAGAGGCTCCCAAAATACTGCAAAACTGGCCAGACTGGGGAGCTACAGCATCTGCCATAACCAGGAAAGTGGAGGAATCTCAAGGCTGCCCTGGAGGTTGAAACTGAACTTGACAGGGAACTGTTGAATTCAAGGACACATACATCCTGGATCCAGGGAACTGGAAGTTGATACACTGTAACTGCCCAGATATTGGAACCCAGAGTCTGGGTACCAATGTCACTGCAACACTTGTTCATCTTTTCAACAAGGAGAGAGTGAGTCCTAGGCTTGGACAGGTTGGGAGGTGACATTGTCTAGCTAGAATTTAATGACATTGATCTATTTCATCTAATTTATTTCATTGTTACCTTCTATTAATGGCAAGTGACACTGGCCATTTTTAGAAGTGATAGAAGATTGTGTGTGTGTGTGTGTGTGTGTGTGTGTGTATGTGTGTTTTGAGACAGTCTTACTCTGTCACCCAGGCTGGAGTGCAGTGGCGTGATCATGGCTCACTGCAGCCTCCACCTCCTGGCTCAATCAATCCACCCACCTCAGCCTCTTGAGTAGCTGAGACTACAGGTGCACACCATCATGCCTGGCTAATTTTTGCATTTTTTTGTAGAGATGGGGTCTCACTCTGTTGCCCAGTGATATGGTTAGGCTTTGTGTCCCCACACAAATTTCATCTTGAATCATAGTCCCCTTAATCCCCACTTGTCAAGGGAGAGACCAGATGGAGGTAATTGAATCATCGTGGTGGTTTCCTCCATGCTGTTCTCGTGATAGAGTGAGTTCTCACGAGATCTGATGGTTCTGTAAGGGGCTCTTCCCCTTTCGCTTGGCACTTCTCCTACCTGCCACCTTGTGAAGAAGTTACCTTGTTTCCCCTTCTCCTTCCTCCATGATTGTAAGTTTCCTGAGGCCTCCACAGCCATGCTGGACTTCGAGTCAGTTAAACCTCTTTCCTTTATAAATTACCCAGTCTTAGGCAGTTCTTTATAGCAGTAAGAAAACAGACTAATGCTCCCAGGCTGGTCTCTAACTCCTGGGCTCAAGTGATCCTCCCACTTCAGCCTCCCAAAATGCTGGGATGACAGGTATGAGCCATGCACCTGGCCATTTCTGACATATTCTAGTGGTCTAAGCAGTCACAGGGCCCACCCAGCTTCAAGGGAGTGGAGAAATGGACTCTGCCTCTTGATGTGGGCAGTGGCCGGGTCACACTGCAGGAGAGAATATGGGATGGGAGATATTATGAGGCTGTCTTTGGAAACTGCAATTTGCATAGCTGGGAAGCACTGGTGGGTTTTGGAGACAGGAAATTGCTCATTCTGCCTGGTGGGGGAAGGGAAGAGGAGACAGGGGCTGGTGGAATAAGACTGAGGCAAGTTCATGGAAGACCTTGATTCCCACAACAGATCATTAGAACTTTATTCTGTAGCAAGTTGGAAATGATCATTGCTTTTGGAACAATGGAGAAACTGTGCAGAAAGCAAAGGTCTGTAATTCTAATTCCTTCAACAAGTGGCTCCCCAGGGAAGAGGCTGGAGGCTTCTATTCCTTCACAGTGACATATCCCAGCCCCACAATGGCATAAAAAGCACACTGCCTCAAATCCACTAAGCATTTATTAGACAATTATTGTATGCTGGGTGCAAGGCCAGGCTAGGCACTGTAGAGGTGAGTCTATGATTCATAAACCTGAATTCTGGAAATTCCAGTCCATAGCTTCTAGATCCCCTCTTGGATGCCTCATGGCCCAAAAACCCTTTGCCAGGACAAATATCCTGGTTTTTTACTAGAAAAATATCCAAGTCCAAGCAATGTAAAAGTACAAAGGAGGCTGTGACTTGTCCCTTGAGTCTGCACAGAGCTGAGAGGGGCTGTGATGGTCCAGGCCCCGAGCTCAGGGATCCGGACCCCAGAGAGTTAAGCGTATATTCGGAGCCAACCCATCCTCAGGTACCTGCTTAACCCCATCTCTTCCACGCAGCCCATACGCACACATGCATTCACGCATTTATTCATTCAAGTGCCTTCTAAACAGCAGGCCTTGTGCTGGGTGCTGGCAGGATGGCTATAAGTAAGGCAGGTCCCCCAGGGAGCACCTAGAATACAAAGGAAGCCGGACCTCCCTACTGATAACAACGCTTTCAGGTGATAAGTGCTATAACTAAGGTACCTATGAGATGCTGTGAAGAGTCTCAGAGGAGCCTGACCTCCTTCAGATAGGAGGAGAGGCTTTGGGCAGGTCTTGGAGAAAAAGGAAACTGACATTATCAGCACCCACTAGGGCCCAGGCATTCTGCTAGGGGGTTAACGTGCACTGCTAAGTGACTTATGCACACAAAACCCTTACACAGGCCTGGTCTATACAGTAAGGCTAAGTGATTGACACTTAATATTAACAATTATCATCTCCTTTGAGTGTAACAAGAAGGAACCAGAGAGGAGTCGCAAAGCCTCCTTTACAGTTGAGGAAACAGGCATGGAGGCTAAGTTGTGAGCCCAAGGGGACATAACTAAGCCGGAGTTCAATCCCCAATTTAATTCTAAAGTCCTGATCTCTGTCTCCTCCACCCTCTTTCTAGTTCATGGAGGAGGGAAGAAGTGGAGGACATTCCCAAAGAGGGGACAAACCTTGGGAAAACTCAATAGTCTCAAGGAGCCAGGGTGTGGAGTATGTGGGTGCCCAGATGGGATGGGAGAGGAGGCAGGAGAGAGGTGGCGGGGGCTGAAGTGTAAAGGGCATTGAACACCAGGTGGGGTAGGAGAGTGGGCTTGATTCTACCCATAGAAAGAATCGACCGAGGGTTCTGCGACGCCCTGGCCGTATTGGAATCTCTCCTTCCAGGTCACACTCCCGTGACTGCTCGTCACCTAATTAGGCACCCGCCTGTGACCCGTTCACATCCTTCCAGGCAGGGCTGGGCCTGGAACACGGGGCAACTCACAGTCCAGAGCTTCCTCCTTGTCACGGCCTCCCTCTCAGGCTGTGGTATTTGTTCAGAACCTGAGCCCAGGGGCAGAGAGCACAGAAATATTTATTTATGTCACTGCCAACCCTGCCTCCTGGAGGCCCCCACGGGGCACCTCACAGAGAAGCTCAGTTATATAACTCAGAGTTGACACAGCAGGAAGGAGAGGGAAACAAGTTCTAGTTATTCCTTTTTCTCAGTCTTAGACACATTTGGAAACTGGATGGCTTGACATTGCCCTTCTTCCTCCCTCACCTTACTGACCTGGGGTCCCCAGGGACCTCGGTGATGCTAGATCCATTGCTGATTTTAACCTCGATTCTCGTGTGGCTGGGGGTTTGGGGAGATCTTCCTAGAGGTGGAGGAGGGGAGAGAAAGGAAATATATTAAAGGGCTGCTTTGTGCCAAACACTGCCAGAGACTTTATATTTATTATTATTAGTAGTAGTATTAAACAGCAATCCCATGAAGAGGGTCCTGTTATTACCTCCACTTTACAGAAAAGGAGATGAAGGCACAGAGAGGTTAAGTAACTTTCTAAAGGCCACCCAGCCGAGCCAGGTCAGTCTGGCTCTGACCACTACTGGTTCATTTTCAAGCATCTCAAATTGAATCCATAACAAACTGAATCCCATAATAGGGATCCTTTTTGTTGTTGTTGTTAGAGACAGGGGTCTCGATATATTGCCCAGGCTGGACTCAAACTCCTGGGCTCAAGAGATCCTCCCACCTCAGCCTTCCAAGTAGCTAGGACTAGAGGCGTGCGTCACCATACCCGGCTCATAATGTAGGGGTTCTTGAGAGTCCAGAGCATGCTAGTTTCTTATTGTGGAGGAAGTTCTTCCACAGCTTTAATTCCCAATATATTTGTTTTGTTTTGTTTTGGTTTTTTTTGGAGACTTGCTCTGTCGCCCAATGGTGCGATCTCAGCTCACTGCAACCTCTGGGGTCAAGCGATTCTCCCACCTCAGCCTCCCGAGTAGCTGAGATTACAGGCGCCTGCCACCATGCCCGGCTGATTTTTGTATTTTTAGTAGAGACGGGGTTTCACCATGTTGGCCAGGCTGGTCTCAAACTTCTGACCTCAGGTGACCCACCTGCCTCAGCCTCCCAAAGTGCTGGGATTACAGGCATGAGCCACCATGTCCAGTCCCAACATATTTCTTGAATCTAGGTTCCACTCTGGCCCTCCCTGGGCACTAGACTTCACTGTGCTGGGACCTTCACTCTCCCACCCACTCACCACATCCTACACTTTCCTTCCCTAATGTGCCCGTTCCCACCCCCTCCTCCCCAGACTTCACTCCCATTGTTCTTCCCAGCTAGACTGGCATTCTTCCCTTCCCACCTCATAAAGTCCCAGTCAAATGATAATAGTAACAATGGTCATTGATTGAGCGGCAGCAGTAAAGTGGAGTGGTCAAAAGCATGAACTGTGGTGTACTTGGCCTAAGTTCCACCTAGTTCTGCCGCTTTCACTGGCTGTGTGGCCTCAGGATACTTAGTCTCTCTGGGCCTCAGTTTCTCTACCTGTAAAATGGAAATAATGATACCCACCTCCTAGGGCTGGCATGGAATGAAATGAGTTATACAAATAAAAATTTAAACTATACAAATAAAAGCTTACTTGTAAAGTTTTTAGAAAAGTGCTGGGCACACAGTAAGTGCTCATTAAATGCTCCTCTTACCTTCAAGCCCTCAAAACATGGTGCAGACTCTGAAGTCAGATTCTTTGGGGTCACGTCCTTCCTCAGTTGGTGACCTTGGACAAGTTACTTAACCTCCTTGGGCCTCAGTTTCCTCACTTAAAAAAAATTTTTTTTTGAGACAATTTTTCTTGCTCTGTGACCCAGGCTGGAGTACAGTGGCACAATCACTGCTCACTATAGCCTTGAACTCCTGGGCTCAAGTGATCCTCCCGCCTCAACCTCTAGATGGGACCACAGATGTGAGCCACCACACCTGGCAATTTTTTGTTTTGTTTTGTTTTGTTTTTGTGGAGACGGGGTCTCCCTGTGTTTCCCAGGCTGCTCTTGAACTCCTGAGCTCAAGCAGTCTGCCCACCTTGGCCTCCCAAACTGCTGGGATTACAGGCGTGAGTCACCATGCCCAGGCTAGAAATTTTAACAAACAATATGCTTTTTGCTTAGAAACACTCAAATAAACATAAAGTAAGTTAGGCCCCATCTCTAACAAAAAAAAATTTTTTTTATAGATTAGTCGAGTGCAGTGGCTTACACCTATAGTCCCAGCTGCTTGGGCAGTGCAGATGGGAGGATCCCTTGAACTGGGGAAGTCAAGGCTGGAGTGAGCCGTGATTGTGCCACTGCACTCCAGCCTGGGCAACAGAGCAAGATCTCACTCAAAAACTAAATACATAAACAAACAAAGTACTTAACAGGGGGCTTAGCGCTTAGAACTAAGTACATACAAGCTATTATTATATTCCTGGGATTCAGATCCAGGTCAGTCTGACCCCACAGCCGAAGAGTTTAATGACCCCATGGTGCCATTCAAATTCCACTGCTCCAGGTGGCCTGCCCTCCCCCAGGCCCCTGCTCAGAACCCTCAGCCTCTGAGCTCACGGCACCTCTGTGTTAGTGTCTCATCTGCCTCCTGGTGATGCAGACCACACATGGGGGGGAAGGTACATGCCAGGTGCCCTGTGCCCGATCCTTGCTCAGTGCCACAGTCTCTAGCTCATAATATATGATTAATGAATATTTCCTGAATGAATGAATGTATGAACAAATGAATGAGTTGGTGTTGGTAGGAGAGGGGTGTGGGTGGTGAACACTTACCACCCGGTCATAATTACTCCTTCTGGGCGCCTCTGCTATGCCCACCACTGGGCATGGTCTTCATGTTCACAGTCCCATTAGATCCTCATCAAACCCCATTCTGCTTCACAACGAGGGACATTGAGACTTCTCTTGGAGTTCCCAGCGTCCTTGGGTATAAAGCAAAGAGAGAAGGACAGAGTGTGATTTGGTGTTGTCCAATATAATGTGAGCCACATATGTTATTGTAAATGTCCTGGTAGCCACATTAAAAAAGTAAAAAGAGGGCTGGGCACGGTGGCTCACGCCTGTAATCCTAGCACTTTGGGAGGCCGAGGCAGGCGGATCACGGGGTCAGGAGTTCAAGACCAGCCTGGCCAACATAGTTAAACCTCGTCTCTACTAAAAATACAAAAATTAGCCAGGCGTGGTAGTGGACAGCTGTAATCCTAGCTACTCAAGAGGTTGAGGCAGGAGAATCACTTGAACTCAGGAGGCAGAGGTTGCTGTGAGCGGAGATCACGCCATTGGACTCCAGCCTGGGTGACAGAGCAAGACTCTGTCTCAAAAAGAAAGAAAGAAAAAAGAAACAGGCTAAATTTTGATATTTTATGTAACCCAGCATATTCCAAATATGAACATTTCCACATGTAGTCAATAGAAAAAAACTTTATATATATACTTTTTTTTTTCTTTGAGATGGAGTCTTGCTCTGTCGCCCAGGCTGAAGTGACATGGCACGATCTCGGCTCACTGCAACCTCTGCCTCCCGGGTTCAAGAGATTCTCCTGCCTCAGCCTCCCGAGTAGCTGGGATTACAGGTGTGCGCCACCACGCCTGGCTAATTTTTGTATTTTTGGTAGAGACATGGCTTCACCATATTGGCCAGCCTGGTCCCAAACTCCTGACCTCAAGTGATCCGCCTGCCTCGGCCTCCCAAAGTGCTGGGATTACAGGCGTAAGCCACCGCGCCTGGCAGAAAAAAATTATGAATGAGATGTTTTACATTCTTTTATTTCGTCCTAAGTCTTTGTAATTCCATGGGCATTTTGCACTTAAAATACATTGTAACTCACAGCAGCCACATTTCAGAGGCTCAAATAGCCATGCGTGGCCAGGGGCACCACGCTGGACAGCACAGATCTAGATGCTGCTGGGTGGTGAAAGCCTGGCTGAGGATTGGGACTTCATTCACCTTAGCTGATGAGTAGCCATCCAAAGCTGGGGCAGCGGCAAGCATGCTCAGATGTATTTCTAGAAAGTTCTCTGGGGTGGCTGTACAGTTGATGGATTTTAAGGGGAGAGGGCTTTTCTATCCTCTCCACCTTAGGGTGGATGGATCACACTGAGGGCGTTCCCCCACTGGGATATGACTTGGAGGTAGAGATGGGCTCCGTATCCCCAAGAAGGACTCTCCCGTCCAAGGTAAATGTCAGGTCTGAGGCTCTAACCCCATCAGACCCTTCCTTCCTGTGCCTCTGAACTGCTCTTTCCCGAGGCAGTCAGTGGTCACTGAATGGTGCAGGCTGGGGCTGAGCTCGGCACCTGCTATGGTTTGTGGGTAACAGATATGGTTCTGGGCAGCTCAGAGAGGAAGTGAAGAACCTGCTAGCCCCGCCTGGCCAAGCTCCCCCTGCCAGGGCCGGCTCTGGACACACCAGCCCACAGAGGCACACTCACTTGCACACTTGCTCACACACTCACCGCCCCTCCCCACTGCTCAGCCCCCTCCTCCTAGGAGTACACAGGCCCCCTGGAGAGCTCAGCACCCCAGCACACCCACCACATCCTTCCCCAAACCTCGTTCCTGCTCATGTTTGCATTTCCTGGACCCCCAGCTCACACTTGCCTCGCACGTTCCGCACGTCCTAAAAGTCTCTTCCACTTTTCCTCTGACATGTCAAGGAGCGGGCAGGATGGGTGCTGCCAGGCCCTGGTTTGGGAAGCAGAAAACTGGATCCCAATCCTGCCCCAGTAGCTCTGTGATTTTGGACGATTTACTCAGTCTGTCTGAGCCTCAGTGACCCTGGGTGTGAAGCAGAATGGAGTTTGATAAGGATCCAATGGGACTGTGAACATGAAGCCCATGCCCAGTGGTGGGCATGGAAAAGGCACCCAGAAGGAGCAACCATGACTGTGTGGGAAGTGTCCACCCTCTACACCCCAGGTCTAGGAAAGCCAGGCCCTGCTCACACACCTCCACGCCTGTCTACGGGGCAGACCTGGGTCCTCCCAGCCTTCACACCTTAGGTTCTTCCAGGCCCCATCAGCCTTCAGGGACAGGACTCATATCACATTGAAACCAGGTGGTTCGGCTCAAACACAGACCCCTGAGCTTAGCTCTGTAGTGGGCAAGGCATCAGTGACTATGATGGTTAATTTTAGGTGTCAGTTTGACTGGGGCTGGGTGCAGTGGCTCACTCCTGTAATCCCAGCACTTTGAGAGGCCAAGGTGGTGGATCACGAGGTCAGGAGTTCAAGACCAACCTGGCCAACATGGCGAAACCCTGTCTCTACTAAAAATACGGAAATCAGTCAGGCGTGGCAGTGTGTGCCTGTAATCCCAGCTACTCAGGAGGCTGAGGCAGGAGACTCGCTTGAACGTGGGAGGCAGAGGTTGCAGTGAGCTAAGATCGCACCATTGCACTCCAGCATGAGCGACATAGCAAGACTCTGTCCCCCTACAAAAAAGAAACAAAAACAAAAACAAAAACTTGACTGGACTGAGAAACCTAGAAACCGGCCAGGTGCAGCGGCTCACACCTATAATCCCAGAACTTTGGAAGGCCGAAGCAGGAGGCTCTCTTGAGCCCAGGAGTTCGAGACCAGCCTGGGCAACATAGTAAAACCCCATCTCCAGAAAAAATATAATTAAAATTAGAAAAGAAACCTAGAAACCTAGTAAAGCATTATTTTGGGGTGTGTCTGTGATGATGTTTCCAGAGGAGATTAGCGAGCGAGTCTGAGTGGACTAGACGGGGAAGATCCACTCCCAGTGTGGGCGGCACCATGCACTCTGCTGGGGACCCAGAGAGGACAAACAAACAAACAAACAAACAAAAAAACAGAAAAAAGGGGGAATATGTCAGTCTAGCTCCTGGAGCTGGGATACGCTCATCTCCTGTGTTGGACAGCAGAACTCCAGGCCCCCTGGCCCTTGGACTCCAGGACTCACACAGCGGCCCCCAGGTGCTTAAGCCTTCAGTCTGGGACTGAGAGGGTTTTTTTTTTTTTTTTAGACGGAGTCTTGCTCTGTTGCCCAGGCTGGAGTGCAGTGGAATCTTGGCTCACTGCAACCTCTGCTTCCTGGGTTGAAGTGATTCTCCTGCCTCAGACTGCTGAGTAGCTAGAATTACAGGTACGTGCCACCATGCCCAGCTAATTTTTGTACTTTTAGTAGAGACGGGGTTTCACCATGTTGGCCAGGCTGGTCTCAAACTCCTGACCTCAAGTTATCTGCCCATCTCGGCCTCGCAAAGTGCTGGGATTACAGGCATGAGCCACCGTGCCCGGCCAACGGGACTGAGAGTTATATCATCAGTGTCCCTGGTGCTGAGGCCTTTGGGCTTGGACTGAGCCACGCTCCTGATGTCCCAAGGTCTTCAGCTTGCAGATAGCCTGTCACCGGACTTCGCAGCCTCCACGATTGCATAAGCCCATTCCCTTAGTAAGTCCCCTCTTCTGTATCTGTATAACACATTGATCCTGTCTCTCTGGAGAACCCTGACATATACCATGTCCCAGGACTCTGAGCTCCACAGCAGATTCTTCAGAGACAACATCAGGGGCCCAGTAGACACTGGAGACGGTGTCCAGGACAGGTCAGCTCTGAGAGAACCCTGAACCAGCAGTACCAGGAGCACGAGGCACAGTAGACAAGGCCCACAATACTTTTTTATTTTTATTTTTTGAGACGGAGTCTCACACTGTCGCCCAGTCTGGAGTGCAATGGCATGATCTCGGCTCACTGCACCCACTGCCTCCCGGGTTCAAGCAATTCTCCCGCCTCAGCCTCCCAAGTAGCTGGGATTACAGGCACCCACCATCATGCCTGGCTAATTTTTGTTTGTAGAGATGCGGTTTCAACATGTTGGCCAGGCTGGTCTTGAACTCCTGACCTCAGGTGATCCGCCAGCCTTGGCCTCCCAAAGTGCTGGGATTACAAGCATAAGCCACCACACCTGGCCAAGGCCCATAATACTTTTAAGGGCCCATTAAGATGTTTTAATTTCTGGGAGGCGGAGGTTGCAGTGACCCGAGATTGTGCCACTGCACTCCAGGCTGGGCGACAGAGTGAGACTTCGTCTCAGATAAAAAAAGATGTTTTAATTTCTTTAAAATCAAGCAGGGGAAAGAACTTTTAGAGCAGCAAAAAAGTTTCAGTTTTTTTCCCTCGGGTTGGAAAAAAAATAAAATTTTTAGAGCCCACGAAAATGTATTACGCTGGGAGGGCCCCACAGAAGTCATAATGCACCCGACTGAGTCTTCATTCGTTCAGACAGGTTTATTGGGCAGGGTGCTTTCTGTCAGCTCTTATTTGATCCTTACAATCCAGATGAGGAAATGAGGCTCCTGGAGGGTGAATAATTTGTCTACAACAGTGAGTTTAAAGGTGACAGAGGCAGAATCTGAACCTAGGTCCATCTGAGTCCAAACCCTTGTCTTCACCAAGCCACACTTGGCATTTGCAAGCTCATCACTGTATTTAACCCAGTCCTCACAGATTAGGAGCAATTGCCCCATTTTAAAACTGAGAAAACTGCCCGGGCGTGGTGGCTCATGCCTGTAATCCCAGTACTTTGAGAGGCCGAGGCGGCTGGATCACCTGAGGTCAGGAGTTTGAGACCAGCCTGACCAACATGGTGAAACCCCGTCTCTGCTAAAAATACAAAATTAGCCGGGCGTGGTGGCATGTGCCTGTAATTCCAGCTACTTGGGAGGCTAAGGCAGGAGAATTGCTTGAACCCAGGAGGCGGAGGTTGCGATGAGCCAAGATCGCACCATTGCACTCTCAAAAAAAAAAAAAAAAAAAATGAGGAAACTAAGGCCTGGAGAGGAGAAGAAAGTGCCTTGCCCACAGTAACTTGGCTAGTTAGTGAAGGAGTCGGAACTAGCTCCCTCATCCTGATCCTCTCTGCACAGCCGCATTGCCCCGTCCAGAGCTTCTCCTGCCCTCCCTCGCTGTCCCCATCCTCCACCCTCACCATTGCCACCCTGCACAGATGGCTCCCCTGCCTGTCCCCCGACCTGCCTTTCTTGGTCCAGTTTCCCAGCCACAGAAAGGCCACTTAGGTCTGTGCGGCATCCACATCCCACCTCCTGACAAAGCTGGAGGCTGGCACTGCTGCTTGAGAGGGTGGAAAGAAAAGACAGGCGGCAGGCCAAGGCGAGAGTGTAGGTTTAAATGACACCGCAGGTCCCCCAGACAAACGCCCCTCTGTATCTTTGGGCCTATTGTGACTGGCCACTGGCCAGCTCACACCGTGGGCAGCTTGAACGGCTGGGATTGTTTCCCCAACTCCTGTCCTCTCTGGAGTCCAGCGGCTGCCAGGCCCGGGCTTGGCAGGAAAGGGGAGGGGTGTTCCTTCTGGAATGGAGGGTGTGGAGGCAAACAAGCCTCGGGGAGGGTGTCCTGAACCAAGTGAGAGGCTGGAAGAGTCACAAGGAGGAAGGGGCCAGAGAGGGAGGTCCCTGGTCCCCAGCTGTTCACTTTTGCAGGAGGGCAAACTGCAGTCCAGACAGAACAAGTGGCCTGCCCCAGGTCACACAGAAAGTAAGTAACAGGGGTGAGACTAGAACCCAGGATTCCTAACTCCAGCCCAGGGTTCTTGCCCCCCAACTCAGGCCTCTCTGTTGGAGTTTTCAAGATGGCCGTGTTAAGTAGGTGAGGTAGTGAGCCCCATAGACCAAGACCTTGGGACTCAAAGAAAGGATGTTACACAGGGCACAGTGGCTCACGCCTGTAATCCCAGCACTTTGGGAGGCTGAGGCAGGTGGATCACCTGAGGTCAGGAGTTCAAGACCAGCCTGGCTAACATGACGAAACCCTGTCTCTACTAAAAACACACACACACACACACAAATTAGCTGGGCGTGGTGGTGCATGCCTGGGATCCCAGCTCCTCGTGAGGCTGAGGAAGAAGCATCACATGAATCCAGGAGGTAGAGGTTCCAGTGAGCCAAGATCGTGCCACTGCACTCCAGGCCTGGGCGACAGAGTGAGACTCCGTCTCAAAAAAAATAAAAATAAAAATAAAAAATAAAAAGGATGTCACATGCTAAAATTATAGAGCACTAGATTTCCTAGAATTTCATATTAAAATGCAGATACTCCCAGAGAATTGTCATCCTTAACTCATTAATAACAAACACTTTGAGGTTAGCCAAGCCCTTGGATAAGGCAGAGGAAGAGACAGAGAAACAAAAGCGAGACCACTGAAAGATCCATTAGGGATAAACTCAGATTTTTGGAGTTTCTAAGAAGGCACTGGCCTTGTTTTTTTTTTTTGTTTTGTTTTTTTTTTTGGTTTTTTTGTTTGTTTTTCGTTTGTAGAGATGGGTTCTCACTATGTTGCCCAGGCTGGCCTCCAGCTCCTGGCCTCAAGTGATCCTCCCACTTCGGCCTCCCAAAATGCAGGGATTACAGGCTTGAACCACCATGCCTGGCCTGGCCTTGGTTCTGGAAGTCAACACACATGGTTCCAAAGAGATTGCTGGCACTCATTTGGAGTTGAATTTTTTCCTGCACTCCCATCCCCAATTTTTTTTCTCAAAAGTTTTCAGTTGCCCTCTTCATGGCATAGATATTAACTACATCTACATAGTCTTGCTTTTTGTAGGTGGCAATTAGAAGTGACTCAGAAACCTCAGTTCGAGCTTTTGGGAGACTTAGTGCCTTACAACAGCAGGGTGGTTGCGAGGAAAGCTTAAAGGAGAGATGCATGGGCCGGGGGTCGGGGGCTCTTACAAGTCGCCTCCCGGCCATGGCTCCTTTAGGGGTGGTTTGGTTCTTGCTGCTGCTGTTGCGCATTTTGTTTTGAATGAATTAGAAAGGAGGTCTAAAAAATGTACCAAATAGGCCAGGCACAATGGCTCACGCCTGTAATCCCAGCACTTTGGGAGGCTGAGGCGGGTGGATCACTTGAGGCCAGGAGCTGGAGACCAGCCTGGGCAACATAGTGAGACCCTGTTTGTACTAAAAATACAAAAGTATTAGCCAGGCATGGTGGCACGTGCCTGTAATCCCAGCTACTCAGGAGGCTGAGGCACGAGAACCCGGGAGGCAGAGGTTGCAGTGAGCCAAGATCATGCCATTGCACTCCAGCCTGTGGGACACTGGCTCAAAAAAAAAAAAAAAAAAATTGTACCAAATAAACTACCAATGAACCTTCCTCTGTCTATGTGCTCCCGGGGGCTTTGCTGGCCCTCAGTCTCCCCATTTGTAGAAGAGAGGGCAATGGACACAGGAGTTTTCCAACTGGGGTCTCCAGGATCCTGGGACACAGAGTTGCTTCCTAGAGCCTCCACAGAGGGTGTGTGGTGTGGTGAAGAGAAATTGGGAGTAGGGTGGGAGGGAGGGTAGCTGGAATAGAAAGGTGGAGTTTTAATCCCTAAGCCTGTTGGGGGAGGGAGCTTAGTTTTCTTTTTCTTTCTTTCTTTTTTTTTTTTTTTTTTTTTTTGAGACGGTTTCTTGCTCTGTCTCCCAGGCTGGAGTGCAGTGGTACAATCACAGCTCACTGCAGCCTCAACATCCTGGGCTCAAGTGATCCTCCCACATCAGCCTCCTAAATAGCTGGGACTACAGGCACATGCTACCATGCCCAGCAAATTTTTATTTTTATTTTTTGTAGAGATTGGGTCCCACTATACCGTTCAAGCTGGCCTCAAACTCCTGGCCTCAAGCAATCCTCCTGCCCCAGCCTCCCAAAGTGCTGGGATTACAGACGAGAGCCACCACACCTGACTGAGAGCTTAGTTTTCTATCATAAACTCATCCGGCAAACTCTCCAACAGAAGAGAAGAGTAGATCTCCTTTCCATCTAGACAAACACATCAGAAAATCTACAGGTTTCATTTTTTCTTTGGCTGACAGAACCTCCCCCACCCTAGTCAGGCTGGTTACCCGCAGACTGTGCCCGGCAGCGCGGACCTCGGCATCTTCTTGCTCCTTCCTACTGGAGGCTGGAGCCCCTGGTCCCTGGAATCCCTGCCCTTCTCTTGCTTCACCCCTCCCTCACTTTAGTGGGTGCATCCTCCAGGGGCTTCCTGGGAAAAGGTGCATGGGGTAGGGTGGGGTTCTTTTTTTTTAAAAGACTTCATGCCCAAAAGTGTCCTTTCTCAGAGCATCCTGTTCTTGTTTTATAGATGCAATATCTTAGCTGTCTGAATATATCAATGTTTTCTTCTTCTCTGTGCATTGTCTCTACTTGCCTTAAATGCCTCCATCTGTTCATTTGTTTTGTTTGCTGTCTGTCATGCTTGGGGCTTTTCTCCTCTCAAAGGTCTCTTCTCCTCTCCTTGGCTATCTGTTCCTATTTAAGAGTAAGACATAGGCTGGGGGTGGTGACTCATGTCTGTGATCCTAGCAATTTGGGAGGCTGAGGCCAGAGGATCACTTGAGTCTAGGAGTTCAAGACTAGCCTGTGCAACATAGCAAGACCCATCTCTACAAAACTAAAAATTAAAAAAGTTAGCCAGACATGGTGGTGCGCACCTGTAGTCCCAGCTGCTCAGGAGGCTGCACTTAGTTCCAGGAATTCAAGGCTGCAGTGAGCTATGATTTGCACCACTGCACTCCAGCCTGAGCAACAGGGTGAGACCTTGTTTCAAAAATAAATAAATAAGGAAACAAAAATCCGTTCAAAACTCTAGGTGAGGTGGGCAGAGCTTGTCAACTAGCAGCCTCTCCATAGGCCGACTGGACAGAACCTGGCCATTGTATTAGAAGATTCTCTAGTCAATCAGTATCTGTAGGTCTATTCCCTTTGGCTGGTCTGTTTCCCAGAGCCTAGGCTGTGACATTCCCGTTTTCAGCCAGAGATTAGCCTTTGGCAGAGCTGAGCTTCCCAGACAAATGTGCCTATGAATCTCCTGGGGTCTGGCCGAGGGGTAGGTTCTGGCTAGCAGGCCTGAGTGGAGCTGAGATTCTGCATTCCCAACAAAGCGCCAGAGCTGCGGGTGCTGCTGATCCATGGACCACACTGTGAGGGCCACAGCCTGCAGCAGCACTGCCCAAAATGACTTGACACAATCCTGTGCTGTCCAATGCGGGAGCCACCAGCCACGGCGGGTACTGGGCAGCTGAAATGTGGCTAATGCGACGGAGGCACTACATTCTTAATTGTATTTAAGTGTAATTAATTTTTCTTTAACTTGCCATGGCTACATGTGGCTATCATGTCAGGCAGTGCAGGGTTACCTCCTCCTGGCTGCCTCTGCAGACAGGGGCAGAACTCACTCTGTTCTGCAGGGTGGAGGAGGCCCACAGTGGTGAGGACGGAGGGAAAGGGTGGAGGGGGGCAGAGTGGAGCTGCGCCTTAACTTTTGTCTTCCTCTTTCTTTGGGTGGGGGGATGGAGTCTTGCTCTGTCACCAAGCTGGAGTGCAGTGGTGCGATCTCAGCTCACTGCAACCTCCGCCTCACAGGTTCAAGCGATTCTCCTGCCTCAGCCTCCTGAGTAGCTGGGACTACAGGCACCCACCACCACACCTGGCTAATTTTTGTATTTTTAGTAGAGACAGGGTTTCACCATGTTTTGTCAAGTTCCAGCCTGGTCTCGAACCCCTGACCTCAGGTGATCCGCCCGTCTCAGCCTCCCAAAGTGCTGGAATGACAGGCGTGAGCCACTGCACCCAGGCAGTCTTCCTCTGTTTAGCCCCACCTGGCACTCTGACGTTTGGTGATCTCTGTCACCACTCACTCCTGAGTCTGGGGGGCTTCTTCAGTGCAATCAGCTTTAATTGGTTTCCTAGTCTGTAGGTTTAGGCCTTCGCCTTTTCCAGGCTGTAAGTCATACCCAGCCATCGGCTTTTCCTGCTTTCAAACCTGGATTGGCGTCTCTCCAGTGTGGTTGTTTTCTCTTCTGTTCCCTTTGGCCTTGAGAGTTGACGCCTCTTGATTCTTGATTCCTTCACTGTCATGTGTCAGGGGGTTCAGGATGAAGCAGAGATGAATACTCATGCTCCATCTAGTTTGTTGAACCAGCCAGAAGTCCTTTCTGCTTTTTTTTTTTTTTTTTTTTGAGACGAGGTCTCGCTGCGATGCCAGGCTGGAGAGCAGTGGTGCTATTTCGGCTCACTGCAACCTCCACTTCCCAGGTTCAAGCGATTCTCCTGCCTCAGCCTCCCGAGCAGCTGAAATTACAGGCGCCCGCCACCACGCCTGGCTAATTTTTGTATTTTTAGTAGAGATGGGGTTTCACCATATTGACCAGGCTGGTCTCAAACTCCTGGCCTCAAGTAATCCACCTGCCTTGGCCTCCCAAAATGCTGGGATTACGGGCATGAGCCACTGTGACCGGCCCCTGCTTTCTTTTGTTTAAAAGATGTATCCCAAACTTTGTTTATGTCAAGATAAGGCCAACCAGAATTCATCCTTCTTACCTGTAAGTTCCCTGCAGGCAGGAAATTCATTGTGTTCAGTAGCCTAGAGAAACCACCCTAAGTTACTGCACGGACTGAGAGTCGCTGGGAGAAGTCCAAGGCTCTGCCTGTCTGGGAAAGAGAGCCCAGCTAACCAACCCAGTGCACTTCCTCTAGTCTGTAAAGGGATTGATGAGGCTCATGGAGGGGCCAGACAGCTGAAAGACATCCTTGCAAATCAGAACTGGCCAGGGAGGGGCCTAAAGCAGACAGTCTACTTTAGTAGACATTTACAAGACTAAAGTCCTTACAAGACAAAAGACCTTCTAAGCCCTTCGCAGGGAGGAACTCTGGAAAGGAAGATTTGAGATTGGTTATGAGTTAACTAGGCAAATAAATCTCACAGATGGGATAGAATTCTGGCTGGCAGGGGCTGGGCTGGACCGGTCCTTCAGGACAGGATGAGCTATGGATACCTTCGAAGTGAAGTTAGAGGTAAGTTGGTGCTAAGACTTACATGAAATCAGCTTGCTCAGCAGGGAAGGAATCAGGCCTGCCCAGTTGCCTCTCGAGCCCACTCCCTGTTCCCCTACCCCAGCTGGCCCAGCGGCTCCAGGACTCTTTCTCCGTCCGTCTCTCACAGCCCTTCTCATGCGCGCCCTCCTGATTCGTTGCTGGTGCCGACCACCCCCTGCACACATCGGATCCACCTCAGTGCCTCCCGTGGTGCTTGGCCTGTGTGTCTGCGTGTAAAGGCAGTGTAGATGAAGCAGGAGTGGATTCAGAGTGCAGACCTTGGGATCAGACAGATAAGAGTCCAACTCCTATGTAGGAAGCTGAATAATGGCCTCCCAAAAACATCCTCATCCTAATCCCCCAAACCTCAGAATATGTTAGTTTGCACAGCAAAAGGAACTTTGCAGATGTAATTAAGTTCATGACTTTGAGGTGGGGAGACTATCCTGGATTAGCTGAGTGGGCCCAATGTCATCATAAGGTTCTTTATAAGGGAGAGGCAGGAGGGTCACAGAGAGAGGAAGAGATGTGATGATGGAAGCAGAGATCAGAGAGAGCGAGGTAAGACAATGCTACGCTGCTGGTCTGAAGATGGAGGAAGAAACCACGAGCCAAGGACTGCAGGCAGCTTGCAAGAAAAGGCCCAGAAATGAATTCTCCCCTAGAGCCTCCAGAAGGAACACAGCCCTGCTAACACTTTGATTTTAGCCCACTAAGGCCAACTTTAGAATTCTGACCTCTTAAACTGAAAGAAGATTAATGTGTGTTGTTTTAAGCCACTAAATTTGCAATAATTTGTTAGAGCAGCAATAGGAAACGAATAGATCCTAGCTTTGCCATGTATCAGCACAGATGCCTCAGGCAAGTTTCCTAACTTCTCTGAGCCTCAGCTCCTATGTCTGTAAAATAGGAATAATATATGGAGAAAACATATACAAAGTACTTGGCATGGTAACTGGCACGTAAAAGACACTTGATCAATGGCAGTAATTGTGCTTTTGGTCATCGCCATTGTTGTCATCATCATGGTTATTGGTTGTTTATCCACAGGTGTGAAAACAGACTGGACATTTTCCTTCTTATCTAGTTCTTCTTGGATAGGGAGAATAGGAAACTATTAAGAGGCAGGCCAAATAGCTCTACTCCAGTGATTCTCAAGCAGAGAAAATTTTGTCTCCCAAGGACATTTGGAAATGTCCTGTAACATTTTTGGTTGTTCTAACTGGTGGGATGCGACTGGCATCTAGTGAGCAGAGGCCAAGGATGCTGTGATGGTGCTGAATATCCTATAATGCACAGGACAGCCCCTCACACCAAAGAATTACCTGGCCTGAATGTCAGTAGTACCAAGGATGAGAAACTCTGCCATACTCTGAGGCCTGGCTGTACCTCTTGGGCTCAAAATATCAACAGGTAGAAAGAAAAGTGAGCAGAGAGTTGCCAGGCACGGTGGGTCATGCCTGTAATCCCAGCACTTTGGGAGACCAAGGCGGGCGGATCACCTGAGGTCAGGAGTTCGAGACCAGCCTGGCCAACATGGGTGAAACCCCATCTCTACTAAAAATACAAAAAATTAGCTAGGTGTGGTGGCGCACATCTGTAATCCTAGCTACTCAGGAGGCTGAGGCAGGAGAATTGCTTGAACCTGGGAGGTGGAGGTTGCAGTGAGCTGAGATCACGCCACTGGACTCCAGACTGGGTGACAGAGCAAGACTCCGTCTCAGAAAAAAAAAAAGAAAAAAAAAGTGAGCAGAATCCTTCCCTAGCAGGGTCACTGACCATCAGAGTGTCCCCAGGAATACTGCTTACCTCCTGGGGACCAGGATCGCCGAGGACGGTTTGGAGTAGGAGATCTGAGTTTGAGACTCAGCTCCTCCACTGACCTGCTGTTAGATTTTGGGCAAGTCCCTTAACCTCTCTGAGCCTCCGTTTCCTATCAGCACAGTGGAGATGAAAAGACCTGCCTCACTGTGTGGATTGAATGGGGAAGCATGTGAAAGCACAGTGCCTGGCACTTGCATAGGGTCTGCTTGAGTGTGGGCTTCCTTCCCTCCTGGCCTAGAATATCGAGGTGGCATTATGATCCTCTGACATATTCACTGAGGGGCATAAACCCATTAACCCTGTGCCTCCCCCCTGCCCCACAGGGACAGCGGGACACCTGGAGATTTACATGGGAGCTCCTATGGAGGTCGAGGACTTTCAAGAGTTGGGTCCTTGGCTTGAGCCCAGAGACTGAGAGGTAGACGGAAGCCACAGGTCACATTCTAGCTCTCAGTCAATCTCCACCACAATGTCCACGGGTCTCTTCCTCCCACCGACTTCTGGCACTGTGTGTGCCACCCTTTTGGCACCAGCAAAGTAAGCCTTGTGACCACTTTCAGCTGGGGTTTCTATTTATAACTCTTAGCACACTCAGCTTATCATATCTGCAGGTCTTGGGTTAGAAGCTCCTGGAGTCCCCTTTTCTTACAATGTGGGTCACAAAAATCAGAGCAAAGGACATCTGAGCCACCGTTTGACAGGGTGGGGAAGTAAGACTTCCCCTGAAGTCTGTGTGTGGTGGGCCTGAAACCCAGACTTCTGGAGCCACAGGCTGCGGCTTTTGCCATAGGACTGCAGTATGATATTGATCAGGCACCTTTCTGTGGTCAGTGCTGGGCTAGGCATGGGGTGGGCGGTGGGGTGGGGCTGATGCCCAGTACATGTGATTGAAGAAAAGATTCTGAAAGGAAGCAATTTCTTTTCTCATTCTTTCGGTCTGAGTTCCTCAGGACATAATCCCCTTGGCCCCTCTGGGTTTTTGGTTTTTATTTTATTTATTTATGTATTGTTCTTTGGTTTAAAACAGACCCACGGCCCTCTTTGTGTCTTCTCAGTCCTATGCACAGGGTGGGCGTTGATTGAATGGATGGGAGGACAGATGGACAGAAGAATGGGTGGAAGGACTGTGTGCCCAGTGAGTGGGTGGGCGGGTGGGTGGGTGGGGGCATGAGTAGATAGCAGGATGAAAGAATAGATGGGTAAATGGAGTAGAAAATGTGCTCCCTTATTTCTGGGAACCAACTACAAGGAACACATGTTCAGTATATAATTGTGTATGGCCTCCAGTTCAGGGGAGCACTCAGCAGAATTCCTACCCCAACTTTGGGAGCTGTGATACACAGAGCCATGAACAGACAGGGCAGACGGGGTGGGGAGCTTATGATAAGGGATCCAAGAGGAATGGAGGGTGAAGGAAATGGCCATGAAGGATTCAGGCGGCTCGGGTGACTATGTACCCTACAGAATGCTTGGAAGTTCATTCCCGGGTTTCCTTTCTTGTGCACTGCTGTTGCCAAATCAAAGCCCCTTCATGGAATCTGCCTCGGTTTGTTCCAGTCTCTAGTGCCTTCTAGGAAGGATCGCTGCTTTCCAGAGTGACGTGCTCATGCTGACTTCCCTCTCCTCACATCCCCTGAGTCCATATCTACAAAGAAGAATAAGCTTTTGGAAGACACTGGTTCTTGTGAAGCTATGAACAGTTCCATGTAACAGAATCACTGGTTGGAAAAGCCCTTAGAGATGATCTCCAAACTGGGCCATTTTACAGGCAGGAAAACCAAGGTCCAGGGAAGGGAGAGGACTTTCCAGGATCAGGTAGCAAGTGAGTGACAAGGGAAATCCTGGTCTTCCGAGTCTCAGGTTATGAATCCACAGCTTGCTCTTCCCCTGCCCGGCCACAGCCCCTGTGTCCCACCGGTCCCATCAGGACTTTTTTCTCTTTGGGGGAGATTTCACTATTTCTTCTGTCTCTGCTCTCAGTGGAGATGGAGAGGAAGATCAGGTCCTTCAGAGGTCCTGGTGAATCCCTGCTCAGATCCCCTCCTTGGGACACCAGGGTTCATGGTCTGACTCCCTCACCTCCCTGTTTATACCTGAGTTTGACCAAATGCAGCCCAAAACTTGACCAGACAGAGAACAAGGAATTCAAGCTCCAAAGAGAGCAGGGAGAACACAGACTGGAGCCAGGGAGAAGCGAAGAAGGGCTGGGAACTGGCATGAGCACTCCGGGCACTCTGTTGGGCAATTATGGTATCTCATTTATTCTCACAACCCCACGAGATAGGGGCTGTTATCCCTGTTTTACAAATGAAAGAGCGGCTCAGTTTATCAAGCTGGTCAGTGATGAGGCAAAGATGAAAATCCAGGTCTAGGCAACCCCAAAGCCCTTGCTGGGTCATGAGCCCCGAGACAATGTGCTGTGTCACAGCACTGTCATTTAGCCGCTCAGGAGGAGCGGAAATGTCTCTCCTGAGGGTCCAAATCAACAAGGTCAAGGCTAACAGGGATCAGTGCAAAGTCCTGATTGTCAGAAAGTCATTTGCACAAGTGCAGAATGGAGTCCTGGCGACTGGACAGCAGACCATCATGATATGTCATCATGCGACTGTCACTGCCGCTCTGTTTCCACTTTGCAGTTTATAAAGTTCCTTCACGGCTGGGCACGGTGGCTCACACCTGTAATCCCAGCACTTTGGGAGGCCGAGGCAGGTGGATCGCAAGGTCAGGAGTTCAAGACCAGTCTGGCCAAGATGGTGAAACCCCGTCTCCACTAAAAATGCAAAAATTAGCTGGGCGTGGTGGCAAGTGCCTGTACTCCCAGCTACTCTGGGAGGCTGAGGCAGAAGAATCACTTGAACCCGGGAAACGGAGGTTGCAGTGAGCTGAGATCGTCCCACTGTACTCCAGCCTGGGTAACAGAGTGAGACTCCATCTAAAAAAAAAAAAAAAAAAGCACCTTCACTTGGTGATCTTGGGGCTTTGATTGGCCATTAACGAGCATAAGGATAAATGTGAAAAAGAGTTGGGGGCCATCTTTCAGCAGGTGTGCTGTGGCTGCCTATAAGGTCAGTGAGCCATTTCTTTTTATCAATCCAGGGTAATATCGATAGATATTGTATACAGCACTGTGCTGAGTATAGGGCATGTTTCATCTCATTTAATTCTCACAACAACCCTATGCAGTTGTGACTTTTATAATTCCTATTTCACAGACCAGAAAACCAAGAGGTGAAGAAAGTTGGCCAAGGTCACACAGCTAGTAAATAGCAGAATTCAGGCTCACATCTGATAAGTATCAAGAAAACTGTCATTCTGAACATGTCAGCCCCCCTCTGGAGTCATGTATCCAGTTTTGGGGTCATTCTTAGGGGAGTCCTTGACACAGAGGAATGAGGAACCCATGAGGGACACCATCACCCGAAGGCTTGTTTGAAGGAGCTGAGAATATTTACCCCAGAGAAGAAAATCGTCAGAGGACATACAATTGGTGTTTTGAAGGGCAGAAAGCTCCTCTGCTTAAAAACAGATTGGCTTCGCGGGATGTTTACCAACCTACAGACAACTACTATCGCCACCTATTGGTGGGAGGTAACATTGATGTGGTGATACCAGCTACCCTAACTGCCCTGTTCCATCGGTGAAAGTTTGAATTGAACCTTTCATACACAAAGGTCAAAGGCGCCTTCTTTTTCTTTTCTTTTCTTTTCTTTTTTTTACAGGGTCTCACTCTGTCACCCAGGCTGGAGCGCAGTGGCGTGATCTTGGCTCACTGCAGCCTCTGCCTCCCGGGCTCAAGCAATCCTCCAGCCTCAGCCTCCCAAGTAGCTAAGACTACAGGTGCACACCAATATGCCCGGCTAATTTTTGCATTTTTGTAGAGAAGAGGTTTCACCATGTTGTCCAGGCTGGTCTCGAACTCCTGGGCTCAAGCAATACACCCACCTCGGCCTCCCAAAATGCTGGGATTATAGGCATAAGCCACCACTCCCCACCAGAAAAGTGCTCTTAATCCTGACAGGTTTTCACTTAGAAGAGGTAGCAGATTTACCTTTGTGGAGAGATAATTTGCACCAATAAGTAAAAATTACAAGGTGCCAATATGAAGGTCAATTTTCTTTTTCTTTTATTTTTTCTTTTATTTTTTTTTAGGAGTTTAGGAGTGGAGGTTTAATAGGCAAAAGAAAGAGAAAGAAACAGAAAGGAAAACAGCTCTGTCTTTAGTGAGAAAGATGGGACTTCTGAGAGGAAAAGACTCAATTTTCTTTTCCTTTTAATTTTTTGAGATGGTATCTTGCTCTGTCACCCAGGCTGAAGTGCAGTGGCTTGATCATGGCTCACTGCAGCCTCAAACTCCTGGGCTCAAGCGAATCTCCCACCTCAGCCTCCCAAGTAGCTATCATTACAGGTTCACATCACCACACCTGGCCTTAGGGTCAATTTTCTGACCATTAAAACATCCCAATATCTCCAGGAGCTGCTTGGGAGTAGTGAGCCACTTGTCTGTGGAGGAGATCAAGTCCTGCTGAATCTCCCGTCTCTCAGGAGATTGGGAGAAATCAATCCCAGTGTTTTGGTGGGTCGAGGGCTTTCGTGGGTTACCTGCTCTGAGATACAGGTGGTCAATTGAGGAGAGATCTGCCGGGGTTGGTAGTCTCTCTATTGTCTTATCCAGGGAGGAACTTGTAAGCCAGGCCAGAGGGAGAGGGGGTACCCCTAGGGCAGAGCTTCAGGGGAGATATTTTGGACAGATGGGAGTCTGACAGCATTTATCTTCCAGATTCAGCTCTTAGACTTGGCCAAGAGCTAGTCAGAGAAGGATGGATCCGTGAATAAATGGTTATGACCTGCCATCACTTCCCAAACTCGCCTCCCACACAGGCCTTTGTAAACAACCCAAGAAAACAACAGTCCCTTGTAGATTCTGTAAATGTGATCGAGGCTCTGCTGAACACAGAGGCTCAGAGTATGGCCAAGGGCAGGAGTAGTTGGGTAGGAGTCAGGGTCAGGGTCATAGGCCTGGGGCAAGGGCCCTCGTCTGTCTGCTGAACCCTGGCCTGTGTGGGTTTTTTCATCAAAGCCTCACATTGATTTGGGCCCTGGATGCTGGGCCACCTGTGCTTTGTGGATTTGCTGGGAGGGTTTTTGAAGAAGGGGCTGTGAAATCGGATAGACCCTGGCTTGAATCCTGGCATGGTTTTCATATTAGCCTTGTGAAGTTAAGGCAGTTTCTTCTCTGCTCCAAACCTCAGATTCCTCATCTGCAGAATGGACAAAGTGCCTGTGCCCTCCTTACAGGACTGGTATGAAGATTAAGTGAGATCTCCAACATAAAGCACTGAGTGCAGTGCCGGACACATAGCGCATTATTATTATTATTAAATTAACCTCTGTCAGTGAAGACTGGCCTCCCTCCCCCTGTCCTCTTTGTGTTTTCTATGGCCATGGCCCCTGGTCTTAGGGACGTTTGATACTGAAGTGCCCCTGCTGGCCCTCACTTGGTTAACAACTGTTGCTGGGGCCCCACACATGAAAACACCCACATGCTTGGCCATGGCTGTGCTACCACCCTCCCTCCCACCTTCTCTGATGCAGCAGGGACAGAGATGCAATTGAGAGCCCTCAGTCCCGACATGAGGCAAGATATGCTCTGAGATTTCTCACTGTTCTCTGAGAGAGAAGAGTTACTGGGCCCATCCAAAAGACAGTCTGCACCTGGAACTCGGCACCCAGGAGGTCACCCCTGCAGGACCTGTAGAGGAGCCTGTGTCCTGGTGGCCTTAGGTGGCTGCATTACTGGTCAGTGTGTGTATGTGTGTGCATGTGTGTGCCTCCATGTATTCCTGCAGTGACTGGTCATAGACCCCACTAGTGTGTGTCAGGGACAGGGTGGTGTGGTAGGAAGGATGCAGATGTTGCCGTTTGCAACACCCAGGTTCACAAACCAGCTCTGTAGCTTCGGGGCTACGTAAGTGTGGAGAGTTAGCTTTATGTTTTTATTTTTATTTTTATTTTGAGACAGAGTCTCGTTCTGTCACCCAGGCTGGAGTGCAATGGTGCGATCTCAGCTCACTGCAACCTCTGCCTCCTGGGTTCAAGCGATTCTCCTGCCTCAGCCTCCCTCAAGAGCAGCTAGGATTACAGGCACCTGCCATCATGCCTGGCTAATTTTCCATGTTGGCCAGGCTGGTGTCAAACTCCTGACTTCAAGTGATCCACCTGCCTCGGCCTCCCAAAGTGCTGGGATTACAGGTGTAAGCCACTGCACCCGGCCGAGAGTTGGCTTTATATTATCAAGTCTCGGGGTCTTCATTTGAGAGAAGGGGAAATGAAAACTTATCTTACATGGCATTTTGCTAGTTGAATCAGGGCATGGATAGAAAATATCTGTCACAAGGTCTTGGCACATGGCAAACACTCAAATGGTGGCTTCTGTCATTTTTGTGCGTGTTGGTTTCATGGTGAATATGTCCATGGGTTTGGGTTGGCCAATGATTTTTCCATGTCTCTCTCACTAAGCAAACCTTGATCCGCAGCCACCTATTTGTATCTCTTTTCTGTATTTAAAAGGAATTGTATGAAAGCCTCACTGGTGAGTCTTCTTAGCTTGATGTTGGTGAGGCTAGAAGGAGAAGGTTTAGGGAAATGCATGCTAATACCCTTCACGTACTGAGGCAGGGCCGGCATCTCCCCTTGAGAGTAGAGGTGGGCAGTGCTGGGTGGGAAAGGCTTTCATTCCAAATTCTCATATTTGTCTGTGCTTTTAAAATTTTATTTTATTTATTTAGTTTTAGAGACAGGGTCTTGCTCCATCACCCAAGCTGGAATGCAATGGTGCCATCATGGCTCACTGTAGCCTCAAACTCCTGGGCTCAAGTGATCCTCCCTCCTCAGCCTCCCAAGTACTGGGGACTACAGTCACACACCACCACCAGGCCGGCTAATTTGTGCTTATTTTTATAGAAAGAATGTCTCCTAGTTTTCAGCTCCAGATTTCCCTGTCTCTAAGTTAGTTCAGCAAATATTTACTAATATTCACTATAATACTTAGAGCTGCCATTTAGTGAACACTTAGAAACACTTTCCATACCCCACTTCTCACTCTCGGCTCCCTTAGGGAAAGGGAGAGGCAGTTCGTTTTACAAATGAGCAAATGAAGCTGGGAGAAAATCAGTTACTCATTCCAGCCCTTGCACGGCGAAGGAGAGAAGACCCAGACACTTTATCTGAGGAAGGTAAAAGGATATGAGAAAGAACAAGAAATAGTCTCCATCCTCAAGGACCTGACAATGAAATGTAGCATTAATGGCAGACAAAGCAGTGGACACATGCCTCGGTGGTGTTTCTTTGCAGGGAGCTGCTGTGGGAGGGTAGGGGACAGAATCACTATTTCAGTCTGAGTAGGAGTCTTCCTTGGGGGGCGACTGAGGACTGGGCTGTGCCTTTTTTTTGAGATGGAGTCTCACTCTGTCACCCAGGCTGGAGTGCAGTGGCACAATCTTGGCTCACTACAACCTCCACCTCCTGGAGGTTTAAGCGATTCTTCTGCCTCAGCCTCCCAAGTAGCTGGGACTATAGGCGTGCACCACCACGAGCGGCTAGTTTTTGTATTTTTAGTAGAGATGTGGTTTCACCATGTTGGCCAGGGTGGCCTCAAACTTCTGACCTCAAGTAATCTGCCCACCTCAGCCTCCCAAAGTGCTGGGATTACAGGCATGAGTCACCGTGCCTGGCCTGGGCCGTGTCTTGAAGGCTACGGTCTTTTTCTTGGGGAGCAATAGGGCATGGCCAGCCTGGGCCTGTTTCAGGTGTTGGGAGACAGGAAGCCCAGGCAGGGAGACAGAGTGGCAGGAGTGGGGAGGTCAGGCAGAGCCACACGGGGTTCCTGGTGGGAGCTTGAGTCTGGGAGTCCGGAGGGTCTGGTCTTTGGAAGGAGGGGTAGACAAGAGCTAGGGAGGGTTAGGCAGGGCCCCGGATTAAGGGAGCGCAGAGAAGGGAGAGGCAGATCCCACCCTATAGATTAATAGGGACAGGCCACAGAGGCCATTCTGACCCTGTGAAGCCCCCGGGGCAGGCCACTGCCACCAGAGCCCTGAGCTGGAATGCAGATGGCTTGACCCTAGTGTGTGTGTTTCAAGGTGGGTGCTGACCCCTGCTTCCATCAGAGCTGGGAGAGCAGGAAAGCTGCAGCCCATAGATAAGGACTCTCTGGAGAGACCTTGGGTGGGGACTGGGGAGGCCAATGCCTGGGGCAGCCAGCCCAGAGGCAGCAAAGACCAAGTATGATGGGGGAAGAGGGAGTGCCCTGTTGTCACAGCAGTTTGGCAGAGGGTGGTATGAGTAGCTGAGATGCTGGAAACAGAGGGTAGAACCAGCGAGTGAAGGGCTTTCACTACCAGATATTGCAGTGTCGACAGGGGGAAATGATTGTTTTTTGAGCCCCAGAATCATATGATCAAACCTATAGTCTGTCGTGCTCACTAGAACATGAGCTTCCCAAGGCAAGGAGTTCGTCTAGTGTTCCCTGTGTACTCCCAGCACTGAGCACAGCATCAGTCACTTAGTAGGTGCCACGTTGATATTTAATAGATGTGTTTCATAGATATGCACAGCCACAATATATACAATGTTTATGGATATATATATGTTATGTAGTAAACATTTTAAAACTTTGATAAGAATACACACTAATGGTCAAGGGAGTGGTTACTTTGGGGAAGAGAGGAAATAGGATTGAGATAGAATACAAAAGGGATTTCAGCTATGTCTGTTTTTTTTCTTATAAAGAAAAACTGGGACCAGGCGCAGTGGCTCACACCTGTAATCCCAGCATTTTGGGAGGCCAAGGCAGGTGGATCATGAGGTCAGGAGATCGAGACCATCTTGGCTAACACAGTGAAACCCCGTCTCTATTAAAAATACAAAAAAATTAGCCGGGAGTGGTGGCGGGCACCTGTAGTCCCAGCTACTCGTGAGGCTGAGGCAGGAGAATGGCGTGAACCTGGGAGGCGGAGCTTGCAGTGAGCCGTGATCGTGCCACTGCACTCCAGCCTGGGCGACAGAGCAAGGTGGCTCACGCCTATAATCCCAGCACTTTGGGAAGCTGAGGCGGGTGGATCACTTGAGGTCAGGAGTTTGAGACTAGCCTTGGCCAACATGGTGAAACCCCATACTACTAAAAATACAAAATATCTGGATGTGGTGGTGGGTGATTGTAATCCCAGCACTTCGGGAAGCTGAGGCGGTGGATCACTTGAGGTCAGGAGTTTGAGACTAGCCTTGGCCAACGTGGTGAAACCCCATACTACTAAAAATACAAAATATCTGGATGTGGTGGTGGGCCCTTGTAATCCCAGCTACGTGGGAGGCTGAGGCAGGAGAATCACTTGAACCCAGGAGACAGAGGTTGCAGTGAGCCGAGATTGTGCCACTGCACTCCAGCCTGGGTGACAGAGTGAGACTCTACCTCAAAAAAAAAAAAAAAAAAAAAGAACTGGGCTGGGCATAGGGGATCATGCTTGTAATCCCAGCACTTTGGGAGACCAAGGTGGGAGGATCGCTTTGAGTCCAGGAGCTTGAGACCAGTCTGGGCAACATAATGACATCTAGCCTCTATAAAAAAAAAGAGTTTTTTTAATTAGCCAGGCATGGTGGTGAATGCCTGTAGTCCCAGCTATTCAGGAGGCTGAAGTGGGAGGATTACTTGAGCCTGGGAGGTTGAGGCTGCAGTGAGCTATGATTACATCACTGCACTCCAGCTGGGGCAACAGAGTGAGACTCCATCTCAAATAAATAAATAAATAGAAAAACTGAAGAAAACATGACTGTAAACATTTGTTAAATGTGAATGGTCAGTATGTGGGCTCCTGTAATATTTGTCTTCATAATTTAAAAAACATTCTTACTTTTAAAAAGAAAATAAATTTATGCACCATTTTAACAAATGTCCAGAATATCTCTTTCTCCAGTAGATGGCTGTGTTGAGGCCTATGGCTTCTTAAGATTACAAACAAGCCTAGGCAATTCTCTCGATGTAGACCCTTCGTGGGCTTCCAAATTGTCAGCAGCTGGAGTAAAAGTGCCACTCGGAAATAATGAAGCCAAGCTTGGCTTGCTTCCTTATATTCTTGACCCCTATAGTTCAGAGCGATTATTTATTTATTTATTTATTTATTTATTTATTATTTTGAGACAGAGTGACTCTGTCGCCCAGGCTGAAATGCAGTGGCGCAATCTCTGCTCACTGCAACCTCCACTTCCCAGGTTCAAGTGATCCTCCTGCCTCAGCCTCCCGAGTAGCCGGGATTACAGGCACCCACCACCATGCCTGGCTAATTTTTGTATTTTTAGTAGAGATGGGGTTTCACCATGTTGACCAGGCTGGTCTCAAACTCCTGACCTCAGGTGATCTGCCCACCTCAGCCTCCCAAAGTGCTGAGATTACCGGCATAAGCCACCGTGCCAGGCCCAGAGTGATTATAATATCATCGTGCCTAGATTATGGTTCTTGGTGGAGGATCTCAACACTTCTTTCCAGTGGTGACATCATACTAACTGTGTAAGTCCTGGCTCACCCCTCAAATGTAACATTGTAGCCTTGTGCATTTTGATTCTTAGTGGCCTCAGGGTAAAAAAATACATTGTACACTCAGAGAGTGTTTGAGTCCAAGCTCCACCTCCTACTTGTATGACCGGTTGATTCACTCAACCACCTTGAGTCCCAGCTTGCTCAGTAGGAGGGTGTAGATGACAGCCACTTCTCAGTGACTGAGAGGATTAAATCGATAATATAGTGTGTGAAGTCTCCTGAGACAGAGCCTGGTACATGGTAGATTCCCAAACTGCATTAACTCTCTTCCGATTGAAGGCTTTGTGCAACCCAGCCTTTGTTCTCTTTCCCCTTACGCCCCAACCATGCCCATTTTTCAAGGCGTATTCAACTGTATCTCTTCCATGAAATTGTTCCTCATAGCCCAATGGCTCATGTCACTGACTGCTTCATAATCATAGTTCAAAATCAGCCAGGCTTGGTGGCACCTGCCTGTAGTCCCAGCTACTCAGGAAGCTGAGGTGGGAAGATCACCTGAGCCCAAGGAGGTCGAGGCTGCAGAGAGCCGTGATTGCACCACTGCACTCCAGCCTGGGCGACAGAGCAAGACCTTGTCTCAAAAAAAATTTTTTTAAATCATAGTTAATTTTTCATCTGTTTATTTATTTATTTATTTTTGCCTCCTCATATAGTAAAGCCTTTGAAAGTAGGAATGCCAGTTCAAGTGTCACTGCAGCGTGGAGAAAAGCCCACTGGAGTGGGAGGTTGACATCTTTGGTTAAATTCTGTTAGGTCAACTTGGGACTCCAGGTAGCTTTGGGGACTTTGATTTCACCAGTAAAATGGCAACAGTAACTCACCTCACATAGTTTCAAGACATTGATCCAGATATTTGAAGGAGTTGAGTAAATACGGTTGAATAAATTTAAGCAGTTTAGAAAAACAAAGTTCCTTACAAACGTTGGGTATTAGGATTAAATCCCCACCCACGGTATCTAATAATGGGTTTTGCATTTACTTGCTGCCAAGAGAAACTGCGTGCTTGAATATTCTACAGTCATCCAGATAAAGACCAAAAGAGGCATCAAGTAGCAATAATAAGGATTTATCTAATTTTAAACAAAATATCTTCTTCTTTCTCATCAGGATCGAGATGACCACAGCCACCCCTCTGGGGGATACCACCTTCTTCTCACTGAACATGACCACCAGGGGAGAAGACTTCCTGTATAAGAGTAAGGTCAAATTCGCTTAGAGGCTGGGGGAAGGATGGCAGGACCAGTGTCATGGTCATAGTGCAGAGGTTAAGAGTGTGGGCTCTGGAGGTGGATTGCCTGGGTCTCAGGCCCAGTTCTGCCACATGCCAACTGCAGCATTAATGGCAGACAAAGCAATGGACATATGCCTCAGTGGTGTTTCTTTGCAGGGCACTGCTGTGGAAGGGTAGGGGACAGAACCGCTATTTCTGTCTGAGTGGGAGTCTTCCAGGGAAGGGCAAATGGGGACTGGACTGTGTCTTTTTTTTTTTTTTTTTTTTTTTTTTGAGATGGAACACATGTCTTTACTGCTCTGTACCTCAGTTTCCTCATCTATACAATGGGGATATTAAAGAAGCTACCATATAAGGCAGTTGTGATGACTAAAGGAGATAATTCAGGTTGACAGTTTAGCACAGCCTCTGGTACATACTAAGTACCTAATGATGATGATGATTGTTATTACTACTGGCTGGGTGTGGTGGCTCACACCTTTAATCCTAGCACTTTGGGAGGCTGAGGCATGTGGATCACTTGAGATCAGGAGTTTGAGACCAGCTTGGCCAAAATAGTGAAACCCCATCTCTACTAAAAATACAAAGATTAGCTGGGCATGGTGGTGTGCACCTGTTACTCAGGAGGCTGAGGCAGGAGAATCACTTGAACCTGGGAAGCAGAGGTTGCAGTGAGCTGAGATCGTGCCACTGCACTCCAGCCTGGGCAACAAAGTGAGCCTCCGAAACAAACAAAAAAATATTACTACTACTATGATTGCTATTGTTTTCGTTAAAAAGTCTTGGGACCTAGAAAGCGCTGAAATTTGAATCTCTTATAAAATGGCTCTAAATGGATCACCTTAAAATGTAGCTACTCCCAGTACTTTGGGAGGCCGAGGCGGGCGGATCACGAGGTCAGGAGATCGAGACCATCCTAGCTAACACGGTGAAACCCCGTCTCTACTAAAAATAGAAAAAATTAGCCGGGCGTGGTGGCGGGCGCCTGTAGTCCCAGCTACTCGGGAGGCTGAGGCAGGAGAATGGCGTGAACCCAGGAGGCGGAGCTTGCAGTGAGCTGAGATCGGGCCACTGCACTCCAGCCTGGGCGAAAGAGCAAGACTCCGTCTCAAAAAAAAAAAAAAAAAAAAAAAAAATATATAGCTACTGCTGGGCATGGTGGCTCATGCCTGTAATCCCAGTAATTTGGGAGGCCAAGGCAGGCAGATTGCTTGAGCTTGGGATTTCAAGACCAGCCTGGGCAATATGGGGAGACACCATGTCTACAACAAATACCAAAATTAGCCAGGTGTGGTGGTGACGCTCCTGGAGTCCCAGCTACACGGGGGGTGCTGAGGCAGGAGGATCGCTTGAGCCTGGGAGGTCGAGGCTGTGGTGAGCTGAGATTGTGCCACTGCATTCCAGCCTGGGTAACAGAGCGAGAACTTGTCTCCAAACAAACAGACAAACAAAAATCCGAAGTAGCTATTTTTATACTATATTGCAAGGCAAAAAAAACATCCCATCAACTGATGAAAGAGTAAATGAATGTAGGCGGGAAGAGTGAGTTCTGGGGAGGCATTTGCCATGAACAAGTGGTCCCCGGAAGGAAAAATTTCAGGATGACTCTTCAGAAAATCAATTGATTGTATAAGGAGACGCTTGGGTGTGTGTCAGCCATTTCAGCTGGCTACACATATACCCCTGGGCATGGGACAGACTTCCCTACACACAGCGATAAACAGCTTCAGGCTGTGGTTCTGGCAGGTGGCTGGATTAAGGGCAGGATGTGTCTCTTCCATGAAGACTCAGAAGGGGTTGCTCCCAGGACGGGGTCCCATGGGCTATCCTGCTGCTTGCTGGGCGGGCAGACGTACAGAGGCCTGAGGAGGTGTGTCTCCAAACAGTCCTGAGGGAAATGCAGGGTAGAGAGAATCACTATCAGGAAGACGAGAATAATTCTGTTTTTATTGAACTGAAAGTAGTGGTTCTTGGCCGGGCGCAGTGGCTCACACCTGTAATCCCAGCACTTTGGGAAGCCAAAGTGGGCCGATCACCTGAGGTTGGGAGTTTGAGACTGGCCAGCATGGTAAAACCCCATCTCTACTACTAAAAATACAAAAATTAACTGGCTGTGATGGTGCACACCTGTAGTCCTAGCTACTTGGGAGGCTGAGGCATGAGAATCGCCTGAACCTGGGAAATGGAGGTTGCAGTGAGCCGAGATCACACCACTGTACTCCAGCCTGGGTGTCAGAGAGAGACTGTCAAAAAAAGAAAGAGAAGGAAGGGAGAGGGAGAGGGAGGGAGAGGGAGGGGGAGGGGAAGGGGGAGGGGGAGGGAGGGGAGGAAAAGGGAGGGGGAGGGGGAGGTTCTCCTGTAGAAACAAAAGAAAGAGAAGAAAAAAGAAAGAAAGAAAGAAAGAAAGAAAGATTGGTTGGTTCTCAACTAGGTGTTTTTGCCCTCCTAGATAGGGTTACCAGATTTAGCAAATAAAAATATAGAATGCCCAGTTAAATTTGAATTTAAGATAAACAATGAATACTTATTTAGTATGTGTCATACAATATTTGAGATGTACCTATACTAAAATGGTATCCATTGTTTGTTGAAAATTCTGATTTTATCTGGCAACCCTACCACCACGGGCCATTTGGCATTGTCTGGAGATATCTTAGTAGTCACAGTTTGGTGGGGGTGGGGGGAACTTGGGGGCATTGCAACTGGCATCTAGTAGATAGAGGCAAGAGATAAGATTAAACATCTTGCAATGCACAGGACAGCCTCCCCGACGAAGAATTAGCCAGCTGAGGTTGAAAAACCCAGAACTAAAGTCTCCCCAAGAAGGAAAAAAACCTAAGTTGCCCCATGATGGATTTCCCGCCCTCTCTGCTTCTTCCCTTCCAGTGTTTCTTCCTATGAATATTTGCACATGGTTGTTTGCTTTTAAGTAAACTTTTTATAAGGCATTACTTACATTCAAAATGTGCATAAATCATAAGTGCCCAGCTGGGTGAATTGCCACAAAGTGAACATACCTGTGCAACCAGTCCCCAAATCAAAAAACAGAGACACCACCAGTGTCCTAGAGGTCGTGGTTCCCCTTCTAATCACCATCCTCCACCCCACCAAGGGGACCTGCTATTCTGACTTTTACCACCATCGATTAGTTCTGCTTGGTTTTGAACTTTATATAAATGGCCTATAGGTATACCATATGCACTCCTTTGTATCTGGCTTCTTTTGCTCTACATTATGCTTGTATGCACATATTTTAATGGTTGTAACATATGCTATATAAATATATATTGGGTGGATGTATGTAATCTCTTCTATTTTCTTTTCTTTTCTTTCTTTCTTTTTTTTTTTCTTCTTTTTTGAGACAGAGTCTCACTCTGTCACCCAGGCTGGAGTACAGTGGTGCCATCTCGGCTCACTGCCTCACTGCAACCTCCGCTTCCCGGGCTCAAGCGATTCTCGTGCCTCAGCCTCCGGAATAGCTGGGATTACAGGCTTGTAGCACCAGGCCCAGCTAATTTTTGTATTTTTAGTAGAGACGGGGTTTCACCATGTTAGCCAGGCTGGTCTCAAACTCCTGACCTCAGGTGATCCGCCTGCCTCGGCCTCCTAGAGTGCTGGGATTACAGGCGTGAGCCACTGAACCCAGCAGTTCTTGATATTTTCAGTATCAATTCCGACAAGGATGTTGACCTTGAAGCTAAAATTGGAGGCCGGGTGTGGTGGCTCATGCCTACAATCCCAGCACTTTGGGAGGCTGAGGGGGGCAGATCACTTGAGGTCAGCAGTTCAAGACCAGCCTGGCCAACATGGTAAAACCCCGTCTCTATTAAAAATGCTAAAATTAGCCAGGTGTAATGGCAGGCACCTGTAATCCCAGCTACTCTGGAGACTGAGGCAGGAGAATCGATTGAACCCGGGAGGCAGAGGATGCAGTGAGCTGAGATCGTGCCACTGCACTCCAGCCTGGGCAACAAGAGTGAAACTCCCTCTCAAAAAAAAAAAAAAAAAAAAAAAAAAAAAAAAACAAGAAAGAAACTAAAATTGGAATGTGACATTGGAGCTGAGAACTAATATCGAAATTAGAGTCTAAGACATTAAGCTACAAGGACATCATCACAGCCTTGTTTTTAATAGTGAAAAACTGAAAACAACATAAGTATTCTCAATAGAGAATTGGTGAACAGATTGTGGTACACCCAAACAATGGAGTACTATGCAGCCATGGAAAGTCATGAAGAAAAATATATAATTAAACAGAAAGATGATTATGATATTGTTATAAAACAGTGTGTGAAACATGGCTCCTTTTTTTTGGTTTGTTTTTGAGAAGGAGTCTTGCTCTGTCGCCCAGGCAAGAGTGCAGTGGCACGATCTTGGCTCACTGAAACCTCAGCCTCCCGGGTTCAAGCAATTCTCCTGCCTCAGCCTCCTGAGTAGCTGGGATTACAGGCATGTGCCATCACGCCCGGCTAATTTTTGTATTTTTAGTAGAGACAGGGTTTCACCATGTTGGTCAGGCTGGTCTCGAACTCTTGACCTCGTGATCCACCCCCCCCCCACCCCCCTTGGCCTCCCAAAGTGCTGGGATTACAGGTGTGAGCCACCACACCTGGCCATGGTTCCATTTTTACCAAGTACATATTTTTCCATATTTAGGAATATTTCCTTTAAGACAGATATTCAAACATATAAGTATTAAATTATTTTAAAACTATAACGGGTATTTTTAAAAAATTTTTTTTATACAGAGATGGAGTCTTGCCATCTTGCCCAGGTTAGTCTGGAATTCCTGGGCTCAAGTGATCCTCACCCCCCAGCCTCACAAAGTACTGGGATTACAGATGTGAGCCACTGCACCTAGCCAGATATTTATTTATGTATTTATTTTTATTTTTTGAGATAGAGTCTTGCTCTGTCACCCAGGCTGGAGTGCATTGGCACAATCTTGGCTCACTGCAGCCTCAACCTCCCAGGCTCAAGAGATCCTCCCTCCTCAGCCTCCCAAGTAGCTGTCACTACAGGTGCCACCTGGCTAATTTTTAATTTTTTATTTCTAGAAACAAGATCTTGCTATGTTGCCCAGGCTAGTCTGGAACTCCTGGGCTCAAGTGATCCTCCCACCCCATCCTCTCAAAGTACTGGAATTGCAGGCATGAGCCACTGCACCTGGCTGATAGATATTTACCATGCATCAACACGATCACATTGGTGAATGTACATATGCAGACAATCAGCAGTTGTTGGGCCAGTGAGTTCTTCAACGACCCCCTCTTTTTTGCACATATTTATATTTTCAAAATTATTTTCTACAAAAATCACATGCTACTTTTGCATTATCAAAAGGAGGGGAGGGTATGTTGTTTGTTTGTTTCCCAGAAGTTTGAGGCATGCTGGAGCTGATAAGAACCAGGACTTTGCCTAAGGCGGAGTTTTGGCAGATGATGTGCTAAGGACGGGGTCCTTCAAGCGCAGCTCGGGGCAGGGGTGCACAGCCACTCCAGATGTGACTGTCCTGGGGTCAACTGGGAGTGTCCCAGGATGTTGCCTTCTCTCCTGCCTCCCTTGACCTAGTGAGGATGTCAGGTGCCACAGCAGGGCGCCCTCCCGGTCTGCGTTCAGTTTGCACATTCACGGTCTCTGCTTCTCTCCTTTCTGTAGGTTCTGGAGCCATTGTTGCTGCCGTTGTGGTGGTTGTCATCATCATCTTCACCGTGGTTCTGATCCTGCTGAAGATGTACAACAGGTACGGATGCCCTGGGCTTTGGAACTGCCTGGTCCCTTCAGCGACATCAGAATAAATGGGAGGTGATATATGGGTGCCCGTCGTGTGCCTGGCAGTATCCCTCAGCCTTTAGTAAATGCTCTAACCCTTGGGGGTCCTTTTTGCAGTCTGTTCTGTTGAAGGAATTTCAAAGTGACTATTTTTGTACTTGGAGAAATATTTTTTAAACGTAATAATGATAATGACAATGATAATGGTCTTGAGCACTGTGGTAAACATTTGTTTGTAATTTACAGATAATAGAGGAATGTTCAGACCTCTTCTCTCAGAGATCTCTCTTCTAGGTTGTATGAGCTGGCCACATAAGTATTTGAGATGACAAATACTAGAAGCATGTACCCTGACTCTGCTTTCTGGAGACGTATAAGGGGAAATAAAAGAATATAATTTGATCATACAAAAAATAAATTTTATATGTTATCACCTTATGTGTAATTACCTTCAGTCACAACCTTGATGGAAGGTAATTCTTTTCAGGGAAGAAATCAAAATTTAAAAACTATAAATAAAACATATCATAGAAGACCTAGAAGCCATTTCTTTAAAAAGGTATTGTGGCCGGGTGTGGTAGTGTGGTCTGTAATCCCAGCTACTCAGAAGACTGAGGCGGGAGGATGGCTTGAGTCCAGGAGTTTGAGTCCAGCCTGGGCAACATAGCAAGACCCTGTCTATACAAATATATTTGCATATGAGCCGGGCACGGTGGCTCACGCCTGTAATCCCAGCACTTTGGGAGGCCAAGATGGGCAGATCACGAGGTCAGGAGATGGAGACCATCCTGGCTAACATGGTGAAACCCCGTCTCTACTAAAAATACAAAAAAATTAGCCGGGTGTGGTGGCGGGCGCCTGTAGTCCCAGCTACTCGGGAGGCTGAGGCAGGAGAATGGCGTGAACCTGGGAGGCGGAGCTTGCAGTGAGCCGAGATCGCGCCACTGCACTCCATGCTGGGTGACGGAGCGAGACTCCGTCTCAAAAAAAAAAAAACAAAATCATATATATATGTATCAGAAGTGCACTGATTAATAAGGAAAGCTGTTTACAATATATTGTCAAAGTTTACGAAACAATATATACATGGTAATCTCAATCATACACATAGGTTACCCATACACATATCCAAGGGAAAGCAACACAGCAAGGTCTTAACAACTGGTGTGTCTACATGATGGCATTGTTAGTTTTTGCTGGGAGGGGGATGTTCCTAATTTTTGAGGAATGGTAAACACGCATTGTTTTTATAAGAATATGAATATTATTTATAAAGGGAGCTGCTAGGTGTGGTGGCTCTGCCTGTAACCCCAGCTAGTCAGGAGGCTGAGGCAGGAGGAGCACTTGAGCCCCAGAGTTTGAGACCAGCTTGGGCAACATAGCAAGACCCTGTCTCTGGAAAAAAAAAAAAAAGTTTTTAAAATAAAGGTAGCTAGGCCAGGCGTGGTGGCTCACACCTGTAATCTCAGCACTTTGGGAGGCCGAGGCGGGCAGATCACGGGGTCAGGAGTTTCAACATTGTGAAACCCCATCTCTACTGAAAATACAAAAAATCAGCTGGGCATGGTGGCGGGTGCCTGTAATCCCAGCTACTTGGGAGGCTGAGGCAGGAGAATCGCTTGAACCCGGGAGGCGGAGGTTGCAGTGAGCTGAGATCGCACCACTGCACTCCAGCCTGGATGACAATGTGAGACTCCATCTCAAAAAATAAACAAAATAAAATAAAATAAATAAATAATAAATAAAATAAAAGTAGCTAACATATATTGATCTCATACCACATGCCAGGCATGGTTCTAAGCTCCTTACATGTGTTAACGCATTTAATCCTCATCTAACAACCTCACAAGGTGGGTACTACTATTATCCTCAATTTTATAGGTACAGAAACAGATACAGAAAGACTAAATCATATGCCCAAGGTTGTTCAGCCCTAACTAGCACAGTTGGGATTCAAACCTAGTTCATCTGGTTTCAAAGAAAATACTCCCACAATTACATGTAATAATAATAATAACATTAAAAAGTTATTTTAAAAAAAGATTTAGGATATTACAATTTGGGTCTATCCCAAACCAGGAGTGGCATCAAACCCCAATGTCTACTCTTTATTTCTCTCCATTGTTGCTGGAGCTCTGAACCTCTTTTTTAGGTCGTAATCTGAACGGAGAATCCACTCAACCCACCCTGTTTGCACTGATGCCTGAGCTGGGAAGTGAGAAACCTGGGTTCAGTAGTCTTTGGTTTGTCAAAATCAAGCAAGTTATTTAACCTCCTCCTGCCTGTGTGTTGTCATGTTTAAAATGAAGAGTCTCAAAGCTTGATAATTGCATTATAGATACATTGCAGAATGTCTTTGTTCTTAGGAGTATTTAGGAGTGCAGTGGCATGATGCCTGCAACTCACAAATGGTTCGCGGTTCTAAAAAACTGTGTGTGACAATAGAGAAAGAGAAAGTAATAGAGAGAAAAAAAAGCAGATGTGGCAAATTGTTAGTAATTAGTCAATTGTTCTGTGAAGGGCTGTCTTAGACTATGCTGTGCTGCTATCACAGAATATCTGAGACTGGGTAAATTATACAGAAAAGAGATTTATTTCTTGCGGTTCTGGAGGCAGGGAAGTTTAAGATATTGAGGGGCCAGTAACTGGCAAGGGCCTTCTTGCTCTGTTATCCACGATAGAAGGGCAAAGAGAGAGCCAGAGAGAGCAAGAGATCAAATTCACAGCCTAAGAAGTCCTTTTATAATTGGCATTAATGGATTCATGAGGGTGGAGTCCTTATGACCTAAACTCCTCCCATTAGGCCCCACCTTTCAATACTGTTGAATTAGGGATTAAGTTTCCAATGCAGGCTTTTTGGGGGCCACATTCAAATTGTAACAAGAGTATTAGAGTATTAACTGTACTATTTGTGCAACTTCCCTGAAGATTTGACATTTTTAACAGATAATTATAAGGCTGGGTGCAGTGGCTCACGCCTATAATCCCAGCATCCCAGGAGGCTGAGGCAGGTGGATTGCTTGAATCCAGGAGTTCAAGACCAGCCTGGGCAACATAGTGAAACCCTGTCTCTACTAAAAATACAAAAAGTTAGCCAGGCATGGTGGTGTGCACCTGTAGTTCCAGCTAGTTGGGAGGCTGAGGTGGGAGAATCACCTGAGCCTGGGATGTTGAGGCTGTAGTGAGCTGAGATTGTGCCACTGCACTTCAGCCTGGGCAACCAGGTAAGACTCTGTCTCAAAAAAAAAAATATATATATATATATGTGTGTGTATGTGTATATATATATATATATATATATATATATATATATAATATGTCAGCAAGATGAAATATCATGAAGACATGAGAATTCATAATTGTTGGCCAGGCACAGTGGCACACACCTGCAATCCCAGCACTTTGGGAGGCCAAGTGGGGAGGATCACTTGCCAGGAGTTCAAGACCAGCCTGGCCAACATGGTGAAACCCCATCTACACTAAAAGTACAAAAATTTGGCTGGGCGTGGTGGCTCATGCTTGTAATCACAGCACTTTGGGAGGCCGAAGTAGGTGGATCACCTGAGGTCAGGAGTTCAAGACCAGCCTGACCAACATGTTGAAACCCCATCTCTACTTAAAAATACAAAAATTAGCTGGGCATGGTGACAGGCACCTGTGATCCCAGCTACTCCGGAGGCTGAGGCAGGAGAATCGCTTGAACCCAGGAGGCGGAGGTTGCAGTGAGGCAAGATCGCTCCGCTGCACTCCAGCCTGGGCGACAGAGCCAGACTCTCTCAAAAAAAGAAAAAAAAAGAATTAATAATTATTGTTCATTATTGAATTTTACGGCATATTAAATGAAGCCAAGATAAATGTTTTCAGTACATTCTCTTTTCAATTATGTAAAAAGTTCTTAAATATTTCTAGCAATAAACTTAGCAAGCATAATGAGGCTGGAAAATGTAATACATGCTACAACTTTGAACATAAAAAATGTAATATCTTTATTTTTATCTTTTATATAGCCACCTCTGACATTTTACTCATTCCTTAACAGAAACAAATAAAATTAAATATCTGATCTAAGTGAAAAAATTGAAGGGCAGACTAGCTGATGCCTAAGGTCCCTTCCAGTTGTAAAATTCTGTGGTGGCAAGTAAGCAATGTGATTTAATGTCTACGTTAATCTACATTAATCTGTTGGCCAGAACTGTAGTCGCAGAGCCCATTCCCCGCGGCATACCAGGGAAAAGACTCAACCATGTGCACATTATCTCCCTACAGGAAAATGAGGACGAGGCGGGAACTAGAGCCCAAGGGCCCCAAGCCAACCGCCCCTTCTGCCGTGGGCCCAAACAGCAACGGCAGCCAACACCCAGCAACTGTGACCTTCAGTCCTGTTGACGTCCACGTGGAGACACGATGACCTCTACCCTGGTGCTATCTCCACCACTGTCCAAAGAGCCTCTCCAGAGTCAAGACCCAGAGGCACACTCTCTGGCAGCTTCACAATGAGCTTCTTCTGGTCAGGTCGACAGAGACATCTTTGACGCAATCTCTGATGCTTCCAGCAGTCCTCAACCTTGTCTGCCCTGCCCTACCCCAACTGTGTCCACATCCCTGCTGCCACCCCACCAAAAAGCTGCAGAACATTCTTTTGTCATCTGATGAGGTAGAGCTATGTTGGGAATCCACCAGTGTGGGCTTGGCTTTCCCCCACACTGTAGTTAGACAGATAGACAGATAGCCCAGGAGCCAGGTGTCAGGGAGCACTGCTGAGAGTATCACAATAGGATCTGTCACGGGGTTCATATCAGATGAAGCGCCGTATCCACAGCTTCAGAGAGCAAAACATTCAATCCCATAACCAGGCACAGGGGAACTAACTTGGACTAACTAAACAGAAAACCTTGTTAACGTATAACTTGTTCCAGTACTACATCTCCGCCTGCTGGCTCATGACAATTGCTCAGCACATTTTCCCCTCTTGAAGAAAGGTTGCAGAAGAACTAAATTATCCTCAAAAGATTTCTGCTTCATTAGTAAAGAGTCAGTGACGGAATAGGGTGACTCTGCAGAATAGTGGCCTCTAGGGTAGGAGCTTGTTGTGTTGTCCGTGGGCCTGGAACGATCCTGGTGGCTGATCAGGGTCCTTCTCCCACTCTGGACTGTATCAACCCTGACTGTCTTGGTCCTTGGCTCCCCTTTATCTGGATTCTGAGCACCCCTGACTGTCCTGTTAACGCTTTCCCTCCAAGGACCAGTATTTGGAGATTAATTAGATTACAACTCTATCTATGTTACCTTTGTCCTTCCTGGTCACCTTGCAGATTCAAGACATGTTCAAAGCAACACATTCACAACCCATTTCTATTCTATAGCAACCTCGTCTGTGACTCCTTAGCCTGGAGAACAATCTACCAAGAAGAGAAAGTATCTGGAATTAAGAAGTCCTACCATCCAAGCCCTACTTCCTGGTTATGTGGCCTTGGAAAAGTGACTCAACCTCTTTATATTCAGTTTCCTAACCATGAAGTGGAAATGATAACACCTGCCTCACTGGGGCACTATAACAAGTGAAGGACTTAGGAAAACATCCGGAGTATAGCGCCTGGCACCCAGGAGATGCTTAATAAATGGGAACCAGGATTCTTTTTCTTTTCTTTTTTTTTTTTTTTTGAGACAGAGCCTCAATCTGTCACCTGGGCTGGAGTGCAGTGGCACGCTCACAGCTCACTGCAGCCTTGAACTCCTGGGCTCAAGGGATGCTCCCTCCTCAGCCTCCAGAGTAGCTGGGACTACAGGTATGTGTCACCTCACCAGGCTAATTTTTTTATTTTTTATTTTTGTAGAGATGGGGTCTCGCTGTGTTGCCCAGGCTGGTCTTGAACCCCTGGCCTCAAGTGATCCTTCTGCTTTGGCCTCCCAAAGTGCTAGGATTACAGGCATGGACTACGGTGCCCAGCCTTGGAGCCAATATTGTTATTATTATAGGCTTTTTTTTCAGTTGCAAGACAGACATTTCTTCACATTTTAATGATTCTGAAATCAGAACATATCTTGCAATTGATGGGTTCATTAATATAATTGTAGTTCTTTACTTCCTCTCAAAAAGTTGTGATCTTATAATTGATGGCATCTTGGAAACAAGGTAATAAATCTCTATTCTGTTAAAGAAAGTGACACACTTTGACATTTAACCTCAAATTTTAGGAGTCTCTCCCTCTTGGGGTCAGAAATCCCTTCTGAGGCCGGGTGTCGTGGCTCATGCCTGTAATCCCAGCACTTTGGGAGGCTGAGGCAGGCGGGTCACTTGAGGTCAGGAGTTTGAGACCAGCCTGGCCAACATGGAAAAACCCTGTCTCTACTAATAATACAAAATTTAGCTGGGCATGATGGCATGCACCTGTAATCCCACTACTAGGGAGGCTGTGGCATGAGAATCACTTGAACCTGGAAGGCAGAGGTTGCCGTGAGCCCAGATCGTGCCACTGCACTCCAGCCTGGGCAACAGAGTGAAACTGCAACTCAAAAAAAGAAAAATCCATTATGAGGGGAAATCAAGAGTCAGGGAGGTAAGAGGTCTGACCCAGGGTCACACAGCTCATGACATCCCACTGTAAAAATACTCTGTGGAATAGCTCTGGAGAAATACTGGCACATTCTTCCTCTCTGGTCATTATTTCTTCCTACTGTGTTTAAATATCCACCAAGTGTCAAGGACTTTGTAAGATGCTTTCACATAAATTATCTCATAGGATTAAATTTTCCCAAAAACCTGGGGAGGAATTATTTTTTCCAAAACAGATGAAAATTTCTGATTCAAAAAGAAAGAAAACAGAGTACTTTCCCAAAGTCACACAGCTAGTAAGTCACAAAGACAAGACTCAAAACCAGGTCTCTTGACTCCAAAATCTGTCTTTTTTGTGAAGTCACAGTCCTCTGCCGGCCCGGCTCAAAGCAGCACAGATTCTTTATGGGCTGAACAAGGGGAGTACGGGCTTGTCCATGTGTTTGAGTAGAGATCAGGGTTCTGGCTTCCAGGCCTAAGGTGAGGGAAAAGCCACTTCTAACTCCTTTGGGCATCCATGCTCACGGCCAAAAGAGCCCCTTCTCAACACATCCAAGTGCTAAGGATTCCTGCTTCATTCAAGCTACTACTTAGGCCCAAGGAGCAAGGGGTAGAATGGCATCTAACCAGAGCAAAGCCATTTCTTTGAGGGCTCAAGCCATAAACAAATATGCTCCCCTAAACATATTCGGCTTGAAAAAGTTGTTTTGGGGCAGCTGTGGTGGTGCACGCCTATAATCCCAGCCCTTTGGGAGTCAGAGGCAGTCAGTCACTTGAGCCCAGGAGTTCAAGACTAGCCTGGGCAACATGGCGAAACCTCGTCTCTACAAAAAATACAAAAATTAACCAAGCGTGGTAGTGCACGCCTGTATTCCCAGCTACTTGGGAGGCTGAGGTAGGAGGATGGCTTGAGCCTGGGAGGCAGAGGTTGCAGTGAGCTGAGATCACGCCACTGCACTCCAGCCGGGGTGACAGAGCCAGACCCTGTCTCAAAGCATATTTCAACCCTAAAACTAGACTCTTCTGCCCACAGTGCAGTCTTCTAGGCGTTACCCTCTGGTATATGTTCTTTTGCTAAATGAAGGCTTGGAGTTGGAGGGAAGAAGGGGAGACGGAGTGGTGAGGGCGAGGCAAATAAAAGGATTTGAGTGTCTCATTTTTGACTAATGAAGATAATTCAATAAACATCCTGTAAGAAGGGTTCCTATGTGCAAGTTGAGGTGCTACTAAGTACATTAAGACACAATTGCTGTTCTCAAGGAGTTAGCAGCTGGTCTCATGCGGGGATTTCACCACATGGTTATGTATTTTGTTTCTGATGAGGTGCCTTTCTTAGCAGATGCTGCCTTATTTGGCCACTGAAACAATCAAAGCTAATAAATGCTTAAAGAAAAATATCTGACAATAAAAAGGTTTAAATCAAAAGTGTTGAGTTTATTTCAGTTAAGTTTAGAGCTAACAAATACCTTTTCTAAAATTTCCTTTCCCTGACAAAGTAAATAGAGTCCTAAGATGGCCGGGCGTGGTGGCTCATGCCTGTAATCCCAGCACTTTGGGAGGCCGAGGTGGATGGATCACTTGAGGTTAGGAGTTTGAGACCAGCCTGGCCAACATGGAGAAACCCTGTCTCTACCAAAAATACAAAAAGTAGCCAGGTGAGGTGGCGGGCACCCATAATCCCAGCTACTTGGGAGACTGAGGCAGGAGAATCGCTAGAACCCAGGAGACGGAGTTTACAGTGAGCCAAGATCGTCCCACTGCACTCCAGCCTGGGCAACAGAGCAAGAATCTGTCTTTAAAAAAAAAAAGAGTCCTAAGGGGAAGTCTTTTCAAACATTGTGTCATTTGCTTCATCACTTTTAAAGACTGAAGATGGGCTGGCTGTCAACAGACATTTCTGTGAGTTGGAAAACTTGTTAACTTGCTCAGATATGACAAAAGAAATCCCATTTCACAGCCTGTAGTTAGAACACAAGAGGCACTGAGATGCCAAGGATGGGGACTGCTGGAATTGTTGGAGACCTTAGAATGAACCCTAAAACACCAGTAATGATGTTTACCATAAATGAAGCTCCTACTGTGTGCCAGGCAGAGAATAGGCCCTTTATAACCACCAGCAACTTTAATCCTTATAACTCCTATCCATAGGAGCCATCATTATCCTATTTTATGGATCAGGAAACAGGTTCAGGAAGGTAACTTGTCCTTGAGTGATGCAATGAACATTTGTGTGACTGTCGTCATGTTTGGGAAATACTCTACATTAAGAAGCCAGACTACCTCCTGCTATGAAAGCTGAAGAGGCCAGATACTTCTTTTCCCAGAATCCCTTGCAGCGAGGGTGAGGGACATGACCTGGACTTCTGCTAATCAGACTGATCAGACACTCCTGCCATGGACTTTGGATCTAAAAGTTGGTAACATAAAAGGGCAGGAACTGTGCAGAATCTGTCCTGGTGGCATGTATATGGCACCCTCCATTTCAAGAGGCAGCTATATCAGGGATTCTAGTAGCAGTACATTACTGAGTGTCCATAGGGTTGGCTATGTGAGTGATGCCCACAGCAACAGCAATGGTGCCTGCACCAGACGAGCTCTTTAGTGTGATTTAGACACACCTGCAGCATACCTCTGAGCCTGGCTTGGGTCTTCTGGAGATTCCAGCAACTACCTGAGCCCCTTACATCAGCAGAATCACTTCTTGCTGTGTGTAGCTAAGAACTGAACAGCTGTGGGGAATTTGCTCACGGTCACCCACCTGGGAAGTGGCTCGCGCTAGAACCCAGGACTCCAAAGCTCTTGTTTTTTCCCTACAGATGCTTCTAGATGAGGCTGAGTCATCCAAGGATTCTACAAAGTGCTGTGGAATCTTGGAGAAAGTAGAGTTGCTCCAACTGCAGGTATCCAGAGAATTTGTGACTTGGTGAATGTTAATGAAGGGGTATTGGCTGAGTGCGGTGGCTCACACCTGTAATCCCAGCACTTTGAGAGGCCGAGGTGGGCAGATCACTTGCTAACACAAAAATTAGCCAGGCGTGGTGGCGTATGCGTGTAGTCCCAGCTACTTGGGAGGCTGAGGCAGGAGAATGGCTTGAACCCGGGAGGTAGAGGTTGCAGTGAGCCGAGATCGCACCACTGCACTCCAGCCTGGGCAACAGAGCAACTCTCCATCTCAAAAAAAAAAAAGTGGGGGGGGGGGGAGTATTTAAAATTAATCTGGGAGAATGGTTAGGATGCTTCTAAGTAAAGTGTTTTTTTTAATTTAAGTGCAGTACACACACACACTCAGACACACAAACACACAGCTTGAAAAAATCTGCAGCTCAAAATATTTTCACAAACTGACAACACCCATGTAACCAGCATAAAGATGAAGAAATAAAGTATTATCAGCAGCCCAGATACCCTCCTTTTCCTCCTACTCTGTTCACCTCTGACAAAGGTAAACACTCTCTTGACTTTTACCAGCCTAGAACGACCTTGTCTACAGGTTGAATAATACAATGTTAACTCTTCTGTTTCTGGTTTCTTTCTTATAACATTGTATTCATAATATTTATTCCTGTTGTCAATGTAGTTGAAGATAATTCATTCTCCTTGCAGTAGTATTTCATTTTGTGAATATAAGTAGGTTTTATGTATCCATTCTGCTGTCTGATGTATATAAAAGTTGATTCTAGTTTGGGTCTGTAATGAATAGTGCTATTATGAACATTTTGGTGATTGTCCAGTGGTTCTACTAGGAATATTTTGGTGATTGTATATATGTTTCTGTTGGGAACACTTCCAGTAGAGTAATTGCTAGGTCATAAGATATGTGTATACTCAGCCTTAGTCAACAGAGACAAACAGTTCTCCAAAGAGTTGTACCAATTTCCATTCCCACTAGCAACGTATGAGAATTCCAGTTGCTCCCCATCCTTCACTGACACTAGGATATCTCCAAAATCTTTAATTTCAGTCATCCTGATATGTGTGCCATGGTCTCTCATTGTGGCTTTAATTTGTATTCCCTGATGATTAATGGAATTGATCACTTTTTCTTATGTTATTGGCCAACTGAATTTCATCTTTTAAGAGTTACTTTTCAGTCTATTTTTTGGTTTTACTTTTTTTTTAATACAAAGTCTTGTTATGTTGCTCAGGATGGCCTTGAACTCCTGACCTCAAGCAATCCTTCTGCCTCAGCCTCCCGAGTAGCTGGGATTACAGACATGAGCCACTGTGATCAGCTCAGTTCATATATTTGTATTTGGTTATCTTCCATTTTTATTATTATTTGTAGATATTTTTCTTTTTTTGGGGGGGTGTAGAGTCTCACTCTGTCATCCAGGCTGGAGTGCAGTGGCACAACCTCGGCTCATTGCAACCTCTGCCTCCCAAGTTCAAGCGATTCTCCTGCCTCAGCCTGCCAAGTAACTGGGACTACAGGCACGCACCACCACACCTGGCTAATTTTTTTTTTTTTTGTATTTTTAGTAGAGACAGGGTTTCACCATGTTGGCCAGGATGGTCTTGATCTCTTGACCTTGCGATTTGCCCACCTCAGCCTCCCAAAGTGCTGGGATTACAGGTGTGATCCACCACACCCGGCCACATTCTGCATATATTAATAAGTCCTTTGTTGTCCTATAGCTTGCCTTTTTAAGTTCCTTTATTTATTTTTTTTTTTATTTTTTGAGACAGTTTCCATTTGTAGCCCAGGCTGGAGTGCAGTGGTGTGATCTCGGCTCACAGTGGCCACCGCTTCCCGGGTTCAAGTGATTCTCCTGCCTCAGCCTCCCAAGTAGCTGGGATTACAGGCATGCACCACCACACCCAGCTAATTTTTGTATTTTTAGTAGAGACGGGTTTTCGCCATGTTGGCCAGGATGGTCCCAAACGCCTGACCTCAAGTGATCCGTCTGCCTTGGCCTTCCAAAGTGCTTGGATTACAGGCATGAGCCACCTCTGGCTTGCCTTTAAAAGAAAAAAAATAGCTCTATTGAGATAGAATTTATTTATAAAGTTCACCTCTGTAAAGGGCCCAATTCAGTGGTTTTAATATATTCACAGACTTGTGCAGCCATCACCACTATCAAATTTATCATCCCCAAAAGAACCTCCAGTGCCCGTTAGCAGTCACTTCCCACTGCCCTCTCTCCCCAGCCCCTGGCAGCCACTACTCTACTTTTTGTCTCTATGGATTTGCCTATTGTGGACATTTCATGTAATGGAATCACACTATGTGGTCTTTTGTGACTGGCTTCTTCTGGTTAACATAACTTTTCAAGGTTCATCTATGTTGTTGCATGTATCAGTATTTCATTCCTTTTTATGGCCGAATAATATTCCATTATATAGATATATCACATTTTGTTTATCCATTCATCAGGTGAACAACAGGGTTGTTTCCACTGTTGGGCTATTATAAATAATGGTGTTGTGAGGCCGGGCGCGGTGGTTTACACCTGTAATTCCAGTACTTTGGGAGGCTGAGGCAGGCGGATCACTTGAAGTCAGGAGTTTGAAACCAGCCTGGCCAACATGGTGAAATTCCTTCTCTACTAAAAAAAAAACAACAAAAATTAGCTGGACATGGTGGCCCATGCCTGTAATTCCAGCTACTCGGGAGGCTGAGGCAGGAGAATTGCTTGAACCCGGGAAGCCGAGGTTGCAGTGAGCCGAGATTGTGCCACTGCACTCCAGCCTGGGTGACAAAGTGAGACTCCATCTCAAAAATAAACAAATAATAATAATAATAATGGTGCCGTGAACATTATGTACAAGTTTTTGTGCAGACATAGGCTCTAATTCTCTTGGGCATATACCTTAGGAGAGGAATTGCTGCAGGATATGATAACTCTATGTTTAACCTTTTGAGGAAATGCCAAACTGTTTTCTGAAGTGGCGCCACCATTTAATATCGTCACCAGTAATGTATGAGGGTTCTCATTCCTCCGCTTCCTCATTAACACTTGTTATTGTCCATCTTTTCTATTCTAGCCATCCTAATAAGTAAGAAATGGTATCTCATGGTGGTTTTGATTTGCATTTCCCTAGTGAATGATATTGAACATCTTTTTCATGTACAGATTGGTGATTTTTATATCATTTTTGAAGAAATGTCTATTGCAACTTCTTTGCTCATTTTTAAATTGGGTTATTTGATTTTTGTTGTTTTGACTTGTAAGAATTCTTTATATATTCTGGATACAAGTCCCTTATAAGATATATAATTTGCAAACATTTTCTCCTGTTCTGTGGGTTGTCTTTTCTTCACTTTCTTGGTGATATCCTTTGCAGCACAAATGTTTTAAATAATAATAATAATTATTATTATTATTATTTTTGAGACAGAGTCTTGCTCTGTCTCCCAGGCTGGAGTACAATGGCACAATCTTGGCTCACTGCAACCTCCACCTCCCAGGTTCAAGCAATTCTCTTGCCTCAGCTTCCTGAGTAGCTGGGATTACAGGCGCGCACCACCGCTCCCATCTAATTTTTGTATTTTTAGTACAGACAAGGTTTCACCATGTTGGTCAGGCTGGTCTCAAACTCCGGACCTCAGATGGTCTGCCCGCTTCAGCCTCCCAAAGTGTTGGGATCACAGACGTGAGCCACCATGTCCGGCCCAAACATTTTTAATTTTGACAAAGCCCAATTCATCTATTTTTGTCTTTTGTCACTTGTGCTTTTGATTTCATATCTCAGAAATCATTGCCTGATCCAAAGTCATGAAGGTTTACTCCCATGTTTTCTTGTGAGAGTTTTCTAGTTTTAGCTCTTAAAATTTGGTCTATGATCCATTTTGAGTTAATTTTTTTCTTTTTATTCTGATCAAACTGAGGACCAAGTTATTGAGTTAATTTTTATATATGGTATGAGATAGGGGACCAGCTTTATCCTTTTGCAGGTAGATATTCACTTCTCCCAGCACCATATGTTGAAAAGACTATTTTTTCCCATTGAATTATCTTGGTACTCTAGTCAAAAAACAGTTGACCATAAATAGGAGGGTTTATACCTGGACTCTGAATTCTGTTCCATGATCTATATTTCTATTCTTCTGCCATTATCACACTGTGTTGATTTATAATAAGTTTGGAAATCAGGAAGTGTGAGTCCTCAAACTTTTTCCTGTCCTCCCTCTTTGTTTTCCTTGTTCAAGATTATTTTGGGCCGTGCGTGGTGGTTCATGCCTGAAATCCTAGCACTTTGGGAGGCCAAGGTGGAGGGATCACTTGAGGTCAGGAGTTTGAGACCAGCCTGGCTAACACAGTGAAACCCCAACTCTACTAAAAATTAGCCGGGCAAGGTGGCGCATGCCTGTAATCCCAGCTACTTCAGAGGTTGAGGCAGGAGAACCGCTTGAACCCAGGAGGCGGAGGTTGCAGTGAGCTGAGATCACACCATTGCACTCCAGCCTGGGGGACAAGAGCAAAACTCCGTCTCAAAAAAAATAAAAAAGAAAAGAAAAAGATTATTTTGGCTATTCTAGGTTTCTTGTATCTCCGTATGAATTTTAGTATCAGCTTGTCAATTTTGCAAAAATGGCAGCTGGGATTTTGATAGAAATTAAGTTGAATTTGTAGATCAAATTGGGTAGTATTGCCGTTTTAATAACATTAAGTCTTTTGTTCCATGAACATGGATGTATTTTTATTTATTTTGGTCTTCTTTAATTTTTGCAAAGAAATTTTGGTTTTCAGTGTACAAATCTTTCACCTTTTTTGCTAAATATTTCTGTAAGTATTTTATGCTTTTTGATACTATCATAAATGTTTTAATTTCCTTTTTGAATTTTTCATTGCTAGTGCATAGAAATGCAACTAATTTTGCCTGTTGATTTTGTATACTGCAATATTGAGGAATTTTTAAAATTAGCCCTAACAGGTTTTTTGTTTTTTGTGGGATCTTTAGGGTTTTTACATATGAGATCATGTCATTTGCAAATAGAGGTCATTTTACTTCTTCCTTTACAATCTGGATACCTTTTATTTCTTTTTCTTACCGAATTGCTCTGGCTAGAACTTCCAGTACTAGGTAGAATAGAGGTGATGAGAGCAGGCATTTTTGTCTTCTTCCTGATCTTAGAGGAAAGCAACCAGTCTTTCATCATTAAATATGATGATACCCATGAATTTTTCTGCAGATGGCCTTTTTTAGGTTGAGGAAATTCACTTCTGTTTCTACTTTGAGTGTTTTTATCAGGAAAGGGAGTTGAATTTTGCCAAATGCTGTTTCTATATTTATCAAGATAATCATATTGTTTTCATATTTTATTCTATTAATATGGGATATTACCTCTATTGATTTTCATATGTTTTTGTGGAGGATTTTTGCATCTATATTTATAAGACATATAGGTCTGTAGTTTTCTTATGATGTCTTTGTTTGGTTTTCGTATCAGAGTAATACTGGCCTCATAGAATGAGTTGGGAAGCATTTTCTCCTTTTCTATTTTTTGGAAGCATTGGTATTAATTCTTTAAGCATCTGGTAGAATTTACCAGTGAAGCCATCTGGGTCTGAGCTTTTCTTTGTAAGAAGTGTGTTGTTGTTGTTTTAACTACTATTACTAATGCAATCTTTTTACTTGTTATGGGTCTATTCAGATTTTCTATTTCTTCTTAAGTCCGTTTTGGTAACTTGTGTCTTTTCAGGAATTTGTTCATTTTATCTAGGTTAGCTAGTTTCTTGGCATACAATTTTTTATACTATTCCCTTATAATCCTTTTTATTTCTGAAAGATCAGTAGTGATGCTGTCTCTTTCATTCCTGATTTTAGTAATTTGAATCTTTTCTCCTTTTTTCTTTGTTCAATTGAGCTAAAGCTTTGTCAGTTTTCTTGATTGTTACAAGAATCCAATTTTTGGTTTTGTTGATTTTTTTTCTCTATTATTTTTCTATTCTGTGTCTGCCTTTTTATATCTCTTAATGGTTTCTTTTAGGGAAAATACATTTTTAATCTAAATGTTATCAATGTTTTCCTTTATAATTAGTGCTCTTTGTATTCTGCTTAAGAAATCATTGCCTACCTAAAGATTTTTCTTCTATGTTTTCTTTTAAAAGTCACATTGTTTTACTTTTTGTATCTGGATATGTGATCTGTCTGAAATTGATTTTGCCATGTGTGGGAGGTGGGGTCAAGATTCCTTTCTTCCATATAGATATCTGATTAACTAAGAATCATTTGTCAAGAAGATTATTCTTTTCCTGTGTTACTATAGCATCACCTTATCATGAATTGAGTGACTGTATATGTGTAGTTTCTGTAGAAATTTTATTGATAGGAATTGTGGCAAAGAGAGGTCAGGTGGGATAAATAAAGGCAAGAGTAAAACTTTGAAGTCAAGGAAAAACATTCAGTTCATTTGTTCCTCCTTTCTTACTTTTTTTTTTTTTTTTTTTTTTTTTTAAGAAATGGGATCTTGCTATGATGCCTTCAAACTCCTGAGCTCAAGCAATCCTCCTGCCTGAGTAGCTGGGACTACAGGGGTGCCGCTGTGGCTAGCATCTTTCTTGCTTACTTTTATAAGCACATACCAGTCATTGGAGTTTATACGATGAGCAAGATAAACATGGTCCCTGACTTACCTGTGGTCCTCACAACTTATCCCCTGTATTAAGTCTGTTCTCACACTGCTAATAAAGACATACCTGAGACTGGGTAATTTATAAAGGAAAGAGATTTAATTGACTCACAGTTCCACATGGCTGGGGAGGCCTCACAATCCTGGTGGAAGGAGAATGAGAAACAAAGTCATGTCTTACATGGCAGCAGGCAAGAGAGTGTGTGCAGGGGAACTCCCCTCTATAAAACCATCAGATCTCATGAGACTTATTCACTATCATGAGAACAGAATGGGAAAAAGCAGTCCCCATAATTCAATTACCTCCCACTGGATCTCTCCCACAACACGTGGGAATTATGGGAGCTACAGTTCAAGATGAGATTTGGGCAGGGACACAGCAAACCATATCATCTTCTACCAGAGAAGACAGACAATTAAACAAACAACCACAATATAGAACAATTTCTTTTGCAATAGGGGAAGTTCAAGGTGTTATATACACCTCTTGCTGAGGCACCTAGCTCAGTCTGGAGGTTCATAGATTGGGAGTGGGAATCAGGAAGGGCTCCCCAGAATAAATAACATATAAACTAAGAGTAAAAGATTGAGTAGGGGCCAGAGGCAGTGGCTCATGGCTGTAATCCCAGCATTGTGGGAGGCCAAGGCAGGAGGATTTGCCTGACACCAAGAGTCCAAGACCAGCCTGGGCAACTTAGGAAGACCTTGTCTCTAGCAAAAAAAAAAAAAAAAAAAAAAAAAAAAAAAAAAAAAAAAAAAATGCTGACACGGTGCTGCATGCCTGTAGTCTCAGCTACTTGAGAGGCTGGGGCAGGAGGGTCACTTGAGCCTGGAAGGTTGATGCTGTAGTGAACTACAATTACACCTCTGTACTCTAGCCTGGGCAACGGAATGAGGCCCTGTCTCAAAGAAACAAAACAAAACAGATAGAGTAGGGCCAGGCATGGTGGCTCACGCCTGTAATCCCAGCACATTGGGAGGCTGAGGCAGGAGGAACACCTGAGGTCAGGAGTTCAAGACCAGCCTGACCAACACGGTGAAATCCCGTCTTTACTAAAAATACAAAATTAGCCAAACATGGTGGAGAAGCCTGTAATCCCAGCTACTTGGGAGGCTGAAGCAGGAGAATTGCTTGAACCTGGGAGGCAGAGGTTACAGTGAGCCAAGATTGCGCCATTGCACTCCAGCCTGGGCAATAAGAGTGAAACTCCATCTTAAAAAAAAAAAACAGATGGAGTAGGAGTGAGTGAAGGGAAGTGGGAAAAGAAGAGAAATAAAGAAGAGAGCTCTGGGTCAGGTGTGGTCGCTCACGCCTGTAATCTCAGCACTTTGGGAGGCCGAGGTGGGTGGATCACCTGAGGTCAGGAGTTGAAGACCAGCCTGGCCAACATGGTGAAACCCCATCTCTACTAAAAATACAGAAAGTAGCCAGGCGTGGTGGCAGGCACCTGTAATCCCAGCTACTCGGGAGGCTGAGGCAGGAGAATCGCTTGAAACTGGGAGGTGGAGGTTGCAGTGAGCCAAGATCGTGCCACTGCACTCCAGCCTGGGCAACAGGAGCGAAACTCCAACTCAAAAAAAAAAAAAAAAAAAAAAAAAGAGCGCTCTGCAGGAGAGAAAAGCTTCGGTTTCGCAGAAGCCCAAAGGAGATAGCGGGAGATGGGCTGGGAAGAGAAAAGAGGCTGACGGATCTTCATTCCTTGGCTATTTTGAAGGCAGTGGAGAGACACTGAAAATGCTTGAGTGGAGAAGTGGCAAGATCAGATCTGTGCTTTAAGGAGATTAATTCTGCTACAATGTGCAGAATGGATTGGTGTGGGAGAGACTGGAGGCTGGGAGAACAATTTAGAGCCTATTGCAAGAAGTAACAGGCGCATCTGTGTATCTGTTAGTTTTAAAATGCCTTTTCCAAATAGCCCACTAAGTGTTAAGTTTTGTTCTTTTTCTTTTTTTAAGTAGCTATTTGTGGGTGTGGAGTAACCCAACAAAAATGTCCCCAGGAATCGTCTCAGGCCCACTGGATGGGGGCACACAGCAGGGGCATTGTCTCAGTACTGTAGCCCTTTGTCCCAGGACACCCATTCCCTTCACAGAAAATTTCCTGGCAAAGAAGCAAACTCCTGTGGTTCAGCAGATACTACCATCCCGGCCGTTGCCAGACTGTCCACATTTGGGAGAAGCAGGTAGAAACAAGACTGACCTTCAGGTCGCTGGCGATATGAAACCCTCTTTGTCTGACTTCAGCTCAGCTATTATCAGGGAGGGTCCCTCACTGGCTGAAATTCAATCCTTGAATACATTTTACCTGGGCCCCCATGGTCTTACAGAATGCTGCAGTGGCTTAATTGATCTCAGAGAAATATAACAACCAACTTATTCATTCTTTCCAGCTTTCCAGTTCTTACCCTGGAAGGCCCATGGGAGTAAAAGGGATTTTTAAAAATTCATATATGCATAATTACAACCTCAGATTGAAGGATCTGTGAATTGGACAGTTTGCTCCACTTAGAAAAAAAAGGGGATAAGAGGGTGATGTTTATTTCATTTTGTTTGTTTCTCGGTCCCCAGATGAGATGGTTCTACCATTCTCTCCAATTCATGGCACACTGTCATCTTTGACCATGTAGAGCCCCTCCTGTTTTATAATTTTTTTCTACTTCATCCTGAATTTCCACTCCTACTTTTTTTTTTTTTGAGATGGAGTTTCATTCTTGTCACCCAGGCTGGAGTGCAGTGGTGCAATCTTGGCTCACTGTAACCTCTTCCTGCTGGGTTCAGGCGATTCTCCTGCCTCAGCCTCCCCAGTAGCTGGAATTACAGGTGCCCCCCCACCACGCCCGACGAGTCGTTTTGTATTTTCAGTAGAGATGGGGTCTCACCATGTTGGCCAGGCTGGTCTCGAACTCCTGACCTCAGGTGACCCACCCACCTCGGCCTCCCAAAGTGCTGGGATTACAGGTGTGAGCCACTGCGCCCAGCCTCACTTCTACTTTTCTTCCCCACTATAGACATCCTCCTCTAATTTCTTTATTATGTCTCAGATTAAAAACAAACAAGAACCCTCCGTTGACAACACAGGCCCCTTCAAAGCACTGCTCGACCTCTCCGCTTTCCTGGACAGCAAACCTGTTCGAAAGTGCTGTCTCTACTGCTACATCCATTTCTCTTCCATGTCTTTCTAGAGCCCTCTCCCATCAGGCTTTCATCCCTTGTTGCACTAAGTTGTCCTTGCCAAATCTACTCAATCCTCCACCCTCATCTATCTACTTACTTAGCCAAATTGGCCATAGCCTATGACTTCCTCCTTCTGGAATTATCTTCTTGTTTGGCCTCTGCAACGCCGCCTTCTCTTGGTTCTCTTTCGAATGCAGTGGTCGTTCCTTTTCAATCTCTTCTGCAGGCTCCTCATCATTTTCTCTACTTGTAAATAATGGAGAGCCTGAGTTTGCTGTCAGACTTCCAGACTACTTATGCTCACTCCCTCGGTACCCTCATCTGACCTCATGACTTAAATACCATCTATATGCTGCAGCTCCTAAATGTGTAGCATCAGATCTCTCTCCTGAATCCTAGGCATGAATGGCCAACACACAACTTGGTAGCTCCACTTGAATATCTTTTTTTCTTTTTCTTTCGTTTGTTTGTTTGTTGACACAGGGTCTCACTCTGTCACTCAGGCTGTAGTGCAGTGACACAATCTCTGCTCACTGCAGCTTCGATCACCTGGGTTCAAGAGATCCTCCCACCTCAGCCTCCTGAGCAGCTGGGACTACAGGCATGCGCCACCATACCCAGCTAATATTTGAATCTTTTTTAGGATGGGGTTTCACCGTGTTTCCCAGGCTCACTGAGATATCTAATAGGCATCTCAAACATCTCAAAACCAAACTCTTGTTTTTCTCAGCTAAATCTACTCCTCCCCTAGTCTTTCTTACTCAGTAACAAGCAGCTCCATTCTTCCAGATTCTCAGGCCAAAATCCTCAGCAACACCCTTGATTCCTCTCATTCTCTCACACCCACCCATTAGTAGTTGTCTGCTCTGTTTTTAAATTAAATATCTTCTTCCAGTTTGCAACTTGTCTTTGTACCCTCTGTGGTATCTACTGACGAACAAATGTGTTTAACTTAATGTCAGGTTTTCAATTTTTTCTGTTACGGTTGGCACTTTTTAAAAAATATCTTGGCTGAGCGCGATGGCTCACACCTGTAATCCCAGCACTTTGGGGAGGCTGAGGCAGGTGGATCACTTGAGGTCATGAGTTCGAGACTAGCCTGGCCAATATGGCAAAACCCCATCGCTACTAAAAATGCAAAAATGAACTAGGCGTGATGGCATGTGCCTGTAATGCCAGCTTCTCTGGAGCCTGAGGCAGGAGAACTGCTTGAGCATGGGAGGCAGAGGTTGCAGTGAGCCGAGATCATGCCACTGCACTCCAGCCTGGGTGACAGAGCAAGACTCCAACTAAAAAAAAAAAAAAATATATATATATATATATACACACACATACATATATACATACACCCTATCCTTAGGTCTTAAAGACATTTTGAAGCTCTTTTTTGTTTGTTTATTTTGCCCTTTCCATCTCTTCTACCACCCTATTCTAAGTCATGATCACCTCTGCCCTGGATCAATGTAACAGCCTCTTAACTGCTCTCTCAGCTTCTAGCATTGCCTCTACACAGTAACCATGCTGATCTAAAAATAAGCCAGATCATTTCATTTCTGTGCTAAAAAGCCTCCAATGGAGTCTCATTTCATTCCAAGCAAAAGCCTAAGCATCTCTAGGAAGTAAGAGAGGGTGGGGTGGGCAAAGCCCTGGGGGATCTCGCCCCTCACAACCCCTCTGGCTTCCTATGGCTCTCTCCCCTGCTCCACTGCAGCCACGTGCTGACCTCCCAGAGGAGCCTGGAACATGCCAAACACACTCTCACCTCAGGACCTTTCACCTCCTGTTCTCTTCGCCTGGAATTCTCTTCCTCCACAAATCCACAGTCTTGCTCTTCCTCTAAAAGCAGGCTTTGCTCAGCTCAAAGGTCAACCTGATCAGAGAGAACTTCCCCTGAATTTTACTTAAATGTGATCCGGATATTCTTTTTTTTATTTTCCTCACTGAACATATTTTTTTAAAAGATCTCACTATGGCCGGGCGTGATGGCTCACACCTGTAATCCCAGCACTTTGGGAGGCCAAGGGGGGGACCATGAGGTCGGGAGATTGAGACCATCCTGGCTAACACGGTGAAACCCCACCTCTACTAAAAATACAAAAATTAGCAGGGCATAGTGACGGACCCCTGTAGTCCCAGTTACTTGGGACACCGAGGCAGGAGAATCACTTGACCCCGGGAGGTGGACGTTGCAGTAAGCCAAGACTGAGCCACTGCACTCCAGCCTAGGGGACAGAGCGAGACTCTGTCAAAAAAAAAAAAAATTTCAAATTTTAAAGTTTTTTTCCTTCAACATTTTGAAAATGTCACTTCGGGCTAGGCGCAGTGGCTCACACCTGTAATCCCAGCACTTTGGGAGGCCGAGGCAGGTGGATCACGAGGTCAGGAAATCGAGACTATCCTGGCTAGCACAGTGAAACCCCGTCTCTACTAAAAATACAAAAAATTAGCTGGGTGTGCTGGCGGGCGCCTGTGGTCCCAGCTGCTCAAGAGGCTGAGGCAGGAGAATGGCGTGAACCCAGGAGGCAGAAGTTGCAATGAGCCGAGATCGCGCCACTGCACTCCAGCCTGGGCGACAGAGCAAAACTCCATCTCAAAAAAAAAAAAAAAAAAAAAAAAAAATAAATAAAATGTCACTTCGTTGGTGTTTTTTGCATCCCAGCGATTAAGAAGTTCTTTTGGGGCCAGGCCTGGTGGCTCACGCCTGTAATCCCAGCACTTTGGGAAGCTGAGGCGGACAGATGACTTCAGCCCAGGAGTTCAAGACCAGCCGGAGCAACATAGTGAGACTCTTGTCTCTACAAAAATTAGCCAGGCGTGGTGGTGCTCACCTGTAGTCCCAGCTACATGGAAGGATTGCTTGAGCCCCAGAAGTTGAGCCTGCAGTGAACTGAGATCACATCACTACACTCCAGCCTGGGCAACAGAGTAAGACCATGTCAAAAAAAAAAATCTTTTGATCTTTTGTTGACAATCTGCTTTTTCTCTCCACAAGTTTATCTTCTACCCACATTGTATTATATCTGTAAATGTAACTTTTTTTTTCTTTTTTCAAGACAGGGTCTTGCTCTGTCACCCAAGCTGGAGTGCAGTGGCATGATCATAGCTCACCGCAGCCTGAAACTCCTGAACTCAAGGGATCCTCTCACCTCAGCCTCCCAAAGTTCTGGGACTACAAGCCCACATCACTGCACTCATCTAATATTACATATATATTTTTTCCTTTTTTTTTCTTTTTGTAGAGACAGGGTCTCTCTAATGTTGCCCAAGCTGGTCTGAACTCCTGGGTTCAAGCGATTCTCCTGCCTCAGCCTCCCAAAGTGTTAGGATTATAAGTGTGAGCAACTACACACTGTAACAATTTTTTAAATGGCTTTGAACACCCTCTAACTCAAATCAAGAGTTGAAGCCTTACCAATACTGTTGAGCAATTTACCTCTGTGCCCTTTCCCTCTCTTCTTCCATCCTACTCTCCACAGGGAACCACTTTCCTGAACATTCCTCACTTTAAAAATGATTTTATCATAGATTGATGCTTCCCTAAACAATACAATATTTAGTTTTGCTAGTTTTTTCCAGCTTTTTATAAATGAGCTCATAACATGTATAGTCTTTGCAATTTTTTTCACTCAATGTTATATTTCTCGTTTTATCTATTTTGTTGCCTGTAGCTATACTTAATTCTCTTTCCTTCTGCATAATATTCCACTTTTTAAACATATTACCGTTTACTGATCCATTATCCTGGTGACAGACATTTATGTTATTTTCAGTTTTGTGCCAGCGGGAAAAATATTACTGTGAATATTCCATACATTTCTCTTGGTGCACACATGCAAGAGTTTGGAATGGAAATGCTGAGTCATAAACTTTGTACATCTTCAATTTTATTCAACAATGCCAAATTGTTTTCCAAAGTGTTTCTTCCAATTTACCTTTTTTTTTTTTTTTTGAGGCGGACTCTCGCTCCATCGCCAACATGAAGTGCAGTGGCACCATCTCGGCTCACTGCAAGCTCCGCCTCCCGAGTTCACGCCATTCTCCTGCCTCAGCCTCCGCCTCCCGAGTAGCTGGGACTACAGGCGCCCGCCACTACGCCTGGCTAATTTTCTGTATTTTTAGTAGAGACAGGGTTTCACCAGGTTAGCCAGGATGGTCTAGATCTCCTGACCTCGTGATCCGCCCGCCTTGGCCTCCCAAAGTGCTGGGATTACAGGCGTGAGCCACCATGCTGGCTTTTTTTTGTTTTTTGTTTTTTAAGGAGTCTTGCTCTGTTGCCCAGGCTGGAGTGCAGTGGCACGATCTCGGCCCACTGCAACCTCCGCCTGCCGGATTCAAGCGATTCTCCTGCCTCAGCCTCTGGAGTAGCTGGGACTACAGGCATGCGCCGCTACGCCTGGCTAATTTTGTATTTTTAGTAGAGACGGAGTTTCACCATGTTGGTCAGGCTGGTCTCGAACTCCCGACCTCAGGTGATCTGCCCACCTCAGCCTCCTAAACTGCTGGGATTGCAGGTGTGAGACACCACGCCTGGCCCCCAATTTACCTTTCTACCAGCAATATATAAGAGTTACAGTTTTCACACCTTCACATCTTCAACAACACTTTGTATTACCAGACTTCTTAATGTTGAATAATCTAACAGATATAAGTTGGTATTTTATGATCTTAATTTGCATTTCCCAGGTTATTACATAGATTGAGCATCTTGTCATGTGTTAATCAGTTGAGCATTTTTCTTTCTTTCTTTTTTTTTTGGACTAGTCAAATGCAGCAGCGAGAAGGGTGAAAGAATAGAACAAACAGTATGATCTGTAGCTAACTGTAAAAGTCAACTCACTACCTTTGGATCAGCCGGGGTCAAGCATTTTTGCATTTGTTGATAGGTTCTTCTGTGAAGTGCCAGTTCAAGTCTTTGCCCATTTTTCTGTTGGGCTGCCTGTCTTTTTCTCATCTGTTTGGAATTTCTTTAAAAGAATATATTCTTGGCTAGATGTGGTGGCTTACGCCTGTAATCCCAGCACTTTGGGAGGCCGAGGCGGGCAGATCACTTGAGGCCAAGAGTTCGAGACCAGCCTGACTAATAGAGCGATACCCCACCTCTACTAAAAAAATAAAAAATAAAAGAATATATCCTAGATATTAGCCTTTCCTCAGTTATGATATTATTGCAAATATCTTCTCCCAATTTGCAACTTGTCTTTTTATTCTTCTTGTGGTATCTTTTGTTTTTATTTTTTTTGAGACAGGGTCTCACTCTGTCACCCAGGCTGGAGTGCAGTGGCGTGCAATCACAGCTCACTACAGCCTCAGCCTTCAGGGATCAAGCGATCCTCCCACCTCAGCCTCCTGAGTAGCTGAAACAACAGGCATGCGCCACCATGTCCGGCTACTTTTTAAATATTTTTTGTAGAGATGGGGTTTCACCATGTTGCCCAGGCTGGTCTCAAACTCCTGGCTTCAAGTAATCTACCCGCCTTGGCCTCCCAAAGTGCTGGGGTTCTAGACATGAGCCACCATGCCCTGCCTAGAAATTGGCTTTTTAAATACTCATCCACTTTATTTACCAATCTCAATGTCTGTCCTTCCATCCTTCCTTCCTTCATTTCTTTCTTTCTTTTTTTCTTTTTTTTCTGAGACAGAGTCTCGCTCTGTCGCCCAGGCTGGAGTGCAGTGGCACGATCTCAACTCACTGCAAACTCTGCCTCCCGGGTTCACGCCATTCTCCTGCCTCAGCCTCCTGAGTAGCTGGGACTACAGGCGTCCGCCACCACACCCGGCTAATTTTTTTTTTTTTTTTGTATTTTTTGTAGAGACGGGGTTTCACTATGTTAGTCAGGATGGTCTTGATCTCCTGACCTTGTGATCTGCCCACCTCAGCCTCCCAAAGTGCTGGGATTACAGGTGTCAGCCACCGCGCCCGGCTCTTTTTTTTTTTTTTTTTGAGTCAGAGTCTCATTCTGTCACCCAGGCTGGGGTGCAGTGGCGTGATCTCAGCTCACTGCAACTTCTGCCTTCTGGGTTCAAGCGATTCTCTTACCTCAGCCTCCCGAGTAGCTGGGATTACAGACACACGCCACCACGCCCAGCTAATTTTTGTATTTTTGGTAGAGATGGGTTTCACCATGTTGGCCAGGCTGGTCTCGAACTCCTGGCCTCAAGCGATCCACCCGCCTCAGCCACCCAAAATGTTGGGATTACAGGCGTGAGCCACCGTGCCCAGCCTTTCCTGTATTTCTAAATTTCCAACTGCTATCATTTTCTTTCAGCCTATGGAATTTCCTTTAGAATTTCTGTGGTAAGAGTCTGCTGGTGACAAATTCATTCAACTTTTATTTATCAGACATATCTATATTTCACCTTTATTTTTGAAAAATATTTTCACTGGATATTGAATTTTAGGTTGATTTTTGTTTTTCCAGCACTTCAAAGATGTAGTTCCATTATTTTCTAGCCTCTAATCGGAAATGAACTGTAATTCTTATCATTGTTCTCTTTTATGTAATGCATCTATTTTCTCTGGCTGCTTTTACTTTTTTTTTTTTTTTTTTTTGAGATGTTGTCTCACTCTGTCACCCAGGCTGGAGTGCAATGGTGTGATTTCGGCTCACTGCAAGCTCTGCCTCCTGGGTTCACGCCATTCTCCTGCCTCAGCCTCCCGAGTAGCTGGTACTACAGGCGCCAGCCACCACGCCCGGCTAATTTTTTTTTTTTTTTTTTTTTGTATTTTTAGTAGAGACAGGGTTTCACCGTGTTAGCCAGGATGGTCTCGATCTCCTGACCTTGTGATCCACCTGCCTTGGCCTCCCAAAGTGCTGGGATTACAAGCGTGAGCCACTGCGCCCGGCCTTTTTTTTGTTGTTGCTTTGTTTTGTTTTGTTTGAGACAGGGTCTCGATCTAGTGCCTAGGCTGGAATACAGTGCTGAGATCTTGGCTCACTGAAACCTTCACCTCCCAGTTCAAGTGATCCTCCCACCTCAGCCTCCTGAATAGCTGGGAGTACAAGACATGCGCCACCAAACCCAGCTAATTTTTGTGTTTTTTGTAGAGATGGGATCTCGCTATGTTGCTCGGGCTGGTCTCAAATTCCTGAGCTCAATCAACCCTCCCCGCTCAGTCTCCCAAAGCACTGGGATTACAGGCATGAGCCACCATGCGCAGCCAAAAATTACTTTGTTGGTTGGGCGCAGTGGCTCACACCTGTAATCCCAGTACTTTGGGAGGCTGAGGTGGGAGAATCACTTAAGCCCAGGCGTGTGAGACCAGACCTGGCAACATAGTGAGACCTCATCTCTACAAAAAATATAAAAAATTAGCCAAGTGTGGTGGCATGTGCCCATGGGCCCAGTTACTCGGGAGGCTGAGGCAGGAGAACTGCTTGACCCCAGGAGGTCGAGGGTGCAGTGAGCCGTGATGGAGCCACTGCACTCCAGCCTGGGCAAAGCAAGACCCTATTTCAAATTAAAAAAAAAAAAAAAGTCTTGAATGTGATTGACATCAGGTTGAATACAACCAAGGAAATAATCAGTGAATTTAAAAACAGATCAATAAACATCATCCCAATGGAGAGAATAAAAGACTGAAAATCAGGAAAAAAATTTAAAAATGAAAAACCGGCTAATGTCCAAAAGGCAAAAAAATAAAATAATAAAATCTTTGGGGTTAATTTTCTATCAAACAAAATTCATTTCCATTCTTATTGGACAACAATTATTTGCATTGCTCTCAATTTCCTACAAGTTAAAATCTAGCCTTACAGAGTATCTCAATGTAAATAAATCAACGGTAAATGGTAACTGAAATAAAAATACATTCCTATAAAGAACTGGATAATCTGTGAGCGAGCTTGCTAGGCAATGGCCCTAAGCACTGAAAGGACATGCAATAATTTATTTTTCTCTATTCCCAAATTTTGAATAGTTTTTGTTAACAAGAGTTAGGAGAGAAATGTGACCTCTGAGAACTTTCTCTTTCTTCCTTCCCTTCTTTTCTCTCATAAACACTTCTATAGCATTCTTGTGTATACCTTTTCTTTTCTTTTTTTATTTTAGACTGAGTCTTGCACTGTTGCCCAGGCTGGAGTGCAGTGGCACATTCTCAGCTCACTGCAACCTCCCGGGTTTAAGCGATTCTCCTGCCCCAGCCTCCCAAGTGGCTGGGATTATAGGCATGCGCCACTACACCCAGCTAGTTTTTGTATTTTTAGTAGAGATTGGGTTTCACCACTTTAGCCAGGTTGGTCTCAAACTCCTGACCTCAAGTGATCTGACCGTCTCAGCCTCGCAAAGTGCTGGCATTACAGGCGTAAGCCACTGCGCCCAACCACGTGTGTACCTTTTCTTCCCTCTCTCTCTTTCTCTCCCTTTCTCAAACACTTCTACAGTATATGTACCAAGCACTATGATAAACATTTTACAAGTATAAACTCATTTAATCTTGGTAAAAGGGAAATTGTCCTAAACCTGATCTGAGGCAAAATGTTTTTGTAGGATATAATTCCCAGTTTTTCTCTAGGAAAAAAAATACTATTCTTGAGAAAATGTTTACATTATTTTCTGATGAACTACGATTAAGACTTATTCTGGGTGCCAGGCATGGTGGCTCATGCCTGTAATCCCAGCACTTTGGGAGGCTGAGTTGGGTGGGTCATTTGAGGCCAGGAGTTTGAGACCAGCCTGGGCAACATGGTAAAACCCCACCTCCACTAAAAATACAAAAAAATTAGCTGGGCGTGGTGGTGCATGCATGCATGCAGTCCCAGCTACTCAGCAGGCTGAGGCAGGAGAATCTCTTGAACCCGGGAGGCAGAGATTGTAGTGAGCTAAGATCACATCACTGCACCCCAGCCTGGGCGACAGAGTGAGACTCTGTCTCCAAAAAAAACAAAACAAAACAAAACAAAAAACAAAAAACTTCTATCCAACTGACTTTTTTCTGAGAGGCTACCTGTGAGTATTCTGTTAAGAGCCTAGTAATCTTGAACCAATCCTTTTTTCTTTCTTTATCTCTTCTAGCAGTGATTATGTACTCATTTTCTTTTTCTTTAAGAGAGCAAATTCATTAATTGGCTTACTAAAATCCTTTTCCCTTGTAACATGATTGTAACAAAACTCTGACACATGCCCATAACTAAATTGTCTAAAATCTAATTTTTTTTTTTTTTTTTTTTTTTTTTTGAGACGGAGTCTTGCTCTGTCGCCCAGGCTGGAGGGCAGTGGCTCAATCTCCGCTCACTGCAAGCTCCGCTTCCCGGGTTCATGCCCTTCTCCTGCCTCAGCCTCCCAAGTAGCTGGGACTACAGGCGCCCACCACTATGCCTGGCTAATTTTTTTGTATTTTTTTAGTAGAGATGGGGTTTCACCGTGTTAGCCAAGATTGTCTCGATCTCCTGACTTCGTGATCCGCCTGCCTCGGCCTCCCAAAGTGCTGGGATTACAGGCGTGAGCCACCGTGCCCGGCCTAAAATCCAATTTTCTTAAGCAATTTTCATCATAACCCAAGAGATCTAAACATGACTCTACTCTCCTTTCCTACCTAGTTTTTGTGGGTTACAGCGGAAAACACTTCTCTTGTCCAGGGAGATGGCCTCATAGGCCAGGGGTTTATGACAAACCTCTGGTACATGGCTGGATTCACAAATGTCAGTCAGGAGAAAAAAAAAAAGCCTTCAGTAACCGACCACAGCAATCACAGAGGACCATCTACCAAGATGGCAGAATATTCTTAGAGTTTCAGGTGAACTGGAATCACGCTGGTGTGGGAGGGGTTTATAATCAAGGAGAAGTAAACTTGAATTTTATGGCAAGCTTGATGTCTGAACCTCCTGACCATCACCACCAAAAATGTACTGCAGCTGGGCATGGTGGCTCATGCCTGTAATCCCTACACTTTGGGAGGTGTAGATGGGTGGAAGGATTGCTTGAGGCCAGGAGTTTGAGATCAGCCTGATCAACATAGCAAGACCTTCTCATCTTTACCAAAAAAAAAAAAAAAAAATTAGCCAGGCATGTTGGCACATTTGGCACATGCCTGTAGTCCCAGCTACTCGGGAGGCTGAGGCAGGAGAATAGCTTGAGCCCAGGAGTTTGAGGTTACAGTGAGCTATAGTTGTGCCATTGCACTCCAGCCTGGGTGACAGATCAAGAGCCTGTCTCTAAAAGTAGTAATGATAATAATAAGTGAAGAGTCATTTTTCTCTGTTTTAAGTATCTGAATAATCTGAATAAATCTTGGGTCCTTTATGGCCCAGATGTTAGTATCACACATTCAAATAAAGAGTCCAGTAGTCAAAAATAGTGAAAAAAAAATCCAAAAATCCAATCATATTTTTCAAAAACCAGCAAAGGGGACCCAGTTAATAATCCTTTCTACTTCTGTTCAGTTCCCTGATACCTGTAGCTGCTCTATTGCCTCTCCCTCTCCAAACAATCTCTTCTCTCTTTAACCCTCTTTTTTTTTTTCTTTTTGAGACAGGGTCTCACTCTATCATCCAGACTGGAGTACAGTGGCACAGTGGCCACTGACTGCAACCTCTCCCTCCCAGGTTCAAGCAATTTTTGTGCCTCAGCCTCCCCAGTAGCTGGGATTACAGGCATGCGCCACCATTCTGGCTAATTTTTGTGTTTTTAGTAGAGATGGGGTCTCGCTATATTGCCCAGGCTGGTCTTGAACTCCTGGCCTCATATGATCCGCCCGCCTCTACCTCCCAAAGTGCTGGGATTACAGGCGTGAACTACCATGACCAGCCAACACTCTTTTCTCTTTATTATACAGATTAGCCTCCAGCCTCTCAGGGCATTATAAAGATTTCTCTCCTTCACCCATTAACCCATCTCTTGAGCTTCCACTAAAACAGCTTTTCTTTAAAAAAAAAAAATCCAGGCTGGAGTTCAGTGGCAAAATCATAGCTCACTGCTCACTGCAGCTTCTAACTCCTGGGCTTAAGTGGTCCTCCAGCCTCCAGAGCAGCTAGGAATATAGGCACATGCCACCACACTCAGCTAATCTTTTATTTTTTGTAGAGCCAGAGTTTCACCCTGTTGTCCAGGCTGGTCTCAAACTCCTGGATTCAAGTGAGCCACCCACCTCGGCCTCCCAAAGTGCTGGGATTACAGATATGAGCCACTGAGCCCAGCCAAGGCCACAGTATCTTAATCTCTAGGTGAGTGTCTACGATGGTCCATTAGTTACCTTGTACATATAGAAGCTCCTCACTCTCTTTCCAGCTGCTGCCTGAGACTTAGCAGAATGGAAGAGTAACAGGCATTCCTGTTGTGGAAGCCAGTGTTATGGAGCTATGAAAGCTTAGCCTTCTTCTTTTCTGTAGTTGGGAGCTTCCTTTCTGTGAATAGTTTCCATCGGGGTGGTGCTGTTCACATCCTTGCTATATGCATATTGGCTGTATGCATATTAGTGAATATGTTGATTCTAGATATGATTGCTGCACATCCTGGTTCTACCACCCCCCCTTATCTGGTTGTAGGTTTGACATATAAGCAAATAGCCGCAATTTGTCCACTTGGTAAGGGGTGATGACCCTCCCTGCAATGTAAGCAACCCTCATGGGCTGGAACTTGGACTTCAATAATTCATGGACTCATAGACTTCATCTTCATACCTGTCCAGCCTAAGGGTCTTTATCTATTGCCCATGGGTAACTGGACTACAATTCTCCAGGGTCAAAAGAGAAGTCTTGTTTCAAATTCATGTATGCTGAATGGTCTCTAGCCAGCCCTACATTTACAAGACAATGTGTTAAGGACCCTGCCTAGCTAGGGAATTTGGGTGTGGGAGGTAAAGAGAAAAAACAAAGGCCGCTTAGAGCAACAAGAGCTGTTGATTATTTTTAAATGAAGTCAAGGATGATTTTTAATCACTGACCACTATGAACCCTGCTGTACAAGTGTTGCTGGGCCTGAAGGTGAAGAAAATTGGCACAGGCCTCACTGGCTTTCCCTTCCTCTCACCTTGTGGATTTGGGAACCAGCTGGGAGGCAGTCACTGGCCAGATGAAGAAAGGCTTGTTTGCTCATTCACCAGAAAGATAAGATCTGTCTATATTCCCTCCTCCAGCCATTTGCTTTAACACCTACATGAATGTCAAGCAACTGGTAATGTGGTCTCAACCCTAAGCAGATGGACCAAACCCTGAAAGTAAGTTCTGTTGTATGTTGCCTGTGTGATTTTACACAACTCACTTTTTCTCACACCTTACTGTATTCAACTGTAAAACAGGAATAATACCGATGTATTAGTTTGCTAGGGCTGCCATAACAAAGTACCACACACTGGGTGGCTTAAGCAACAGAAGTGTATTTTATCACTGTTCTGGAGGCTGGAAGTCCAAGATCAAGTGTCAGCAGGGTTGTTTTCTTCTGAAGCCTCTCTCCTTGGCTTACAGGTGGCCGTCTGCTCCTTATGTCTTTTGGTCTTCCCTCTGTGTGCGCGTCTGTATCTTAATTTCCTCTTCTTCTTTATTTATTTATTTATTTTTGAGACAGGTCTTGCTCTGTCACCCAGGCTGGCGTGCAGTGGCACGATCTTGGCTCACTGCAACCTCCGCCTCCTAGGTTCAACAATTCTCCTGCCGCAGCCTCCCAAGTAGCTGGGACGACAGGCACCTGCCACTACGCCCAGCTGATTTTTGTGTTTTTAGTAGAGATGGGGTTTCACCATGTTGGCCAGGCTGGTCTCGAACCCCTGACCTCAAGTGATCCGCTCACCTCGGCCTCCCAAAGTGCTGGGATTACAGGCATGAGTCACTGTGCCCAGCCAATTTCCCCTTCTTATAAGGACTCCAATTATATTGGATAAGGACCCACCTAATGGTCTCATTCTAACTTAATTACCTTTTTAAGGACGCTATCTCCAAATACAGTCACATTCCAAGGTACTGGAGGTTAGGACCTCAATATGAATTTGGAGATGGTGAAGGGACAGGGCAGGGGTTGAGAGGGGGAGACAATTTGGCCAGGGGTTGGGAGGGGGAGACAATTCGGCCTGTAACAATCTGCTAGATATTATTGTGAAGACCGAATTAGCTAAAGTGTTTAAAGCATTAACACAAAGCCTGACATAATATGACCCCCTCCAAAATGGTAATTATTATTATGAAATCCCATATAAAAGAAAAGTACGGCCATCTAAATACAGAGAGAACATAGACAGGTACAGGGAATTCCAACCATGGTTCTTCATTTCCCATCTGATGGGTGCTGCTCTTATTCTTCCAGCTCTTGTTTTAAAAATATGCAAACATGGGCTGGGCGCGGTTGCTCACACCTGTAATTCCAGCACTTTGGGAGGCCGAGATGGGCAGATCACGAGGTCGAGAGATGAGACTATCCTGGCCAACATGGTGAAACCCCGTCTCTACTAAAAATAACAAAAATTAGCCAGCCATGTTGGCGTGTGCCTGTAGTCCCAGCTACTCGGGAGGCTGAGGCAGGAGAATTGCTTGAACCTGGGAGGCAGAGGTTGCAGTGAGCCGAGATCGTGCCACTGCACTCCAGCCTGGCGACAGAGCAAGACTCCACCTAAAATATATATATATATATATATATGCTAACATGGCCGGGCACAGTGGCTCACGTCTGTAACCTCGGCACTTTGGGAGGCTGAGGCGGGCGGATCACTTAAGGTCAAAAGTTCGAGATCAGTCTAGCAAACATGGTAAAACTCCGTCTCTACTAAAAAATTAGCCAAGTGTGTTGGCACATGCCTGTAATCCCAACTACTTAGGAGGCTGAAGTCAGAGAACTGCTTGAACCCGGGAGCCGGAGGTTGCAGTGAGCCGAGATCATGCCACTGCACTCCAGCCTGGGCAACAGAGTGAGACTCCATCTAAAAAAAAAAAAGAAAAGAAAAAAAAATGCAGCCAGGCACGGTGGCTTATGTCTGTAATCCCAGCACTTTGGGAGGCCAAGACGGGAATATCACTTGAGGTCAGGAGTTCAAGACCAGCCTGGCCAACATGGTGAAACCCCATCTCTAATAAAAATACAAAAATTAGCCTGGCATAATGCCACATGCCTGTAATCCCAGCTTTGCTCGGGAGGCTGTGGCAGGAGAATTGCTTGAACCCGGGAGGCGGAGGTTGCAGTGAGCTGATATCGCGCCACTGCACTCCAGCCTGTGTGACAGAGCGAGACTCTGTCTCCAAAAAAAAAAAAAAGCAAACATAATACTTGAATATAACATCTGTGGAGGTCTTTCCATGGGATGACAAGCAAAGATGTTACGTTTTTCTCTGATGCCTGTTGCTGTTATTCTTCTGGTAATATTATGAACTCTCCAAGGACTAACTTACACTTCCTTTGTGCCCCTTACTATCTAAGAACACCATGCTAAGCATATAGGAAGGGCTCAGTAAAAAACAACCAATCAAACTACATGCTCTTGTGATAGTTGAGTTAGTCTTGGAACAAGTCCTGCCCGATTAGAGGCACATTATACTGAGAGAGTAGAACGCCATCTAGTGACTCTTGTTATCAGACTAGAAAACTGTGAGATTCAGGAAATCTCAGATTGCTACTTCCATGTCTCATCTATTTGATATCTGTATATGCAAACCCAACTAGAAATCTTATAGTTTGGCAGCTTTATATATTAATGATAAATTCAACTAAGCTTTTATTTCTCTTGCCAAGAGACTTCTGGCCTTCCTATAGTTAACCTCAGTGAATCTGATTATTTATAGAATGGAGAAGCAACAAATAAAAGTGTCATGCAATTATTGACCATGAAATAAATATACAGAAGACCAAGAGAAATTCAGAAATCATACAGCATCGATATTGCGCTCCAGCCTGGGCAACAAGAATGAAACATCATCTCAAAAAAACAAAAGTTTACTCTTTTATCTCAAAAGTTTATTGTACGATGTAAATCTTCAGCTTTGGCAAAATACTATTTTAAACACTCAACCATTCTGTATTTTGGCCAAGATGCATTTTTGTTGCACGTCTACTTAGAACATATTATTTGCCAAATTCTGGTTTGGGTACTGAGAAAAAAGAGATGAGAGAGACAAAGTCCTTGTCTCCAGTTCCTCTTACATAGGGAACAGAGTAGAGATATGTGTGTGTGTGTGTGTGTGTGTGTGTGTGTGTGTATATATATATATATATATATGATTAGAATATAGTGGAAAATATGCTATGAGACCATAGGTGAAAAATTGAATCCTGTTTTGGAAGGTCTAGACCCAGGGTTTTTGGGAGGCTCAGCAACTCCCTAAAAGATAATCAGATGATAAATACTGAGCCCTACTAAGCAGAAATGCTTCCTGGAAGAGGTCATATCTAAACTAAATCCTAAAGGAAGAATCAGAGCTGGCCAGTTAAAGGGTTAAAGGGTAGAAAGGCAAAGTGGGGAGGGCAAAGGAAGGGCTGGGAAGGAACAGTGGTTTCAGACCAAGGGAACAGAATATGTGCAAAGATCTGAGGGGAGAAAGAGAGAAAGAATACATCCATTCTAGATCTGGAAGTATACAAGCTGCTACACTGAAATAGTTTCAACTTACACACTTACTGTGGTAGCCAGCCTCCAAGATGACCCCCGATGACCCTCCCCCTGCTACAGAAGGACATAATATTGATGTCCTTCTGTAGTCCCTTCCAACACTTAATGGGGGTAACCTGTGTAACCAATAGGATATTATGAAAACTATTGTGCATGACTTCTGAGGTTATGGTACAAAAGACATTGTGGCTTCTGTCTTGCTCTCTTTTGGATCATTTGCTGCCATGTCATGGAAACCAAAGATGCCCTATCATTGTGGGATGGAACTGAGGCCTCTAGCCAATAGCTATATAAGTGAGTCTTCTTGGAAATATATTTTCCAGCCCCAGTTGACTGTAACCTTGACTATATACTCTTGAGAAACCCTGAGCCAGTATCACCCAACTTAGCCTCCCCAGATTCCTGATGCATAGCAACAATGAGAGATAACAAATGTTTATTGTTCTAAGTTGCTAAATGTGGGGAGTAATTTGTTATGCGGCAATAGATAATATACTCACTAATGTGCTCAAAAATATCTCCTGGAGCAAATGCATCTGTTTCTATTCTTCAGTCATTTTCATCTGAGCTATTGGTTGGATTCCACAGCTTCCTTGGTAAATTTACGCTTATACATTTTTTACACATTTTTGAAGTACTTTAGGAAGACTGTTAATCCTGTTGTATCCAGGAAACACAAAAGCAGAGTTGGAAGGAAGAGGCAAACGATGGAAACAAAAGTGAAGATGATAACAAAAATAAGAAAATTATAAAACCTGCCCCAGCCTATGGAATAAATGTTCGGTAGGAGGGATTCTGAAGAACACAGGGAACAAGCAACAGATGAAACTCCTAAACCATCAACATCAATCACCAAGCAATGAGGAAAAGCTGTTGATGAAATGGAAAAATCTGAGTCTGTGCCTCGACGATCGGCACCAAGGTTGGATGCCTATTAGTTTTCTGAGGCTCAGAGTTTGAGGATTCAAAGAGCAGACCCAGCAAAAGAGCCATGGTAGGTTCACTAGGAGTGGCTTCTCGGCATTAAGACCTATTTTGGTTGTTTGTTTTTTTGTTTTTGTTTTTTGAGACAGGGTCTCAATCTGTCGCCCAGACTGGAGTACAGTGTCGCGATCTTGGCTCACCGTAACCTCCCACTTCCAGGCTCTAGAGATTCTCCCGCCTCAGCCTCCCAAGTAGCTGGGATTACAGGCGTGTGCCACTACTGCCCGACTAATTTTTGTATTTTTTAGTACAGACGGGGTTTCACCATGTTGGCCAGGCTGGTCTTGAACTCCTGACCTCAAATGATCCACCCGCCCCAGCCTCCCAAAATGCTGGGATTACAGGCGTGAGCCACCGTGCCCAGCCAACACCTATTTTGATCTGCCCAGCATCAAAGTGAGCAACAGGTGGTGTCTGCAAAAACTTTCACTGCCAAGTAGTTATCCACTGCATCTGCAGGGATCATCAGGTAGGCAGGTCATCGGCCTCAGCAGATTTTCCAGTATAGACTCTTACTGATAGAATCAGTGGTTGCAACATTTTAACCAACAGACACTCATTGATAGAAATACTTTTGGAAATTGAGTCTTAGACTCTTTTTTAAAAATAGAGGTGGGGCAGTGGGGTTGGGGGTATCTCACTATGTTGTCCAGGCTGGTCTCAAACCCTTGGCCTGGAGCAATCCTCCCGCCTTGGCCTCCCAAAGTCCTGGGATTACAGGCATGAACCATGATGCCCAGCCTTAGACTCTCATTTATATACTCATTTCGACAAATGTTTATTGAGCTCCAAGGATGGGCAAATCCACACCCACATAGAGCTTTTTTATTTAAAAAAAAAAGGAAGAAGATAGTAAACATATAAACAAAATAGATAATAATCCCAGGAAATGTTAAGTGTTATTTAAAAAAAAATAAGGGGCTGGGCACGGTGGCTCATGCCTGTAATCCCAGCACTTTTTGAGAGCCTGAGGCGGGTAGATCACGAGGTCAGGAGATCAAGACCATCCTGGCTAACACGGTGATACCCTGTCTCTACTAAAAATACAAAAAATTAGCCAGGCGTGGTGGTGCATGCCTGTAGTCCCAGCTACTCAGGAGGCTGAGGTAGGAGAATCGCTTGTACCTGGGAGGCGGAGGTTGCAGTGAGCCGAGATCGGGCCACTGCACTCCAGCCTGGGAGATGGCAAGACTCTGTCTCAAAAAAAAAAATAAATAAATAAATAAAAAATGGGACTGGGCATAGTGGTGCGTGCTTGTAATCCCAGCATTTTGGGAGGATGAGGCAGGTAGATTGCTTGAGCTCAGGATTTTGAGACCAGCCTGGGCAACACGGCGAAGCTTCATCTCGAAAAGAAAAGAAAAAAATACAAAAATTAACTAGGCGTGGTGGTGTGAGCCTGTAGTCCCAGCTATTCAGAAGGCTAAGGTGGCAGCATCACTTGAGCCCAGAAAGTGGAGGCTGCAGTGAGCCAACATCACACCAATGCGCCAAGATCACACCAATGCACTCCAGCCTGGGTGACGCAGTGAGATCCTGTCTCCAAAAAAAAAGAAAAGAAAGAAAAGAAAAATAGGCCAGGCATGGTGACTCACGACTGTAACCCCAGCACTTTCGGAGGCTGAGGTGGAAGGCTCACTTGAGCCCAGGAGTTTATGACCAGCCTGGGCAATACAATAAAGCCCCCGTCTCTAAAAAATAATTTAAAAATTAGCTGGGTGTGGTGGCACACACCTGTAGTCCCAGCTACTCGGGGTGCTGAAGCAGGAAGATTGCTTGAGCTGGGGAAATTAAGGAGGCTGCAATGAGCTGTGACTGCATCACTGCACTCCAGCTTGGGTTACAGAGTGACCCTCTCTCCAAAAGAAAAGAAAGAAAGAAAAAGGTAAGACAGAGTGAGGGGATTGAGGGTGTCCTTTTTGGAAGGTTGTTCAGAAAAGGCTTGATGAAGAGGTGCCATTTGAATCATCTCTTAGTCATTTTAGGCTTACCAATATATAGACAAATAAATTGCCATTCGAAACCTAAATCTGTTCATAATCAGACAAGCATCTGTAGTTTATTGTGGCTGCAACTTAGAAGTAACGGATGAGGAGAGGGAGGCATAAGCTATTAAGAGAGGTGAAAAGGCAAGAGTTGGTTGTAGAGTGTGAGGAAGAGAGAAGAATCATGATAGAAAGAAAGGTGGGCTCATTCATTGAGAATGGGAAACCAGAAGGTTGAAGGCAAGTGGATGAAGATGAATTCAGTTTAGGGTTATGTTGAGTGTGAGGTGCCTATGGGACATCCAAGTGAATAGGTGAGCAGGAAGTTGAAAATATAGGTCTGGAGCAGGCCTGTGCCTGAGATACACAGGTTTGAAATATGAAAGGTAATCAAAACCGAGAGGTCAGAGAGGGCACCTTTGTTGAGGGAAAAAATAGTCAATGACAGAACTACCAGAAAAAACAACATTTATAGGATTGACAGCAAACAGACAGAGACAGTGAAGGAAGCCTAAAACAGAATGACTAATCAGAACCATAGAGAATAGTCAGGGAGATGTGGGGTGTTGTGATTTCATAGTTCCCATCTGGTCAAGTGGCTTGTTCTGTGGAGGCCTGTCACTTCCCTGTCTTTGGCCGTCTGACAAAGCCTTCATTCACTGAACAAATGTTTATTGAACCCATGCCATGTGTCACTTTTCTAGTGACACATGAATGAACAAAACAGTAAGCCCTGACTTTAGGGCACTTACATTCTAGTGTGGGGAACAGACAATAAACAAACATTAAAAACACGTTAAACGGCCGGGCGCAGTGGCTCACACCTGTAATCCCAGCACTTTGGGAGGCCAAGGCAGGTATCCCTTGAGCTCATGAGTTCGAGACCAGCCTGGGCAACATGGCAAAACCCCATCTCTACAAAAAATACAAAAATTAGCTGGGAATGGTAGTGCGGGCCTGTAGTCCCAGCTACTCCAGAGGTTGAGGTGGGAGGATGGCTTAAACCCAGGAGGCAGAGGCTGCAGTGAGCCAAGATCACGTGACTGCACTCCAGCCTGGGTGACAGAGCCAGGCCTTGTCTCAAAAAAAAAAAAAAAAAAAAACCAGGTTAAATGCATATTAGGTGATAAAAGCTATGAAAAAAAAAAAAAAAAGAGTAACGGGCATCAGGATGTAGAGAGGATATCCGAGCAACTTCCAACAAGGCAGTCAGGTTAGGCTTCAGTGAGTGACCATCGAGTAAAAACTTTAAAGTAAAAACTTTGCCCAGGCCGGGCACGGTGGCTCACGCCTATAATCCCAGCACTTTAGGAGGCCAAGGCAGGTGGATCACGAGGTCAGGAGTTCCAGACCAGCCTGGCTAACATGGTGAAACCCCATCTCCACTAAAGATAAAAAAAGTAGCCGGACTTGGCGGCGAGCGTCTGTAATCCCAGCTCCCAACTCGGGAGGCTGAGGCAGGAGAATTCCTTGAAACTGAGAGGTGGAGGTTGCAGTGAGCCGAGATCCTGCCACTGCACTCCAGCCTGGGCAGACAGAGCAAGACCCCATCTGCGGGGGGGCAGTGGGGACTTTAAGTTTGCCCAGTAGATATCCAGGAGTAGGTCAGCGTGGTGGCTCATGCCTGTAATCCCAGCAGTTTGGGAGGCCGAGGCGGGAGGATCAGTGAAGGTTGGGAGTTCGAGACCAGACTGGCCAACATGGCAAAACCCCATCTCTACTAAAAATACAATAATTAGCCACGCGTGGTGGTGCGCACCTGTAGTCCCAGCTGCCAGGGAGGCCGAAGCAGGAGAATCGCTTGAACCCGGGAGGCAGAGGTTGTAGTGAGCCGAGATCGCGCCACTGCACTTCAGCCTGGGCGACAGAGCGAGACTCGGTCTCAAAAAAAAAAAAAAAAAAAAAAAAGATATCTGGGAGCATTCTAGATTACATCAAAGACGAAATAGCGTGCATCAGGTAGGATTTTGGCTTTTGTTCTAACAAAAATGAGAGGCTGCTGTAAGGTTTTGAGAAAAGTGTCTGATTAAGGTTTTCTAACAGAACTACCCTGCCGGCTACACTTAGAGTAGATGCTGAGTGGCCAGGGTAGAAGCAGGAAGACCAGTTAGGGGGTTAGCGCAGTTCAGGGAAGAGACGATGGTGCCCTGAACCACGTCTGACAGCAGGGAGGGTTTCTTGATGGTTTGAAAGCCGAGGTAAAGGAAAGGAGTCAAGAGTAACACACGCTTGCGTCCTACACCAAAGGAAAGCCACTGCGGTCAGCGGGAGCCAGGGAAGACCCTGGGAAGGGCAGGTGGTTTGTGGTTTTGGTGGATGGAGGGCGAAGGAATCAGGATTTCAACTTGGGGCACGTGGGACGGTCAGGAGAGAAGTCTGAGCTGGAGATGCAGGGATGTCGCCAGCACACAGCTAGTGTCTCCAGCCACGAGAGCAAACACATACATACTTTCAGGTGGGCTAAGTGCCATGGAAAAAAAGAGAAAAGGGAGGCGAGAGTGTGTGTGGGGGCGGGAACGATGCAAAAGATGGCCGGAGGAGGCCTTTCTGAGAAAGGGACGCCGGCTTTCCCTCCGAGAAAGGGAAGCGAGAAGGGCGAGAAGCGCTTGCGAAAAAGCTGGCAGAGTGGGGCCGGGCGCGGTGACTCAGGCCTGAAGTCCCTGCACTTTGGGAGGCCAGGAGTTCGAGACCAGCAACAGAGCGAGACCCCCATCTCTGCTTTATTAGATAAAAATAACTTTTATTTTTTTGAGACAGTCTCGCTCTGTCGCCCAGGCTGGAGTGCAGTGGCGTGATCTCGGCTCACTGCAAGCTCCGCCTCCCGGGTTCACGCCATTCTCCTGCCTCAGCCTCCAGAGTAGCTGGGACTACAGACGCCCGCCACCACGCCCAGCTAATTTTTTGTATTTTTAGTAGAGACGGGGTTTCACCGTGTTAGCCAGGATGGTCTCGATCTCCTGACCTCGTGATCCGCCCGCCTCAGCCTCCCAAAGTGCTGGGATACAGGCGTGAGCCACCGCGCCCGGCCAATAATTTTCAAAACAATAAGAAAATCTAGCAGTGCGCATCCAACCCAAGGCCCTCGCAGCCAGAGCAGAGGCACCAGGGCGGCCAGGCGAGGCGCTGGGAGGAAGCTGGTGCTTCTCGGAGTCCGAGACCCGGGCTGGGGAGAGCCCGAGGCAGAGCCCGAGGACCCTGGCTCTCTGGCGGGCGTCCTGCCCAGCGGCGTGATTACGGGGCCGCCGAAACCGAAACTCATCTACTGGACACTTCCAGCTTCCTCCAAAGGCTGAGCAAGCTGGGCTACAAGGCAGATTTCGTGTCTGCTGCCAGGCTCGACCGCTTTACAGCCAATCCTCTCTCGTCTGGTAAACGCGTAAAACCTACACAATCACAACTTTCACAACGAGAGGGAAGCCGCAGGCCTCTCGTCGGCGCACAGGCCGCCTCGCCCGCGTCACTCTGAGGTAACAGCCTTTCTCTTCAAACGCTTCATGGAACTCCAGGACGCCAAGCCTCTTCCACTACGGGTCGAAGGATGGGTCACGTCACATTGCGCGAACAAGGATGGTCACGCGCCACAAAAGGACTTGCAGGGCGGGGCGACTCGACGGCCTTCCCTTTTGCTCCCATTGGCTGCGGTCGTCAGCTTCGCCTCCTCCACTACCTACCGGGGAGTTCAGGGCCTGACAGAAGCCCGCCCCCGCTGGCGCTCGTGCGCACGCGTGGCGGGCTCTCGGCGCACTGAGCAGGCGCGGCCTCGTGTCGGCCGGAGGGGGCGGGCGCAACGACGCGCGCTGCGTCCCGGCGCTCGGCTTTCCCTCCGCCGGTCCCGCCCTCCGTCGCGGCGGCGCGGTGTACCCTGGGATAGGGAGCGATCTCCGAGCGAGGCGGCAAGATGGACGCGGGATTTTTCCGCGTAAGTAGAAGCGCCGGGCGCCGGGGTGAGGCCAGGGACTTCTCGGTAAGGCCTGGTAGGAGACCTTAGCTTGGCACAGGGTGGCCAGCGAGGGGAGCTTCGGAGATCCTAAGGATTCCTCCTAGAGCCGGCGCACCCCCCCCCCCGCGCGCTGCGGCGGAGACCGGTGCGCCCCTGCGCAGTCTCCTCCTCCGGAATGGTCCCCCCTACGCGGCGGCGACGGTGGCCGGAAAATGGCGGCGGGAATGGGCCGGGATGGTACCTCGCTGCCCGCCTGCCTGGCGGGGCCTGCAGGCCGAGCGCCGTGCGTGCCGCCGGGTCCTGGGGCCTAGCGGAGCCGGAGGAGGAAGTCCCGAGTGGGAGGCCAAAGGAAAGCCCTAAGGTCACTGGTGGCGGCAGGGCAGGGAGAATATGGTTTGGGGGTACATCTTGGGAGAGCACCTTAGGGGAGGGAGGACAGGAAGAAGCATTCAGCGGCTTTTTTTGAAAAAGCGCCCTCCCCGCCCCCCAACGTCCTCCCTCCAGGTCCTAAGCCTTCGTGGAGGCGCCAGGTCAGGGTTCGCGGGAGCTCCCGCCCAATTTGATATCCCTTCAGGGAGGGGGACGTAGATAACTTGTTGGGACAATGTGAATTTAAGGTTCTGTGAGGGTAGAGGGTGCAACGAAAACTATGCGCGGGTATGGAGGCAGGTTGTGGAGTGATTCAATTCCTTCCCGCCCTCCACATCCCTCACCACCCGCCACCATCGTGTTTTACTCTTGGAGTCCGCTGGTGAAAGGTGACTCTTACCTAGGCTCTGCCAGCGTCGTCTGCCCATCGCCTGCAGGCAGGGAAGTTACTCCGTCGTAGTTGGTTCTCGGGGCCCACACTTTATCAGGCTCGTGCTGGAGCCTGTGTGTCCCATAGTCCCCTCCTGTAGGAAATTAGCACTAGATCAAGATCTAGAAGGGACACAGGACTAGAGTTGAGCACCATTGGTTTCTCAGGGCTTGCAAACTGTTAATGCAGAATGAAACCGTATAGAAACTAGTTGATCTAAGCCAATATATCCGTTTTCTGAAATACACGTTAGCTCTTCTCTTTAGAGCATGTAATTTGCAGTTTGTGTGTTTTCAAAGGAAAAATTGGAAGGGGGGAGGGCCAGAACTTTAGTAAAAATATCTTTGGACACTCCGAATTGGACATTGAAATCCTTCTTTAATTGGCTTTAAATATGCCAACGAGTTTTTCGTCATGTTAGAATGTTATCCCCCAAGTATTTGACCTAAGAACAACCAGCTGTTCTTAGGCAAACAGTAAGATACTTATTTTGGAATGATAGTTTCAGATTAGCGTATCGAATTTGCAAACTGCTTATGAACTGTCCATTTTGTAATTTCCATCAAAGTGTTTTGTAGTAAATATTCAATATTTTCTGCAGTGCAAGTAGTATTTTGAAACAAGTGAAAGCCTTTTCTGACTTTTGTCAAAATATTTTCTGTGGAAAGGAGTCCAAATAAAAGAGTAAGGTGATTGATGAGCAAATTTTAACATGAAGTTTGCTTGTGGTATTGGTAAAGGTCTGGGAGAGGGGCGAGTTTTTAATACACAGCCTACAATTCCTTAAATACAAGAGTTAACTGGATTTAAGATCCAAGTTAAAATATTTTAGGGTCATTATCTAGTACCCTGCCAACCAGATGAACTATTTCAGGTAGTATAGAAGTTATATCTTCCATTCAATGAACTTCTTCCACATGCCAGATACTTTACATATGTTATTTCTGGTATGTACACAGCAACCCTGCAGAGTAGGTTTCTATACCTCTATTTTAGCAGGGAAGGAACTATCCTCAGAGAGGCTGGGTAACTTGGTTTACGATCTTACGGCTAAGTAGTGGCACAGTTTTTACCTTCTCAAACAAAAATTTTTTTGATCGCTTTCCAGGGGACTGTGGCCAACTCAGTGAACCAATCAGTACATTTCAGATGGCACAGCCAGTTATTTCCGTGTTTAATTGGGCCAGTAGGAATGACAAAATGAAAAGAATAATTAGTGATCACTCGATGATCTAAGGTAGTATTTGTAAGCTTTCATTTTTCCAGGTTCTTTGCTGAAATTGAGTTTATTTAGGTAACCCTGTCTTCTTCACTCATTCCAAGTTCCTAAAAGTTGTAGAAGACTAACAGCACAGTCCTGGGATGTTCTTTTTTCCTTTCACCCTGTTTCTATGCATTGCCACAGTAGTTTTGCAAGCATGCAACTGGCTTTCAAAAAAGAATGAAATTTCAAATACTTCA